>NC_080091.1:24464062-25664062 GCF_950005125.1 Chionomys nivalis | reverse complement strand
CCAACTTCTTGCATAAAGCCGATTTACTGAAATTGCTGATTCAAACCAGATTTTTAAAATAACCTTAATATACTTGAAACTTAATAATTACTAAAATAACCCTACTTCCAAGGGTAGACATTGTGGGAATGAGCCATTAGGAGAATTCATTCAAAAAGTAATTATTGGGTATTTACAGTAGGTTGGTTACAGAGGGTGGCCGGAAATAAACAGATGACGGGAAAATATGATGCCCTGGATCCTGATGAGTCCTAATGCTAGTTCTGATTGCACTGAAACTTTGGAATCTAGTTACGAGTTATACCCCCAAGTTTGAAGAAGTTACATATATCTCATTATTCCTCTTGTACAATTTTCCTACTGTGGCATATTTCAATAAAAGACAATTGAAAAACAAGCAGATTTTTTTTTTTTTAAAAAAACAAGCCAGTAAATCCCTCTCTGTCTTCTCTTTAACCATGGACTGAGAATCTTTAAGACTGATCACTGCGTTACCGGTTGGCATTTGCTTGGACTTCTACAGTTGGTTGAGCAGAATAGTGAGAAATACTTCCATCTTCTAGTGCCCTCTATCCTCCTCCCAGATCCCCTTCCTTCCTGTCTAATGGGATGGACGGAAAGGGGGTGGTTGCACATGTAAACCTGTCTACCACCACTTCACACGAGTGTGATGACTGTCGGACAACAAGCTGGGCTTCTTTTCACCAACACTAGACACAATCCATACCTAGGTCATGTTTCCCTACTCTGTCTGAGGCTATGAATATCAAAGACAAAACAAGGAGCAGCCTAAACCACAGTTTCCAGAAGTGATTCAAACTATTTAACAAGCTTGGAAACTCAGGGCAAAGGTCAAGGAAGAGATGTTCAGATAAAGTCAGCCTCAGTCCTTGAACTCAGATGTCTAGTCCTGTTTGTGAGACCCAGTGTCTACTGAGGAGAGTTATTCTGTTTCCTTCTTATGTGTTTTTGTTTTTGTTCCTTAGTCAAGAAGAAATCAAGCATGTACTTTTTTATTTAATATTTTTGTAAGTACTTTGGTTTGCTGTAATCCTAGTTTTATTGAATATGAAACTTTTTACACTAGAAGTACAAAATTGTTTGATAAGAACTAATCTTTCAAATTGTAGACAATAATTGGGAAACTGGTAGAAATAATAAATCACCAAGAAAAAGGGATTCGATTGTGTTTCTTTTTCTGTTTATTTTATTTTGTATTGTATCCACCCTTTGCCATTGCAATCCTGGCCCCCCAAGTAGAGGAAAGTTTAAGGGAAAAAAGGAAAAATCTCATTATGGAAACTGTAGTGTGACACAGTGTGATACAGTCATGCAGTAAACCCTTTTGTCCATACATCTTTACTGGCAAGTATTCATTGCAAAGAGTCGTTGGTCTAGGTTGTGGCCTCTGATTTCTGCTGCACTGACAATGCTGGGTGCTCACTGGGACCCCTCTTGGATATCTTGTTGTTATCCTGTGTCATGGAAATTCTGCAATTTTCAGTCTACAGGACCATCCCTTCAACGTGCTCCAGCAGATCATAGACGGGGTGGGTTCTGGCACTGTTGAAGGCTTATTCAAGCGGCCCATTCTCCCCTGCCTTTGCCATCAGGGTAAGCTCTCCAGCGTTGCCCTGGCTAGTTGAGCCCTTGCAGCAGTGATCAAAGGGTGGGGCCGGTTCTCCTGCTTTCACCCCATCATGGTGCCCTCTCATATATCTGGACCATCAGGGCCAGCTCTACTGTGTTGCCCACGAGAGGTACAGGGGCCACTATCCTGAGTACTGAAGCTTGTCAGGGGCAGGGGCAGTTCTGCCACCCACCTCAGCCACAGATGGGTGAGGGGAGGTGTCTCTTCTCTGCCCATAAAATGCCTGTATGGTAGATAAGAGGTGGGGCTCGATCTCTCATGCTCACGTTCTAGGGGCAGCTCACCCATGCCCTCATAAACAGGGTCAGCTCCCCTTTGCTGCCCAGACGAGGTGCAGGGCCGGTTTTGCCGAGTGTGGCAGACGGTGAAGGGGAGGGTCAGTTCCCTCGCCAGCTTGGAGGTGGTAGGGATGAGAAGGGAGGGCATTTCCCCCTCACTCCCACCGCCAGGCTGCAGTCGAGGGTTGTGGTACCAGCAATGTGTGCTCCTCTTCTGCTCTCAGGGTTGGCTCACCCGAGCGCCTGTCTACAGGGTCAACTCTACTATGTTGCCCAAGCGAGGCTCAGGGCCCATTCTTCCCAGTGATGCATCTGGTGAGGGATTGGGTCAGCTTCCCCATTTGCTACAGTGGCGTGGGGAGAGGGGAGGAGGCCATCTTTTCCTCATCCGTGCCACCATTGGCATACTAGAGAGGTGCAACCTGCGCTCCCATTCTCATGCCCTCCTGCCCAGCTCACCCATGGTCCTGCAAACAGGGTCAGTGCTATTGGGCTTCCCAGGTGAGGTGTAGGACTCTGTTGGCGAAGAGCAGGACCAATTCTCCCTAGTGTTACAGCCGGTGAGGGGCAGAGTCAACTCTGTACAGCCCGATTTTCTCGTGTTTGGTGGCATCAGGAACTTTGGGCATCAACACAGACCGTGGTTGCATCAGGGTCATGAAAATGTGGGGCCCCAGCAGTAGCTCAGGTCCAGGCAGCATCATGACCCTGGGAGACAATCCAACCACCTACCTCAGCCGGCTCCTCCCTTCTTCAAATATGCCTCTGTCCACAGAACACGAACCATTCTGTTTCTCTCTCCCATACCAGACCACACATTTGCTCACCATCATAGTACCCATCTGCCTGGCACTGCAGGGCCGGTGTTTTTTCCTTGGAGCCCAGAGAAGACCATATCAGGCCTGTGTGTGGGTCTCTTTGTCCTGCTCAATCTGTCATGGCACTGGGCAGGACCATGCTTCCTTATCAGAAAGAGATTATAACAGTGCACAGGGCACTGAGCTGGATCCTGGTTGGTGGGGAGGTGTTGCTGGAATCCCCTCTTGGGCAGGGGCTAGAAAAATCTGGGCTGTATTTGGTTGAGATTTCTCACGCCATCTCCAGAGCTTGGCACACCGATGCTGCCGGAGTTCCCAGATTTCATTGCTCTTGAAAATCTAAGAATGTCGCTGGGAGTTTCACAGAAAGACCTCATTTCATGTCGTGTCTTGTAGAAACCATTTGATACCACTCTAGGGTGGACTGGGGTTAGTTTATTTTTAATGAGAGAACATCTACTTGCTTTCCCTGGGAAAATGAAGAAGAGTGAGTATCAGCAGAAATCAGCAAAGACCTCCAAAGTCATCATTGTGTTTTAATTATTTTCTTCAAATAAAATTTCCTTGTAAGAATCCACCATGAAAGGCCACTGTTTCCAAGGAGTTGAATGAGTGGCCATTTGTATGCCTCCTCTCTCAGATTTGAAGTGTATAATCCGAGCATTGTTTGTAGGTCAACATGGTAGGGAATTCACATTTGAAATCCTATCAGTTTAGAGGAAGAACCATTGCTGAACACAGAATGGTTTCCAGAAGTAGACTTCAAGAGGCAGGTCGCCACATTTGATCTCTGTCTAATTCATCCTAGCTCCGGGTTCTGGTACCCTGTCTTGACCACCACTCCTTGCTTAAGCCTGTGGGTCTCAGCCATTAGTTGTATGGATAGCCTTTGAATAGACAGATAGGTTAGAATATGATTACTGGTGCGAAGTGCTACAATATAGCAAGTAACTGTTACCTGTTAAATGATCCTGAGACTGGACAAACACAAAAGGACCTGTTTTCAAGGTTAGTGGAATGGGTCTCAATAGATGGAACCAATTTATTTTCTCTCCTTGTGTGTATTTTCTTCCTTAATCTCGTGAAAATGCAAACCATGCAGGCACATATTTCTGAGTTTCCTTTCTCTGGTGCACAGACATTTTAACCATGTTAGGTCGGAAAGTTTCTGTTCTCTTTCAAGATGCTTTCCTTTTATCTGCCCAGTGATAATCCTTTCCTGTGCTCTAACTATGACATCACATCCAAAGCATGTCAGTACTTTATCTTTCGGGCATGAAGTCAGTGTGACCAGCCTGGAGTCTCTGAAATCAAAACAGAGATTGTGTAAAATCATACTAAAGGTTTTCTAGGAGACATGTTAGATAAGGAACACCAAGGCTGACATTCGAAAACACAAGCCCAAACCACTCTGTTGCTTGGATGATGGCCAAGTCCTTGTATTTCTTGACACGGGAGCTTTTAGAGAGTGTTCAAATATTACGCTCCAAGACTATCATTGTCCGCCATCTGAAGTCTCTGGGTTTCACCTCTGTCTGGCTCTTAGGGGTCCTTCCACATGTTTGCAACTAAGTGTAAGCTTTGGCTTGTTTGGTCATTTTAAAGGGAAGACCTCCTTGGCTTTAAAAATAGGAGAGTTAAAAATCTTTTCTTGGGCTCTGTCTTCTTCCTGCTTCCCTGGCTGTCATCTCAAATGCGCCTGAGTAGCATGCTCACCTCTGCCAAAGACATTTTCCCACAGTAGTGACCATTTCTGATTTCTTGGTGTCTGCACATTTTACCATCACCTGCTGCGTGACAAGCTCTACAGTAAACCCTCGTGTTACCTGAACTATTCATGATCTCATTTTTTCTCATTCAAACCATATTCATATGTGAATATGTTTTTATTTCAGTTTATGTTAAGATTAAAGATGACAAAGGCCCCAGCAGACACATCTACACCACAAATCCAGTATCTGTGACCCAGAGAGCATCACGGAAGACAGCCCAGAGAGATTGCTATGAGTCAGAACACCAGGAAGTCTGCTGTGAGACTGTCTCTCCTAGAAACGGCTGCATAAACACGAGTAAAACAATATGAGTAAAAATGTTTGCGTGAAAAGGGGCAAAATTCCACAGGGTCCTACCTCTAGGCAAAGAACTATAGGCAACTAATGTCTATGGGAAGGGAGAATTAACCTCTCGCAGGAATTGGTTTTCCTTATTGGTTGTCTAACACAGAGTGGCCAACTGTGAAACCGAACAGGTTGAACTTATATGTATTATATATTTAATAAAAGAGACACACACACTTAACAATCATTATCAAAGAGAATAAAGTTGTTAGCTTGAAAGTGGTGGGGACCTGGGAGGGACTGGAAAGAGGAAAGAGAAGGATGAAATGATGTAATTTTATTTCAGTTAAAATTAAAAGCATTATGTATTTTTGCAAGGACAAAATAAAATAAACATTGCATATGCGATGTGTGTGTTCGTGCGTGTCACAATGTGTGTATGACAGTCAGAGGACTACTTATGAGAGCTTGTTCTCTTCTTCCAACACGTGGGTCCGAGGGATCCAACTCAGGTCATCAGGCTTGGTAGCAAGCATTTCCAGGGGTTATGTAATACAAAGAGCAGATTATGGCCTCAAAGGAGAAAATACTTCTCTTGCAGGAAAAAATAAAAGCTCAAAGCCAAAACTGGGTGATGCCAGGAGTGGAAGAAGGACCAGACTAGACACAAGAGCAAAAACAACAGAAAGCAGAACAGACGAACATGGGGTTAGGGTAGAGATGCAGAGCAGGAGAAGGTATTTGTGGGAAAGAATGGGTTGGAAGAGGACCTAGGGAGCCAAGGTTTCAGACGCTCATACTGGCATGAGGTGAAAGGAGACATATACCGTAGAGACTGCAAATGAAAAAGGAGCTCTGGGAACTGGGAACAAAGAATGGGTGCTGGCTCCAGATTTATTTATTTTATTTATTTATTTTTGAGACAAGGCTTCTCTGTGTTGCTTTGGAGCCTGTTCTGGAACTAGCTCTTGTAGACTAGGCTGGCCTCAAACTCAGAGATCCGCCTGCCTCTGCCTCCTGAGTGCTGGGATTAAAGGCATGCACTACCACTGCCCGGCTGGCTTCAGTTTTATAAATAGGCTGTGGATTGGCAGTATAGGCTGTTCTGGAAGAGAGCAAGAGAAATCAAGAAGGCACCTGAAATCAGCAGGAACAGCACCTCACGTGGTGTGGGATGGTGACTCGTCTTAACGTGGAATGCTCCCGAGTCTCTGCCTTTAACATTGGCACAGAAATTTTAGAGCCCCCCTACCCTTGGCAGAGAAAGGAGAGAGGGGAAGGTGGTAGAAAGAAAGAATCTACAGATCATTCTTGAAAATGCAATTAAACATTTGGTTCAGATGATGAAGCAGTTGGGATACATGAGGACAATCTCCTGTAGGCAAGGCTGGTGGTTCTCAAGGGGTTTGGGCACAACGGAATACACTAGAACACTTGTGATGACAGAGGCTGGGTTATCTGAGAGCAACAGTTCTCAACCAGTGGGGATGAAGGCCCACATATCAGACATTTACATTCCAATTAATAACAGAAGCCGATCACAATTATGAAGTAGCAATGGAAATAATTTCATGATTGGGAGTCACCACAACATAAGGAAGTGTATTAAAGGGTCACAGCATTAGGAAATATAAGAACTACTGCTGTAGAGTTTCTGATTCAGTTGGTCTTGGCCAGGACCCCACAACTTCAGTTTCGAAAAGTCCTAGTGTGTGTGTGTGTGTTTCTCTCTGTTTGTGCCTATGTGTAGTGTCTCTCTCCTCTCTCTCTTCCCGCCTCTTCTCTCTCTCATGTGTGTGTGTGTGTATCTGTATATGTGTGTTTCTCTATGTTTTTGCCTATGTGTGGTTTCTCTCTCTGCTCTGTGTCTTTCTTTTGGGAGTGGTTTTCTTTGTATCTGCCTGTATATGGTTGCTTTTCTTCTTCTTCTTCTTCTTCTTCTTCTTCTTCTTCTTCTTCTTCTTCTTCTTCTTCTTCTTCTTCTTCTTCTTCTCTCTCTCTTCGTTCTCTCATGTGTGTGTGTGTGTGTGTGTGTATGTGTGTGTATGTTCATGTATTAATGTGTATGTGCTTATGGGTCAGCTTGCTATGGCTGATAATTAGATCCACTCTTTGAGAAACACTTGGCTAGGAAACACTGGTTTCTTTAGAGATTGATCAAAGAGGTCTTTAGTTCCTTTAGAACAATGAGAAACAATAAATCACCACAATATAAAATGAGGTAAGTGAGCATGCTCTTTTAATTCTCAGCTTACAGACTGATATAAAACTTTAACATGGAATGAAAACATTTGATAATGTCATGGATTCTCATCAGCATGACTAGTTCAATGAAGAAAACCCTCACAAGGTCAGATAGGTCCCCTCTTGGCTTTGTGCTTCAATGTGGATTCTTAGCTTTTGTATACTCTAATTCCATATCTGTTCTACAGAAACTTCTCAATGGGATGAGGGAAGAGGAGGGAAGAAGAATCAGAAAATGTCTTTTCTAGCCTTGGACCCAGTGAGTCTTCAGAAGGATGTGGTGTCCATGACTCTGTCTTGAAGGCCATGTACGTCAAACAACCATTGTAAAGAAAGGTCTGTCACGCTCAGCTGGGGCACTCTTCTGACTCAGCAGTCGTAATGGGGCTTGCCCGTGGAAGTCTTCATCACTCTGCACATTGTGGAGGCTCCAGCCTTTCCCTTGGACTACATCTGGGTCTGAAACACAAAGAAAACATGTTAGGGAAGATAAGATACATGTCTGGAGCTCAAAATCCCTCTAATGCCTGGAATTGACTGTATTATGCACTATTGTATCTCCTGGAGCATTTCATGGGATAAATCTGTGTAGGACCAGGACACTTGTGTCCAAACTCAAAATAACCACACAGAAACTGTATTAATTGCAATTCTTTTTAGCAAATAGCTTAAGCATATTGCTAGCTAGCTCTTACATCTTAACTTAACCCATTTCCATTATTTTATATTTTACCATGAGGCCTACCAGCAAGGTTTCAGATGCTTGTTCCCAGTGGTGGCTACATGGCATCTCCTAGACATCTCCTAAACTCCTCCTCCCTTCTCCCAGCATTCAGTTTAGTTTTCCCCGCCTAGCTGTACTCTTTTGCCCTATCACAGGCCAAGACAGTTTCTTTACTATCCAATGGTATTCACAGTATACAGAAGGGAATCCCACATCAAGTCAGTCAGGTTCCCTGACAGATGCTGGCATAGTGACAAGAAGCCTTTAAAGATCAGCAAACATTTCACATTTCCTCATTCAGCCTGGGAAATGGTGTTCTTGCTCTTGAAAAAGAGTCTGGGGGTCAGAACAATAACTGTTGAAAGGGAATCAATCTGATCAGTAGCTAATGGAAGCAAACAGAGAGGTTGGTGGGTATTGGTGTCTAACAGTGTCCCATGTGTGTTTTCTATTGCTGTCCATGTCTGATGTTTCTTCTGAAGAAAAGGAATAAATGGGGTCAGTGGAGTTAATCAGAACCAAAGAGAGATGTGCAAGGAAGAACTCCCAGAGAAAATGCAGGGTAGGTATTCCACCAAATTAAACTGAGTTTGGAAGCTGGATCTCGCGCTTGCCATCTATTGATCTCTTAGGGGCAATACAAAACTGCAAGTGATCTTGATGAATTTAGGTTGACCTTAAGAATCTAGATCCACAATGTTAGAACAGGAAAGAAAAATCAAGGCTAGTATTGACAGAGAACTAAAGGTTTCTTTTTGTTCTTTTTGATGCAGGAGAATTGTCTGTATTCTGTCAATCATGTTTTAAATAAATGCTGATTGGCCAGGCAGGAAGTATAGGTGGGAAAACCAAACAGGAAATAGAAATGATGCAAGGAGGCAGGGGAATTCTGGGAAGGAGGAAGCTGATTCCTCCCACTCCTGCCCAGACCACCGAAGCAGCAGGATGTGATCTGCCCCACTGAAAAAGCTACTGAGTCACATGGCTAACATAGATCAGAAAAATGGGTAAATCAAGATGTGAGAGTTAACCAGTGAGAGGCTAGAGCTAAGGGGCCAATCAGCTTATAATTTATGGAGACCTATGTGTGATTTTCTTTGGGGCTAAACAGTTGTGGAGTACCGGGAGGGACAAAACCCCCCACAACAAGCTAGGCCTGTTCATGTTACACTTTTGGCTACAGTCAGCTACTATTGCCCAGCTACTATTGCATAGCACACAGGCCACCTTTGGATTAGCTGTGCCACCTTTAATACTGCTTCAATTAACAATGATAATCTGTTGCGGGAAATACCAATCTGAATGCCAAGTGATTTTATTATGAAGTGGTTGTTTAATATTTCATACTTTTATTCAAACCACACAACAGGACTGACAGTGTCAGTATGTTTTGCACAGAAGACCCATATTGAGCAATAGACTGATTACTTATGTGATTATTTGTCTTTAAGGAGAATGTACAAACATGAATAGGAGCTACTAGGAGGGGTATATTGCTTGTCTGTGAGGCTTAATCTATGTCTACAGGTACTGCAGGTTATAAGTTGGCTTTTAAAGCAAATACCTAAAATGTAAATTACATTTAGTGCCAACTTGGCATTTGGGTGATAAGGGCTCCTTGAGCAGAAAAATGGACACTTTCTATGAGTGGTACTCTGGCTTAACGCTGTTTCCTTCCGCTTTCTCGGACTTGTAGTAATCATTCCGTGTAGAAGTTAGAGGTGGGGAAACAGAGTGCTGGACTCTTAATTAACCAGGGCAAGGGGCTGATTGGTCATCAAATCCCCAAGCATAATGATAGAAAGCATGACCGCTCTGCAATAAATTGACATTCTGGGAGATATGGAGATTCTCGGTGTCACACTATGGAGGAGATGTTCTGAGTGCGGGAGAAAGTTCAAAGGCACTGGCGAAGTTCAAAACAGCTAAGAAGATGGATTCCATGGTCTGGTTTGCAAGGCAGTGGAGAGGAAGTGCAGCTGGGTGCTGAGTACCCTATTCCCAGGTCCTGCCGCACATGACACCTTTGGCAAACTGTACCAATGGCCTGACAATTTGGGGTTTGTGGCCAGACTCTGTGAGTCAGCTTCAGAACACAGAAAGAGAAATAGGGCACTGGGCAGCATTTTAAAGGTGACGTTAGAATGAAGAATTTCCAATTACGTTCTTAATCCTGACAATAATGAACCTCGTTTCTGCTTTTGAGAATATGTAATAACCTTGAATGTCATGCTCAGTCTTAGTTTCTAAAGCTGGCCCTCCATTCCACATCTTGGTTCTTCATGACTCAATAGTGATCTGTGTGTGTGTGTGTGTGTGTGTGTATGTGTGTGCGTGTGTATGTGTGCCTACCTGTGCAAGGGTACTTCTATATGGCAGAGTCACCAAATGAATTCTATGTCCTATTATCTTGTTTACAAATTCAACAATTTTGAAGGGGATGAAGAACTTGCCAAGGAAGAGGAAACTCTCCTCACAAAATTGAAAACACTTTTATGATCTAAAGATGAGCACCAGAGATACTAGAATAATTCATTTTGTGAAGATTGCCAGGAATCCTTGCCCTGGAATTCCCCAACCTGTGCTTACATCATGCCTACGTGACGCATCACGGTCAGAGAGAACAGATTGACATTTGCTCTTCTCCAACTCCACTGCCTGGTTTCCGAGAGATTTTCTTATTGATTTATTTATTTGTCTATTTGCCTCACTTGGCTATGAGTGGCTGCAACACATGGTAAATCTTTAACTTCAAGTGTCCTTCTGTGGTGACCAACTAAAATATTAGCAAAATAAATGTTTTATGGGGAAATGTTGGCAGGAACCCCTACAGAAACAGGTGGTATTGGGTTATTTCAATATAATGTAATGATCCAGCCAGGTTTCCATCTGGACAGCATGTGGTTGAGTCTGCTCAGAGAGTATCAAAGCACATGAGTATGCATTGGGGAAGCCAGGGGTGTACAAGTGTGCAACCTAGATGGCTACTTTACGAAATAATAGTCTGGGTTTTGGGTCCTCTGGGTTAAATATTTTGACTGTCAAAACCCAAATTTCTTCATAAAATATTAAAAGGCAAAGCAAACCCCTGACATGCAATACTGAGCGGCATAATTACAAGGCAGTTCCTGGAAGCCGAAGAGAATGTGCATAAAGCAACGCATTGATTATAAAAGAGTTCATTACCCTTGGAAGTGAAGACATGCTTTAGCGGTAGCCTGAGAACAGAGTGGCTTTACCATCAAGGCTTACTATACTGTGAAAAAGGTTCAGCCTTGTCAATAAGAGTACAATTAGGGAGTAGGAGAGAATGGAATCAGTTGATTGCTGAAGGCCTGACCGTTATCCAAAGCTAAAGAGATGAACCCTTGATTTGCCACTAGGGAAGTGTCTCACCCCTGTTCCATAACATTCCTGCTTCAGGCACTTTGAAACACATGGAATTAGGAACACACTGAACATTTGGTTTTGTACTCAGCTTTCCTCACTGTACATTCATGCTAAGCCAGATAATAAACTCTTGGCTCAGCAACTCCCTATATGTATCCCAGAGAGGGGCATCAGACTGTGGTTGTGTGCAGAGGCGCAGAGATACTTCCCTCTCTGACTCTCTCAACTCCAGCCAGAGGAAGAAGACTGGAATATACACACTGGGAGCAAGCAATTTGGAAGTGGCTTATAATCTCCCGTTGACTAGAAGATGAAGGAAGTCATGGGTACCATCTGCCAAAATGAAGGAGCCCCTTGGACCCCAGAGTAATTGACTGGGAAGGTTTGGCTTCCAGAAGATTCCTTGCAGCCTTTGATGCAGCAGACATGGATCAAAGGCTGAAAACAAAGCCCTGTGTATGACTTTAACAGTCAATACAAAAAAAATGATGAACGGTATAAGCTCAGGCAAAAGAGATAACGAAATCAAAGCACTTAGCTATAATGCCCTAACACCATGGTGCCAGAAGGTCATATATGTATGCTCTTGCATGTGGCCAAATCATCGAGTGTTCCTACAGCATCTTCTTCCTCTAAATTAGAGGGTCTGCTTTGATGAAAGGGCTGGATGCTCCAAAGTCCGATCCTTTTCTTACACTCTTGTGGAGCTGAACTGACACCAAAGAGAACGCAGTGCCCTGGGGGAAAGGCAACTGATCATGAGCTCTGACTTAAACATGGGGAGGTTCTTTTCCTCATCTGAACATGTCTGTGTCAAAGAATCACGGCATGACTCAGTTCCCACCATTCATTGGGGGTGACTGTTGGCATCATAGGGCTTTGGCTTCTGAAGGGACGCAAGAGGTAGTAGCATGTACAGACTTCTCAGATAAGAAGTTTACCATCTAACAAAAGAAGGCAGACATCCAGAGAAGAACTGGAGCGTGTGGTACCCAAGGAAAGAGACTAACTGATTTTTATTCCCACAGACTATGGCTCATACTAGATGCTGAACCTAACAGGCTGGAAGAGAGCTGACAAGGATTTACATGCATTTGACTTGCTTAAAAGATATGCCTAACTCCGAATACTGCCTTCTTCCTATTACACACCAGGTTCCCTCTTATCCATGCGGTGCTGAGAAAACTGAATGTGATTTAAGAGTGAGGACCCAAATGGGACTCAGAATGGAGACCCAAATTTATGCCTCAGACGTAACTGTTCAACTTTTCAGCCAGGCAGAGCTTTCTGGCTGTGGGAAATCATCTGAATTTGGGGCAGTCCTGAATTCATTGCATACATACCTATTGAGAAGTCTGTGTATATTACTCAGAATTTTTGCTTTCACTTCCCTTTTCTCTTAAATGACAAGCTGTGGAGACCTTCGACCACAGGTACTATTCTACTGCCATGACACAAAGAAAAGAAATTTACTCCTCTCATGATACTCGAGGTTGGTAAGCCCAGGGATGCAGCAATTGTTCATGACAAGAGGTTTTGTGCTACAACATAACGTGGCAAAAGGGCCAAGGGCAAAGTGCCAACCAGTAAGGGGCCAACCCGTTTGTTCAGCCACCTTCTCTCTACATAACAGGCACATACCTATTGTAACACATTTGGCCATCCTCGTGGGCTCTGTCTTCATGACCTGATGACCCTCATTAGGCCCCATCGCTCAACAATGCAGCTCCCAGGAGAGTTATCCCAATACATGAATTCAAGGGGTACATCCAAACCATGGCAGCTTCCTAGTGCAGGAGAGCCTTCGCTACCAGGAAAAAACACCATGAGCCTTGGGATGGAGCAGACTCTTCTGAGTTAGCGAGGAGACTGGAGCCAGCAAGCCTGTGTTTTTCAGGCAGGAAGAGCAAGGACAAGGTTGTGGATTCTGCCCTTCTCCTTTGCTGCTTCACAGTGCGAGGAACGGGGTGAGAGGAGGGCTGGGAGCGTGGTGGAGAAAGATCATGTACAGCACATTAAGATTTATGTATAACGTGTTAAAATGGATAATGTCAAGCAAATTGTCAAGAGTATGAATTTCATAAGGGCCCAAGCTTGAATCATGCCTGCTTTCACGAACCCCTCAAAAGTGCTAATACTGGCAACGAGACATCATTTAAGTAAGATGGCTAAGTTGAGGCCAAATGCTGAAAAGATTTTAAGATTTGTGACATAGTAGCAAGCCATTTAGTGTGTCAGAAATAAAATTTGTGACAGAATTTGATGATGAAAACTACCCTACAGATTTATCATTTTTTACTGGATGTTTTTCTGCAGGGTCATGAAAACTTGTATGCATATATTTCACAGATAAGAAGTTTGATTATGAAAGATACAAAATGTGATGGAGCAAACAGCTTGGCTTCAGAGCTGGTGAGATAGCTCAGCAGTTAAGTGCACTGGCAGCTCTTGCAAAGGTCTCAGGTTCAATTCCCAGCACCTACATGGCTGATCACAATGGTCTGTAACTCCAGTTCCATGGGTCCAGCACCCTCTTCTGGGCTCCCCAGGAACCAGGCATGCACATGGTGCACAGACACATGAGCAGGCAAAACATCCACACACATGAAACAAGCAAGAGACAAGTTTCGTTTCGAGGCTGAGCAAATAGTGTAGCTAAATCCTGGGATCTCAACATTAGTGAGCCATGCAAGCTTTGGAAACTGATGCCCTATTTTTGGAACTTCAAAAGTCTGCTTAAGCTAATTTTATTTTTTTAAGTTCTAGCCTTCACAGTCAGTCTATACTAGAACTAAATCTAAAGCCACTAGACTCTTCAGGTTTGAAATCGTTCAGTAAATTTGAATACCCTTTCAAGTAAGTTTACCAAGCTTCTTCAAGGTGAGGACCAATAAAGTAAAATTATACAAGCTCAAGTTAAGGCAAACACTTTAATGTGGTTTGCCATGTTGGGCAATCACATTCCTATGAACAGAGTGTATTTTGCTTTTTGGTTTGATGTGAGAATTTTAAAACAGCCTTCAATTTGAGGGGAAAGAAATCAATATTTTGGTATACATGAAGCATCACTTCAGTTGACGCAATGTTACCTGCCCATTTACAAATGGAACGTATGCAGCTGCAAGCCCACATCACATTTAATTTGAGACGCTGACCTTGCTATTTCTGTAAGCCCTCTGCTTCAGAGACAAGTATCTCTAGCCTGACAGTCGTGTAGCAGTGAACCCAACCTAGACCAAGTATCCTGAAGGCAGCCACTCCAAAGGTCAAAGCTCCTGCTTCAAAAGAAGGAGCAGTGTATGCTTGAATATCCTGACTATTGGTGAGGGTGGAGTGGATCTGCCTACATGGGCCATCTTGATGTCAGCAGACTAAGGAACCACACCCTAGGTCAGGATGTGTAGCCCCGGTTGTGGTCAACAATTCTGACCAACCTCAAACTCTCTGGTCTTCACATTTTTGTGAAATAGGTTCACATTTTTGAGTCTCCACATAATATCACTGAATGATTTTGAAGAGGTAAATTTAATGATGTGGTAAATCCTCAGTATATATTCCTTATGGGGAAAAGGGATAAAAAGGGGTATCTTTTTCTAAAAATTGTCTGCGTGTTTAAAGTGACTGGGGGAACACGCTGTAATGTTAGTAAGACATGGGCTGAGCTCTCTGTAGAAGAGAGAGAACTTGTGATCAGGCAGAAATGTTATTATAAAGTGGATCGACTGTTCTTGAGTGTGTTGTATGCACACTTGTGTCGGGGGGTATGCAAACGTGTGTGTGCAGGGGTAGGCTATGTGAATTCAGAAGTCAGAGGAAGACACTGGGTTCTCCGTTTTACCATTCTCTGTATTAGTCCCCTGAGATGTCATCTCTCACCAAACCCAGCGCTAGGCTGGCAGCTAGCAGCGCCAAGTAATCCTCCTGTCTCAGCTCCCTCTCCCTATCCAGTGCTGGTGTTGCAGGTGTTTTGAGTCTATGCCCAAGCTCCCATTCCCTACCTGACTCTAGGGTTATAGGTGTGAATCTATGTTCAAGCTACCATTCCCGACCTGGTTCTGGGGATGTAGGTGTGAATCTATGTCCGAACTTCCATTCCCTGTCCTGGTGCCGGAGTTCTAGCTGTGTGAGTCTATGCCCAACTTTTTATGTGGCTTCTGGAGCACTGAACCCAGGTCCCTATGCTTTCCCAGCAAGCACTCTCAGCTACTGAGTAATCTCCTGAGCCCCTCAGCTACTCCTTAGCCCCTGGTCACTTTTTATATGGCTTTATTAGAACATGGTGCATTTGTGTGAGAGGAGGAAGGTTAATGGCTAAATGCAAAATTTATCATTAGAAAGAATTGTTTTCACGTCTAATTATATTACTGATTTATTATTGTGTTTATTGTCATAGCTCTGGAAGATTTGGTACGTGTTGTCAGGAACACAAAACTTCATATAGGGAAAATGCTGCTTTGAAAATTCCAAGATAAGGCAGAGAGCTGCTCATCTCTCAGTGAATGAATATGAAGAAGGGGACATGGGTACCGCAGTGCACAAATAAAATTCCAGAATTTAGACAGGGGAAGTGAGAGGGTAGAAAGCTGAAGGCCAGACAGCAAGATGCTATCTTCAAAACAAAGTCAAAATCACCAGCAAAAGAACCTAGGCGACACACACACACACACACACACACACACAAAGAAGGAAAAAAAAAGAAAGGAAAAAAAAGTGTGAACCCATCTGGAGTAAGCCGAGGTCTGGAGGCAGAAGCTAATTTCCTAATGAGTGCACCGGTTTACAATTGTTTTAAAAATCAAGTTTAAGAAAGGACGCCAGAGCTCAACTGCGCCACCAGGTAGTCTGTGTTCTCTCTGCAGAACAGGTCTGTTTGCCGAGCTCGGGAGAACAGGGCTTTTCCATCATCAAAACGGCACACCCAGGCGCACCCAGCCTGAGACATTTGTTTTGCTTGGATTCCTAACAACCGTGCTACAGCGATCCAAAATGGGACTTCTTATTTATAACTTCAGGTTTTTAAAGAGGTCTTATAGGTGAACAGCCACAAAAATCACATGATTGGCCTTGTTACAAGGAAAAGTAATACAGACCCTGCCATTTAGAGAGTGAAATAAAGGGTCATTCAGGGGTTACTTTCCCTAGAGTAAACACTAAGTTCTAGTAAACCTGGGAAGATGGTGTCACGGCCACCAAGGGAATCTAGTATCCACCAAATCCACAGATGGTGTGTATGGGTGGGTGGGTGGGGGGTGGTGGCTGGGAATTTCCCTCAAGCTCAGCCAGGGAATGTGATCCTGGGGGTTTGCTGTACAGACAGACACTCCTGCTGTGCCTGATTCCCAGGCTCCTGGAAGGCAGGGCAGCTGAGGGTGGGGGTGGGGTTGGGGGGGGCACTGGTCAGGAGCGGCTTGGTCCAGGCAGTTAATAGTTCCTTCATTCCCAATGCTCTCGTTAACCTACATATCTGCATATATCCGCTTCTTTTTCCATTTTTTCCTCATTGGCTTCTTGAGAGACCTTACACTGTAGAAAAAAATATTCCTTTCTCCAACTGCTCTGTAGACTTTGACGCATGACGTCATTCCCATAGTCCTCTGGGGCTCGCCAATGCTACCTTTCACCTAGTTAACTGCTCTAGACCAGCAGCTTGTTATTCAGGTTCCATTAAGCTTTTGAGGAAATGTTTATGCAGCGGGTACTTATTAAAGGAAACGGAGAAATACACATACACACACACACACCACCACCACCACCAACATATTAGGCCTAAAGCAGAGCATAGAATGAAATCCTCCTTGCTTGGCAAGCGCTGGAGTCCAGGCATGGGAAATCTGGAGGCTAGATGAGAAACAAAGCTTTCCTTCAGACGTTGAACTGGAAAATGCTGGCCTCAGAGAGATGGAAGGAATGTGTCCTAATCCAAACGTCAAGACGAGGCCTTTGGACAGATGAGCACTGCCAAGGGCTGGGAGGCTCCTAACAGGTAACAGTTCAACCCTACTGTTTCATAGCCCCGTGTCTCCCATCTAGCTTCCCTTCCCCTTTCTCAAAGAAATTCTCCCTTGAAAAAAGATGCATCTTTGGGGCAATGGTTTTAGTCAGGCATTTACTAAACATCTATGTACCAGATGTTTTCTCTTGGGCCTTCAACCAGCTCCCAAATCATGACACTGAGACTTAATATTAAATCACCGTAGAAGCCTATCCCTCTCCTGCTTAGCTACTGGTCATTCAACTTTTTATTAGACCCATCAGGTGACTCAGGCAGGCAAGGTCAGACAAATGTAATGCATCTTCAGAGAATTAAACACACATCCATCCTTACATTGTTAAACAAACACAGCATTATTATGAGTGCTTGGCCTATCTTAGGCACATTTTTGGCTATTTTAACTTAAATTAACCTGTTTCTCTCTCTCTCTCTCTCTCTCTCTCTCTCTCTCTCTCTCTCTCTCTCTCTCTCTCTCTCTCTCTCATTTGCACTACTTCTTGTGTCTGGTTGGCAGCTGCCTGACTTCTTATCCTGGGCGTGTTCCTCTCTTTCTCTCTTTCCTTCTCTTTTCTTCCTTTTTTCTCTCTTCTTTTTTTCTCCTATTTATTTTCTCCACCTGGCAGCCCCACCTATCCCTCTCCTGCCCAACTATTGGCCATTCAGCTTTTTATTTGACCAATCAGGTGCTTTAGGCAGGCAAGGTGAAACAAATGCAGCACATCTCTACAGAGTTAAGCACACATCTGTACATTGTTAAACAAATGCAGCATAAACAAATGTACCACGCCTTTACACAGTTAAAGGAATATTCCGCAGCATCAACAAATGTAATACATCTTTACATGGTTAAAATAATATTCCACAACAGATCTATTCTTTCCTAAGCGTCACAGTGTCTGCTGCCCTGCTCCACAAGGACCTGGTTAGAGGCAGGGGGTGAGGACTTGCTGTGAGCTTATAGAGCCTCAGAGGAACCTCCAAGATGAGGTATGAGTGTTATGGGCAGAGGCTTGGAGCAAGAGGAGGCACCTACCTTGTTTTGTTTTGTTTTATTTTATTTATTTATTTATTCATTTATTTTTTTTTAACAGGGGTTGTTATTTAAAATGCACACCAACTCTGCAAGTCCTATACAGAGCTGAAGACTTTGTGTTTCTGAAAAGGTCCGAGGTGTCTCTTTGATCAGCACGGCCCAGTTCTGGGGGAGGAAGTGCCCTCTCTGATTGGTTACTCCAGCCTCAGTCTCTAGTAGGAGGTTTAGAACCTTGTGAGATGAGCTGAAATACGACTGGCTGAGATGTCCGTGTGCCCTCTAGTGAAAGTACACAAACCTCTACATTCCCCAGTTCAAGCCTTTAGACAGACTTTTCTTGTAAAACAAACCAATAACTAACTTTAAGTTGGTATAGGTCTTGTTAAAGGTCTCCCCCAAGAGACCGTAGGGGGAGGCTCAGGCTACATGACTCAGTTCGTTGACTGTAGCAACAACCAATTTCGAGGTGATTATGGCTGTTGTAAACGCTGATCAACTTTTAAAAACTGCTTCCATGCCGGGCGATGGTGGTGCACGCCTTTAATCCCAGCACTCGGGAGGCAGAGGCAGGCGGATCTCTGTGAGTTCGAGCCCAGCCTGGTTTACAGAGCTAGTTCCAGGACAGGCTCCAAAGCCACAGAGAAACCCTGTCTCGAAAAACCATAAATAAATAAATAAATAAATAAATAAATAAATAAAATAAAAACTGCTTCCAGGTTTTGAATCCAAGTCATGATTTGAGAACTGGTCATATCCCCAGGTTAACATTTGAGTCACCACCAAACAGAGTACAGCACACATTTGCTTAAGATTGTAATTATACCTCTAATAACCCTCCACCACAAGGAAATGTGATCACACAGAATCTTTAGTTTCAACTCTCCATACATTTTGCATCTGACTGGACAGTCATGAACAGAGAGTTAAGGCTGTTTCACTTCTATAAAAAAGTGAATCAGTGCTTGATTATGTGGGGTTCATTGTTAGCAGTGTTGGCAGTCTGACCATATGCCATGACTTCATCTTTTCTACATCAGGAAAATACATGAGAATATACCAGTAGCTTTTCCTATGCCTTTCCCCACTCCAGAATGGCACTTGGGGAGGAAAGAGGCTCACGCTGTGCCCCAGTGGGGAGGAGAGGCCAGGCATTTGCTGTTCTGAACACCCTGTGCAGGTTTAGGATTCATGCAAAAGGGCCAGTGTGCAATGGCCATTGAGCAGAAGCAGCACAACCTCACAGCATTCTAAGCAAACAAACGTCTAAGACAGACAAATAACAAGACCAAGCTGGTAATCACCATTTTTTAAAGTTATGTTCTACCCAGATTCTTTCCTCATATTTCTGTTTGTGAAGTAGAGAGAGTTTTGATGCTTTGGCATTCAACCTCAGAGATGTCAAAATGTGAAAAATACATGTGTTTTAATCAGTGGCATGCCATATTATTAGAATATATGACTAAAAATCACAGTAATTGTTTACGTGAACTGTTTTCCTAAACTTTTTCTTATTCTGTCTCCATTTCTTTTTTGTGGTATAGGAAGGTCAATATTTTGATTTTCAATTCACTCATAACAATTCACTCAGGTTACTTACTAGTCATGGTCTAAGGTTAAAAGTTAAAGTCAATATTTGAGCCCACGCAATTCTGCAGGATACAACAGAAGAGAGAACACGGGCTGAAGTTGGAACGTGAGTCCAAATCCCACTCTCTCACCACATGACTTGAGGAAGCCATGATGCACTTCTAACATCCTATTGCCCTCGTTGAGAAACCTCAGTGAGTCAGCACAGGATCCCGTGAGAACTGGACACAGTAAATGGCTAACCCTGGCACACACGAAGTGCACAGTACACAGAGCAACTTCCAGTGCCAAGGGTGACCTGGAGAACTAAGACTTAAGTGTGCGTGCATTCTGTCATCCTTGGCAAACCAGTGGCCCCCGTGACAATATTTCTAATATGGTTTTTATTTTGCACTTGTCTTTGGTGTCTTTTTCAGTGCCAACTTCTAATTCTACTCCCTCCCCACCCTGCCCTGTTTATTGCTATGAATGCTCAAAGAACTTGGTGAACTCTGAGACCCATCTGTTTTGTGATGAATGTCTCCTTTTCTTTGCCTGCATCAGGGAAGATTCCGGGGACTCTAACTATGGGTCAAACGTGCCTCTTCCTGGGAGGGCAGTGTGACCAGGCAGGCTTTCAGTTGAGGAAATCCTTCATTCACAAAGGTCCACGGAACTCCTGCTCTGCCAGACAGCTGGCTGCCTAGCCAGTGTACATTCCTGACTTCCTTACTGAAAACCATTCAGTTTGCAGATGTTCAGCTAAAATATTTCCTCCCAGGTTAGGCTGGACTAGTATATGCACATGGAAATTGCTGAAAGTGATTTCCTCTTTAATGGTGGTGCAGACAGCTGTCACCCCCTCTTCCCCCACACTCTTTCTTTCCCACCCTCCTTTCCTGGATATGGAAGTGATAATGACCAGTGTTTCGAGCCAGGAAGAACCATCATCAGGCTGCAGCCCCGAGGATGGAAACCATGTGTTAGAAGTGGAGGGAAAGGAAGATGGAAGGAATCTGGGACCCTGATAATACTGTGGATTTCCATACCTGCCAAGATTGCTTGTCTCTGAACTTCTCTTGCACAAGAAAGAAAAAGAAAATCTATAACCAAAATAAGTTGCTGTGGCTACTATTGATGCATGCTAACTGTAACTAGATGCAATTTTCTTTCCCTTTTCGGTGGCCTTCTCAAGAGACTTGTACGCTCCTGGAAGAGCAGTGTCCCACGTTGATGCTAACACCGCCAAGGAATAAGATTTATGCAACACTATAATTTTTATTTAAAAAATATTTATTCTTCATCACTGTGTGTGTGTATGTGTGTGTGCGTGTGTGTGTATGTGTGTGTGTGTGTGATACACTGTGAAAGTGGATGCTTGGGCATTCGGAAAGCATAGAGCAACTTTGGAGAGTTGACTTTCTCCTTCCACTGCAGGTTCAGTGGAGAAATGAACTCAGGTCAGCAGGCTTGTAGCAAAGCACTCTTATCTAGGGAGTCATCTCAGCTGTCCCCAACAGAGTTGCTAACGAGTCAGTATGTTCCTCACAAGTGGTTGAAACCGCATGGACCCCTTTCCAAGGGAAGGATTTATTTAATTTCCTGATACTCTGCCCTTGGAATAAATAGCTCTCAGACACACCTTCCTTAAGGCCTTCACTAATCCAGTCTAGGCTCTGAAGTTAACCACGTCTCCGTGCTGTGGGCTCTGCTTTTCACTCCTCATCAAGGCAGACTGACAACCTTTACTGGACACTGGCGAAACCAGGCTCCTAAGAACACAAGCAGGGCTGGCTGCTGGTTTGCATTTTCGTCAGTCCTGTGACTTCCCCATTTCTCTATAGATCTAAATGAGCTCCAGTCACTCTGACCTGAGGGCATTTGACCTGAGGCTACCATGCACTGATTTAGGTAGCAGAGGTTATCCAACTTCCTCAAACCAGATAGACTGTTCCGCATCATCTCACCTCCCTTTTGGCTGACCCTAGGCTTCGCCTTCCAGACCGTGCTGGTTCTCATGGCCTTACATATGTGACTTGAGAAAACAGCCATTTAGCTCCAAAGAAATCTGCCCATTGAGAAAGCTAAATAAACTCTAGTTAGTTTTTCTCTTTATACTAGACATTACACAACTAGAGTGAGATTTAAACAAAACTACCTACATTTAAACAGAATTCAGATTTATGTTTAAAATAATATTTTCATTAATTCTTTGAGCATTTATTGCAATGTATTTGATCATATTCACATCCCTTCTCTGACTTTTCCCAGATTCACCTTCTTCCATCAGCCCTAATCCCCCAGCTTTGAGTTTGTCCTCCCTCCCCTGGACTCCAGTTTTAGTTGCTCAACTCTTCATGGGTTTGAGGCCTTCCCTGGTGTATGGTGACCTACCAGGTGTCACAGCATTAAAGAAACTGACTCTTCCTCTCCCAGCAGCTCTCAGCTGCCCATAGCTCCTCAGCTAGTGGTGGGATTTCATGCAATCTGTTCCCTGACCGTGCTGGGATTTAGTTACGGTTGACCTTGTGCAGGTCTTAAGTGTGCTGTAACAATGGTGGTAGGGTTATCTGTACAGCTCAGTTGTCTCCAGAAGATGTTGTTTCTTGAAGTCATTCTCTGCCTCTGGCTCTTACAGTCTTTCTGCCCCCTCTTCTGTGGAGTTCCGTGAGCCTTAGGGGGACTGCTAAGATATGAATGTCCCACTTGGGCTGAGCACTCCAGTCTCATTCTCTGCATGGTGACCATCTGTGGGTCCCTGGTATTTCCTACCTACTGCAGGAAGAAACTTTGCTGGTGAGAGCTGAGAGATGCACTCATCTGTGGGTATATCAACGAGTCACTAGGGGTCATCTTACTACTGGGTCCATTTAGTAGAAAGATACTATTAGGGTTTCCCAGACTCTAGATTTAAATACAATCTACCCAAGCTTTACTGAGGGCTTTGATTTAACATCCATATAACTGTCTCTGTTGACTGGTAAATCCTGATAAACTGACTTTTGATAGGTAGATATCTATGGCACAAAAACTCTTGAGAGGATGAATAGGCTTTGTTTCTGTTAGGCAACTTAAAAATATTCATAAAATAATAGAATATCTGGCTCCTAAGTGCAATATCCAGATGTTATTGTTCATATTGAGGAAAGTAGAGATAAAATTTAAGATGTCTTTGTTGAACTAGAGAAAATGGTTCATTTGAACACAGACTGACAGCATCCAGGGCGAAGTACAAAGAATTCAACAAACACATAACAGAGGCATTGCCTGAAAACACCGGGTTGAAAGGCAAGACCAAGGAGCCCATTGTCTATCTCAGTGCTATAGAGATCCCGAAAGGCTGGGTGGGCTAGCTCAGATTCTTTCCTAAGCAAAGGTAAAGGGTTAAATATTCTGTGTGCTGTCTAGAGCGCAGCTGAAGTCTTTGGGGATTCCGAATCTGGGGCTCATGTTCTAGAACCCCACTGAAGTTCTAGGGCACATCAAATACCAATTACTGGATGACTTAGACCCCGAGCACAGACGCCTGGCCTGCCTGCAGCAGTTTCTATGTAGGACTTAATGAGGCATGGGTTTGCACAGCAAAGTAGATTTCTTCATTAAGCAGCTAATTAAACTCTTGAGAATGTGATCATGAGCAGAGCTGATAAATTCTCCCCAAATTAGAGCATTAGCTACTCCAGGCAAGAGGCTTCCGCTCGAAGACACAAAACAGAAGGCTTATTACATCGCATTCCGCACACGATGCTTGCTCTCTTTTCCCCTCCATGTATGTGTTAATTTCTAAGACACATTCTTAAACTTCCTCAGTGTGATTTAAACAGGTTGAGAGAGACTCAGAACCTGAAGTTGTGAATATAGAGAAGCCATAACATCACAGTTCCAGACAACTCCTTTTGCTCCTCTCTCCTTGGCTAAAATGATCTGGAAGGTTTCCTGTTAAGGTAAGAGAAGAAAGATCTACAGAGCAACAAATGGTCTTGGGGAAGGACTACCTCCACAAACAAACATCTAAGACAGACAAATAAGACTGAAGTGGTAATAACTATTTAAGCTGTGTTCTATCCAGATTCTTTCCTCATATTTCTATTTGTGAAGGAGAGAGAGATTTGATGTTTTGGCATTCAACCTCAGAGATGTCATAATGTGAAAAATACGTGTTTTTAAATCAATGGCATGCCATATTATTAGAATGCATGACTAAAAAAATTATAGTAATATTTAGTTGAAGTGTGTTCCTAAACTTTTTCTTATTCTGTTTCTATTTCTTTTTTATGGTATAGGAAGGCCAATATTTGATTTTCAGTTCATTAATAATAATAACAGCAACATGTGGTATAAAGAAACTGTTCACTCAGGTGACTTACTAGTCGTGGTCCAAGGTTAAAAGGTAAAGTCAATATTTGAGCCCAAGCAATTCTGCTCTAACATTGTTTTGTTTATTTTTGTAGGTCTGAAGATTGAACCCAAGACCCTGAACCTGCTAGGCAAGTGTTCTATCACTGAACTACATCCTAAAGCTTTCTTCTACCTTTTATTTTGAGACAAGTTCTTACCAATTGCTCAGGCTGGGCTCTAACTCCCTCCATAGCCCAGACAGGCCTTGAACTTGAGATCTTTGTGTCTCGTACTCTAGAATACATGGGATTGCAGATCTATGCTCAGAGATCCAGCTCAGTTTATGTTCTTAATTACATGTAACATGCATTTGATTAGGAAAATCTTAGACCCAGTGATCACGAAAGTGGCATGACATCACAGTGGGTTGTGACTTTTATATTACCACTTTCTTCACCTCAGCATTTGAAACCCCAAACTGTAAGTGTGGAGTTTTAAATTTGAAAACCAATTCCATCCTAGAGGAGCTGATGATTTGGGCTGACAAACCTCAGTTAGCAAGAACAATTAGCCAGAAGCAGAATTACAGAAGCGACAAAGCAAGTTTAGTATGTTTAGATTCTTTCCCAGAGTTGTGAACTTGGATGGCTTAGATTTTTGTTTTCATTTTGGCAGGTGATTCTGCCTACCTGCTGGGTTCCAGTGCCTAAAAGACATTTCCATCATGGCTACCAGTTGGGCAAAGGTCTGGGGTCCTGTTATATAAGCATTAAATTAATATATCTTTGGATTGTATTGGATTACAATGTTTCCTTAATAATAGATTCTTGAGTTACTGACTTGAGTTCACTGTAAAACAGTTTCGGTTTAAAAAATGTTTGAAATGGCCATTCTGCCATTTTGTACTATGTATTTAGACTAATAGTGTGCTCAGCATGCTTACGAAACAAGAGCTTTACTGACTCCAGGCAATATTTGAGAAAGAATGTGACGTAGCCTGGCCTGGTTTCCAAATGGCTATGTGGGTGAGGCTGGCCTGCAACTCTTGAGTTTCGTATGGAAAGTGCATCTGTGCAGCACAAGGGCAGGCTCTGCTCAGCTAGTCCTTAAGAAATCTTGATAATTAGTCTAGATGCTAGAATTGCAGAAGGGTGATTCCCTAAGGTGACTTAACCACTACAGTGACTTATCACAACTTTTGTCATCAAGGCAGTGCTCTATGAAGACATACTCAGTCAACAGAGGGAACTAGTGCTGAGCTCTTGCTCTAAAGACGCGAACCCCGACTTTGACTACAGCTGGTAAGGCTGGGAATCCTGCCAAGATAGCTAGAGATCACGAAGCACAGTTGGGTTTGGGAACGTGAAGGAAATGATTATTACATCATGCTCCTTTGATTCTGTAGTCTCTCCAGCTCTTTCCTCTGTCTTGAAAAAAAGTAAATTTATTATGAGTTTAGCAGAGCGCAGGCGTTCCTCTCTCCACTGTGGCTGCAGATGTACTTAGGAGCGTGCTGATTTGGGGGACCAACCAATCATGCAGCAGAACTGCATGCAGGATGAATAAGGACTGGTGGCCCCTCTTTCCAATCCTGCCATCTAAGAGGTATTTTGTGTTCTCAACAATGTGTTGCAGGTCTCTCTGCCGCTGTCTGTTGCAATTTTCATCCCAAACCTCCATTTCTGCCAGTGGTGAATTAGACTGTCATTACTTCACAGATGTCCTTTGATCCTCATTGGCTTTTCTCCTGGCACGGAAGCAGCTGAACCATTGATCTTGCTTAGCTAAACCTGGGAGAAAAAAGTACAAAACAGTGGGGGTGGGGAGAAAAAGAAGACTCGGGTCTTAGGTTCAAGTTGTATCTCTGTTCTTAATTAGCTATCATCTTGCGTGAGGCATGGAGATTCCATTTGTCTCCACTCTCTGGTTTGTAAAGAAGATTGGATTCTCTCTTCAACTTCTTTCAGACCCTCTGATACTGAATGGAAAAACATTACAGGTTTAGGGATTGATGCTATCTTGTTTTGGGTTCTTGATTTTCTGAACTCTTAATTCACACGAGTCACCAGAAGTAACTACTGATCCAAGATTATTAGCTCACTCTTCCAATTCTGTTGTCCATTTGTGGTGGATTGTACTAATAGAAACCATATACTGCAAACTAAATATATTCTTACAGTTTATAAGAGATCTATAGTAACTCTGTATTAACAAAAGACCATTTGTTCTGCAAAATATTATAGTTATAATTGTGTCACTTTGATGTTAAGTTATTTGATATGAACAGAAAGATGGGAAAAAATGAAAAATTATCACAGCAATTTGGCTTTATGATTTTTTTTATAGTCAATTCATTCTTCTTTCTTATTGTTTCCAATTATCTGATAGACATCAGTGATCACTGTAGAAGGCTGGATGTCCACCAACAGAAATGATAGGCTTGTTTTAGTTTCCAAGGCATAACGTGCTCCAGTAGCAGAACCTGGGTTATTGAAAAACTTATTTTCATGCTTCACATGTTTGTGTGTGTGTGTGTGTGTGTGTGACCTAAGAAAAGGATGTCTACATGAAACTGGGACATGGCTAAGACAGTCACATTATCTCCATGGAATAACTTGGTGTCCACGGATTTTGAATTTACCCACAGTCATAGCTTTCTGTTAATTTGGTTTCTCATCCCAGTTTTTTCTCCCAGTGTGAATGGACAGCCAGTCTTGGGAAACTCCAAGCCTTCTCTCCTAGTGTGAACAGCCAGTCTTCGGAAACTCCCAGTCTTCTCTCCTAGTGTGAACAGCCAGTCTTGGGAAACTCATAACAGTTTTTGGTGGAAAGGCTTTCCCTGCAGAGGATGTGCTGAATTTTTTTTCCCCGGTACCATTTTTTTTTTTAAATTAAGTTGGTAAACAGTTGTACTAGTGTGGGATGTGAAGATCTCATGCCGATATCAGGCTTTGCTGTCTCCCTCTTTCTCAGACTCCTGAGTGACCTATCCACTTCACAATTATTCTTTTTTATAGCTTCTTATTTTATACGTGGGATGCAACATGTCTTATTTAGGCAAGGACAGTAATTACAACTTTGTCTTCAGTTTCCTTCTTCTCTTCACATGGTCTGTTTCACTGAGTTCCTACTCTTTTGTTCATTTATCTTGATTGTGTTTCTCAACTTAGAGGCTTTCTGAAGCTTCTGGTATTTCAGTGTCTAATCCTACTTAGGGAATGAGTCAATAGCAAGTTGACTGGATGCTTGATGTATTTCTGAATTAGTTACTTTTCTCACTGCCACAATGAGATGTCTGATAAAAGCAACTCAATTGAGAAATGGTTCATTTTGACTCATAATTCTAGGGTACAGCCCATCATGGTGGAGAAGGCATAACAGCAAGGGATGTAAGCTTCTAGGGTACAGCCCATTATGGTAGGGAAGACATAACAGCAAGGGGTGTGAGATAGCTGGTAATTGTGTTGTTCAGATTTTTGCCAGCTTGACACAACTGGTAAGAGAGAACCTCAACTGAGAAAATGCATGCTTATAGGCAGGTCTTGCTTATAGGTAGGGACATTTTCTTAGTTAATGATTGACATGGAAGGGCTCACCCTGTTGTGGAGTAGTTGAGAAAGCCAGTAAGTAGTGCTGTCTCATGGTCTCTTGATGTGAAATTTCCAATCTGTATGCTTTTATTACTACTGATTATTATAGAAACTGCCTTGGACCTATAGCAAGGCAGAACTTAACTAGGTGTGGAAAACTAAACTGAATGCTGGGAGGAAGAAGGCAGAGTCAGGGAGAAGCCATGTAGCCATGGTGGAGATAGATGCTGGAACTTTACCTGGTAAGCCGCAGCCTCATGGCAATACACAGATTAATGGAGATGAGTTAGCCAGAAATAAGCTATTGGCCAAAGAGTATTGCAAATGATATGATTTCTGTGTGATTATTTTAGGGCTGAGCAGCTGGGAACAAACAAGCAGCCTTCTACAATAGTCTCTGCTTTAGTTCTTGTCTATGGGTTCCTGCCCTGAATTCCTGCCACGGTGAACTGTACACTGTAAGGTGAAATAAATGTAATTCTTTCCCAAGTTATTTTTGATCATTGTGTTTATCACAAAAATAGGAATCTAGCTAGGACAGCCACATTTCATCTGCAGTTAGGACACAGAAAAAGATGAACACTGGTGTTTGGCTCACTTTACTATTTCTTTTTTATCGTACCTGGAGCCCTAGCCCACTGAATACTGCCCAACACAACTGGGGTGGGTTTTACTACCTCTATTAACTTAATCTAGAAACTCCTTCACATATATATCCAGAAAGTCTGGATTCTCTTAAGCTTGTAGTTAACATTCTTAATCATTACAAGTCCATTTGCTGTCAACTTGGTATTCAAATATTCTCTCTCTCTCTCTCTGTGCATGAATTTCAGGTATGCACATACTTGTGTGAGTATGTGCATGTGGAGGCCATGATAAAATGTCCAGTGAGATTGCTCTGCTACTGTCAACCTTAATTTTTCAGACAAAGGACATGTTTGCCAGTGAGCCACAGTGATGCAACTCTCCCTTCCCCAGTGCTAGGGTGTCTAGTCTATGCCAATGTGCTCACTGATTCTCTCACTGATGCTAGCGATTGAACTCAGGTCTCTGTGCTTATGCAGAAAGCACTTCATCAACTTAGCTATCTATCCAGTCCACAAATATATCATTTTAGAGTCATGATCTTGCACTTATAGCTCATGGTCATTTTATAATGTAAAATGTGTCCAGCCTAACATCAAAACACTTCTTGGTCTCTAAGAGTTCTATTACTATTCAGAAAGGTAACTTCAAAGTTTCTTCTGAGACTCAGGGAATCTCTTGACTGTGAGCACCTGTAACATCAAGAATAAATTATATACTTTCAGCCTACTATGGTACACGTAACCATTTTCATTCCCAAAGGGAAGATTGGTGGACTGAAGAAAAATGGAAACATGACAAACATCAAATTCTGCAGTTCAGTGCCTAGCATCTGGGGCTCATAATGAAATAATTTCAGTTCCTATTGTGGAATGTTAGTTGAATATGTGTTACATTTGTTTATGCTGTGGAATATTTGTTTAATAATGCAAAGATGTAGTTGCATTTATATAACTCTGTGAAGCTGTGTTACTATGTTTGTCTAAAATACCCAATTGGTTTAATAAAGAGCTGAATGCCTAATAGCTAGGCAGGAGAGAGAAATAGGTGGGGTTGGCAGGCAGAAAAAAAATAAATGAGGAGAAGAGAAGAGGAAGGAGTGAGAAAAGGAGAAGAGGAGGACACCAGGGGCCAGCCATTCAGCTACATAGCCAGCAATGGAGTAAGAAGGTAAGAAAGACATATAAGATAGATAAAGGTAAAAGCCCAGAGACACAGGTAGACAGGATAACCTAAGTTATGAAAAGCTGGCTAGAAATTAGTCAAGCTAAACCTGGGCATTCAGACGTAAGAATAAGTCTCCATGCATTTATTTGGGAGCTGGGTATTGGGCCTCCAAAGAGCAAAGAGTAAAAGAAAAACCAACTACATTTTGGCAACCAACGTGGGGTTGGAATATCCACTGGGAGTTTGAGAAAGCTGAAAACAAACAAACCCAACATAGTTTCTTTAAGAGTTTCTGCTTTACAGCAGCAGTCTACGTTAAGAAGAAAAAGTTAAGTTAAAAAAAGGTTGCTGGTTGATTGCAGTTCCTGGTTAATCCAACCTCCAACTTCCAGATCTGGCCGGCAGGCTTAGGCTTGGCTTGCATTACCCAAGAACTGTGGACAGAGCTAGCCACTAAAACCTCAGTGGAGGTTCTAGCCATGTAGTTGAAAGGTTCATGTGGTCAAAAAAGGCTAAAAGATACACAGTAAAGATAAACCTCCAAACAGATTACAGTGTTTTAACAATGTACATAAGCTTAAGACAAGAGGAAGGGTATAGTCATACAAAAATAGTTTAAAAATAATAAAGTCTTTAAAAAAAGAACACAATAATATAAAAGAAAAAAAGCCATGCAATGATGGAAAATATCAGGGAGTCAGTAGGATATATAGTATTGTGTTGATTTTGAATTTTTTCATTGTTTATCAGTATAACAACATCTGCTAGAAGACATGGGATTGAAAGGAGGACTGATAAAACAAACCAGCCTAGATATTTTAAGAATGCCTTAACTTTAAAATGGAACTCAAAAAATGCGTTGCTTTGGAGAACAGATTTTGCTTTTACTTCCACAGGAAAAAAAGAGTGTAGATTTGATGTGGGGTTCTCCTCTGTATGCGGTTAATACCATTGGTTAATAACTGTCCCTGGCCTGTGATAGAGTAGAACAGAGCTAGGCAGGAAAAACTAAACTGAATGCTGGGAGAAGGAAGGCATAATTTAGAGAGAGGCCATAGAGCTGCCACCAGAGCAGACATGCTGGAACCTTGCCAGTAGACAATGAGCCTTGTGGTAAAATATAAAATAATGGAGATGGGTTAATTCTAGATGTAAGAGCTAGCTAGAAATATATTTAAGTAATTGGTCAAGCAGTGATTTGATTGATACAGTTTCTGTGTGGTTATTTTGGGAGTCTGTGCAGCCAGGAAATGAACAAGTGCTCTCCTTACTACAAATTGGCACACCAACATGGGTGACTAAATCCACATAAAACCTAAGTAAGCTTGGAAAAGAATTCTAGACACTAAAAAACAAAGTTTAGTCACACTTTTTTCCCAGATGGGCTCTGCTTGCTAGTGGTGTAGTGCAGCTCCTTTTAGAGAAGTCTTACTGATTCAGTGGTAGCAGAAAAAAAGCCTCATGTTTTTAAAAGCAGCAGCTTCCTGGTTTGACAGTACAAATGGCTCTGACTCTTTCAGTGGGTTCAGCTATGGAGCATTTAAATGAGTTCTGTGAGCAGAGTGCTACAACTTGCTTATTGGCAACTTAGACCTGCTGTGTGCCTAAAAATGGGGCAATGTACATAGCTCTTGGAGGCAGCAAACATGCCTTTGCCATGTTGGACTGGGCAAAGCAGGCAGACAGGCTGTATTTATCCTAGAAATGCTGCCTCTTAGCTTTTTAAGAAGCACTTAGTGTTTTAAGAAGCTGTCCTAGTCAGAAAAGGATTACAGATACAGAGTAAAGACAAATTCAGATCTAAAAGATCTCTAAATGGGTCACAGTGTTGGATAAATGTATATAGACTTGGGAGAGAGAAGAAAATGAGTATAGAGAGTAATAAAAAAGTAAATGGTTTATAAAAAATATAAAACAAAGTCTTATAAAAGACAGAATACAGACAGTCATAGATTAAAACAAGCAAAAAAGAATAAGCCATGCAAAGATGGAATATACACAGAGAGTATGGATTATATATATTATTGTGTTTTCTTTGAATTTTTTTGACTGTGAAGGAGCTAAGTAATTAACATATACTTTAAAGGTATCTTGACTTCAGAATTTGGGTCTAAGGATATGTTGCTTTGAAAAACAGGTTCTTCTTTTGGTTCCATAGAAGATGATAACCTGTGGAATCCTTCTAGACTAATGTGGTTTGATGAATTGAGACTCCCCCAGAAGTTACTGTAAACATCCCTAAAATTACTTCACCCAACAAAAAGCAGGAAGCAGTTTGGAGAGAACTATGCCCAAATTGACTAAATGATTGTTTATAAATGTTCGTTTATATTTAAAGGGGGATATGCTATAGAGGTTTACATTGTTATGGATTTTGGTTTAAGGTCAATTTTCTTATACTGTGTATATGTATTTTTGAACATGATTATTTTGGGGCTGAACAGCCAGGAACAAACAAAAAACCTTCCTCCAACACGGAACTGTCTTTGAAATTTCCTGCTTCATGGAAAAGTCTGCCAGACACTATGGGCCTATAGGCTGAAGATGGATGCCCTAACAGTACAGAAGAACTTTGGTGACTGTCCAGTTAGCAAGATGTCTCTGTCAATTCTAGTGTTTTGGAAGTTTCTTATAATGCACTTCCTGTTTACTTAGGTAATATATCCTTCTGGAGTCTTTGATGGAGTTGAAGAATAGTTATAATTATAGTTTTCCTTAGTTATGATAAAAGTTAAAGTAGATACAAATATAGTAACTGTAATTCTTGTTTGATACCTGTTTTGTTATATGTATTTTTACTATGTTAAAGTTGAAACCTTTCTTTTTAATCTAAACAGAAAATGAGAGGTGATGTGGGATTCCCATCAGTATGTTGTGAATACCATTGGTGAATAAAGAAACTGTCGTAGGTCTGTGATAGGGTAAAACAGAGCTAGGCAGGAAAAATTAAACTGAATGCTTGACAGAAGGAAGCTGGAGTTTAGAGAGAAGCTATGGAGCTACCACTAGAAATGCTGAAACATTGCCAGTAGGCCATGAACTTTGTGGTAAAATATAAAATAATGGAGATGGCTTAGTTCTAGATGTAAGAGCTAGGAGCAATACACTTAAGTAATTGGCTAAGCAGTGATTTAATTAATACAGTTTCCCAGGGAGTCTGGGCAGCCAGGAAATGAACAAGCAGCCTCCTTACTACAATGCATTCATTCCAGGTTAATATAGATCCGGTTTGATTGGAGAAGAGCTCCTGAATTTTGACAAGTGAATATATCAACAAAGGTTTCCACTGGTCTTTCCAGGTTTGGGCCATTATCTTAGTTTTCTCAGGGATTCTTAAAGATACCTGTGTCCACAGACAACAGGAAGCAGTCTAGAGAAGATGATACACATATTTCTAAGAAGTGATGTGTTAGGTTGTTGGTTATTTGATGGGCTATGGATCTTTGTTATCATTTATGGGAATATAGGAATGTAGAACAAAAAGACAACTCTCATTTTCAAATACTTGTGTTGGAGTATATTTTGTTATATTGATGCAAATTTGAAGTTATTTTTGTTATATTGTATGTATGTTTCTAATCTTGTTTGGGGTACTATGTTTGTGCAGCTTATTTAAAAATGCAATGTATAATTAAGAACTGAGGTTAGTAGTTAATTTATAATAATTGAACATGTGGTCACATTGGGTGTGTTTTCAAGGTTAAATAGGTATATTTTGGACAGCTGAGTGGTCTTCTATGGGCATAAAAGAAACTCAATAGGGACTTTGCTTTCAATGTGGCAAGGACACAGGAAAAAGACTGTTGAACTTAGCCAAGACAAGGTAGGACAATCCTTCAAGATTCCTGCTTCACTGACAGGTTGGCTAGATATTTTGGGCCTGTAGGCCAAAGATAGATGCCCCAATGTTGCAGAGGAACTTTGGACAACTGTCTAGGGAACCAGATGTCTCTGTTCTTAGATAATATTATATCTTTCTGGGGTCTTTAATGGAGATAAAGACTAAATTATTAAAGTTATTTTTTTCTTTAGTCATGATAGAAAGTAAATTAGATATAAAACTTTGGATTCACTAAGATAAGATAGATAATGGAGTATTTTCTCTGAATTTGCTAAATACAAATGGACTGAATATTGTAAATGCAATTCTTGCTGGATTAACTGTTTTTGTTGTATATAGCCTTACTATGTTAAAGTTAAAACCTTCCACTTTTTATTTAGACAAAAGGGAGAAATGTTGTGGTCTGTTATTTGAAGATGTGAATATTAGTGAAGAATAAAAAGCATCCAACAACAGTTCCACAAGGCTTGGGTAGCTCCATCATTCCAATTTTTCCCACTGAAACACATGTAACTACTCTCTTGGGCCAGCCCCATTCTGATCATGCAGTCTCTCTTGGCAGACTACCCATAGTCCTAGTATCTAAGCCTTGGGGATCTCCACTGTTAATTAAGCTCCATCTTGCTAGCTTAATGCAATAACCTACCTGGGACTTCTGGAAGGAACTCTGACTGTGGTATTCATTGCTTGCTCTTAATGTCCTTCTGAACCTTAACATAAGCCTTCATGATTCCCATCACTCACTCTTGCATCTATCATGTCTACAAAACCACTAACATGTGGGAGATACTTCCAAGTTCTGCTGCCAGTTCCAGATACAGCCCAAGAGACAAATCTGCCTTCTGAATTGACTCTTGGAAAACCCTTACCTAGTTGGTTATTTTGGAGCAGGGAATGCTTTCAGGAGCAGTCTCAGGTTAGACTCTCCTATTTCAAACAAAACTGGATTTTCACAAGATGGACCTTCCTGCAGTTAGAGAACCTTGCAATGATCCCAATGAACCCTCTAACACCAATCATCAAAAAGCATGTTCTACAGACTTATCTACAGGCTACCCCTATGGGGTCATTTCCTCAGTTAAGATTTCTTTTTTCCCCCCAATAACTCTAGTTTATGCCAAGCTCACATAAAAACTAGGTAGCACACTGACAAAAGCAACTTAAAAGAGGAAGGGTATAGTTTAACTTACAGTTTAGCATGGTGGAGAAGGCATGACTCCAGGGGAATGAAAGAGTTGATTACATTTTATCTGTAGTCAGGAAGCAAAGAGAAAGATAAATGCTACTCTTCAGTTCATTTTCTCCTTTTCATTTAGCCTGGCAAAGACCATGGAATGGTACCCCACCCTTAGAGAGGATGAATAGCCCCACCTATATTAATATAATAAAGACATTCTAATTCTAGACATTTCCATAGGCATTTGACTCCTAGTTGATTCTGAAAACTGACAAATTGGCAATCAATATTCATCACTATAATTTCAATTTGTTGTTAGTTTTAGTCAACTAATAGGTTTAACTGTAGGGTGATAGCCAAATGGATCTGGTTATATTGTTTGGGAAAACGGCCAACTTTTGCAGTCTGGGTGAGAAATACTTACTATAGGTTGGTGTGTTTGAAGGTTTGCTCACCACTTGGTAGACATTTGGTACATGGAGCCTTGCTGAAGGAAGTCCTTCACTGGGGGTAGGCTGTGTGGGTTTATAACCTCACCTGCTTAGTATTTCTGCTTCCTGTGTGGAATTGAAATGTAATCTATCAGCTTCCTTCTCCTGCTGCTTTGCCTCCACACCTTTGTAGACTTCTAGTCCTTTGGAACTGTAAACTGAAATAAACTTTCTTAAGTTGCTTCTGGTCATGGCAATTGACCACAGTAACAGAAAAATAATTAAGATATCAACTTCCATTTTTTAATACAAGTTTTTCTAGAAAAATTTCCAAGAGTCTTCTGCTGGGGGTAGTATTGTAGGGGTGGATGACATGATGGCAAAAACTTTCACTGTTCAGATTCTGACAAAATTTCTTCAGAGGAGGGGGGTATCTGTGTGTAGGATTATGAAGAAGATCTTAGAAGTTAGCCTCTATTCTCAAATGCTTTCTGAAGACTAACTTCTTGCTTTCACATGTGATGGAAGCTGTCAAGAATATCATTAGGAGTTCAATGCCAGTCTGGGCTATCCAGTAAGTTCCAGGCCAGCCTGAACTACAGTGTAAATCTGTGCCGAAACCTCATTTTTTCCATCCCCAAATCCTGTTACTTTTCTTTCAACGCCAGTGTTCTTCCCTTCCTTTCTTAGCTCTGCAGTATAAATTAGCCAAAATCATTCAAACAAGGAAAATGATGCAGATTCCTCTTAATTACGGTGGTGCCAGTCCCACTGACTCCATTGCTAAAGGAAGTTTGTGCAGAACCAGTAACTTATTGCGATTGTTTTCTCTGCTACTTTAACACAAGGCATAAACTATATGCTATACTTGGCAATTTAGGAGGTCTGTCTGGCTTAGGGCTTTGACAGTCCCTCTATGTAAACAAGAATCCTTCAATTCCCGATGACTCCCTAATGTTTTTCTCTCCTTCCTTTCCTCCTTATGCATGAACCCCTATAAGTACAGTGGGTCACAGTCCTTGAGTTTTGTCACTTGGTATTTATTCTATATCTTCCTTCATGTGTGCTCAACTCTGATTTCTTAATTTTTCCATTTTCTTAACATTTTGCAAAAAAGTTAATATCTAATAAATATATCATTGTCCTTTCCTTTCTACCCACCCCATGTGACTTTATTACTTTACAGTAATTTTAACTTGATTTGGGGAAGGGACAGAAAAAAAAATCCATGTGTTCATTGGCGATGTTTCAGGAGACATAAAAAGTAAGATTCAGCCATTGTCCTTGTTGAGATGAGTAAATACGGTAAGATAAAGCTGAAGAAAAACAAAACAGAGAATTTATTGTGTTAGTTTTGTGTGAACGATATCTGAGTTTGCTATCTAAGAATTAGAGTACCATTGTTCTGTGTTAAAGCAGATGCTACACTGCTCTGGACTGTTTGGGGGAAAACAATAAAATTGCCACCAGGCTGAGTTTTGGTTCTGATGGCAAGTTCTTTCTTAGTGGGTAGATGCTGTGATTCCATCACAATGGAATCATCTAGGTGAGCACTTCTAGAAAAAAATATAAGGACCCACCACTACGTGAAGAAAATCAGTGTTTTTAAAAATGGACTTCTGTAGTTAGGATTTATACAAATCAAAACAGTCTACTTAGAGAAGGGTTGGTAGCACTCCCCTATAATACCAGCACTGGGAGGCTGGAGTAGGTGGAGCTTGACTTGAGGCTAGCTTGGGTTATGTAGCAAGATCCTGTTTAAAAAAAAATACAAGTCAATAAACACACACCTAAGTTATCTCGACGAGTAGGTCAGTGGCGTGATCACTACTATGTAGTTGAAGAGTAATTTGTGGCTCATAGGGTTTTCCCCATTGGTTTTGAAATTTTAGGTGATGAAGGTTTTGTCTTGTTAGTTCTGCTTCCCTGGAACTTGGACTCTGCTATTTTGAGTGGTAGCACTTACATTGTAACAATGTTTGCATGTGATTCTTACTAAAATGATCCTAAGACAGTTTTGATTTAACTAAGGAACACTGTTTTAGGGAGACTATGTCTCCAGGTAGCTTTTTATGCTGACTTTTAGATTCTTGTCTTACTATCTAAGCATCTCTTCTGCCTGACTATAAGCTTTCTAAGAGATAGATTCTTTAAAAATTATCATTATTGTGTGCATGTCTATGTGCATGATGGATATGTAGGTTAGCTGTCAACTTTGGGGAGTTGGTTTTCTTCTTTTAACTTTATGTGGGTTATGGGGTTTGAACTCAGGTCTCCAGGGTTATACTGAAGGTGTCTTTATCCTAAGGGTCAGTGGACCAAGAGTATATTCTTTCTGTATAAATGGGTCATAACCAAAGGAAAACTCTGTTTCTGATTATGCTGTGTGGCTTTCTCTAGTTTAATCCTTACTCTATTTTCTCTGAAAACTAAGCCAATAGGAGGAGGTACAAAAGTGGTAGTGTGTAGTGAATATGAACAAAGAATATTATATATATACTAAAATATTAAAATGAGATACATTATTTTATATGATTAATAATGCTAATTTAAAAGAAAACAATACTGTGTGCTTATGATTTTTACTTTTTCAGAACACTGTGATTTATTTATTTATTTATTTATTTATTTATTTATTCATTCATTCATTCATTTATTCATTCATTTTAAGTCAAGGTCTTGCTATGATGCCCAGTCTGATGTAGTAATTCCACTTCTTCCTTCAGAGCACTGGGGTGACAAGTGAGAGCCACGACACTAGACCTATGTAAACTTTTAGTGTAGGAACTGTATCTTAATAATATAACAGCATCCTGGTAGGAACTTACTGAATGCTCTGACTCATCGCATAAAGAAACTCAGAGTGTATCATAATGCTGTGCGCCTTAGAGAAGGAAGCAGCACAGCCCCACCAGAAAGGAAGGCACAGAAAGTGAGAGTAAGGGAGGGTAGGAGACCTACTGACTTTACAATTTTGCTTCCAATCTGGCCAATGTAAGGAAATTAGGGTTGTCCTATTCTAAGGAGAGAAAGAGAAATATACGTAACCATCTAAAAAGCACAGTTCTCCTCAGTTCAAAATATATCATCTTTTGATGGCTTCCTGCTGACATCTCCCTGCAGCAATACTACCCATTATCCACTTTGAGGAAGGGAACAAAGGCTTCCTTGTTTACACCCCACAGATGAAAATTGACTGAGACCTCTCATCTACTATGTGGGGTGATGGTGACTACAGGGGATGAGACCCGAAGACTCCTTCATAACTGAACAACCCTCTATTCTGGTCTCCTTTTGCATTTCTATGTCATGGTGACTAATGGTACCATTTCCTACAAGTTTCTCATCAGTCAATAATGGAGAAAGAGTTTATTTCAAATAAGGCTGTACTGTAAGCAAAGCTTATCTTTATTTTAGTGTTTTCACCCTCTCATATTCCTTACTAATGGACAGGAGAGTAAGGAAAAGCAGTACAGCCATATATCTAAAAATTAAAGATAAGAGCATCTGTATTCATAAATCCTAGAATCTTGTTTTATCTTTAGTTTGAGGGGTGTAATGGACAATGTTTAAGTGATTATAATGTATACTTCTTATGTTAATTATGTTTGCGAAAGGTGAATATTACCAAACTTTATAAACAGGATAGAAGTGAATACCTTTTTTTTTTTTTTTTTTTTTTTAGTTTGCAAATGTTAATCTCTTGATTTAATGAGAGTTTTTTTTTCTTGCTGATTTTTTTTATTAATTAATTAATTTAATTATTAAAGATTTCTGCCTCTTCCCCGCCACCACCTCCCATTCCCTCCCCCTCCCCCAATCAAGTCTTCCTTCCTCCTCAGCCCAAAGAGCAAGCAGGTTTCTCTGCCCTGTGGGAGGTCCAAGGACCACCCACCTCCATCCAGGTCTATTAAGGTGAGCATCCAAACTACCTGGGCTCCCACAAAGCCATTACATGCAATAGGATCAAGAACCCATTGCCATTGTTCTTCAGTTCTCAGTAGTCCTCATTGTCCATTATGTTCAGCGAGACCGGTTTTGTCCCATGCTTTTTCAGTCCCCGGCCAGCTGGCCTTGGTGAGTTCCCGATAGAACATCCCCATTGCCTCAGTGTGTGGGTGCACCCCTCGCCATCCTGAGTTCCTTGCTCGTGCTCACTCTCCTTCTGCTCCTCCTTTGGATCGTGAGACTTCAGTCCAGTGCTCCAATGTTGGTCTCTGTCTCTGTCTTCTTTCATCGCCTGATGAAGGTTAATATTCAGGGGGATGCTTATATGTTTTTCTTTGGGTTCACCTTCTTATTTAGCTTCTCTAGAGTCACGATTTATAGTCTCAATGTCCTTTATTTATGGCTAGAAACCAAATATGAGTGAGTACATCCCATGTTCCTCTTTTTGGGTCTGGCTTACCTCACTCAGGATAGTGTTTTCTATTTCCGTCCATTTGTATGCAAAATTCAAGAAGTCATTGTTTTTTACTGCTGAGTAGTACTCTAATATGTATATATTCCATACTTTCTTCATCCATTCTTCCATTGAAGGACATCTAGGTTGTTTCCAGGTTCTGGCAATTACAAACAATGCTGCTATGAACATAGTTGAGCATATACTTTTGTTGTATGTTTGGGCATCTCTTGGGTATATTCCCAATAGTGGTATTGCTGGGTCAAGAGGTAGGTTGAACCCGACTTTCCTGAGAAACCGCCACACTGCTTTCCAAAGTGGTTGCACAAGTTTGCATTCCCACCAGCAATGGATGAGAGTGCCCCTTTCTCCACAACCTCTCCAGCAGAGGCTATCATTGGTGTTTTTGATTTTAGCCATTCTGACCGGTGTAAGATGGTATCTTAATGTTGTCTTGATTTGCATTTCCCTGATTGCTAAGGAAGTTGAGCATGATCTTAAGTGACTTTTGGCCATTTGAACTTCTTCTGTTGAAAAGTCTCTGTTCAGCTCAGTGCCCCATTTTATAATTGGATTGATTAACCTTTTACGGTCTAATTTCTTGAGTTCTTTGTATATTTTGGATATCAGACCTTTGTCAGTTGCGGGGTTGGTGAAGATCTTCTCCCAGTCAGTGGGTTGCCTTTCTGTCTTAGTGACAGTGTCCTTTGCTTTACAGAAGCTTCTCAGTCTCAGGAGGTCCCATTTATTCAATGATGTCCTTAGTGTTTGTGCTGCTGGGGTTGTACGTAGGAAGTGTTCTCCTGTGCCCATGTGTTGTAGAGTACTTCCCACTTTCTCTTCTATCAGATTCAGTGTGTTTGGACTGATATTGAGGTCTTTAATCCATTTGGACTTGAGTTTTGTGCATGGTGATATATATGGATCTATTTTCATTCTTCTACAGATTGACTTCCAGTTTTGCCAGCACAATTTGTTGAAGGTGCTCTCTTTTTTCCATTGTATACTTTTAGCTCCTTTATCGAAAATCAGGTGTTCATAGGTTTGTGGGCTAAAGTCAGGGTCTTCTATTCTATTCCATTGGTCGACTTCTCTGTTTTTATGCCAGTACCAAGCCGTTTTCAGTACTGTAGCTCTGTAATAGAGTTTGAAGTCAGGGATGGTAATGCCTCCAGACAATCCTTTATTGTATAAGATTGTTTTGGCTATCCTGGGTTTTTTGTTTTTCCATATAAAGTTGATTATTGTCTTCTCCAGATCTGTGAAGAATTTTGATGGGATTTTGATGGGGATTGCGTTGAATCTATAGATTGCTTTTGGTAGAATTGCCATTTTTACTATGTTGATCCTCCCAATCCAAGAGCAAGGGAGGTCCTTCCATTTTCTGGTGTCCTCGTGAATACCTTTTTTTATGATTTCTATTTTGTTTTCTTTGTCCCTGATCACTCATTTGTGGCAAGAGAATTCTTGAATGTTCTTTGTTTCTCTTTATACTTTTCATCTTCTTTTTACTTTAACAGGAGACCATAGAGCTCATTCTAACTGATGAAATCTAAGGAGAAGTCATGTGCATCACTTCTTGTCTGAGATAATTATGAGATGATCTTCATCCTCCATGATCTTTCCCTTCCACTTGGGAAAACCTAGGATGGAGAGGTGGCAGAAGAACTCTGGGATGGCAGAATCATGTTGTCCCATCAGCTTGTGTGATAGTATGAATGTAATTGGACCCCATAAGCTCATAGAGAGTGGCACCATTAGGAGTTGTGGCTTTGATGGAGTAGGTACGACCTTGTTGGAGGAAGAATGTCACTGGGGGGAGGTGGGCTTTGAGGTCTGCTATGCTCAAGCTAAAACTAGTGTCAGAGTTCACTTCCTGTTAGCTGTAGATCAAGATGTAGAACACTCAGCTCCTTGATAATGGACTAAGCCTCTCAACTGTAAGCCACCCTGATTAAATATTTTCCTTTAGAAGAGTCATTGTGATCATGGTGTCTCTTCACAGAGACAGAAATTCTAATTAAGACAGCTTGATTAATGAATCACTGTGGACAAATAAGGTGAAAACTGCCTCATCTTCTACAGGTAATGATGAGTGAGAGATCATTGTTATGGTAAACTGGTGCAGAAGAATTGTCTGTCAATCATGTTTTAAATAAATGCTGATTGGCCAGGCAGGAAGTATAGGCAGGTCAACCAGACAGGAAGTAGAGGTGGGGTGATGAGAACAGGAGAACTCTGGGAAGAAGGAAGCTGTCTCCCCAGTCTTGCGCAGACCACTGAAGAAGCAGGATGCAACTTGCCTCTCTGAAAAAGGTACTTGTTATGATTGTTCGTCACTTTAAGAGACAAGCCACACCCACTCCCTGCAGCTCCTCCCTCCCTCACCATCTTGGCTCTCTCTGTTCCCTTCTCTTCCCTCTTTCTCTGTCTCTCTCCTTTCTCTTTCTCCTCTCCTCTTTCACTCCCCTTCTTCCCTTTTTCCTTCCCTTCTATAACTCAACTAATAAATATCCAATTCGATTCTATACAATGTGCTTGTTTATGTGCCTCCCACCCACTGCCTCTGCTCACACCGCTTGCTGGGGACCAGCCCGCTGCCACATGGCTGGGGACCAGCCACCTTGATTTGTGGACCCACTGCAAGCTACCGGGACCCACAGCAATTTCATAACAGTACTGAGCCATGATGGCTAACATAGATAAGAATAATGGGTTAATATAAGCTACAAGAGCTAATAAGAAGCCTGGGCTAATGGTCCAATCAGTTTATAATTATGGAGACCTCTTTGTGATTTTCTTTGGGACTTGCTGGCTATGGGAACAAGGCAGGACAAAAACCCCAACAAGCAGGCCCTCATATTACAGAATAGTGCCCACAGGCCCTCACGTTACAGTAAACTGTGACAGTTCAGGATTTATGTGCCATTATAGTAAAGCCTTGCCTATCTTTATTATTATTATTTTTATTTAAAATTTTGTTTTTATTTTGCATACCAACCACAATTTCCTATTTCCCTTCTCCCTCCCCATTTCCCCTCCCCCTCCCCCATCTCCCATCCACTTCCCAGAAAGGATAAGACTTCCCATGGAGAGTCAACAAAGTCTGGCATAGCAATTTGAGACAGGACCAAGCCCCTCCCTCCTTGTATTGAGACTGAGCAAGGTATCTTAACTGACAAATACTTACTTTGTTTTTATTTTTCTTGTCAACTTGTGAGAAACTAATTAACACTCATATTACATTTAAGAATATATGGAACCTTTTCAAAAGTAAAGGATCTTTTGGGTTATTTTATTTAATATTTTAAAAATATTTTAAAATTGACTAATTAAATATTTTATTTAATATTAAAAGTATTTTAAAAATACTTTTTATATGTATGGATGCCTTACTTGTATTTATGTCTGAAGACCATGTGTGTTTCTGGCACCCTAAGAGGCCAGAAGAGAATATTTAGTGCCCTGGAACTAGAGTTACAAATGATTATGATATATCACATGGGTGCTGGGAATCAAACCTTGGTGCTCTTAATGGTTGAGCAATTTTTCCAATCCCTTTGTTTGACATTTTAAAAGGTAACTGCTTTAGTGACTTTTCTTGTTACTATGGCAAACTATGTCCCAAGAAGTTTAAGGCAGAAAAGTTTACTCTGATTTACACTTTGAGGGACTACATTCTATGATTGTGGGGAAGACATGATGGTCAGATGGTCACAATGCACAGACAGCCAGGAAGCAGAGAGTGATCAATGGCAATTTCTTTCTTCCTTTTAGTCAAGTTTGGAAGCTGGAGTGGCTCTTCCCAGCACAGTCAACCTAATCTGAAAAATCCCTCACATACCTACCCAAAGATTTCCCTCCAAAGTGATTATAGATCTTATAAAGCTGACAATAAAAATAAGCCATTAAAGAATGCACATAGGTGAAATTAAATCTCTGTATGCTTAGAGCTTCTATAGAAATGTTTTTGTGTCACAAAATATTTCATGGTTAATAATATCTTTTTTCTGAAATTAAATTGTGAACATTAGTTGAAGAATACAAGGTAAGCCCAGGTCTGTATTTTATCTGTTTCTTATTTTGAATTCAGTGAGTCTACTGGAGGAAAAGCCTGGTGATGCAATTATACTGTACAAATGGCTTTTAAAACTTGAGGTTCTTTTTTGCTGGATCAGTGTAATTGGATCAGTCCCTTAGCTAAATTCTGCCTTGGAGCAATCTTCAAATGCCCATTTCAGTGATGGCTCTAATTACTCTATTAGCTGTCACATTGTTGGAGGAAAAGGTAAGTATTACATCATTAGTTAACCCTGCATTGAGTGAGTATCTAATCCTATGATTCATGTGTTGGATAGAGGAAGTGTTCATGGTGCATTTACTGCCATACATACTGATAATCATTTGTAAGTGGTCAGGATCCATTCAGTAAATTTGCTTAGGTTCAGCTTGTCTTTAGTTCCAAAAGTATCTTCTGAATGAGGATTGTGTAGTATAGTCTATTATCTTCCTGGTAAAACCGGAAAAACACCCAAACTTCTCATGAAATTATTTCAGATAATGTAGAATATGTGCATGGAATTGAGTGCTTGATCTGTATTTTCTACAAACTGTGTTTAGCCTTTTGCAATTAGACAAACCTGGTTTATGTCTTGACATAGTCATTCAACACTAGGCAAATTGTTTATCTTGCCTAGAGCAGGAGCTACAGCTTAAAGAAAGCATTAGAAAAACCAGAATTGTTAAAAACACAGGCTTTTTCTTCAAGGGAAGGAAATGACTGACATCTGTTCACCTGGAAGGCTGATATGGATGTTGTCTAACAGCTTGGTGAGCTTTTACCATTTTAAAAATATTTATTTATTTTACACCCTGACTGCAGTTTTCCCTTCCTCCTATCCTACCAGTTTCTTCCCCTGTCTCCCCGCCACCCCACCCACTATTCAGAAAAGGGCAGGTCTCCCATGGATATCAAGCAAATATGGCATATCAAATTGCAGTAAGACTAAGTGCCTCTCCTTGTATAAGGCTGGGCAAGGCAACCTTATATGAGGAATAGGGTCCCAAAAGCTCCCCAAAGTGTCAAAGACAGTCCCACAAGAAGACTAAGCTGCACAACTGTGACATACATGCAGAGTGCCTATGTCAGTGCCATGCAGGCTCCCTGGTTGTCTTTTCAGTATCTGTGAGTCCCTATGAGCCTGGGTTAATTGATTCTGTGGGTTTTTAATGATGTCCTTGGCCCCTCTGGTTTCTACAACCCTTCCTTTCTAGCTTCAGCATGATTCCCAAGTTCCACCTAATGATTGGCTGTGGGTCTCTGAATCTGTTTCCATCAGTTGCTGGGGGAAGCCACTCTGATGACAATTGGGCTAGGCACCAAACTATGAGTAAAGTAGTATATCATTAGACATCATTAAAGTGACTTTTTTTTTCTTCAGTCATGTTCGGTTTTATCCTAGGTTTCTGGACCACTTCCCTGGGTCCTGGTGTTTTACACAGTGTCATGGGTGGGCTCACTCTCCTGGCATGGGTCTGTGGCTGGAATAGTCATTGATTGACCACTTCTACAATCTCTGTGCCACTCTTAACCCAAGTGCATTCTATAGGCAGGATAGATTGTAGGTCAACATTTTTGTGGCTGGGTTTATGTCCCAGTCCTTCCCCTGGAAGTCTTGCCTGGTCAGTTCAAACTACATATTCTTTTTTGCTAGGACTCTTAGCTGGGGTCATTCTTACAGATTTCTGGGAGTTTCTATTGCACAAGATTTCTATCTTACCCCAAAATGCACCCTTTTCCATTAGTCTCTTTCAATACTCTCCCTGTCTGTTCTTCCTTCACCTGATCCAACCTGATCCCTCATGTTCCGATCCCCAGATCATCCACAAAATCTCTTCTGTTTCCCTTTCTCAGCAAGATCCCTGTTTGAGCCCTTCTTGTTACCTGGCTTCTCTAGGTCTGTGGATTGCAGCTTGATTATCATTTACTTAACAGCTAATATCCACTTAGAAGTGAGTACATACCATGTTTGTCTTTCTGGGTCTGTATTATCTCACTCAGGAAGATTATTTTCTAGTTCTATCCATTTGCCTTTAAATTTCATGATGTCATTATTTTTTAACAGCTAAGGAATACTGCATTGTGTAAATGTACCATATTTTCTTTACCTATTCTTTGGTTGAGGGGCATGCAGGTTGTTTCCAGGTTCTGCTATTACAGATGAAACTGCAATGAACATAGTTGAGCCACTGTCCTTGTATGGTGGAGCATCCTTTGGGTATATGCCCAGAAGTGGTATAGCTGGGCCTTGGAGTAGATCAATTCCCAATTTTCTAAGAAACTGCCATATTGATTTCAAAAGTGACTGTACAAGTTTGCCTTTCCACCAGCACTGGGGGAATGTTCCCCTACCTCCATATTCTTTTTAGTATGAACTGTCACTTGTTTTTTTCTTTTTAATCTTAGCCATTTTGACAGATGTAAGGTGGAGTCTTATTGCCATTTTGATTTGACTTCCTGATAGTTAAGAATTTTAAACATTTCTTTATGTGCTTCTTGGTCATTTGAGATTCTTCTGTTGAGAATTCTCTCCTTAGGTCTGTACTGCATTTTTAAACTAGAATATTTCTTTTTTGATGTCTAGTTCTTGAGCTACTTATATATTTTGGAAATAAGCTTTCTGTCATATGCAGGACTGAAGATATTTTCCCATTCTATACTCTGTCATTTTGTCCTCTTGATGGTATCCTTTGACTTACAGAAGCTTTTCAATTTCATGAGATCCTCTTTACTATTGTCGATACTGCCTGTGCTATTCAGGAAGTTCTCTTTTGTGCCAGTGCCTTTAAGGCTATTTCTCCCTTTCTTTTTTATCAGATTCAATGTATCTGGATTTATGTTGAGGTCTTTGGTTCACTTGGATACAAGTTTTGTGCAGGGTGATAGTTATGAATCTATTTGCATTCTTCTAATTGCAGCCATCCAGTTATGCTAGCACCATTTGTTGTAGATGCTGTCTGGATACAAGAGTAACTAAAAACAAACAAACAAACTAACTAACTAACAAACAAAAAAACTCACAGCAGCCTTGCTATCAATACACAATAAACAGTTTGAGAAAGAAATCAAGAAAACAACATCCTTCACAACATCCAAAAATAATATAAAATATCTTGGGGTAAATATAACCAAGCAAATGAAAGACTTGTATGATAAGAATTGCAAGTCTTTGAAGAAAGAAACTGGAGAAGAAATCAGAAGATTGAAAGATCGCCAATGCTTATGGTTTCATAGAATTAGCATAGTAAAAATGGCCATTTTACCAAAAGCAGTTTACAGATTGAGTGCAATCCCTATTAAAATCCCAACACAATTACTTATAGACCTAGAAAAAACAATACTCAACTCTATAAGGAAAAGCAAAAAACCCCAGGATTGATGGAGGAGGGTCATCTGTCTATCTGTTGCTTTCATTGGTTAATTAATAAAGAAATTGCTTGGCCTGATAAGTCAGAACATAGGTAGACGGGGATGACAGAACATGGGAAGAAGGGAAGTGGGGTCAGCCACCATGGAGCCAGCCGCCAGGTCAGACATGCTGAATCTTTCCTGGTAAGCCACCACCTCATGGTGCTACACAGATTATTAGAAATGGGTTAATCAAGATGTGAGAGTTAGCCAGTAAGAGGCTAAAGATAATGGGCCAGGCAGTGATTAAAAGAATACAATTTGTGTGTTGTTATTTCAGGTGTAAAGCTAACTATGCAGAAGCCGGGAGGGACAAAAAGTAGGCCCGCTGTTCCCACTACACAGGATAGTTAAAACCATCCTGTACAATAAAAGAACTTCCAGAGGTAATACTCTTCTTGAGTTCAAGCTCTACTACGGGTTAAAATACTGTATGGTATTGGCATAAAAGCAGACATATGATCTTTTGCTGTTCTAGATAGCAGCCTTTGCTGGAATCCCCTAAATCCTGAGCTTTGTTTAGACCCAAATCCTGAGCTTTGTCATTCATTGATTAGAACCCATCCTTATGAATGAGGTCTTGTGGACTTTGCATTCTCCATCAATAGAATTCATCTTTATGCTTATTACAAATCCTTTCTCCTCAGCAGCCTTTGCTGGAATCCCCTAAATCCAGAGTGTTGTTAAGATCCAAATCATAAGCTTTGTAACTCATTGATTAGAACCCATCCTTATGAAAGAGGTCTTGTGGACTTTGCATTCTCCATCAGTAGAATTCATCCTTATGCTTTTTTCAAATCCTTTCTCCTCAGGTCCTTACCCTGAACACTGTTACTTGTGAATGAGGACCCCTTCTTATGGTAACAGGTGCTTAGCTAAAGAGGTGTACTTTGCAAAAGAGTTTTTTATGTGCCACGTCTAAAATTTGGTTAAGATAATTGTCATGTGGACAAGGTTTTACTGCAATGAACTGTGTAAGGAAGATAAACCACTTGGTCAGACCCTAGAAAATTTTGACACAGGACCTGCTAAATTGGAGTTGACTTGAGTTTTATTCTTCATCTTATTCGGTAGTTTGTTTCCCTGCCAACAGTGATGCTTGAAGGGACCCCCAAATAGCCTAGTCAATGTTTATTCCCCATAAAGTAGACATACTGATATATAATAGGCATCTTTCTTATGATTAAATGGAGTAAACATGTTTAGCACATGGCACATTGATATTCTCAATAAATAGAAGCTATAATCACTACCCCTTAGTTAATTCAGTTCAGTTTCTCCTGAATAAATATTATATATTGGAGGTAGTGAGCTGTCAATCTAATTTTTCCATTCTGTTTTTGCACTCTCCCGTCATATCTTGGCTCCCAAAACTTGCATAAAAGAGAAATACATTTCCAGTACTAACATAAAACAATTGACTTGTCAGGGTAATATTTTCCTGGCTAATTGTTAGTTTCTGGTGCACTAGTTGAACTGGAATTTATTTGTCAGTATAAGATTAAAAATTATAAATGGGAAAGAAAGATGAATTATTTAATATTTGAAAGTATTAATTAAAATATTTTATATCTCTCTGGCATTTCTAGGAGACACATCTCACAGAAAAGTCATTGCTTTTCTGACTCTTATACTCTTTCTGCCCTGAGTGTTGGATGCAGGAGTTATCTTTTCTTCTTTTCTTTTTTTTTCTTACATACATATAGGCAGGCAAAGGCATAAGCAACCCTTGCTCCCCAGACCTCAGGCATGCCAGATTTTCTTCCAAGTTGCTACGGTCCTGAAACAGGAGTTATCTTTTAGATATATCAGTTTGGACTGGGAACCATACCATCTCTTGTTTTCTGCATTTTGTTTGGTTGTTGTGGGAACTCCTTTAGCCAATAGCCTTTAAGATACCTGTCCACTTCGGCATGGTCTCTTATACTATAAATGTAGATGTAATGCTTGTATAGTCTCTCTCTCTCTCTCTCTCTCTCTCTCTCTCTCTCTCTCTCTCTCTCTCTCTCCCTCTCTCTCTCTCTCTTTCTCTCCTGCTGGATTCAGTTCCTGTTCCCTGCTCATGCAAAGGAGTGTGATCTGTGAGTCTGCCCTAAATAAAGAACCCTTCATTACACTCAATTCTGAGCTAGTTTGGGACCACTTTATAGTGTCCATCTACATTTGGTTATGGGTTTTTGTAGTGGTCTCTATCTGTTGCAAAGAGAAGTTTCTATGGTGATGAGTTGAGAACTACACATATCTGTGAATATAAGGATAAATACTTTGAATGTATTTGGATCATGATGGTTTAGTGAATTAGTGATTGTAGGTTCTCCTCCAAGATTCCTACTTCACTCAACATGGCTTCTCTAAACAAAATTTGAAACAACAATGACACCAATGGACATGCTATCATGAAAGCAGGACTCTACAGGCTCCCCAAGTCCAACAAGAACTATGGGCAACAGGAACGCTGAGAGTGAGGGGAATAGTCTTAGCCAGTAAAGAGTTTCATTTTGTTAGCCATTACCAAATGGCCAGCTCTGAGTTCATACACACATACAGGTAACAATATACGGCTGAGAAGGTTGTATTTATGTATTTAGAATATATATGTAAGAACAATTAAAGAAAAAAGGGTTATGATTTTGAGAAGAGGGTGCATAGGAGGTGTTTGAAGAAAGGGAAGGGGGAAATGTAATTATAATTTCAAAAATAAAGTCATTAAAATATTTTGTAGTCCATTGATTATTTGGTTATTTTATGTTACATAATAATCTATTTATAATTACAGTTTTTCTTATTAAAGAAAATATTTATGCTATATTTTCTTCTTTCTCTTTCTGTGGGTCAGTTAGCTATCATTATGGTAATTTACATGTGGAACTTTCCAGACCCAGAGCGTTCTGAAAGGTCCTTTTAGGCGTATAAGCTCTTGCTATGAGTCAGTTTGAATAAGGAGACCTTGAGGATCTCAGCTTCTCCAAGTCTACATTCTAGCTGCTGTTGTGTGTGATTATGGGTGCTTGTGTGTTTGTGTGTATGTATGTATGCTTGTGTGGTATGTGTGTGCTTGCATGTTCTGTGTATGTGTGTGCTTGAGTGTGTGTATATTTGTGTAGGGATATAGTCCCACCCATTGGGGGCATGTTCGCCTTGGGCTAATGTTTACTGATAAATCTGCTGGGCGTGATCCCAGCAGCCCCTTTTCTCTGCTTTTCCTGTTCTCCGTGGGAACCTGTGGTCCTGTAAGTCTATTTCCCTATTAAAGCTGTATATATTTTTATAATCTGTCTACATTCATTTATGTCGTCACATATTTGCGTGTATGTTTGTGGGCATATGAGTGTGTGTGTATGTATTGAACATCTAATTCCAGAAAGGAGAAAGGAAGAGATAATAATCTTTGTATAATGATGCTATGATCAGCTCATGGTTTACAGGCCCAGAGAATCTATTCTGAGCAAGGAAAACACTCTATGTAGGAATATGAACTTATCAGCTGAATATTTTCTTATATTACTTCACATATTTCAGTTAGGTGAATAATACAGATGCATAAGGGCTGACTATTTTCATCTTCTAAAAATGCCATTGATGACCGAGGGACACTGGAAGTTACTAGGCATCTGTACTTCACTGTGAGTTAAGTCTTATATTCCTTTCCTTCGAATACTTAGGTTGACCCCCTTGTCTCTGAAGATCTCACCTGATTTATGAGAAGAGGGAGAAGGAACTGGCCAGACATAGGCAGAGGACTGCATGAAGGCTGGTGAGGGGCAGAGGCTGCAGAGGAAGGGGCAGCCTCGCTAAATAAATAAGGGAAGGGGAATGAAAAGCCACAATCAGTTTTTATCAACAAAAGACCAAATTTTTTTTTAACACTTAACTAAAATGATCCCTGATCTTGACTGAGATGAAAAGACAAAGTAAGAGAAGTTGGCAGAAAGAAAAGTCTTTGGCTTCTCTGCTTTTGGAACCTCTTATATCTGGCTGTAATCCTCTCTGAGAGGAGATTTTAAGCCAATCAACATCTTGACTTTAATTTCTACTTTCTAACTTGAAATTAACAGCATGGCTGCTCTTCATCTCCCTGTCACATGTGTGATACAAAAATAGAACTTTTGATGTTAAGCATCAGAATGGAAGTTAGAGAGCATAGCAACAGACATGTTCCGTGTCAGGTATTGCCTGTGAAGAAAAGCTGCAACACAGCATTTAAATACAACAACAACAACAGAATCCTGGACTTTGTGTTTGTGCATCTGAAGAAAGGGCTGAAAGTTCCTGCTGTACCTTTAGTGAGAAGGCTATAAGAATGAAATCTGGAGCTGATGGGAAAGGAAAAATGCTCACATCACTCCGTGTCTGATTGGTGACAAACACTGGACAGCATAGGAATCCATGTTTCTGTTACTACTGGCAAGGACTGCTGGGATTTGCACATTTAATTGGCAGGACTGTAGGAACAATTTGTTTTCTTCTTATTCCATCTAATCCTTACATGTGAGGTAAAACCTTCTGGTGGACAGCATACTTCTGGTTTCCCTGAAAGGGAAAAAGAAAGACAGCTGAATCTTTACTACCCTCCTCCACAGACACCCACAGCTTTTGCTGATTTACAAAAAAGGTTTGGTCTCAAGTCTCTTCCAAGAGGCTCCTCTTTCCCGCTGGGCACCCAGGTATCACCTCTGAGTCACTCAAGATCAGCGTTGTTCTAGCTTGGTTTTGGTTGCTGTGATAAATACCATATTTAAAGCGAGGCATGGGGAAAGGCATCATTGAGGGAAGTAAGGTCAGACACTGAGGCAGAGACCATGGGGGAAGGTTGCTTGCTGACTTGCATAGTTCCCTCCTTCAACTGTCCAGACCTCTCTGCGCAGGAGTTACAGCACCCATAGTGGGGTGGGCACTTCTATATCAATTAGCAGTGAAGAGAGAGTTCCAGAGACATTTCCACAGGCCACTCTGATGGAAGCAATTCCTCAGCTGAGGTTCCTTCTTCTCAAGCATGTCAAGTTGACAGCCAAGAGCAGCCATCACAAATGTGTTGAGACTTGAAAGCAGCTCTTGTTTGATGTCAGAATTATACAAGACCTGGGGGCATGCCTTACCTACAGGGATTTGTGGAGCTGGTTACACGCATCATTTTAGATCAAGGGTGATCTTCAGGGAATCTAAATTCAAATCCTGTTTTTTCTTTGCTTGCATTGATATCTCAGTTTGCTTCAAATTTATTTGTCTTCAATTTGGTACTAATGCCTTCTTCACCACACAGTTGTGGAATTAAATAAAACTATTAATGAAATACAAAATGTATCTGTACAGTACCCAATATTGGCCATTTTTCAGTCTCCCAAAATCTTTTAGTGTCTAGAGAGAAGGTGAAGTATCAAAACTTGAGTCTAAAAATTTAGAAACTGACACAAAATAAATATCAACCTGAAGCTAAGAGAAAACATCCATATTAAAGTTTTACACACTGGGAAAACAGGACTTATCAAAGAAGAAAATGTATCTTTTATTTTGTCCATGTTACCAGTAACTCTTCAGAGCCTATTAAATGCAAAAATAGTGACAGATCTACATAGGCGTGCCAAATCCTTACTAAGGTAAAAGCTGTATACTGTTCTACTGTCTAGGAAAATTGGGGATGGATTTTCTACTGTGTTGAGGTATGGGGGAGAGGCAGAGAGAACAAGAGGGAGCTCTGTGAAGCACTCTATGTCTATGAGTTAAGACAGAGAGAGAATGGAATGTTAGCATTAGAATAGCCCAAAGGAGTAGCCAGAGACTCCAAAGGACTTCCAGCTTTCCTGAGGTCTTTATGTCAATGATATTAAAATGTTTTGGTCATGAAGGCATACTATGTATTGGGGAAAAAGAAAAAAAAAGCCTTCTAAATGATGTCTCAAAAACTTGTCAAAATTCAAATGCTTAAAACAACTACCTTAATGCACTAAGCATTGTTTTGTCTGTCTCTCTGTGACTCTGTCTTCTTTCTCCCAAAATTCAGTTCTGTCCTCCCCACCTACCTAAGTTCTGCCCTATCAACAGGCCAAGGCAGTTTCCTTATTAACCAATGAAAGCAATACACAGACAGAAGGACCTCCTACATCACCTAACTATTCTGTTGAATAACAGGGAATAAATTTGGATTCCATTTTTTGCTTGGTGTGTCTTCACTAGTGGTGGGTTGAAAGGAAGAAGTTGTCTGTCCATCCCAGGCTGAGGCTTTTCCAGGGGCCCTTTCTTCTTCTAGGTAAGGGGTATTATGGTTCAAAATGTCTTTTTTTTAAATGTAATACTGTTTATTTAACTTCAAAAATATTTCAGCATTCTAAATATACAAAAAATAACAGAATGTTGCAAATTGCGTTTAGGTGCAGAGGGTTCTTGAACTTTCATTGATGCAGTAATTCTTTGCTTCGCTGACAATGATGAGCTCTACAGTTTAAAAACAGCTGAAAATCTACAGCACTTAACTAAAGAAAAAATCCAAACACTTCTCATGCCAGCTGACCCCTCCCCCCTTATACAAAGATTGCTTTCTTCTATCTTGAGATTTTTTTTCTCAGACTTATGTCACCAAATCATTAGTCCTTTCCTTTCTGACAATGGCTTTGACAAAACTTCAGTAATTCAAAATCCTAGCATTTTTTAGTCATATGATAGTAGTAGGGCTGGAGGGATGGCTCAGAGGTTAAGAGCACTGCTTGCTATTTCAATGGTCCTTAGTTCAACTCCTAGCACCCACATAGTGACTCACAACCATGAATAATGAGATCTGGAGCCCTCTTCTGGTAGTAGCCACAGCACTGTATACATAATAAATAAACGAATAAACAAGCAAACAAACAAATAAATCATGTGACTCTTGTCTCTTCACATTTTTCACATAGAGGAAGAGACATCTCTTCCCGAGAAGTGGAAAATACGGCTGTGGACACTTCGATCTTTCCCCAACACACTCCAGTGCTTTCCAAGCGTTAAGGTCATTTAACAGTCACCGGGATGTTGACATCTAGAAGGCCATACTCAGGATAACTTCTTAGTGGAACATGGCACTTGTGTCCAGGACACATGGGCATGTGAAGTCTCTATCTCTGTTTGGTCATCCAAGGAAATAAACCCTGCCTTTTGATGTTTTAGAATTTGGGGTAGATATTCTTCTGCTGTTGATGAATGGGTGAGAGATGCAAACCTTATCAAAGCCAGGTATGCTGGCATGACCTTGTAGGACCAACTGTTCAGGAGGATGGAGTGAGGGAGTCTCTTGAGCCTTGGAGTTCTAGGCTAGACTGAGTAGTGCAGCAAGATCTTGTTTCAACAAACAAGCAAAAGGCCTAGAATCTTATTCTATCCATAGACCATGTAGGCATCTTTGCTCCCTCTTGTGCCATGTGTCCTTTGACTAGAATGATTTCTCTAGACCTGACTCTCTTTATCAATAGGCCCTAAGGATTAGAATGGAAGATGAGGAAACAGCCTGCTAACTTATATTCAAGCTATTCTTTCCTGCCCAGTTAATCAGAGAAGCTGAACAGGGAGTAGATGGTGATTGAAATTTCTATAGAAGTTAATAAAACAGAGGCCATGTCATTCTTTATGCTGATTATTATAGGTGTGAGTTCAGGATGAGGGTAGGGAATGAAATGGAGCTCAAATCACCACTCAGACACTTCCAACAATGTATGAGCTGCAGTTATTATGACTTCCGTCTCGTCAATGGCATTGGAGTATAACTGGGCCCAGGCAGACTTTATGTGAAAGGAACTGTGTGCTATTGTTCTCAGAGAGGAGCAGACCTTGGCAGGTCTATCCCTACCCCTTTCAACTTGAGATTCTGGAAAATATGATTGATTCAAGAGAGGCATAAGGTTAATTACTGTAGAAATAACTGTGCCAGAGCCTGCTATGAAAGGGAAAGATATTTACACTCATTCCCAGAAGTAGGGAATGTCACTGGAAAATCCTAGGGTTAAGAATGGTATAAGAGTGAGCCTAAATTTGCCCAGTAATATAAATTCCAGGAAAGAAAGAAAGGGGAAAGGTGATGGCACTGTGGAAAAAGTGTATCTTCTCAGGAGAGTTCTTCATTTCTTTTAGTATTTTCATTGAATATTTTACTTAACAATTATACATTCCTGTAATGTTTGGGTCCATTCCACTTTCATATCATATCCCCCTACAATTTATTTCCTTTTTAATTATTTTGATGAAGGAGTTACTTTCATTTAATAAAGAAACTGCCTTGGCCCATTTATAGGCCAGCCCTTAGGTGGGTGGAGTAAACAGACAGAATGCTGGGAGAAAGAAGCCGAGTGAAGGAGTCACCATGATTCTCCCACTCCAGACAGACGCAGGTTAAGATCTTTCCTGGTAAGCCAGCTCGTGGTACTACACAGAGTATTAGAAATGGGTTAGATCAATATGTAAGAGCTAGCCAATAAGAGGCTGGAACTAATGGGCCAGGCAGTGATTAAAAGAATACAGTTTCCGTGTAATTATTTCGGGGCATAAGCTAGCCATGTGGGCGGCTGGGTGCCGGGGACGCAGCCCTGCCGCACATATTACAACATTATTTATCCGATTTTATATACTTATTTCTTTCTCAATGGGCTTTGCTTAACATTCCTATTGCAGCCGGGCAGTGGTGGCGCACGCCTTTAATCCCAGCACTCGGGAGGCAGAGGCAGGCGGATCTCTGGGAGTTCGAGGCCAGCCTGGTCTACAAGAGCTAGTTCCCGGATGGGCACCAAAGCTACAGAGAAACCCTGTCTCGAAAAAACCAAAAAAAAAAAAAAAAAAAAAAAAAAAAAAAAAAAAAAAAAAAAATTCCTATTGCATCGTAGATGCTGAAGGGAAATTGTTCAGGTGGATCTACAATAGAATCAGGGGCACATGCTGACAGGTGCCCACTGGAATCATTTGTGGCTCACCATATTTACTTAAATATAGATGGGAAAGAAGGTTCGAGAGACAAACCAGCCTTACCTAAATCAGAGCTCAAAACCGTAAGAACAAGGAGCAGTTGGTGAGGGAAAGTCCTGGAAATATACAGCTTGTGGTCTTCTCATGTGTTGTCCTTCTATTGGGGTTCATGTGGTCCCTTGCTAATCTGTGACAGCTGCCTTCACTGAGCGGAAGGCAGTGATGAATGTCACATGACTGGAAAGTATGTGGTCCACCAGGAGTAAATGTCAAATTCACAGCTTCCTGTGAATGCTGGGGAGTGAGGCTCATGGGAGAGACATATGTATTTAAGGTTTGCAAGTCTATACAATCTGAAATGAATGTCCGGGAAGAACAGTGTGACATGGCTGGTGAGTCTAAATCAGGGCTATTATTTTTTATTAAATATTAATGCTACGCATTCCTGCAGGGTGCAGAGAGCAGATGTTAGACCTGACATCCTGTCGTTTTTATCAATGTCTGGATTTCCAATGTCTACTAAATCTGATAGTATAGAACACAGGAAGGGATAATTAATCCTTAATTTCCATGGTTATCTGCTGACATTGGGCCCTAGAGAATCTGTAACTCTCTTTTGAATATCTGTTTAGAGGCAGAGATAAGCTGAGATGGTCTAGTCTCCCAGCAAATTGTTCCATGGGGCCTCTGGCTGGACAGCAGCCCATTCTGAAAGCACATTTTTTTCTTGTTAGTTTTAAGAAAATAAGTAAACTTCAAATAAGGTTTGCTTTAATAGCAAAGACCTTCATTGAGGATTCTGGTTTTTCTTTCTACCTTACATCCCTAAGTCATTTCTATTAACATCACCTTAGATTTAAAACGTAAATAATGAATTACTAGCCAACTAACTAATGAATTAACTGCCATTCAATAGTCAAATCCATGCTGAGAAACTGTCCATGTAGAATCCATGCAGGTGGTAGAACTTATCTTGAGCAATTTCACAGTGACATAAAAAGTGGCTTATGGTGATTTAGTACCCGGAAGTATTTCCTAAGTAGAAAGCCCTGGAAAGAACAATTTGAAAATCATTCTTGGTCAGGTGCAGCTTATAGTGGGCCTATTCATAGGAAAAATATGTCCATGAAATTACATTATTTACATGAAAAAAAAACCAGACACACATTTACCCTGTAATACCCTGTTGTCTTACGATTATTTAAATGCTTCTGGCCAACATGCTGCAATTTCAGTTATGTCCTTAAGGGAAGGTGGCCTGTGGAAAGAGAGAGAAAGGAGATGTCTTGTCCTCAGGCCTGGACATGAAATCCTTCCTGTAATTGTTTTTATAAAAGATGAGGTAAAATTGGGCTCATGGAAACCTGCTGGGTGCTAGAGGGGATGGCTCAACTTAGTGGTTTAGAGTACTTGCTGCTCTTCCAAAGAGCTGGGGTCCAGTTCTCAGCACCCACATCGAATGGCTCACAACTTTCTGTAACTCCACCTTCAGGGGAACAGATACCCTCTTCTGGTCTCTGAAAGTGCATGTCGCCCCTTACCCCCTTGTGTGTGCAGGTGCTTGAGTACACACACACACACACACACACACACACACACACAGAGAGAGAGAGAGAGAGAGAGAGAGAGAGAGAGAGAGAGAGAGAGAGAAATAATAAAACAAATCTTAAAAATTGACTAAACCAAAACCAAAAGCTGCTGGTGTACTGAAATGAATGGTGGGTTCTCCTTCCCACTTGGGAAAGGACAAAACATGCTACCATTCAGTACCCATGAGGCTTAGTTTCTGCTCTTAGCCTAGGAAATTTGCTCGTTGACTCAAGGAATGAAGTAAGGCTCTCTAGTCTTTATTGAAATTCTAGCCTATAGAAGTAAGAGGTATCTGTAGCTCTGTTTGTTTGTTTGTTTTTGAGACCAGGTCTCCTGTAACCAAGGCTATCCTCGAACTTGCTGTATAGCCAAGCATGACCTTGATTTTTGATCCCCTGCCCTTCATTTCTCATGTGCTGGAATAACGGGCATATGTAACCATATATCAGGTTAAAAGCCGCTTTTTGAAGGTAATTTCTAGGAAGTGGTGTGACAGAGGAATGGAACCCCCTTTGACAAGAGATTTGAGTTGAGAAGAGACAGTATGGGGGACCTTGGATGAGACTCTGCAACCATATTATAGGACGTGCTTCTGGAAGCAGGGCCAGAGACCTGGCCATGGTATAATTCTAAGGGTACCGAGACCGTGTGGTACCCAAAGTCTTACCATGTGATCCGATCAGCAAAGGTCAGCATGGGCACTGATGGAACCTTGTTAAAAAGAAAATACGCATTTCCTTGACTAGTGTACCAGTGAGTTGATGAACACACAGGGCAGATTAGTGGGCAACTGTACATGTAAGAAGCCACGACAAAGCTAAGAGGAGGATCTGACTGCTTGTTAAAATCTGTCACCCCATGGATTACCAGGCTGGATCTGGCTGATCTGGTTGGGTATGCAGGTGTCCCCTTCCTCGTCCACTGTTCCATGTGTATCCCTCCTAAAGCTGCAGAGCTCAATGGAAGAGGACAACCTTCTCTAAGAAAGGCAAGAGGATGGGTCAAAAGTAGCTGTGCTGCCCTGCTAGAATCCCCGAACAGGTCTAGGCAAGTCTCATAGCAACAGTATATACAACTGGCAATTACTTATGGCCATAGAGATGGTGGGGAAAGCCTAGGAATAGATTTTCTTTCTATGGATGCCAAATCTAGGTTGGAAGCTCAGTTGGAGGACCCACGCCACCAAGTAGCTGCAGAATAAGCAGCTGAGAAGCTAAGAGCCACTGGAAACACATTTTACTCTCTTTCTAGGATCTAGCTAGGTGGAACACTGCCATTTAGCACATAGGCTAGTATCCCTATATATTATGTCTCTAAGAGGACCAACCCTAAGCACCTGATCATCTTATGCCTGTTCTCTAGTTAACAGACACGGTGACCCAACCCCAGACTCTAAAGTAGTGAGAAGCTGTAAGACAGGTAGACACAGCTCCTACCGACTCTCTGCTTATCATCTGGATCCCTAGCCTCGGCTTCGCTCCTGAGTTTCTGTCAACAGACTGAGGAGGCATAAACATGGCCTGAGCAGAAACTTAGGAGATGTTTATGGCCATGGAACCAAAACACAGAAGGAGACAGGTGGGCGAAATTTGCCTAGGTTGCCTCCATGCGAATAAATCACGAGGTCTAGTTCATTTAGTGGGGGAAATGGAGCCTTCCTGAAACAAACCTGTTCCGTCCCCCACTCCCCAGATTTTTTAATGTGCCTTTTTCATGGGTTTTGCTTTCAAATCTGCATGAATTATTTTTCTTCTATTAAATATTAATGTACCTCTCTCGGTAAAAGAAGGGGGCAAATTAGGTCTGGTACACGTCTTCCCCACACTATTTACTGCTGCTGGGAGACTGAAGCAAATGCCAGCTCCCAACACATTATTAAATCAGGCCTGTGCGGAGCCCAGATGTTACCCTGATCCAGGCTGAAATGCAGGCTGCAAAACAAACAGGGGTGTGTACCAGGTCTGCTCCAGCAGGCTTTGTCTTCCGCATCCTCATTGTACCTTTCCTACCCGGCGTCCCACCCCGCCCACCTTTCCCACCCAGCTTGCCCACCTAGCCCTGGGAAAAATTGCCCTCAGCTGGCACAGAACAGTAGTTGCGTGAAAGGGAATTTTTTTTTTAAGCCTGTTATTTTTTTTCCCCCAATGACTCTTTCTACTTGATTAGCTCAGGATCAATATGTCTGTGGACAGAATGTGATGGGGAAAATGATTTATCAGTGTCAGAGGGAGGCTGGCCTTTATTCCATGTGGTTCTCCTCTCCCTAGTGCGCGCACACACACACACACACACACACACACACACACACACACACACACACACAGAGAGAGAGAGCTCTTACTTTGCAATTCTTTTTTTTTTATTATTTTCTCATCTAAATTTTATCGACTTTATGGTCAAGATGAATTTGGTCTCCTTTTCAGAAGCATATTCTTTCATTCCTAAATCATAACTCTGAATGAACTCTAATGTTTCTGAAGAAAGTTATTCTGCATGGACTGAGTTTAGGCAATAAGCCCTCCAAGCCCTTCTGTCTAAGAAACATGGAGGCACGGAACGAGCACTGGTTTGCGTAATTTCCGAATAGTGACAGTGTGGCTTAGAGAAAGTGATTTAGCCTGTGCAGGTGGTCGTATCAATAGTATGGTCATCATTATCATTATGATGTCATCCTTTCCAACATTAATTCTTTTACCATTATCTTTCCAAAAAAAAAAAAAAAGCAGCCAGGTAGGTAGTGGGGGTTGTGGGGGTTGGAGTGGGCCTGAGACCCTCTTTTCAACAGGCTCCCGGGCAGTTTTGATGATATTCCTCTGACCATCACAATTTGAGAAGTGAGGTCTTTGTGACTCGAAATGACATAATTCTTGGGAAAGTGTCATGCAAACTGAGAGATCAGATCACTGATAAATCTTGGTTTATCCTTGTTTCCTTCCCAGAGAAGACTCTGATCTTTATCCCCGTTTTCAATTTAGCAACAACTCCTATGGTGTTACTGCAGGAAGGTATAGTCATTCAGCCATTTGGGATCCCTTCCTCCCTGGCTAAGCCACTGTCTCCGTCCATTACATCACCATTACTGAACACCACAGACCAGTGGCTCGAAGTGAACAGAAGCTCCTTTTCATGACTTTAGACGGTCAAGGTCAAGATGCCAGCAAAGTTGGAAATCTGCTGAGGTCCGTTTCTCCCTAGATGGGAGACTCTTTGCTGTTATCTCAGGAGGTAGATGGGACAACTGTGTTCCGTAAGGTTGCTTTTGATTTGATGCTTTTAGCTAGCAAAGTTTCGTGGCTATATTTCCATACATATTGTCTTTGGCAGAGTTTCTATTGCTGTGATAAGGACCATAGCCAAAAGCAACTCGGGGGGGGGGGGAAGGGTTTGTTTCAGCTTTCAACTCTCAGGCTATTCCCCATCACCAAGAGAAGTCAGGATGAACCTCTAAGCGGCAACGGAAGTAGAGGCCATGAAATGCTGCACACTGACTTGCTCTGCTTGCTTTCCTTTACAACTCAGAATCAACTGTCCGGATGGCACCTTCCACAGGGAGCTGAGCTCTCCCATGGCAATCATCAGCCAAGACAATGCCTTACAGACTGACCTTCAGGCAACGTTTCTGAAGGCATTTTCTCAAGACTGCCCCTTCCTAGCTATGCCTCGGTTTGTATGTGTACTAAGCAGTATGTGAGCCCTCATGCATTCACATAAGTGTACACCTACACACATGAACACACACGCACACACACGTGTATAATTGTATTTGTTTCTGTTCATCTCCACGCTGCTCTCCCTATCTCCCTCTAACTTTTCATCTCCAAAATAGTTTCTTTCATGCCAAAAATTTTATTATTCTCTGTTGTTCCTCATCTTCCTTTCTGACCTCTTTCTTCCCTCTCATAGTCCCCTTTCTTTTCTGATCCTGCATTATATATATGCCATATAAAGACCACACACACACACACTCCTTATATATTTAAATCTACATTCTGCTTATGAGATGAAATGTAATAATTGTATCTGGCTTATTTTTACTTATTATATACTTACTATACATTTTAAATATAGTAAAACTTTATTATGTTTTACTATAAACATAATGATTTATAGTTTATTCATTTTTCTGAAGATGTTAAATTTTTATTTTATCCTTACAGCTAAATAAAATTTCATTATGTATAACTAGTGTATTTTCATTATCTGTTCATTTGTTGATGGACTTCTAAGCTGGTTTTATGGCTGTTGATTGTAACTAGTGGAACAGTAGAGATAGACACCCAAGTTTCTCTCTAGTTTTGATGTAGAATCTTCACATATCCTCAGGAGTGATATATCTGACCCATATGGTAACTTTATTTAGTTTTGGGGTATCTCAATCCTGATTTTCATAGTTACTGTACAATTGACTTTTCCTCCTAAGGTGTACGAGGGTTATTCTTTACCCATATGCAGGCCAATTTTTTCTTGGGCTTGTTTTCTGGATGATAGCCACTTTTGCCTAGGGGTGAGATGGAATCTCCATAAAGTTTTAATTGGTGTTTTCTTAATGGTTGAGGGTGTTGAAAAATTGCATTTATTCTTTTGATAACAGTCTGCTCAATTTATTAGCCTGTTTATTGACTTGATGACTTTGCTTGTCAGTATGTAATTTTGGAGATCTTTCTAGATTCTAGATATTGATCTCCTATTGATGTATAGTTGGCAAGGAGTTTCTGCCATCTATAGGCTGTTTTCAATCTGCTGACTGCTTCCTTTGAGAATAAAGCTTTTGATTTCATGTGGTTCTGTTTGTCAATTTTTTAACATCATTTACAGTGCTGTTGGAGTCCTTTGCATACGCCTGTAGTAATCCCATTATGGTGGCCTCAACTGAATCACACAGTCATCTCTCACGGGTGCCACCTCACAATGCTATCGCCTCAGCAATTAGGGTTTCCGCATAGAAACTGGGGGCAGAATCGAACACTCAGACCGTTACAGCTGCCATGTTGTTATTATTTTTTTTGTAAAGCTTAAAGGTAATCTCAATGTTCTCCAGTTTTTATTCTTGTCTCCTTTCACCTATTTACAGTGTAAATCATTTTTTTTAAAACTTTTATCACTTTCTTGAACTCTTCAGTAATCTCCAGTGAACTAGCCAGCATGGCCCCAGCCATCATTTGCTAAGTTCTTACTCACTTGTGTCTTTCACTTTTTCCTTATACAAGTGCAAAGATCACTCTATAATTTTGTTTGGCTTATCCTTCACAACTTGTTTATTTAAAGTAGTAACCCCGCACTCTCTTGTTTCTTACCCAGATTTATTGGTGTGTGTGTGTGTTATCACCTAACTTTCTGCCTGGTATCTATGTCTTTGTCTATAGTCTATTTTATCTGTGAATTTTTTATGGACTAGAAATAAGCTCTTTGAGGCAGAAAGTCATCTTATTCTGCCCCTTCCTGTCAGCATGTAGAACATTACTGGACAATTAATAGATACCTTGTTTCCTTTTCCTGTTGCTGTAATAAATAGCATGGCAAAAACATCTTAATAAGAGAGAAAGGATATGTGTTAGCTTGCAGTTAAAGGTACAGCCCATCATGGCAAAGATGTTAAGGCAGAAGGTTTTTGAAGCAGCTGGTTACATCACATTCACAATCAACACCTGAGAGTTGAAGGCAAAGCTTGTCTCAGTACCCTTTCTTCTTTCATACTGTCAGAATCTCCAGCCCAAGCCATGGTCCTGCACACAATTAAAATAGCCATTCCCATATTTATTAATACACTTAAAATGATCTTCTCACAGGCAGGTCCCGAAGTTCACCTCTTAGGTGACTCTAGATTTTGTAAAGCTATTAATTAACATCAACTGTCATAATAGGTATTTAGATATTTGCTCAGTTAAAAAATAATGAAATCATTCTCATTTACATAACTGCATTGTACCTTCTGTGTCCAAGACAGTTAAGTACTTCCTAGGAATTTGCTCAGGCAACTCTGGATTAGCTCTTTAAATGTTTAGTCCCTGGATAGCTCTTAGTGCAGATCAATTCTTTTTCTGTGACTCAAGGAAGTTGATATGACTGATTGAAAATATAGATTAGTTTTTGAGAGAGGGTCTTGCTATACATCCTAGGCTATCTCCGACTATGTAAGCCTGGGTGACCTCAAACTTGTCATCTTCTTGCCTCAGTTTTTGAGAGCTGGTATTTCAGTCATGGGTCACTACACTCAGCTAAAACTGTAGGTCTTTCCACAAGAAGTGTAGGTGAATGGCTGGATTCCAGGATGCCAGAATTATGAGCCTTGAGATGTAATGGAGATATCTGGGCCCCCATAATCTTTACTTGATTGTGTCTTTGTCAAAATGATCTCTCTCTCTCTCTCTCTCTCTCTCTCTCTCTCTCTCTCTCTCTCACACACACACACACACACCTGATTAATGAAGAAAAAACCCACAACTAAATCAAATCACCCAACTGAACCTAAACACAAAAAAGTAACAGTAATACGACTAAGACCTAAAATAGATGAATACATTTAGACTGTGTTTCTGCTTGGATATGAACATTTCCTACAGGGAAGGGCTTCTCAAGCTGCATAATGGAATCCCTTTTCACTTCAGCTCATATAACATAGCACATTAATAAGCTGAACCAAATGTGATGCTACAGCTGGTTTTATTGGTCATTAACATTTAAAGATCCACATGAAGTCATGTTTTCCAATTTTGACATTAAAAGACTAGCTGGCCTAATTATTGCTTCTAAATGGAGACAGCAGTAGAGCCTAGTCAGCACAGCAGAATCGTCTGTCTTATGCAAGGCACTTTCCTTTCTGGAGCAGGTGAACAAGAGACAAATGTGTTGATTGACCTTTGAGTGGATTTGGCCTTACAGTAGGGTAGTCCCGGCAACTGTTCTAGATTTTACCCTGGGCCTTCCTTTGATGGCTACAGGTTTGCACAAAAGCAAATGGAATCCATCCTCCGAACCTGGCTGTCAACTTAGGTTCTTATAATTTCCCTTTTTCCTGTTCCATGAGTTTGAGTTGTTAGCTGTGTTATTCAGTTTGACTAACATCACTAGGTGAGATTATTTGTGTGTGTGTGTGTGTGTGTGTGTGTGTGTGTGTGAACAAATTAACTAAGTAGAAACAGTCCTGGTCCAAATAGAGGCTCTAAGTTTTGATTCAAGGAAAATGACAGTGCTGAGGCAAAAGCAGAGGAAGGAAGGAAGAAAAGTAGGAAGGGGTTTATCAATAGAAAGATAAGCAAACCAGGAATGTCATGGCCCTCCTCTCTCCCATTTGTATGACAGATTGAACTAGGCTGTGGTAGGAGAATCATGGGCTTTGTTCTCAGGTACAGCAGTGTACCTGGCCCATCACAAAGCAGAATTTGTCTTGGCATTTATTTGTGCTTAGGAGCCAATGTAGTGATCCTGTATATGTCTGGACTGTCGTTCTGTAGTTGAACCATGAGCATTGTTCCTTCTTAATGCCCACCTGAAATTCAAACGGATGCTGCTAAGAAATCATTATAATAATATATCCTATTAATCATGTTTATTTTCATTTTCTATAATATACCCAAACTTCTAAGACATAAATAAAATTTAATGAGGGTACAGGCAGGTTCTTTCTTCCTTTGCTCCTTCCTTTCTTTCTCTTTTTTTGGTGGAGGTCATAGGAGACCCATTCCTAGACTGTAATTTGCACTTATTTTCCTAGTAAATCACAATTGGACCTCATGTCTCATTTTTCTCTTTCTATTGGCTACCAGGCATAGCCTGGCAATACTCCATGGGGTAGATGGCCCAATGGAAACGTAACCCAGGAACGCAGTGTGATGTATTGCCATTTTTTTTGGTTCCTTGCTGCCTAAGATTATTTTACTGGATTGACCAGGCACTTCTGTTTTTGGATTCCTTAATTTTACTGCACAATTCTGACCATTCTGGCTTGTGATTTTCTTCCTGTTAGGTATCAAGGAGTAAGGCAGACAAGAGAAAAGACTGAGACCTGAGTGATATCTTTGGCAAATGAGACTTTGTCCAAGTTTTTTGATGTCACCAGTCTTGAGTTTCCTGATATGCAAAATGTGGACAGCTGTTCCCTGAGAACAGTCTTATATTCTATACTAATAGGGACAGCAGGTGGCCATAGGTGATTCTGAGTGTACGTGTAACTATGATGACCTATATATGCAATAAGAAGCTTGGCAATATGTTGAATGTTGTAGGAAATGAGGAGAGAATGAAGACCAAAAGAATAATTAAGGAACTGTTGAATTGTTCCGGGACGTGCTAAGCAAGTTTTCTACCACTGAGAATACCCCAAAGCTCAGATCATGATTTCCATAATTGCTGCTTCTGGATTTTTCTCTACCAAAGTCCATAGTCTCTAAACTAATATCCTCCTGACACGGGTTTTAAATTTTTTGTTATTGGTGACCTGGTGCTCTTTCTTCCAATATATTAAAGACCTATTTCACAGCAATTCAGATTGTCACTTTAAAAAGATGGTACTTAAAAAGATAACCAAGTTAAACTGAAATCATTAAAGTGGGCCTTAATCCAGTATAATGTTGTCTTTACAATGGGGACAGAGGCACAGAAATGGAAGACCATAGAGTGCTGGCTGTAGATGAAGGTACAGAGCAGGACGCTGTGAAGTCAAGGAAAACCAAAGGTCGCCAGAACACACCGGAATCTAGGTAGAAAGGCATGAATAGAGCCAACCTCAGGCCTCAGCAGGAACTAGCTCTCTTGCTTTCATTTGACCTCCAAGCTCCCAGCACCACTCTAAGTGAACATATTGAGTTCTAAAGTTTGTGAGCACAAAGCCAAAACCATCATCCATCAGCAAGAGTGAAGGATCTTCATTACGTGCATCAGGAAAGCATGCCTTCCACAGATAGTGTGCTTTCCTTGACCTTAGAAAGGGTTAGGGATATGTTAGGAAGACACACATCCTTATGCCTTTGACAAAGAGATCATACCCTTTTTTATTATGGCTACTAACACTGTGGTATCCTACATTTCTGTGGCTTAAGTCTCCCAGTTTGGTGATGTTTTTGCTACAATATTCCTAGCTCATGGTGTATTAGTCAGGGTTTTCTAGAGTAACAAAACTTATAGAATGAATTTCTCTCTATATATAGAAAGGGTATTTATTAGAATGACTTACAGTCCAGCTAACCCAATGATGGATGGCTGTATACCAGATTCTAGTAGTTGGTCAGTTCATGAGGCTGGATGTCAGATGCCTTCAGTATATGCTGGAATCCAGAAAGAATAGGCTGTAATGCCAGTGACGGAATGAGCTTACTAGCAAAGAAGGTGTCAGCAAGCAGGAGAAGAGCAAAAGCTTCCTTCTTCCATGTCCTTATATAGGCTTCCAACAGAAGGTGTGACCCAGATTGGAGATGGATTTTCCCAGTTTAAAAGATCTGGATTAAAGGTGTGTTTTCCTGTCGCAAAGATCCAAATAAGAAGTAGATCTTCCCACTTCAAATCAAACAAGAATCCCTCACAGTTGTGCCCTTCATTTTTTGAATTTTAGTTAATTCCAGATGAAGTCAAGATGAAGACCAAGAATAACCACCACATGGGAATACATTATGCTTCTGAAATGTTGGCTTTAGACATTCTCTGATACAAGCTGATTTCAATATTCCTAGAGGATTGATCCCTGTGACTGGACATGGTGTTTCTTGGCTGGTTATTTCTTGAGTGTGATGCTGGGACAGAAAGCGACACCCTCACAAACTGAAGCAGCTTTACCTCCTGGCTTTGAACCCACTCCTGTGCTGCTACCCGTGGTCTGTTGGAGCCCAGTCTCCCCACTGCATGCTATTAATCTCCAACTTCTGAAGTTGGCTAGAAGGCAAGACTAGTGATTTTCAGCTCCTAGGGTTGGGTTTTGAGATCTGTAGTCGTCCAATCTCAGCATTCTTGGATTTGTGCCAAAAGATTCAAATACATTTGCTCCAAAGTATGATTCAAAAACTGGGGTGGAATCAAAGGAATCATAATTGAAACAATGTGCCAATTTGGAACAATATTAAATTCAAAATGTTTAAAATGCATCCCAAAATATAAGAACCCAAAGGGACTTCATCATCTATATAGAAACACAGTTTCTTCTGGTCAAATTCCCTTGACCAGCTAACCCAATGATGGATATACACGTTCTCATTAAGTTTCTTATTTACTATGACAATGGAATTTTACCCCGAGTGTAAAATAGATTACTTTGGTCATTTTTCGTTCATCTTGTTTTACTAAATTGAGTCAAAAGAGGCTTACGTTGTTGTCAGTATACAGACCTGGCACATTAAGCTGTGCTAGAAATATAAATCTGGTTTCTGTCCTGTGTAAGGCTTCCAAAAATAGTTAAGGGATAAGGTACTCAGATGCCAACACTTTGAGGACAATTGAATTGGTCTTGATGCAGTTGGGGTCTGATTTAATGGAGTTGTTAAGAAAAGTTTCCTCGCCGGGCGGTGGTGGCACACGCCTTTAATCCCAGCACTTGGGAGGAAGAGGCAGGTGAATCTCTGTGAGTTTGAGACCAGCCTGGTCTACAGAGCTAGTTCCAGGATAGGCTCCAAAGCCACAGAGAAACCCTGTCTCGAAAAACCAAAAAAAAAAAAAAAAGTTTCCTCAATAACACTTAATAACATGCAACTTTAGTTTGCTTGCTGAAAAGGTCAGGATGCTCCGCCAACTCTCCATCTTCTCTTCTAAGTGCCAGTGCTACAGGTTACTTTACGACAAATCAGATTCCAATACAACAGAAAAATGGCTCAAGGTAGGAGCTGACAGAAGAGCCTACCTCCTTTGATGCTGTGATGGGACCCTTCAAAATATAAAATTCTGATAGATGCCTCTGAGAAATATCACAGGAGCAACTTCCTATTAGTCAAGGGAGTTCCCATTTTCTATGCTCTTCTTAAATTTCTAAGTTGCTAATAGGATTTAAATGAGAGTATTGACAGCTTCTTTTCATCTTCATGGTAAAGGACATGGGAGACACGTTTCTAGCATGAAATTTGCACACATTTTCCCAGTAAACCACTAGTGGGCCTTGTGTCTCCATTGCTTTCCTTCTCTTAGGTGCTACGCAGTGCAGATGAAGTGTGAGCTCGCACTGGCGTAGTAGTGCTGTCATTTGTGTCTCTTCTCCTCACATAGAAAGGGCCTTCTCTCCTCCCACAAAAGCACAGATTTAATTTGAGGCTGGGGGAAAGAGGAAGGAAAAACAATGTCTCAAAATATGAGGCAGCAGTTCTTAATGAAAACCACATTTTCCTCCTGAGTTATGGTTCCTGAGGGTCCCATACCCGGTTTGGGAGCTGATGAGGGTGGGATTTTGGAGGGTGAGAAACTGTAACTGAGATGTTGGCCCATATGGTTTTATATCTTTTGATTTTTGTTTTTTGAGATTCATGGCATGTACTTGAGCCACAGTGAAATGTTGAAACCCTCCAGAAAGATAACTGTGGAAATAAATCACAATTAATACTCAAAGAGTTAGGTCATATGTCAGAATGCTGCTCTAGGTCTGAGGACCATGAATGTGTTAAATATAAGGTCTATGGGACTTGTGAGTAAGATATAGGACATGGGGAAGAGACGCAGTAAACAGGAGGTGGAAGAAAGTGTCTATGGGAGATTGAACTAGTCATTCTAACTAACCTTCCGCATCTCCTTTTGCTTAAACTGTGATCTTTGACTTAAAGGATTCTCATAATTTTCTACATAAAATGGGCTTGAGGTTTCTAAAGGTGTCTGTGTAATTTTATAGTTTTATTCTTTATAAGTAAAAGGTGGTTAATACAAATAATAAGACATCTAAGTGATTAGAGCTTGGGGAAATCTGCTTCCAGCTGGGAACTCCTTCATGCCATGGACAGGGATGCTAACAAAACTTGGTATGAGACTATGTGATGGTTAATTCTAATCACCCACTTGGTAAAACCTAGAATCTGCTAGGATTCTCAGTGATGACTGTCTAGAACGGGATGTCCTGTGGACATATTTTCCTGGGAGTAGCTTGATTGTCAAATGGGTGTGGGAAGATCCAGACTGAAAGTGAGTTTGGGTTCTGGTTTGGTGTCCTGGACTTTGTACAGGGCTAGCTAACTAGTCCACATGTCTACATTTCTTCTCTCTGTTCTTAGATAAGCTGTGGCTCCACAAACTCTTGCTTTGACTTCTCTGTAGGGATAGACTATAGCCTGGAATTGGAAGCCAAACAAATTCTGTTCTCTAAACTGATTTCCATCAGTGTCCTTTATCACAAGATGAAACTACAGCAGGCAAATTAAATGTCCAAGACTGCTCCTCTGTTAGCTGAGTTTCTTTGCTCTACAGCCTTCTGGTTTCTGATATGCAATCACATTTGCTGGCTTTGATTGGACACAGTAGCACTTGAGAGAAACAACAGCAAACATTCACCCAAAAGCTTGTGGGATATTTGGATCTTTTAAAACATCTAATCAAAGTAATTTTCCTCCAAAAGAAAGCAGGAATTATTTCAATGGTGTTTTTTAAAAGTATGAAAAGAAGTAGTTTTGGATACAGACTATAAGTTTTATATGGCACAAACTTTCCCCTATCAGTGAAGACTTGGAGGTAGCTTTTCCTTATTATTGTCAATATTAATTAATTAATTAATATTATTAGTTACAATTAATTAACATTTAGGTATTATTTTTGTTTTATTTTTCTGTAGCACCAGGGCCATACCCTTTAACAATCTATACTTTCTTTTATCCATCTATTCATCAGTCTAGCAGTAAACAGCCATAGGATTTTATTTGTGCTGGGAACAGAGCTAGGCAATGTGGAAAGAGAAATGGAGGAGAAGTGATTTCTACCCTTGATAAACATAAGTTCTCTCTCTCTCTCTCTCTCTCTCTCTCTGTGTGTGTGTGTGTGTATGTATGTGAAGAGAGAGACAGAGTGAAAGGGAGAGAGATTCAGCTATAATTGTGTGATGAATGTTCTAATAAAGCTCCATGCAGGAGGCTCAGCTGTCCCACAGAGCTGTAGGTAAGTGGTCATCTGTTTTACTTCAGCCTTCCAAAGGTCTTTGATTCTTCTAAGTATAAGCTATGCTTCCAAAATCTCAGGGGTAGAGGATTAAGGATATAGCCTCAAAACTAGTCATGTAGGCAGTAGCTACTACTAATTTGAAGTTTAAAAATATGGGTGTGATTTACTTCCAGGGTTTTCAGATTGGTGCATATAAATTCTCTCAACTCCCATTCCTCTCTGTGGCATAAACACATGCCACAGTATGGCAGGCTCCATCCCCACTCCAGCCTGTCTCCAACCCACTGTATACCTCCATTCTAGTGGAAACAGCCTGTCTGTATCCACTGAGTTTCACTACAAATTGATATTAAGTAAGGATTACTAGAGTCAACATCCTCAACTCCACCCGAGACCCATCAGATAACCATTGCAAAGACCCAAGACCAGGATGTATTCATCCAAGATGCATCTGATAACTCTTGCAAAAACCTGAGACCAGGTTGCACAGATACTTTGCCAAGTTCCCTAGATTTTTGTTTTTATCCATCCATAAACTATAAGTTGCAGCTTAGAAGAAAAAAAACTGAAAGAGGGGACCCAAGTCCCTGAGGAGAAAAGTCTTCAGGAAGAAAACAAATGTAGTCAAAAAATCCCGTGGTTTTTATTACTACCAGAAACAAGAACAGGAAAGAAAATGAAGTTGCTGAGACTTGACTCTTTCCAGCATTGTGTCAGAGACTGTAATCACATTGGGAAAGAGATTTCTTTTTCTTTTCTTTTTGACCTTGTGGAGATTTGTTTTCAGCGTGTTTATGACTTAGAAAGACATCTTCAACCAAAGGTGTGAGAAGGTTCTACACCACACATCGCCTGGAGTGTAATCCCCAAACCTCTGCCTAGAGACAACAGTTCCTCCAAAACTTTCGCCCTAGACTGTATGTGTTAGTTCATTTGGTTTGTTTAAAAGTTCGTTACTTGGCAAACACTTCTGTGCAAGATGCGGTTGAAGTATATTGCTAGGCCACGCAGAAAATGTGATTTTTTTTTTAACGGTTAAGAAAAAAATTTGAAATCAGGCTAAAAGAGAGGAAAAATGGACCAGGGTTTCTGAAGTCATAAAGCCTAAATTTAAAAACAAAGCAGGTATGTTTATTTTGTTTTTATTTTAAGCATTGGACTTAGTATATAAACTTCTTACTTGGATAATATTGATATGACTTTGGGGAAAACAGGGCTGCAATTTTCTAAGTGTTGGCACTTGAGGGAATACGTATATTTCGAGCTGCAGATCAAGGCCAACCACTCAGGCCACTTAACCATTCTATCCTTTGCTACCTCATCTATATTCTGGACAGGAGCCAAGAAGCTCAACTAGCCCTTGAGGATCCAATTCAGGACAAGGGGATGGTTTGGATTTTGTAAATTATATGTCAGCAATGCTTGTCTACAGCTTTGAGACCCTGTGTGTGTACATGTGCAAGGATGTGTGGGCACAGATGAACATGTTTTTGTAGGTGCATGCCCAGGTAGGTGTGAGTCTAGTGAGTCATGTGTCTGGAGACCAGAGGACAACCTCACAACCTCAGGTGCCTTACATGTTTATTATTATTATTATTATTTTGATTTTTCAAGACACAGCTTCTCTGTGTATCTCCAGCTGGCTTGGAACTCACAGAGATCCGCCTGCCTCTGCCTCCCTGAGTTCTGGGATTAAAGGTGTGCACCACCACTGCCCGGCTTCCACATTTTTTTAAACATAGAGTGAATTAATTACTTTTCTTGTTATTTTGACTGAATACCTGACAAAAAGAAACTTGAAGTGATTTATTTTGGCTTTGACTTTAAAGAGATAGTCCATCATAGAAGAAGATATGTAGAGGTGTAAGCTTACACAGCTTATATTTTGACCACAGCCATGAAGCTCAGACAGATGAACACTGACACACCCAGCTCCTTTCTTATTTTTTACCTAGTTTGGGGCCCCCACTCATGGATGGTACTGCTCACCTTTAGAGTTGGTATTTTTACCATATTTCTTTTAATAATATAGACTATTCTACCTGTTAAAGCAACTTGAGGGACATGTATTGACTCCATAAATAAATTTCCTGTCTTCCCCGACCTACTTCATCCTGAATGTGCACAAGAATTCTGTGTAAATCATCTATGAGATTCCATGCCTGTATTCATACTGTTCCTTTTACCTGAAGTATTTCACTTCCACCTCTCCATATAATAGAGATCTAACAATGTTTATCACTTAAGGTGTCTATTATAAAGTCTGTGAAGGAATAACGTGGTGAGTGTTTGGATGTCATAATTGTGATCTTTGTCATGGGAATTGGGAAGAAACTAAAAATAATCCATAAAGCTAAACCATTTATTTATATATGTTGAAGGAGAAGTAGCATTTGGGAAGACACAGGGGAAGGGGAGGAAAAGAGTAGGAGGGGAATGATTTTAAGGAATAGAGAGATGTGACCAATTAGACTGAGAGGTTTATTGAAAGGAATAATGAAGGACTCACTCACATTGCTGAGTCCCTGAGAAGTTAGAAATAGTACATAAGTGATTGTTAGCCTTTTGGGTGGATTTAGAATTTCCTAGGAGGCACACCTTTAACAGTCTGTGAGGGCTTTTCAGAAAAGTTTAGCATAGGAAGGAAGAAACACATTCTGAGTTTTTGTAGCACCATCCCAAAGTCTGTGGTCCTGAACTGAAGAAAAATGAGCAAGCGAGCTCGGCACCTGCATTTGTAATCTGTCTGTTTCCTGTCTGAGGACAGAATGACCAGCTGCCTTCTGCTTCCACACCCATGGGCTCCTCCATGCTGCTCCCGCCACAATGGGCTGGGTGCTCTTAAACTATGAACCAAAAGAAATCCCTGTCATCTCCCTGTCCCTTCATAACCATCCTCTGCCCTAACAGCTCCCCCAAATAAAATAAACTTTAAAAGAAAAAAAACTCATCGTGAAAGCTGTAGTTGACAGAGTGAGTCACACAGTGTACCCTTTCGTCCGTACACATATTTGCTCATCATTAATAGGTCCGTTTGCTGGTCCTACAGGGTGGGCCTGTGGTTTCTCCTACCTGCCCAGGGCAAGCAGCCCTAGGCGGGCATGTGGGTAACCTTTGCCTGCTCAGTTCTCATGGCGTTGGGTATCCCATGGTTTCTTCTACCAGCCCAGGGCAAGCGACCCTTAAACTTTTCATAGTATAAGAACTTTTGAATTTGGAATGAATACATTTTAAATTATGAGATGTCTGGGAACTCATGAGAGCTAGTTTGGAATGGTGTGACTGAAAAGTGATTTGTTTTGATGTCAAGTTGACAAATGGTAGAGTTGGACATTTGATTGACATGATTTAGAATCATCTAGGGGACCCAATAGGTAAGGGATGGCCACTGAAGATGTCAAATAAGTTATAACCTGATGCGAATGGTGAGCAAGGAAGGAATATAGCATGAGATGGAGATAAAAGTTAGCTGTAGCTGTACTGATGAAGGGTGGTGATTACCTTTACTTTTGAGACAGTCTCCTGTATCCTGGGCTACCTACCAGCTTGCTGTCTAACGGAGGCTGGCCTCAACCTCCTACCCTTCCCATCTCTGCCTCCCCAGTACTTGGATTACAGACATGCTCCATTCCATACCTTATGATGGCTCATCTTAATGACCAATCTGATTGGATTGAGTCACACCTCAAAGATGAGTAGAAGTATATTTCTGGGTGCGTCTGAGGACTGTGACCTAAGTAAAGGTCAGTCCATCAACGGATTCAGTCTTTCTTCTTAAAAAATAATTTATTTACTTTTATTTCATTTGCATTAGTATTTCGCCTTTATGTATCTCTGTGTTATGGTGTCAGATCTTGGCAGTTGTTAGCTGCCATGTGGGTGCTAGGAATTGAACCCAAGTCTTCTGGAAGAGCAGTCAGCGCTCCTAAGTACTGAGCCGTCTTTCCATCCTGATGGATTCAATCTTATAGACTATTAAGAGGTGAGAACATGAGCCTGGATGGAGACAGCAGGTAATTGGGGTACACTCCTGTTAGTGCTCCACCCTACTTTTTATCCACTACAATGTAAACTGCTCCTCTGTTTCCTTCTCTTTCCTCGCCAACATGATGGATTAAAACTATGAAAAAAAATCAGATGTCATGCCTAAGGTGCACATAAAATTATGTCATATATATATTTATTTATCTATCTATTTATTTATTAAAGATTTCTGCCTCCTCTCCGCCACCACCTCTCATTTCCCTCCCGCTTCCCCAATAAAGTCCCCCTCCCTCGTCAGCCCTAAGAACAATCAGGGTTCCTTGCCGTTTGGGAAGTCCAAGGACCACCCACCTCCATCCAGGTCTATTAAGGTGAGCATCCAAACTGCCTAGGCTCCCACCAAGCCAGTACGTGCAGTAGGATCAAAAACCCATTGCCATTGTTCTTGAGTTCTCAGTAGTCCTCATTGTCTGCTATGTTCAGCGAGTCTGGTTTTACCCCATGCTCTTTCAGACCCAGGCCAGCTGGCCTTGGTGAGTTCCCAATAGAACATCCCCATTGTCTCAGTGTGTGGGTGCACCCCTCGCGGTCCTGAGTTCCTTGCTCGTGCTCTCTCTCCTTCTGCTCCTGATTTGGACCTTGAGATTTCAGTCCGGTGCTCCAATGTGGGTCTCTGTCTCTGTCTCCTTTCATAGCCTGATGAAGGTTAATATTCAGGAGGATGCCTATATGTTTTTCTTTGGGTTCACCTTCTTATTTAGCTTTTCTAGAATCACGAATTATAGGCTCAATGTCCTTTATTTATGGCTAGAAACCAAATATGAGTGAGTACATCCCATATTCCTCTTTTTGGGTCTGGTTTACCTCACTCAGGATAGTTTTCTATTTCCGTCCACTTGCATGCAAAATTCAAGAAGTCATTGTTTTTTACTGCGAGTAGTACTCTAATATGTATATATTCCATACTTTCTTCATCCATTCTTCCATTGAAGGGCATCTAGGTTGTTTCCAGGTTCTGGCTATTACAAACAATGCTGTTATGAACATAGTTGAGCATATACTTTTGTTGTATGATAGGACATCTCTTGGGTATATTCCCAAGAGTGGTATTGCTGGGTCCAGGGGTAGGTTGATCCCGAATTTCCTGAGAAACCGCCACACTGCTTTCCAAAGTGGTTGCACAAGTTTGCATTCCCACCAGCAATGGATGAGTGTACCCCTTTCTCCACAACCTCTCCAGCAAAGGCTATCAATGGTGTTTTTGATTTTAACCATTCTGACAGGTGTAAGTTGGTATCTTAAAACAAACAAAAAATAAAAATAAAAATGGGACATTCCTTTCCAGAAAAATAAATAAATAAAATAAAAAAAATAAAAATGACAATGGCCAGCAGTAGATTGCCCAAATATAATATACCCAATGACATTTTTTCGATGTTTTTTGTCTCATAGTGATTTTTCAGGGCATTTTTCCCTTTCTTTCTTTTTCTTTTTTAGCCTTACAGATATTTTGTGTATATTTTATGATGATGGTCTTACCCTGTCTTGGCAAGGTTTGTCAGGCTTTTTTTTTTTTTTTTGTATCCTGTCTGTTTATCTAGTTGTATTTTATTACTCTATTTTGAAATATACCTGTTTGTATCCTAATGAGAGAAAGGATGGCTGTGGATATGGGTGGGTTGGGAAAAGGGAGGATCTGGGGGGAGCTGGGTGAACGGAATCAAAAAAATCTGAGTACGTTGTATGAAAATAATCTATTTTCAATAAAAATAAGTAATTAAAAAAATTATGTCAGATATTTTCCCACACTAATACAAAGACCGAGTAACACACTCTCATGCTGTGTAAAATGAGATAGTTGGGACTGTGATGGTTAGGTGGGAAGACACAAGAAGCATGGAACACATCCTGGAGGATTTTGAAAAAAAGAAATGTCATGCTTGTTTGAAGATCATTACGGATAAAGTAAAAGCACTTACTTTTTATTATTTGAGAATTTCATGCACAAATATAATGTTTTGATCAAATATACCACTCCTTTCCTCCAATTCCTCCCCTATGCCCTAACCCTGATTGCTTTGCTTCATTGCTTTTGACCTGTAAAACAAACAGCATTTCTAAGGCACTTGATAGAACCAATTACTTCATGACTGAGAAGAATTTAAAGGAGTGAGAAGTGGATTTGGGTCTGACAATATCCTTCAAGAGCAAGCTCCCATTGATTTAAAGACACCCAACAAAGGATCCCAGGTATTGGAAGGTCAGCACCACCTCTAATACATGGAACTTATCTTCAAATTATTCAGTTCACATGCTTAATCTGAGAAACTGTGGAATTAAAGAAACCAGAAACTAAAAGGGCTATTAGGGCCAAAATACCTTAACAGAAGGGGAGTAATAGAATACATGCCATTAGATATCTGTGGAAAATACCAGAGCCCTTATTTGGGGGCTTAAAGATCAAACTCTTGAAGAAACTGAGGATTAAAACAGCACCTGTCTATGGCACATGGAGCTCAATCCCTGCTCATATCCAGCAATTCCTGAGTGAAGTATGCTTTTAATTCTTATCCATGGGCTCTGGGGTTTACAGACACCTCAATTCTGAGGATTATGAGAGCTTTAGTCTTCAGTTATAGGCATCCATGGGCATATGTCTATGCAGATGGCTTCCTTTCTTTGGGATGCTAGAACCTAGTGACTATCTGGAGCTTTCTTATATCAGAGATGTGAGAGCTGGTCTGGTGATAAAAGGTGTTAAATGAGCCAGAAGACCCAGACTGTTATCTTAGTTATGTCACAAGCTTTCTTAAAGGATCTAGGCAACTAAATACACCTGTTTTAATGTAAGGTTCGTACATGGACCTCATTGTTGATGGCAATTACTCTCATGGTAACCTAAGAGACTCCAAGTCAAGAATTTAGGAGTTTGACAAACTTTTCATTTTAATTTCCCCTGGAGAATATATTGGTAATATTATTTAAAATGTTGTAATAAATATAACAAAAATTATAATATGCTTTATTTCACATTTTAATGCATCTGTGAATACCAGTGTGTTAAAATGTGTTGCTAGGTCAAGTTGAAATTGAAATGAGCGTCAGAATTAGATCTTGTCTTTTGCACACATTTAATGAGCAATGCCTCCTGCACTGGTCTGTGTGACTTAGTCTGACATAACTGCTGCTCATCTCCAGTGACATAACTTTGCACTCGTGTGTGTGTGTGAGTGAAGTACAGCTCACTTAGAGGCCAGGTCAAGTATTTTGTATTTGCTTTCCTCATGGCATGAGACTTGTCTGGCCACCCCAAACCAACTCACACATCTTGAAAACATCCCTGTAGAGCTACCGTGATGCTTCCACTCTGACTTTATGGTGCGAAGTGCATGGGTTTATTAGGTGTTACTAGCAATTCAACTTTGAAAACAGACATTTCCTACTGCTCCTCTTGTGAGCTTCTGAATGAGTTAAGTTCTGCAGAGCCCAGAGCTGCTGGGAAAGTTGCTCTGTAACAAAGCAGAGATGATGGCCATCTGCAACTGTTTAACAGAACAACAATTAGTTTTTAAATGCGCAACCAAAGAGAAACGAAATAATAAATCAGGCGATGAGGATAGCATGATTTAAATTTTTGCACTCATCACACTTGTCTCGTGGCCATTAGTGATGCATTCTATCTAGTGAAATTCCGTGTTTGTTTGGACTCTAGGGTTCCACATAAGACTTACTTACTTTCATTGAGGATAAAGAAAAATTACTCATTCAAGTGACTTCCAGTATTGTTTTAGAATATTGGAATTTAGAATACCCTGGAATCTTTCAAGGTAGGTGTGAGCAAAGTATAGTGAGGGATGAGTTAGTGATTCAAGGAAGGTAACTAAGTATCAGTCTCTTTACCAGGTAGGGCTGAACATCTAGGTACACACACACACACACACACACACACACACACACTTTGGAACAAAACGTTTATTTAAGATTTCAGCTATATAATATATGGCTCCAGGAATAATCACATGATTACCTAAGAATTCTGTAAATTTATTCTTAGGTAATTCAGAAACTCAGGAAGTCATTTATTATCTTTACCAAGTATTGTGTGCTGTATACAACTGCATACTGTGTACATTAATAGAGCTGGCAACACAGTAGTTTATTTACAGCATCCTCACCACAAACACATGAATAAGACTTTGTTCTGTAAGAAACAGATACTGTATCAAGAGTCTAAGGAAGACAATAGCAGTTTTTCAAAGCTTTATAATCATGTGGGACTACCTTTGTATGCCTACTCTGCCATTGATCAAAACGTTCTTATGTGGTCACTTTCTTTCTTTTATTGAAAATAGATTGTTTCCATACAATATATTCTGAATATAGTTTTCCCTTCCTCTATTCTTTCCAGTTCCTTCCCACCTCCCCTCCTGTCCGAGCCCACCCCCTTTCTGTCTTTCATTACAAAGCAGACAGGCATCTAAGAGATAGTAATATAGTATAATGTAATGTAGCATAACATAACATAATAATATAAAACAGGAACGAACAAAGAGGGATAGCACAAAAGAAACAGAAGAAAGGAGCCCAAGAAAAGGTACAAGAAACAGATAAAGATATAGAGACATGCTTGTTTGCACATTTAGGAATCCCATAAGAATGCAAAACTGGGAGCTGTGATATATATGCAAGGCTTGTAGGGGGAAGAACCCCCTAATATGACATTGTAAGATAAGGAACCTCCAAAGTTGTCCCTGAATTTGCTTTCTGTTGGCCATCTACTACTGGAGGTCGGTCTACACTGAATAATTTGATGCCTGTGTGAAATTTCCTTGGAGAGAACAAATTTTTTACTTGAAAGCTGTAATCAATTGGAGATAGCTTCTGGTACATGTACCCACTTTTTTTCAGCTTTAGGACCCCATCTGGTGTAGACATTTGCAGGCCCTGTGCGTGCTGCCTCAGTCTCTGTGAGTTCACTTTTGCATCAGTCCTGATGTGTTTGGAAGGTCTGTTTCCTTGGTGTTCTCCATTCCTGCTGATCTTATATATTATTTCCCACCTCTCCCATAGGGTCCCCTGATCACTAAGGGAAAGGATTTGCTAGAGGCGTTCCATTTAGGACTGAGTGCGCTGAGGTCTCTCATTCTCTGCATGCTGTCTACCTTTGGGTCTCTGCATTTGTTCCCATCTGCTGCAGGAGGAAGTTTCTCTGATGGGGTAAGCAAGACATTGATCAATGAGTAGATCAGAACATCATTAAGAGTTGTTTGATTACTATGTTCCTTTTGTAGAACAGTAGCATTTTGTTTGCCCTCGAGGTCCCTGGACTATCTAGTCTCAGTTTCTTGTTCATTCATGCAGCACCAGGTATAGTTTCTATTTTATAGAGTGGGCCTTAAATTAAATGATATATAAGTTGGTTGCTTCCAAAACCTTAGTCCACCTAGCCTCTCTGGCACACAGGACACCACTGTAGATCAGAGGGTTTGCAACTGGGTTGGTGGTTACATTGTTCCTTTGTAAGAGCTCAGAGTACTTTAGAGTATCAATACTAGCCAGGAAAGATGAAGGATCTAGGTAGGTACCAGCTGAACTTCTCTGTGTTCATTAATTTTTGTAGGAATTATTTTAAGCATCAAAGCCTTGCCATAAGTTTATAGAAAGTAGCCTAGAGCCATTTTAACACGCCAAGGTTGTTTGGGGTCTCACAAGGAATACCTTTCGCCAACAACTTGATTGCATTTAACCCACTTTCAGTACTGAAGGTTCATTTAGTCATACGTGATGTGCAGTTGGGGTTCTGTTTGACCTGCTATTTGCTGATTTCATTTAGGTCACCTTCATATATGTATTTATTTTAGGAATCTTCTGCTATCTTAGGTTTCCATACTACCCCTCAAACTGTCCTTAATTTTAGTAGTCTTCACCTGAATTTCCTCCCTCCTCCACTCCCTCCACCTTCCCAGTTGATCTTCCTATGCCAGTCCTCATTTTATCCATCTGTAACTATTCTCTTTCCCTGTTCTGGGGATATCTGTCCCTCCCTTCTATACCTAACCCCTGTGTTTCTATGAATTGTAATTTGCTTATGTTTGACTTCACAGCTAATATCTACCTATAAGAAAATATATATCATATTTGTCTCTGGATCTGAATTACTTCTCTTAGGAATTTTTTTCTAATTCCATCCATTTGCTTCCAAATTTCATTTTTTTAATGGCTGAGGAAAATTCCACTGTGCAAATGTACCACATTTTCTTTATTCATCAATTTTCTGATGGTCATCTAGTTTGCTCCCAATTTCGGGATATTATGAATAGAGTAGAAATGAGCATGGTTGATCATATTGTTCTGTAATAGGATGAAGTATCTTTTGAGTATCCAAGAGTGATAGAACTGCATCTTGGGGTATAGTGATTCTTATCTTGCTGAGGAACCTCCGTACTAATTTCCAGGGTACTTGCATGAGTTTGTAATCCTCCCAGCAATGGATGAGTATTATTCTTATTCCCCATCCTCTTCAGCATGAGCTGTCATTTATTTTATTGGTCTTGGCCATTATGACTCATGTAAGATAAAATCTCAAAATGGTTTTGATTTACATTTCCCTAAGGGCTAAGAATGTAGAACATTTCTCAGCCATTTGAGTTTCCTCTGTTGAGAATTCCCTACTTAGATATTTACCCCAGTTTTTAAAATTGGGTTTTTTGTTTTCTTGATATATAGTTTTTTAAAAGTTCTTTATTTATGTTGGGTATTGCCCTCTATTGAATGTATAGTTGGTATATAGAGTTTTTTCTTTTTTTATTGATTGATTTTATTGAATTATACAGTTTTCCCTGCTCCCCTTTCTTCTTCTCCTCCCCCCTTCAACACTCTCCCATGGTCCCCATGCTCCCAATTAATTCAGGAGATCTTGTCTTTTTCTACTTCCCATGTAGATTAGATCCATGTATGTCTCTCTTAGAGTTCTCATTGTTGTCTAGGTTCTCTGGGATTGTGATTTGTAGGCTGATTTTCTTTGTATTATGTTTAAAACCACTTATGAGTGAGTACATATGACCCTCTTACACTAATAATTGTCTTTCTGGGTTTGGGTTACCTTACTTAGTATAATGTTTCTATGTTACATTTGCCTGCAAAATTCAAGATGCCATTATTTTTTTCTACTGTGTAGTACTCCATTATGTATATGGATCACATTTTCCTTATCTATTCTTCGATCTAGGGGCATTTAGGTTGTTTCCAGATTTTGGCTATGACAAAATTTCTATCATACAAGTCTTTCATTTGCTTTGTTAGAATTATCCAAATAGGATGATTTTTGTGAGTTTATTTTGTATGTAGCTATTTTGTTGAAAGCATTTAACAGTTGTAGGAGTTTTCTGTTGGATTTTAAGGTCATTAATATATGCTATCATATCACCTGCAAATAAAAATACTTTGATTACTTTTCCAATCTTCATCCCCCTTATCTTCTTCATTTGTCTTATTGCTCTAGCTAAGATTTCCAGCACTACATTGAATAGGTATGGACAGACTGAACAACCTTGTCTTATTCTTGATTTCAGTAGAATTGATTTGAATTTCTCTCTATTTAGGTTGATGCTGGCTATGGGTTTGACACAAACAGCCTTAATTATGTTGAAATATGTCCCTTGTATCTCTAATCTCTCCAGGACCTTTATCAAGAAGGGGTGTTGGATTTTGTGTGAAGTCTTTTCTGTATCTAATGAGATAATCATATGGTATTTGTCTTCTAGATTGTTTATATAATGATTGCATTTATCAATTTATGTGTGTTTAGCTATTCTTGTATCTCTGGGATGAAACCTACTTGATCATCATGGATGATCTTTTTATGTTTTCTTGGATTTGTTTTACAAGTGGCTCATTGATAATTTTTGCATCTCTATTCATAGGGAAATTAGTCTGTAATTTTCTGTATGTGTTAGGTCTTTGTGTGGTTTACTTATCAAGGTAACCATTGTTTCACAAAACAAGTTGGGAAATATCATTTCTGTTCTATTTTGTAGAATAATTTGAAGAGTATTGGTATTAAATCTTCTTTGAAAGTCTGGTAGAATTCTGTGCCAGATCCACCTGGCCCTTAATTCTTCTTTTCTTGGGAGACTTTTAACGACTGCTTCTATTTCACTGGTGTTTTAGATCTATTCAAATTGATTGTCTGATCTTGATTTAACTTTTGTAGGTGGTATATATTGAGAAAATGATCTACTTGTTTTAGATTTTCTAATTTGTTAGAGTACAAGTTTTTAAATTTACTGAATGATCCTCTGGATTTCCTTAGAATCTGTTTTTATATCTCCTCTTTCATCAACAAAATTAGAGAAATTTCTTACTTTTGGTCTTTTTCTCCACCATTTAGCTAATTTAGTAAAGGGTTTGCCAATCTTACTAATTTTATCAAAGAACTAACTCTGTTTCATTGGTTCTTTGTATTGTTTTTTATTTGCTTATTTGTTTTTATTTTATTGATTTCAGCCCTAAATTTGATTATTTCTTTCCACCTACCCCCTTTGGACGTGATTTTTCTTTTCATTCTAGATCTTTCAGGTATGCTGTTAAGTTACTAGAAAGAGACATTTTCATTTTTTTAAATGTAGGCACTTAGTGCTATGAACTTGCCTCTTAGAACCACTTTCATTGTGTCCCATATGGATATGTTGTGTATTCAGTTTCACTGAATTCTAGAAAATCTTTAATTTCTTTCTTAGTTTTTTCTTGACATATCTTTCTTTTTAAAAATTTTCCCAAAAGAATATTTTATTAATTATTTGAGATTTTTTATAATGAAATTCAATAATACTTCTCATTTTCCTAGGTTCACCTTCCCACCTTTGTTTTTCCCCTAGAACAACCCCCCAAACCCACTAAGTCTAATTTGTGTTGTCCATACACTTATTGGAGCTTGGTAAAATTCCCAATGATCAGCCCCTTAAAGAAAACTGAGTCCTTTCCCATCCCCTTGTCAGAAACCATCAACTGTGAAGAGCTACAGTTCAGCATCTTTACCACAGCTCTTCAATAGCTTCCTGTCTGGACTGTTTCTTTTTTCATTGGGAGGAGGTTGTCACAGAAGTCTTCAATGTCTCTTATTCTCAGTGATGAGTCTGCAATCATTGGTACCACTGCAAAAGAAGCTTCTTTGTACATAGCAACCGAGAGCAGCACAGACTATGAACTTACACATGGTTTCTGGTGGCAACATGGATCATGAACATCAATAAGATCAATAGCCACAGCATGAATGGATTACGCATACCAGTATGGTCTCCAGTGGTAGCACAGACGAAGGACATCAACAGACCTGCAGGTAGGGGGTGAAGGTGCTAGGCACGAGCAGTGAAACAGTCCTCGTGTAGTCAGGGCAGAGGTGTGCAAAGTTGGAAATGGGGGCTCTGATTTGTTTTAGCTGTCACTTTTGGAAGTTATGCTCACCAGAGTTTAACATTTTCCCGAAGATCTCCTTGTGTGAGATACTGAAGCCCAGCTTTGACAACTGATACTGTAGGTAAATAGTATTGATAAGGGTTGGGGAATATTCAGAGATAGGACAGAGAGGCCATGAACTGTTGTTCCAAAAATTCCCCCGTGCACATTAAGATAGCAAAGGGCTGGATATAGAATGGTGGATGATAGCTGCCAGGATTTGTAACAGATTGACCCACTGAAATAAAGGGCTTCTTCACTAATATTTGTGTGTGGAAGACTAGTAGGGTTGAAGAAATATCCTGATTTTAACATTGATTATTATCATGATAAAAGTTTATAAACAACAGAGGCCCTAAACAGCAGTGGCATAAATAGGACAAGTTATTTTTCCTTATTTATTATTATTTTATTAATTTATTACTATTATTTTATTATTAATCAGAAGCACAGGAGAGAAGACATTGTGCTCTCTTTTACATAGATATCTTAAAATCTTAGCTCCCTCTATATTTATTCCAGTTTAAGAACATCACCTTTATAGGTCTGATTCAAAATGGCTCCCATGTTTATTGTATGGGAAAATGTATGTTAAAGGAGGGTAAAGGAACCCATCATTAAATAAGAGAGTCTGAGGTTGAGTGAATTATTTATACTTTGATTATCTATCTATCTATCTATCTATCTATCTATCTATCTATCTATCTATCCATCCATCCATATACTTGGGAATATTGCTATTCATAGCTGTATGGTGTCTGGAAATGCAGATTTGATTATTTCCTTTTGAAAGAGGATCTCGGTATATAGCTTAGACTAGCCTTGAACTCAAGCCTTACCAGGATAAACTCCAAGAATGGTGGTATTGGAGGCACATGCCATCATGTTTAGTTTAGAAGTACAGTTCTTATTTTGTGTACAGATAAGGGGAGAATGGATATTGGTGTAGAAGTAGCTGACCTCATTAGAGTCTTTAATGAAATATACAAATACCTGGGACTGTTTGAAATCTATCAGTCTACTCTCCATCACAAAGGTAGATGGCCATGTTGGTAGTGTAGAGTTCAGAATGGGGTACATGGTGGTCTTACACATTATCACCATCCTATCTCAACTTATTTTCTCAGATGAGAGATCCCAATTTTTGTTGACTCCCGAAACTGCTTGAGGACATGAAGTTATGAAACGTTAGTCTAGCCGCACACCAAATGCTGACATGAAGACTAGGTGACTTCAGGCCATACCCTAAGTGACCTAGATACACTTACAGTTCCAGGAACAGGAGGTAGGAGTGGAAAACAGGGATTTTAATTCTAAGCTCCATTTCCTACTTGACAACCCAGCCAGAGTAACTTATCTTTATATATTTTATTTCTTTACCTAATTAACATTTTTGGCTAAAATACAGAGTTGACATCTCCAAGGGGCCATCGGAATTGAAATGCTTATAATTTAGAAAAGATTAAATGATGTATCAACTACTAATACCATAAAGAATAATTTCTCAATGTAAAGAAAAATGATCTTGACCATATTTCTGCCAGGAAACTATTTACAATGGAAACAAGAAGAAAATGCAGCAGTTCAAAAGTAAAAAAGTATTGGTGGAATCTAGTCATTCTAAAGAAGCAATTGTGTAACTTTTCTTTTCTTTCCCCCCTCTCTTTTTCTTTCTGTAGCTTCCTATGTGTGTGTAAGCAGAGACTGTTCATTTCCCAGATGCCCAGACCTGAATAATAACACAGAAACTATATTAATTACAACACTGTTTGGCCAATAGCTTAGGCATATTTTTAACTAATTCTTACATCTTAAATTAACCCATAATTCTTGTCTGTGTTAACCACATGGCTTGGTACTTTACATCAGCAAGGCATTCTCATCTTGCTTCCTCTGTGTCTAGGTGACAACTGCAGACTGAGCCTTTTCTCTTCCCAGAATTCTTTTATTCTGGTAGCCCTGCCTATACTTCCTGCCTGGCTACTGGCCAATCAGCATTTTATTAAACCAATACAAATGACAAATCTTAAAGGGTATGAGCCCATTGTCCCACAGTGTGTATGTGTGTGTGTGTGTTTACATGCCATGAAGTACACGAAAACCAGAGGATGTGGGATATCCTGCTGTCATTCTCTGCCTTAGTTCCTTTGAGACACGGTCTTTCACAGAACCTGAATGGTAGATGTCACAGTCTTCTCCTTCTGTTCATCTGCTTACACTCCAACTGTCAGATGAAGATCTGTCCCCAGGGAACTGACACCAGAGACATTATATCAAGTGAGCCAGCCGGTTATGCAACCTGACCCCTGTGCTTGAGGCTTTTCTTCTCATTCCCATCATCTGTCATAATCTGTCACTGTCCCAAGTTTTGGGAGATACTCTAGTACAGAAAACCTACAAAATATCCAGGGAACTTAGTAGAATCTAAGCTTCCAAAACAACCAAAGCAAAATTAAACAGAAACAATATTTCCATAGTAGCTATTGCCTCAAAGTAATGGCAAGCTAGAAGCACTGTCTGTGGTCAGGAGGTGATTCATGCTAAATGAGGAGAGACCTGAGTGAGGAAAGGGGTGAGCCATACAAATCTCTTAAGCAAAAGCATCCCAGAATAATATGAGAACAAATAAATGCTGTGCTCAACGACCACAGTACTGCAGAATCAGCGGGGCTGCGAGCATAAGCAAGGCTTTAAGAAGTATTATGTTTTATTATACAGAGGCGATAAAAGGATGCCTGATGAAGGAGGATGGAGTTCTGTGCACAAACTGCCTTGCCTAGGTAGAGGCACAGCTATCTCCTAAAGGAAAGGAGGTTGAAAAGACATGTGAGCGTTGGTAGGTTTGACTGGAAAATTCCTTGAAAAAAAAAATCAGTATTTTTTTTTTTTTTATATATTTTTTTTATTCTTTTTTAATTAAAATTTCCAACTGCTCCCCGTTTCCCATTTCCCTCCCCTCCTCCCACACATTGCCCCCTCCCCCCTCTCCCCTCCCCTATCCCCACTCCTCTTCTCCTCCCCCCAGTCCATTCCCCCTCCCTCTCGCTACTGAAGAGCAGTCCAAATTCCCTGCCCTACAGGAAGACCAAGGTCCTCCCACTTCCATCCAGGCCCAGGAAGGTGATCATCAAAACAGGCTAAGCTCCCACAAAGCCAGTTCATGTATTAGGATCGAAACCTAGTGCCATTGTCCTTGGCTTCTCATCAGCCTTCATTGTCCGCCATGTTCAGAGAGTCCAGTTTCAACCCATGCTTATTCAGTCCCAGTCCAGCTGGCCTTGGAGAGCTCCCAATAGATCAGTTCCACTGTCACTGTGGGTGGGTGCACGCCTCGTGGTCCTGATTTCCTTGCTCATGTTCTCCCTCCTTCTGCTCTTCATTTGGACCTTAAGAGCTCAGACGGTTGATCCAGATTGGGTCTCTGTCTCTCTCTCGATCCATCGCCAGATGAAAGATCCTGTGCCATTCTCCTTGGCCTCTCGTCAGCTCTCATTGTCCGCCACATTCCGAGAGTCCGGTTTTATCCCATGTTTTTTTCAGTAGCAGTCCAGCTGACCTTGGTGAGCTCCCAATAGATCGGCCCCACTGTCTCAGTGGTTGGGTGCACCCCTCATGGTCCTGACTTCCTTGTTCATGTTCTCTCTCCTTCTGCTCCTCATTATAACCTTGGGAGCTCAGTCCGGTGCTCCAGTGTGGGTCTCTGGCTCTATCTCCATCCATCGCTAGATGAAGGTTCTATGGCGATATGCAAGATATTCATCAGTAAGATTATAGGATAGGTTCATTTCAGGTTCTGTTCACCAGGAAACTGTCAGGTGGATTCTGAAGTAGGATAAGGTCAGGAAAGGGGTAATGATTTTCTGAGGTTGTGGGAAAGGGAACTTACCAGCAGATGCACCAGGGTTTCTGAGTGATTCTGGGGGTCTCTTTGAAATCTGTAGTGTTTGTCTTATGTTTGTCAGATGGCTCTGCTTGGATGTCAGAAAGGGAGAAACGCAATGATGAATTCACTCATGGGAAAGGCTTTATCTGTCCCATTGTGACCCACTCTCCATCCTTTACCAACTGTGACACCTTAGAAGGTTGACATATATGGACAACTCAGTGGATCTCTTGGCCTCTGGACTGTGTTTGGCTGATGACAGACAGGGAGGAGATTGTACTGGTAGAGAGAGAGAGAGCTGTTTATGATTAGTTTTTCCCCTTCCTCTTTCAATGGTCTCTGGTCAGTCATGGCTCCATTTTCCTCTTTGGATGCTCGGTTCTATTGGGGCCTCCCATAGCTTTGGTTTTTCTTGGCTCCCAAAAACTGCCTTTTCTTTTTCCTGCAGGTTTATATGTAGTGCTTGATCCTCTTTCTTGTAACCTTGGAGTCATGCCTGTGATGCTTGCTTCCAGCCACTCATCACTTGTCCTCTCTTTGTCATCAAGTTCTTGGTAAGTTACTAATGACTGCAATCCTGCATGGGCTTGGTGATGGAAGACTGGCAGAAAGGGCAGACAAAGATGAGATTGTGGCTACAAAGGGAATAGGTAGTGTAGGAAAGAGACTCCGAGTTCAGAATAGAGGGAAATTAAGGGCATGAGGAAGAAAGCAAGACTGGGAAAGTATCAGAGTACGTCTGTGAAAATTTCAGAGATGTTCAGTGGTTTGGGGGGATGGGGTACTGCAGTCGGCTGAAATTAGGAGGTCATCATTAAAGGATAGGATGCTTAGAGAAGAAAATTTGTGATTGATATCTTTATTGGAAATAGCAATATCCAGGTTAGTGGTTCCCAGCTCTGTCCCACATATCAAAAATTACCAGCAGCAGTGGCAAAGGATACCGATGGCTGATTACACCTTTAAAGGGTCTGGCTACAGTGGTCTGATATGATCCCTGCACATTGCAATCTTTATAAAACTGTCTCAAATAATTCAAATGGATGGCTGAATTCAAGGACCACTGGTCCAGGGCCTGACAACATCTTCTGCATCAGTATGATATAGCATTGTGTTGGAGAGATGCTAAACCTGGCTGGCTGGGCATGGTGGCACACACACTATGATCCTAGCACCCCCAGAGGCTAAAGCAAGAGGATGGTGAGTGAAAAGGAGTACAAGAAGCAAGAGAAATGGGGGTTGGTAAGGAGAAGCCACCACACACAGATTCTGCACTGGCTGCAGTATTGGGAAACCAAAGAAGCCAGACGACTCAGGTTTTATAAATTTTCTGGGCCAAAGATCTCTGGAGTAAGGCACAGTCAAGACCTAGGGGTGGGATTGTCTCCTGGTAATCTGGTCTTGGGTCTCCCTTTCCTCAAATTCATTTCAATCCTTGTTTCATCATTTGCTCTTAGGATGCTTTGTTTCCATTTCTGGTGCTTGGAGACCCACATGTGAATGAGGATTTCTGCTGTGTCTTTCCTGGCTCTGAGTCTCTTGACCCTTACCATGTTTTTACTTTCTTCTTTTACTTATCAAAAGATTCTTTTCCTCTGCATTACCTTCAGGGATCTCTTCCTGTCTGATACATTCCAAAGGGCTATTCATAGACCACTCCAGTGTGTACTGATGGGGAGGGAGGAAGGTTCCCATATTTTAATGCACAGGGCGGGATGGGTAGCTGCACAGAGTCATTCCATCTCTCCAGGATGGTGCATGCAACACTCCCTGGTTTGTAAAGAGAATAGGAGACTGAAGCTTCAAGTTTTCCACCCTCTTTGGCTTGTCTATGAGCATGCCACATTGTAGGGCCATTGAAATAAAATTCTTCTCTGTAGCTGAGCAGAAAACCTGCACATTTCTGATTTTGCTCTTTCCCGAGTTAATTTCTGCTGCTTAATGAGATTCGAGAATGAAGTCAGGCATGAGGAGGAGAAAGGTCACAGTGTGTGCTCAAAGGTATATTAACGACTGCTGGAGCAGACATCGCTCTCCTTTCCAAGAGGCCAAAATTAAGCAGCAAACAGTAAATACGTTCAACAGCACTTTATTGCAAGTAGGACCATTTACAATGAAATAAGGATATGAGAATGGCTTCTCGGAGAAGATGGAGCTGCAAATAGAACACATCTTTCCAGTTAGCCTGCGAATGTGATTCCCACCAAGGTTAATGGGGAAGTGGGTAATGAAGGACACAGATTCCAAAGCTGTACGATGCCATATTGTATCGCACAAAGGTAATTAATACAAGACACTCTGGCTAAATGGAAACAAGCTGCCCAGCAGACAACCTAAAATTATGCACAATGCTTTATGACTTTTCCCAATACTGACAGGGTGACATTAGAGGCCATGTGCTCCCCTCCCTTTCCATCAGGAAGTCTGGATAGCGAAGGAAGAATGCCAAGCACAAAGAAAGTCAGGGGAGAGGGGCTGCCGTCTGTGTCTGGGCACTGGGCAGTGGTGTGTGAGCCTGGGCAAGCTACTTCCTTCTTCTCTTAGGCTCTTTCTTTATCTCTCAAACAGAGGATTCAAATGCATAATCTTGAAAGCTTTTTACAATTTAAATTTGGAGGCTGCCTGTATTCATTGGCATGTCACCATTATTGCTTTACAACAGCATGGTGGTAAATAACACTGCGCCTGAGTAAAAGGCTGGGTCTTTAAATGCAGGTGTGAATGGAGACGGGTTTACTTTTCTCTATTGGTGCGTTAATATGAAAGGATGGATTTGTGTATCTTTAGGAATAAAGCATGTTGTTACTGCTTAATGTCTTTCTTAATGTATCAATGCTGAGACTCAATCTCAAAACCTTCACGAAGCTAGGCAAGCATCACACCATCCAGCTGCATTCCCAGAAGTCATGATTTGGAGACGGCAAATCACAGCTTTTTCATTATTCTATCATCAATGTTCATCTCTTCTCCCATTTCCCCCCTAATGGGGAACCTGCCAAAAGTGAGGTCACTTCTGGAATTAGACACCTGAGATTGAAAGAGCGTGTGTGAAAGGGCTGCTCTGTCTTGTTTGCTGCTGTCTGTCCCTAGGCAACAGCCACTTTGTCCTATTCATCTCCAACCTGCACAAGAGGAGAGTAAGGATAAGGTAGAAATGATGGAGGAAGATGAGGGGATGGGTGAACATCACATTCCATCCTTACATTTGCCTGTCTCCTTGGTTGTCTGGAGAATCTTTTGATCACACACATAAGTAAAGAGGCTTAAAACCCGAGCAATTGGCCAAATACTGTGTCTCAGGGACAGTTTCGTCCCTGTGTCCAGGCCTGTAGGTAGGATCCTGAGGGCAGATTTCCTTCTGAATGTGGTCTCAGAATTCACTGACTAATATATGTATTTGTGTGTGTGTGTGTATTACAAATTCCAGATGCATTGTGTATCTTTTATTTCCTTCCTTGAGCACTCTGATGTATTCTTCTTTATTTACCCTGGGGGAAAAAGAAAGAAAGAAAGAAAGAAAGAAAGAAAGAAAGAAAGAAAGAAAGAAAGAAAGAAAGAAGAAAGAAAGAGAAAGGAAGAACAACAAAATTCTAAACAGTTATTGATGTAGATCTTAGACTCTAGAAACTACTTAGGGTCCTCAAAGAAAATTTGAGAAATCACTTGGTTTTCTCCAAAAATACCTGCTTTAAAAAGACCTGTCTGGAGTAGAGGGGACCCAACAAGATCATTATGGCTTTATAAGCTGAATCTGTAGGTTTCATGACCTTGTCCTCTCCTCAAACAATGGGAAGTCAATCTTGGAGGGCTGGCAGCCTTGGGCCAAGTTATTGACAGATGCAGCGTTGTTGTTATTGATTGTGGTGTAGGAGTGAATGTTTCATCAACCTTTAATTGAGCCGTTTCCTAAACAGAATGAGGTCAGCCTCCACTGTGCTGCTCACTCTAAGGAGCTGTGCTTAAGCTTTAGTTGAACCCTCCTTGATAGACTTTTAAATCGGCTCTAGAACTATGCTCTCCCTTGAGAGTGTTTAGTAGCATCCACTGTTTATTAGGAAACACAGGAACTGTTACCTCATTGCCACCAGCTGATTCACAATGACTGGCAGGGGGTGGGGAAGGAGTTGGGTAACTGTATTTTTAATAAAATCCTTTTTAAAATGATACTAGTTACCTGGAAGGTACACCTAGAAGTCCATTGACGGCTTGGTAACCAAATTAACCAGTAAGCAAACAAAAGGCAAAACCCTGGAATCCTGGAGACAGTGTGTCAGTTCTTTTCCAAAGGAGAGGATGTGGTTACATGGATATAGAGGGGAAGCCTCAGCCCTGTGTAATTTCCAGTGGAATAGCACCGCTCCTTCTCTGCTGTTGCTTTTCCTGTCCTTTTTCTGCTGTTGCTTTTCCTGTTGTCCTTTGCCTGATGCTGTTTGCTTCAAGAAACAATTGTACCTTCTTGGAAGAGCCCGTAATTTAGAGGCAGCTTCCCTTTTGATTCCCTGGTAGAAGTGGGTATGTTGGTGAACTCGGTACTCACTGAAAGAATAAATTGGATTTCATTGAATGATACTGTCTAATGCGAGGTGACCTCCTTCTATTGTTAAATTGGCTGGATGCTCAGGAAGTTCTGAGTTTCATTTCCTGGTACTTATATCCTCATGGACTAATATTTTTTTGTGGGGGAGAGCGGGAAAGCGGAGACTCCAATACATGACTCATCTGATCCCATATTACCATTCTTCAGTCTCCATTAAGTCATGACATATACCTCAGAGAAAGCAAAGCATGCCGTGCTGTGGCCAACAAAAATCAAGAGGCCATTCCATCAAGTAGTGGTGATAGAAAAGCCTATTCTCATTTCGTGTTCATGTCTCTCTTCCGCTGTTCTTGACCTGGAGGGATCTGCAAGGGGCTGACAGGAAAACAGTCAGAGGCAGAGATGCTACTATTAAAACATGCTGGTTTATTTACATCCCTGTGCTGCCTTACTTTGAAACCACTCCTTGTTATTGGTGGGCAGCAGAGTCCTATGGCTCCTATAGGCTTTAAGATGCATTAAGCAGAGATTGTCCTGGCAATGGAGACCTGCACTTTGTCTTTTAAGCAGATAAAAAGAGAGGTCAGTCAGAAGTAATTCCCCCACTCCTCATATAAACAGTTTAACGGCTGCAGCAACATACTAGCTTGGAATTACTCCCTCAGATTCAATTCTCTTTTCCTGTTCCACTTGTAAAAATGGTTAGTGTCCTCTATAAACTGCAGCTCACGAAGGTACAGGGCTTGCTGTGCCGCTGTAGAATAAATGTTAATCTAATACAGGTTACTAGGTCAAATGCAATCACAGGCTTGTGGGAAAAGCACAATATAGCTCTGCTTCTTCTAAAAGAGTAAACCCGGATATTATATGATAGGTTAAACACTAGTGAGCCATAGCAGGAATTTTCTTGAAAGTAAGATTTAGTTGAAAGGAGACTACATTGAAAGACTGACCTAGGATTGACTTTGCTCTCCAAGAGAGCATTCTGAGACACTGACGTGCGCTGAGGAAATGGACTTCTCAAAAATATGTTGTTTTAGAATTCCTTGGACACAGGATCAGTGCCAGCCACAGCAGCTGTGGTACATCTGAAGGCTTTATATGCTGTCGACTGTGGCTTCAGTTTCTCTTCATTCCCCTCAAATCCAGATGTGCACATATATGCGTGTGTGCGTACACACACACACACACTCTTCCTGGTATAACTCTTTCCAGCATTCTGTGGTAAATACACAGAAGAATATAAAGAAAGACACATCTTCCTCTATTTTTTTCAAACAAATTTGCCAGGGAGAAGAGTTTTTCTTTTCGTTTTTAATAGAATTTATAGCGTTTAAAATCATCTCAGTGTTATGTGTTTGACACTTGCAATCAATGAAGATCTCAGGACTCTGTTTCTGTTGGAGGGCAAATCTCTAGCTTGAACTGCAGAGAACTGTCTGAATGAGGAACAGTTTCAGCGGCTCCCTCCAGTCAGCTCCAAAGTCTAAGTGACCTGTGGTCACCTAAGGCGTGATGTCAAGAACGAGAGCAGGCTGATTTAGGAATGACAGCTGTGCACGGCCACGGTAAGGACGTGCTGTATAAGTTTCTTAGATTCTTACTCAGGATGGGTTTTAGAAATGAGATAGTGTTTAATGGGTTAATTCTGTAAATTCTTATGGAATTAAAAATGTGTTTCACCACATACTATATCAAGCTTGTACGTATTCTCTTGTAGTCTTCTTAGGGGGTCACTGATGTAACTAGCGCAATTTTCATTAATATCTTTATAATTAAGAGCGAACTAGTGGTCTGATTAATTTTGCCACTTAACAGGAAACACAAAAAGAGAGAGGCTTTTTTAAAACAAGTATCTAGCACACTATTTTAGATAACACGCAAAGAGGTCAAGTCAAAGCAGTCATCACTACAGAGCTTCATTTATTTAGTAAAGGTGCAAATACACACACACACACCACACCCCATAAAACAAACCAAGCAAATCCACAGAACCTTATCAGAACTTTCTTAAAATTAAAGCAAAACCCATAAGCACATCCACAACTGCCTTGAGGAGCAGAGGTGGGTTCTAGTTTGTCTCAGGAATGGGTTATAACCTGTGTCCCTGGGATGGACTGTAACCTGTGCTTTGGGGAGTGCGTAGAGCCTGAGTCTAAGGGTGGGCTGTAGCCTATATCTCAGGGGAGGGCTCTAGCCTGTGTCCCTGGAGTGGGTTCTAGCCTGTCTCCAGGATGTGTTCTATCCTGTCTCGGGTGTGTTGTAGCCTATGTCCCTGGGTGGGGGGGGTCTTTAGCCTGTGTCTCAGGGGTGGGATCTAGCCTATGTCTTGGGAGTGGGCTCTAGCCTGTGTCTCAGGGGTGGATGTAATCCCCCTGTCTTCAGGGGTGGGCGGTGGCCTGTGTCTTCAGGGCTGGGCAGTGGCCTGTGTCTCTGGGCTCCTGGTTATAGCACCTTGTCAAATATGATCTCAGCAGGAAAGAGAGCACTGCCTTGTTGCTGCTGCACTTACTGTGGGGGTCTGAGAGCACCCTCTGGAGAACCCTAAGAGACTGAACACTCAGTACTGACTAGGCCTTGTCTGTGTAGGACACAGCCTAAGTGGCCCTGCAAAGCTGATTTTTACAGCTGCCCTGAGATTTAACACTCATTCACTTTTAAGCCTTTATTATATATCTGCTAGCTCAGCTTTGGCATCTGATCACTACTATGCACTGGGAACACTTAACCACACCAGCATCTGTGCAAATGGTGACGAGCCCACCACGTGTACAGGGTTACCCTGATCAATTTGCCCATGTCTGCTCAACAAGCTCCATACAATGTTTACTTGAGATTCAGACTGGAATCCAAATTCTAACAGGCCATTCATTGCTGCATTAATTTTTCATAAAGACAGTCCCCCACCCTCTCTCTGTCTCTGTCTCTCTCTCTGTGTGTCTAGTGTTAGATGAGGGGATGTACCATAGTTGAAGCAATGGAGACTACTCTGGTGTGCTCTCAGACAAAACCTTGCTCCTGACTATCTTACCTGAGAACCGGATAACTCTGAAGAAGGCTGTTGACAAAGCTGAGAATGGAGACCAGGTTCCTGTAAAGAATTCTGTTGTCAAGTGACCGTGGTATCTGGTGTCAAATGTAGCCTTACCACTTCCTCACAACATGAACTTAGACTATGCATGCATCTGGACCTCAGTTTTTAGCTGCAAAATGTAGATGATGCATCTAGCTATTCATTCTTATAACTTGCCCCTCATAACTTTACAAGGGCCTTGGGCATTGGTCTGTCTTCAGCAGCAGACCCACACTTACCCATTTTTCTAACCCCTGTCTCAGTGTATTTTCTATGTGGCTTGAAGACCTTGATATTGTCACTTCTTTGGAGATATGGTCTGATCTTTGGCCCTGGTATTATCAGGTTTTCCCAGATTTTCCTACTATGTGTTTTCCCTTGACTGTCCTACCCCTTCTCCTTCTGCCCCTCAACAAATTCTTTATGAACTAGACAGTTTAAATGAAAGATCCTATAGGGTGCTGATGTTGTTGTCTTTGTTGTTTCAAAATAAAAAGATAAATTTTTGTGAAGTGGCTAAATATTTGGTTTGTGCTTCTTTCCCTTTTCTGAGGAGTAGAGTCAAATCACGTGTGACAATGTGACAGTCTCAAACACCAGAAAACAGGGGAAAATGACATTCTGTTTGACTGTAGGGAGGACCAACAAGATAATGGTGAGATTCCATTGGGTAGTAGGGAATTCCAATAAGATGATGCAGGTTAGGAAATTTAAATTCTATCATCTTCACCAGAAAGAAATGGAGGACACACCCAGTCAATGTCAGAGGCGGGACTCGAGAATCAGAACCATTCAAGTGGTCAAAATTATCTGTTACCAAGGCTACCACACCTCACAGGCACACTAAGCACAGAGACTACCTTGGTGATGCTTTGAAAGACCCATGAAAATACCTGCATTCTAAAAAATAAGATGGAAAAAAAATGAACGTTTAGGTGGAAAAAAATATTTTAATAAAAACTGTTCAACATATTGATGCCTATAGTAATTCAGTTCCAAATATGAACAAATGTATGCATACACATATAAACACATACATGGCCACTATACAAAAGCAGATGTTCCTAATGGCTCCTGAAAGTCATATATACATGGCCCTGTTTGCCATGACTTTGTGTCCCTTGCTGTAGACACGCTAACTGCTAAAGGACATATCAGAGCACTCTTTTAACCATTAGTGAGGCAACTTATGGGTAAAAGACTCACTTTAACTGCTGCCTTCTAAGAAAGAGGAAAGGATTGTAGTGACTGCAACTAAGATGTGATTCTTCTCCACTGCAGGGAGGCAACTGTGGTTAAGGAGACCCAGCCTTAGACTAGGGGAAAATCACATAGGTATTTCCATGTACTCCCTTCCATATGACCTCAGAACTGAAATACATCTTGTTACCCACTGGGGGAAGTCCGGGAAAAACTGAAGCACCGGGCAAAAGCCTTGTCAGATGTTAAGTTACATTGGTCTTCCTATGCATCATGTGCTGACTCTCGATTCAGGCTTGAAGCTTCTCAGATACATGGAATACAAATACTTTATCCCCTCCCCCATTTAATAAGGAGATAGACAGCCATGGGTTTTCCACCACAATTACCTCCAGTGTCAGAATCAAAACAGGAAGCCATCATTGTAACAGGAGGGCTGGCTTGTTAGGGTTTATGTCCTGCCCAGTTCCCCACAGCCGGCAACGCCCCCCCCCCCCCCCCGAAAAAAATCACACAGAGATCTCCATAAGTTATAAAACTGATTGGCCCATTAGCTCAGGCTACTTATTAGCTCTTGTAGCTTATATTAACCTATTATTCTTATCTATGTTAGCCACATGGCTCTGTACTTTTCTCAGAGGGGCAGCTCACATCTTGCTTCTTCGGTGGTCTGGGCAGAACAGAAACCCTAACAAGCCAGCTCTCATGTTACACATCATCTCCTGGAACCTGTGAATTATTTCAAGGGTCAATGCCTTCTCTTATTTGATGATTTCCGTGCCCCATTTCATATCTTTTGTACAGTTAAGTTCCACCTGGGCCATTTTAGTCAATCCGTAAGAGAAGAGCTACTGTGTGTCACAATGTGGCTTCTAATTTTTTCACAACTTTCAGAAACTGATCAGTTTCTTTGCCTAGAATCTTAAAAAGCCTCCACAGACTCTTTCTGCTGAAGAAGGGCTTTGAAAGCAGTTCGGGAAATTACCGTCATGAAAGCAATTTCCACGTGTGTCTCACAGTATTACAACCTCCCCCTTCAGGTTCTGCCCTTTTCTAGACTGAAGTAAGAAATGAAAGAGCAGCTTATTTTCTTTTTAAATGAGGCATGATTGGGGGGCACAGTTCTCCAAAACCCTGCTTATGAAGATCCTATGCCTGCCATTAGAATTCTTCTTTGACTTCAGGACCCAATGTGTATTCTCAATTTGCTATGACTATTTCATCCCATCTAGGTCAGGAAGAATTATGTGTTTGTAGTTGAAGGGCAGTATGCATTCTAAACAGCATATCCTAAGAATGCACCCATCTAGGAGGAACCCCTTCTGTAATACTGAAACCATTTTCATGCAATAAAATAAAAAGGGAAGGGGTAGAAGTGGCACAGAAAAGACTTCACACGACCCTTTATTTTCACTAGGAAAAAAGAATTACAACCACCATCTGTCCATCTACAAAAAGTCCTTGGGGCCTCTGCATTGCAGTGGTCATTCAGTGCTAATGCTCGGTGACCATTCGGTACTAGCCCTGTAGTGGCCATTTGGTGGCAGCTCTGTAGAGGGCACTCAGGGCCAGCCATGCAGTGGCCATTTAGCGCCATTCCTGTAGACCAGAGAAGTCCCCATTTCTGTGTAATGACTCATAGCCATCTTCCTGAAGGCCTTGAGGAATGGGACTTATAGCTCACTTTGGGGAGAAATGTTAGGTCACACAGCACAGAGTTTTGCTCCTGAGCTTGGTCATAAAATTTCCAGAGAGTTCCTTTTCACTCATAGTTTGAGTGCTGCTGTGTGACTGGGTCTAACATGGCAAGTGTCATTCATGGAAGGAAGAAGATATAGTTCTTTCCTTCAAAGATTTCACAGTCAGATAAGGAACACAGAAAAGGATGGAGTGGATGCCAATCTGGGCAGCTCACTGATATGCCATATGCCCAGTGAAGTCCTGCTGACTTGGGGTATGGATGGGAATAATAATTAGGGTTTGAAAAATAGGAAAGTTTTACCTGGTAGAGAATGTAGAAGGACATCTTGGGCCAAAGGAAAATCAACAAAAAGCATGGAGAAGTTTGGGTGTGTGTATTTGGAGTGTGAGTAGGTCTGCAGAGTACAGGGTATCTTAGGCTTTCCACACTAGGTGTTCCTGAAGACGTAAAAACAAATCAGGTCCAAATGACCTCTCCCATCTGAAATACCTACCCGAGATGGAAGACATGTGTGTATGAATAACGGCATCATGAAGGAGCTCCGAGGGATACTGGGCATGCCTCTAGGAAGACGTGATAGGATTTGGTGCTGTAGAGGAAGTGCTCTCTCAGGTTTTACGTGGATTTAGTTGACTACGCTGGGTGCCAGTCATTGTAGGGGAAGGGCCTGCTTGTGTGTCCCATCTGCCTGGCTAGCTTATACCCAAAATAACCACACAGAAACTGTATTAATTGAAACACTGCTTGGCCATTAGCTCTTACTTCTTATTGGCTAACTCTTACATATCAGCTTAATACTAATTAATTAATCTGTGTATCGCCACGTGGCAGTGACTTACCAGAGATTCTAATCGGCGTCCGTCTCCAGTGGAGGATTCATGGCTTCTCTGACTCTGCCATTTTTCCTCCCAACCTTTAGTTCTGTTTTCTCTGCCTATCTAAGTTCTGTCCTATCAACTAGGCCAAAGCAGTTTCTTTATCTATTAAGCAATGAAAGCAACACACAAACAGAAAGACCTCCTACACCAGTGTGGTATAATTAGAGCCAGAGAATATGACAACTAAAAAAGCAGAGATGATTTTGGCATTTCAAAGACTTTACTTACTGATAATGGAATCACAGCCACAGCATGTTTGCTCTCCCTTCAAAGAGGTTTTGTAATGTTTTCCTTCTAATTCAATGCAACAACAATGTGTTATGGTTTTATTCACACTTTAGGAGTGATAGGTTTGGGATTCTGGCTCAGTGATAGAGTACTTGTCTAATGTACATGAGGCCCCAGCACTGTGCATAAGCAAAAGACCAAAATGTACGTGTTGGTGTACTAATTTATCAGAGGTCTGCATAAGTGAATGTTAAACCAAAGCCAGAACCAAATGTATATAATTGACTTTTGTACTAGTCTAAAACCCTGTCTGTAGGAATGGAGCAGAAACTGATTTTAAAACCAGAAGAGCCGGGCGGTGGTGGTGCACGCCTTTAATCCCAGCACTCGGGAGGCAGAGGTAGGCGGATCTCTGTGAGTTCGAGACCAGCCTGGTCTACAAGAGCTAGTTCCAGGACAGGCTCCAAAACCACAGAGAAACCCTGTCTCGAAAAACCAAAAAAAAAAAAAAAAAAAAAAACCAGAAGAAATTCTAGCACCTGGGAAAGTTTCACACTTTTTCTTTATTCCTAGTAACTCTGAAAGTAGCAGAAGAAAGACAGTTTGTTGGGATTGAGGCATCCTGAAGTAAGGAATAATGTCTATGTCCAATTAAGTGACACCACAGGCATAGGAAGCTAGAGCATGTTTACAATAAGCACACTGAGGGTGAGAGATGGGTTGACTTAGGGTCAGGAGGCCAATGGCAGTTATTTACTGAGGGCTTAGTTAGGTTGTCTAATGGCCTAAGCACTGTACAGCTATGAACTCATTTGAAGTTCCTAACAGTCTTAGGAAATAGGTGTTTCTATATTTTATGTAGCTGACTCAACTGAGCTTTTACGCTTAGCTAACTTGCCAGGATTCACAGTAAGTGGTACCCAGTGCCTGTGTGTTTAATCATTTTATCAAAATAAATCTTGACAAGAAAAGATAAAAAAGGAAAGAGGTTTGTGAAATCTTCCTTTATTCTCTGAGTTAGAGAGATTGTACTACATAATAAAGTAATTTTAGAATTCTGAAGCAACATGATCCATTTCTAGTTTGGAATAATTTCTTGTTTAACAGACAAGTTGAGACTAAAAGTTTTTGAAAAATGCGCTGGCAAAATTCAAGAAGTCATTGTTTTTTACTGCTGAGTAGTACTCTAATATGTATATATTCCATACTTTCTTCATCCATTCTTCCATTGAAGGGCATCTCGGTTGTTTCCAGGTTCTCAGGACCGCGAGGGGGGCACCCACACACTGAGACAATGGGGATGTTCTATCGGGAACTCACCAAGGCCAGCTGGCCTGGGTCAGAAAAAGCATGGGATAAAACCGGACTTGCTGAACATAGCAGACAATGAGGACTACTGAGAACTCAAGAACAATGGCAATGGGTTTTTGATCCTACTGTACGTACTGGCTTTGTGGGAGCCTAGGCAGTTTGGATACTCCTCCTACTAGACCGGGATGGAGGTGGATGGTCTTTGGACTTCCCACAGGGCAGGGAACCTTGATTGCTCTTAGGGATGACGAGGGAGGGGGACTTGATTGGGGGAGGGAAATGGGAGGGGGGGTGGGGAGGAGGCAGAATTCTTTAATAAATAAAGAAAGAAAGAAAGAAAGAAAAAAGAAAAAAAATGTGCTGGGTATTTACTAAAAGTGAATGTCTCGTGGGAAAACTGTGCCTAGACAGGCAAATTTGTTGGCCATATTCTTGCCATAAACACGTAGCAGGATGGATTATAAAGAAAAGGTAGGGCTCCATGTCTCTTGAGAATCATGCATCAAAGGGGAGAATACCTGCTTGTCTTTCTAAGGGAGTAGGTGGATGCTCAGCAGACCTGTGCATCAACCATCAAATGAGGTTCTTCCTGCTCCTAGATATTCTGCTGGCACATCAGGCTCAGTCACTTGAAGACTAGAAACACAGTCTCTTCTGTCCCATAAAGTTACTTGTAATAAGCTCCCTTTGTGCGGCATAGAATTTGTGCTGAGTGTCAGCTTGCTTCTCTTCACATCCAGATGCTTACTTTTGTACTAACTGAATGGGTAGGTGAAGTCAGCCCACTGTCTGTCTAGGAGTCTGTGGACAGGTTTGCACAGTGGCAAAGGGTCAGGGAGATCATCCCGAGCTAACTTCATGGACCTCAATGACTTGTAAATTGTGGAACTTTGAGCAAAATTCTTTACTTCTACAAATCTCAAGTCTTTTCATGCTTAAAATGAGTAAAATAGTAACCCTTTTACATCAGGGTTTGGGAGGAAGGCTAAAGTCAATGCAGACAAGGGACTTTGTAGTTTCTCAGTGATTAAGAGCACTACCTGCTCTTCCAATGGTCCTGAGTTCAATTCCCAGAAACCACATGGTGGCTCACAACCAACTGTAATGAGATCTGGTGCCCTCTAGAGGAAGAGACCTGGTAAGTCGTCCTCATCAACTTAGACCATGAAACCCAATATGGACTAGTTCTTCGACAGAACCACCATATACGGGCAGCCTATGCATGCTTCGGCATTTCCAGGGCATACATTTCATTTTTATTTCAGTTCATGATGGGAAGTCAATGTAACTGAGCATATTTTTCTGATACTGTGAGTTGAATGCTGGATTGGATCATGCTGGACAAATACTCTACAACTATTTCTCTAGTCATATTTAGTTAATTACAGCAAACAAGGTAATGTCATTATAAAATTTTTGCTGTATAAGCTTATAGTTTCTGATAATATCGGTTGCATTAAGATAAAGGATCATTCAAAGGATGATTGAGATTTAATTGTTAAAGACAAATTCGCTTTTTTGAAATGAATTTTGGGCCCCTAATTGATAGCACGTGATCAGGTATAGAATACTTTTTGCAGAGATTATCTGGTTCAGAATCATTCATACGAAGACTCCTGTGGCAGAAATGCCCTTGCAGAATTTAGAGATTAGAGCACTTGCCTTTGTCCTTTGAGACCTTGGTATGTTGATAGGGAAAGCTCTTCTCCACAGCCTCCCTTCGCCCCTGGTTAGAGACCTCAGTGCTGATTGATATGGCATCATTGAAATCTGAATTAGCTTAGGTCTGATTTTATTATTTTTTTCTTATACTTCTTTAAAAACCTTCATTTTATTGATTTTTGCTTTATATGTTTTAGATTTCTTAAAGCCATACATCAGGGGAGAGAAATATACACTAATATAATTTTTAAAAAGTCCAATCTCTGACTTATAAATGTATCTTATGCTAGTTTTGACCTGCCTATCTATCTTACATTTTTTAATTTATATTTTTATGTGTAAGGGCTCTGTCTGCAGGTGTGCCTGTATGCCAGAATAGGGCATCAGATCCCATTATAGTTCGTTGTGAGCCACCATGTGATTGCTGGGAATTGAACTCAAGACCTCTGGAAGAGCAACCAGTACTCTTAACAATCAATCTCTCTAGCCCTTGATATGCCTATCTTACAACAGCCTTCATTTTAACAAAAATCCAACAAAATTCACAATTGACTTATGCAAATAGTCCTTTTATATTTTAAAAGAGGTACATGCAAGCATTTCATACTACTAAGCAGTTTAGTTGCAATGAGAGAAGGAATCAGAAGGACTCTGGACCTAGGGTGTGATGTACACTGACCAGGGAAAGACATCCCTTTGCTGGTTAGACAAGTCAATTAATAGTCATAAACCTAAGCCAAACCAAACAAACTAAACAGCAGCTAGTATGTATACATAGGATATATTATTGGGAGTGCGTCCTAATACACTTAATTTTTTTCTAGCTCTTACATTATCCCAAAGAGTTAAAACCATTATTTTCAGCACTGTTGTGTATTAAGAACAAAGTAGGGCTCATGCCCAGGTATCAAGGGGAGTAACTGAAGGCAGAATTTAAAGTCAGTTCTTAACATCCTGTTCATCATTCTAGATTTGTTCGTTAAAGCTTAATCTTAGGACTGTAACAGGCCAAGTTCCCTTTTATTATAGCCTGACATCTAAAGGCTATCTGGTTTGAGAAATTGTGGAGAAGGGCTTCATTTAAGTTGGAGTTGTTTTGGGGTACATTCTTAGTGGAAAAATTTCTTTTCTTAAAACTAAGGTGATTCTTAGAATAAATCACCTCATAGTAAAAGATGGTGTTAGAAGATAACTTTGCAAAAACAAAATAATTTCCCCAGGTTAGGGAAAGTAGCAGCATTTGGAACTGCTGTGACGGTGTAGGTCTATGCTCCCAGAACGAAATAGGAAGAGCCGGAGAGCTACAGTAAAACACTAGCAATGAAGTCCACTGAGTTTTAAATATGTCAGCCTACAGTCTTTGCTATTGGGTGAGAGGGAAAGTGGCCAGTCTGTGAGAACAGAATGGGGAGGAGGGGGAGCATCACCCAGTAAGAGAAGGGCTTTGTGGGGGACCCAGGACAGCCACCAGACAGAGTTTTAGTAAACATCTGTTAGAAAGGTATGGGTGAGTTAGCACCTAACTTTCAACTGTTTCCCCCTGTGTGTGACTTGTGTTTTCTGTGTAAACTATATGGACTGGGGTGCAGTGAGAGTCATTATGACAATCTGGTCCTTTGGCCCTGTGATGATCAATATCAACACCGGTTTTAAGCTGCCCTCTCGAATTGCCGAGAAGTCACTGGTCTGCAGGAACCTGACCAGGGAAATCCTCCAGTTCCACTACTGCTTCTGCTCAAACGTGCCACTCCTTACCAACACTAAGGAAGAATTTCCCAGGGGGCTTCTGTGATGGTTGTTCAACACATTTCCTTCTTGAGATCATGTTTCTTTTCCTGACTAGACCTGGCACATCTGTGTGCTCCCTCTTCCCAATTCTTCCCTTTCAGAATTTGAATGTCTAAGCACTCATTTGAAAGCCAGTCTCATTTCCCAAACAGGTGAGTGGCAGTGTAAATTTGCATGATGCTGCTTTCCTATGAAATTTAATGTTTTGCTTTCTTTGCTCCAGGCTTACCCTTCATAAAACCACATTTTTCCCCCTATTTAATTTGCAAGAGAACAGAAATCACACCAGCAGTCACAAAAACTACCTGAACCATTCTTTGTTTATTTCTAGAAATACTTTATAGGGTCAGTGAAAGATGTTGATGCTATCTTTTTAATATTCTGAAGAATAATCCTATTAAATAAAAAAAAAACAAGGAACCTGTTATACCCACAAGGCAGAATTACCCAAAGCCGACTGGCAGGGATCGAGTTACTTTACAAAACCCTAGCAGTGTGCTGTTCCTATCATTCCATCAAGGGCTTGGTGAATGAGAAATAATTTGTGGGCTCTGCTCATCTCTCGTTGCGAACTTTGTTCTGTGGAATTAGATACAACTTTGACAAATTAGAAAAGGCTCCTGGGTGCCCCGCTGTCCCCAGAGAAGTACAGTCCTCTGATTGTGTGCTGGCCTTCTGCAGTCCTGCCATGTCAGGCCATCAGCGACAGTCAGTCCATTGAGCGTGCTTTTTAATAAGCAAGTCTGTCACCACCAAGTTCTTCCGATCTTCTGACCTCGAATTAATCCTCAGGACACACTGACTTTCTTCTATATTTCATTTGTGGCAAAAGGCCCTCAACAGAGAAAGAACTATCTCCTTTGTTTATAGCGCGTGGACAACAAAATTAACCTTTGAGATTAACTGAGGTTGAGGATTATGTCTTATCTTTTTCCTGAGACAGTTGGGTGGGATTAGTACTTGCATAAGGTAGCAAGCACAGACTGCATTCTCTCTTCTGGATGGATATAGCTAATGAAGGGCATTCTTACCCCCCCCCTTCCTTCAAGTTGATTTCGGGTCTTGGAGAAATAAGAGATATAAAATATCAACTTATAATTGATTCTTGATAAATCTAAAGATAAAAATCTTATCTTTTTCTAAAAGCACATGATCACCCTTGCCCAGTGCAAATCTTGGATCCAACTCTGTCCTGATGCAGAGCCAGGACCATGAATGGTACCATAAAGAACCATATTTAGGGGAAGTGTGTCCCTTTGCTGGTTTACACAGTGTCAGTGGGAAGCTCTGGGGATCCAATATTCTCCTGATGCAGAACCAGAACCATAAATGGTACCCTAAAGAACCATATTTAGGGGAATTGTGTCCCTTTAATGTTTACACAGTGTCAGGTGGGAAGCTGTGGTTCTGTAGAATATAGGCAACAGCAGGCTGGTAAGTAACCATTTTGTGACTCTTTATTTTAAAACATAAATGATTAAATAAGATGAACAAGAGATGTGTTCTTACTTCTACGAGGCATAATCAGGATGCAGCTGGGTTTAGAGATACAACTTTTTTTAATGTAATGTTGATGAAAACATAAACACATTTGTTTGTAGACACATTTATGGTGGGACTTGATGGGATGTCAGCTGTATCGTGAATGTCATTCTTGGTCTCTGGAACCTTCTTGAAGGGTGAAGCAAAGGAAATCAAGATTCTGTCAGTTCTGCCTGTAAAAATCCCCCAAATGACACCCACCGTTTGCTGCTGAGAGCACTAGTTACTCTGTGTGGGTTTTTTTGTTTGTTTGTTGGTTGGTTGGTTGGTTGGCTTGTTTGGCAAGGGCTTCACCTTATAAATGGAACTTGATCATGGCAAGATATGACTGCCACTCATGGCCAAACTTGGGCACCCAGCTTCACACCTAGTCCTTTTTAAAGTGATTGAAAGGATCTGGAATTTGGAACAATTATTTATCCTGTTCTTAATCACTTCCTGAATCCGAATGCTTCTTCTACTAGAAAACCATTCTGATTCCCATGTCTTAAGACTTGAACAGATTCTGGGGATGTGACCTTTCATCAAATAGGGTCATTTTTCCTATTCTCTTCCTCTTCGCCTCTCTCTCCCTCCTTTCATTCTTCCTCATTTTATTTTTAACTCAGCTGGAGCAATGGCTAGAGCAAATGGTAGAATAGGAGAGATTGTGCTCTAGGAGAGAGACTAGGGTTATACAGAGTGGGAAAATCACCACGTCAGTCCCCATGAGCCAATTACATAATGCTCAAAGTTTCAGGGTAATGAAAAAGAGGCATGTGTGGGGACCCGCAGCTCCCCATTATCATTGTCATGAGCTAGGTACTTATCGTGTGTTGTGCTGGTTTTGGCTAAAGAAAGTGCTTTGAGGAAGCAGTTTTTAAGGCTCACTTGATGTCTCTGGAAGGCAATAAAGATTTCTATTTGCAAGTAGCCCTCTTTTTTATGGAGTGTATTGGGTTGGCATTGTCAACTCCAGCAAAATAATAGCTTCTTTATTTTCTTTAGAGGGAAGAATAGCAGGTCTATTTCCCAGACCTGGTTTGAATGTGGACATTTTACTTTCTGGGTGTGTAATCTGTTCGGGTCGTTTAACTTCCTTCTCAATATTCACATTAGCTGTGCAGAGTTAATGCAGTCTGTTAAACACTGCTAAAGAGCTGCTGTAAAGGCCAAAGAGGAGCAAGTGATGAAAGGCTCTGTTTTACTCTTCTACATGGAATCGAGTTTTTCAAGTACATTTATAATCTAGGTAGATGTCTTGGACCACAGCATGCTTAAGCATGCTGCATGCTGCATGTAGACTTGATTTTATTTGGCGATTTCACCCACTGTCCAGAAGTTACTTCAGAATGAAAACAGAATTGATATCTTGAATTTTTGTTTTATTTTATTTTCTGTTTATGGGTGTTTTGCCTGCTCGCATGTCTGTGTACCATGTGCATGCCTTGAATTTCCTAGAATCGGAATCACACATGGTTATGAGCTGCCACTGAGTGCTGGGAATTGAACTGAGGTCCTTTGGAAAAGCATCCAGTGAACCACCGAGAAATCCCGTCATCTCCTACCAATGAAACTTAAAGTCCATCTCAATGGCTCAGTCCTAGTGGACAACTGGCAAAAGAGATCAGATGTTTGGCACATTTAACTGTATCATTAATAAGGGAACTCAATTGGATGTTAGACTTGAGGATGCCTATATATCTGCTCCTCATGGAAATGTATGTTACAATATCATTTTGGATAAGTTTTCACATATTCATATGATAAGATTCCATAGATAATATTTTCCTCAAAGTCTGATGACATCTAAGGAAATTAAAAATATAACGCAATGAAAAATAGGATGGTCATTACCCCCTCACCCCCAAGTTTATCATAAGGAGTGCAAAGTGAGTGCTGGTGTGCTAGAGAGGTTCAGCTAACACACTCAGCTGCCCAATCACACCGACCACCTCCAACACTCCACTGTGTCCAGAAAACCAACACTTGTGTGAGGTGAAGTCAAGACTACCCGGGTATCAGCCTGGTAGGCAAAAGAACACAAGAAAGTACGTTCGAGATCCTGTGGGAGTGGGAACCAATCCGTAGCATGAAACTGACTGTTCTCCACACAGAAGACCACTCTGCTCACTCTGTTCTGAGGAAGAGATGGCATGGGTTTTCTTTCTTATTTCTTTCATCCTCCCTCCCCTCATATCTGGCATTTTACAATGAAATTTCCAATAGATATGGCTTGCCCAACAGACATCACAATGCATTGATGGCGTATGTGTGCCAGACCAGTATACGGTTAAACTAAACCAAGATCTCTCAAAGCAACACGCATAAGTTGACTTTAAGACACAGAGACAAGGAAACTGAGTGAAAGTAGAATTTCTGAATCACTCACTTCAGCATTGCAGAGGAGATGAAGTATAATCAGAGCTATAAATTACAGAGAGAGGCAGGGAGGAAGTTTTCAGAACATCTGATGTGGAGAACTTTCATTGGCAGAAACTCAAGTCAATCACTTCTACAGAAATCAAAAATTCTTCAATTATAAAATAAAATATGAAAAAAATCCTCTCTCTCATGTAAGAACCCATTCCCAGATACCCATGAGGGTGGAACCATGCTTAGTTTAGTAATGCCTATTTTTATGTTATTTTATTTTCTTAAGTATAATCTATTTATGCCATATTGACATTATTTCCAAACTATTTCATGTTGACCAGGTTTTACTATCTCTAAAACCAAATTCAGAAAATAAAATATATTTCACACATATAAAAACCGAAAGAATTTTTAGTATTATTTTTCTACTAATTGTAAAAGTAGAATTTATTTACTATGGACAAATTAGGAAAATACAAAAAGCTACATAAAAAGGAAAGCAAAATCGATGTATAATCCTTCACAATTAATGTATAAACCTTTGCTTCGAGAATTTCAAAAGATCAGGGACTTTCCATTTTTTCAGTTTGTAGATTAATGCTTGTACTGTGATTCTTCTTTCACTTTATGGTGTTTCATAAACATTGTATTATTTCTTAAAATAAGACTTGAAATTGATTAATACAACCCTGACAGATGTATAAATTGTGTGGTATTTAACAAGGTTAATATTTTTAAAATTCTGTTGTCTCTGGTTCTTAATTATTATTTTCCAAATAAAATACATGAATAAACAACAAATATCCTACACACACATTGTACACATATTACTGACATTTTTCCTTGTGCCAAATTCTAGGAAGAGCCTCCTCAATATAGGCTATAGATAGCTTCAATATCCGGTTACCTTATAAGAGAAATATTCTTCCAGAAGAGCAGGAGGGTTCAGCCACAAGTGTCCTGGGCTCGAGAAAATAAACCTTGTATCTACCCTGGAAGGAGGTAGGTACTCTTCAAAGAATTAGATCATGAACTTCAGGATCAAGGGGAAAAGCCATAAAATGGATGAAAGTAAAATTTTTTCATGTTTCTATATGAACAAATGGGAACAGAAGAAAAACTGTGAAAATTGTAGAAAGTCATTGTGGTACTTTGAATGACAATTCTCCCCTACCTCTAAAATTAAAGGTTTGCGCACTTGGTTGCCTGGGAGTGGCACTATTTGAAAGGATTAGGAGGTGTGGCCTTGTTGGAGGAAGTGTATCACTAGAGGTGGAATTTGAAGCTTCAAAAAGCCCATTCTAAACCCAGAGTCTCTGTCTTCCTACTGCTTGTGAATGAAGATGTAGCTCTCTGCTTCTTCTCTGGCATCATGTTTGCCTGTATGCTGTCCTGTGTCCCACCATGATGACAATGACTAAATCTCTGAAACTGTAAGTAACCCCTAATTAAGTGCTTTTTTTTATGAGTTGCCATAGTCATGGTGTCTCTTCACAGCAATAGAACACTGATGAAGACGACCATTATATACAGAAGCATGACAAGCCAACTCTAAAAAGACAATGGAACAAAGTAGAGAGGGCTATTTATACAGATTTATCTAGACTGTGGTTATCGTCTCCAATAATGACTTCATTCAAAATCCCAAGCACTCTTCTTCCCAGAACAGCCATCCCACTCACACTTTTGGATCTGATCCCTGGCAGCTGCACTTGACCCTTTCCATGACTAATGTGGCTGGTGCAAGTCAGATTGACTAGATATTTCCTCAAAGTCTGTAAGATTGTCTTTTGTATGAATCGAATACACCTTCAGTTACAAGGCATTGAAAACTCTGACTCATATTGGCTTAGGCCAAAGGATTTTTGTTGGCTCCTGTACGTAAAGTATTGTAAGAGAGACTTAGGCTATGATTTGATTGGAAACTTAGATGGTATCATCAGGGTCCAAGTATTTGCTCTTAGGTCCCATGCCCATTATTGAATCTTCAGTCACTAGCCTTGATAACAGACTCCCCTAGTCAACTGAAGTCATTTTAGGTTTTCCTCTAGAGCAAGGGGTGAAGTCTATATAAGACAGGGCAAGGAATTGGAACACTGGAAATACATCTAGATGGGGATAGGAACACACTTCTCCTAGCATTTCACATCGTCCAAGTCTGAGATTTTAATTTGTTGGTTGTTACAGAGCTAAATTCTACCAAGGGAGGGATGGACAGTAAAGAGGAAAGAAGAAAGCAGAGGGAAGGTATACACAAAGATGCTGATGGCCTTTCAGCTGCTGCTTCTAGTTCTTTCTCAAGGCTATTTTGCTTCTGCCTCTGGTCCCTATAAGTCCCCACATGTTTATAATAAATTTCCTTTTTGTTTAGATCATTCTCAGTTGTCACTTGCCTGTTTGCATTTAGGAAAATGTAGGAAATATCCCTAACCTTCCTCCGAGGCTGCCTGTTTTATTGTCTCCCTCTGCCTCATATGTAGGCCTTCCATTTGGTAATTCTTTTCCCTCTATTAAAGGTGAGCTCATAAGTGCCTTGAATGAATAGCAAGGAAGATCAGAGAACACAAGGAGATGATCATGTAGCTAAGATTGACTGTCTGTAATGTCTCAGGTGATTGATATGATATGCAGAAGACTTGGATACCACTTTCTTAAAAGATGCTTATCAGTTCCTCAGAAGGAATGAGGCACAAATCTTCAAACGAGTTTTTCTTTTTCCCTTTCCTGTTGTACCATAATGTGATGTTATGTGTAATACTTTGTTTTTTATTTTGTTTTTTTAAAGCCCATAAAAGTGTCCTGGTTGACATGCAACATCATGACAAACCCTAGTGGATTGTGTCAACCGTTTTACTCCATGCTGCATTAAGGGGTATATTGTAATGTGACTGATACCCATGGGACAGCACATCACAATGGGAACTGTCTTAGAAACAGCAGAGAATGAAAAGTGTGTGGGTTCCTGACTGATGAGTGGTATTGGATTCCTGCATGCTCCCCCTTCCATCTGTAATCAGCCAGGAGGAAGCTCCATTCTTTAGGCATGGGCACACTGTGAGTTTGAGTTGAACATCTCTGAATCTCTTTTCAGTGTTTTTAGTAATAACATCTTTCTATACTTTGGAATTGCTTTCAGAACTTTCATATCAAAAGAATCCTATCCCTGCTCATATATGTTTTTCTCTTTCAAATTTCCAATATTTTCTGTCTCTTATTCTTTTAAACCTGGAGGCAGAAAAAGAACCTAAACAAACCACAGAACACCTTTTCACCTTTTATTGTAAGGTCCACGAGAGCACACATATTGAGAGTTTGTTGAATGAGTTGCTGATCAATATTCATCTTTGTGACTTGTTTGTGTGTTCAGTGTGGCATTTAATAAAGCACAGTAAATGAATCGATTTTCAAGACTTTCGTAGCAAATAATCACAAACACGGAGGTTTCAAAGAGATCAGTCCCCTACAGTTTTAGAGGACACAAGTCCAAATTTATGGTGCTGAAAAGGCCACGCTCCCTAACCAGTCTTAAGGGGAGAGTCGCTTTCAGCATTCCCCAGAGACACCACACAGTCCCACCCAATTTTTGCTTTCAACCTTGGATAAAATTGTCAGGTTTATTATTAATAAAGAAAGCCAGACCTGGGTAGCCAGCACCTGTTTATTCTGGAGGGTGTGCCTGCCATTTCTTCTTACCAGCATAGCAGTGTGACTGTGGGTTTATATTTCTCTCTTTGATTGATATCTGTGGGCACAAAGAGTTGTTTTTTGTTTCTTGAAACAGGAGCTCATGTAGCCCAAACTGGCCTTGAACTCCTGATTCATCTGACTCTCCCTCTCAAGAGCTATGATTAAGATGATTAATGTTTTTATTTTATTCTTAAGATTGGGCTTTCTCCTCCACATCTAGATGTATCCTTTCTATAAAAGCAGATATTCTGAAGCAAATGCAGTCATCTAGAATTCATCATAGTTGAAATTCTTCATCATGTAGGTTGATGTCAAAGATTGTAAGATTGTAAAAGTCCCTTTATATGAAATAGTTAGACTTTAGCTATAAAAGGAATTCAGTAGCTCAACATTCCCTAGTCATAGGAAATGATCACTCTAGAAGAGGTCAATTTTTCTTAGTAGTTATACAAAATAGAACTTAATTTGGCTAAGCTTAATTAATGAAATAAAAGATTTCAAAGGAGTAAAATAAAGGTAGTTGCTGGATATCTTTCAAAGGTTCAATATAAATCAAATTTTTGATGACTCAAAGGTCATGATGCATTCCCTAAACAACTTTCTTATATAATTTTACACTTGATTATATTCTTAAAATCAAATATAATAAATTATTTTCCTTGAAGTTCACTACAAGGTGACTTCTATTGAGCACATGGTGATATGTCTAATTTTTAAATATATTTTGTTTCCTAACAAGAACTCCAATTTAATTTTTTATGTGTTTATAATAAGGTATAGGTCTCACCTATATCTTTGAAAATTAAGTGACTTGACTTAATTTCCATGGGTTCCCTTCCAAAGGGTTACGCAGCAGTCTGGTCCTAAACATACACACACACACACACACACACACACACACACACACACACACTACTGTATATATAACATCTACCTTTCTGAAGAAAGGTGTGTACATTGTTCTTCCCATCCTAGGTTTGTCAGCTGTCCAAACTCAGAACATTGATAGGATCTGCTTACTGGCAGAAGTCAGAGAGCAGCATAACAAATTTGAATTAGGGCCTGAGACTAAAATATGGAATTAGCGGTACTGTCGTTTTTCATTTTGTAAGTATAGAGGATTATTCCAAATTTCTGAGAAATTTTGTGCCTTCCCACCATTCTCTGCGTGCCAAATGCACACTCAGAGGAGGAGGATGTTAGTCTGTCTATTCATTTTTGTAGGTGTATGTACGTGCAGGTACCTGCATGCGTTTATGCCCACCAAAACAGGATACGAGATTCCCCCTAGAACTGGAGTTACAGGTGGCTGCGAGCAGCCTAATATGAAGTCTTCAACAAGATAACGGTGTGCTCCCAATGTTAAAAGGTTACGATGTCTTCTGCATCGCTTTATATTAAGTATTATGTCATGTTCTTGAGCTCAGTTCGCTGTTGATTCATTCCTCGAGTGTATTCTTGCCCGGTGTCATGAAAGGAAAGTCAAGCCTTTCTCACGGCCAGCAGCATCACAGCAGCGTTACCCGTCATCTTTGGTACCCTGAAAGTTGCAGTACAGGGCCTTGCTTTGTCAATTCCTCTACCATTCATTTCGGATCTTTTCCCACATGCAAATGTGTGCACGCTTTACATTTTCACGTCTTTGCTGACTTTTATACCTCTTGGTCTCAAAACTGCAGAGCAGTGCTGTACAGAATGAGAAGATTTTACACAAATGAGATCTCTGAGCGTAGATTTAAGGCTTCTGAGCTACTTTATTTCTCTGTATATATTCGATAAGAGCATTGGATGAATAAAGTGAAGAATGAACAAAGGATGAGGGAGTATTCACGGCACATTCAGACCTTATCAGGTCTGCGATCAGTTATCTGTTGAAGAAAATTACATTGCATCTGTCAATAGACTTAATAACTCTGGGTCTGTGATTTCATAATGGATAATCACACAAATTCAGGAAGCTATACCATATGCCATTCCAGTTTTCTCCTCTCTTATTCACCTTAATTTTCTAGATGACTGAAATTATCTTGCCCTGTGCTGGAGATGGCTCACATGGAAATAGGGCCCGGAGGAATCCAGCCCCTCCCACGTCAGGCCTGTGCAGGTTGAGGCTGCTGGGTTTTGTCTGTGACTCGGGCATCTAATTGAAATGAGCAGAACTTGGAAATTGTAAACCTGGACAATGCAAGTGATTAATGGATGGGAAACAGTGCAGGGAAGATGTGGAACAGCTGGGGTACTGAGGAGGGAGAGATGGGCTGGGGAAGAATGAAGCAGAGATGGGCAGCGTCTGATGAAGAATTCCACATCTCTGTATGTGAACCATGTAGGATATAGAGGAAATGCAGATCATTCTAGAAAATCTTTCTAGGAATCAGGGACTCTCAAGGACACTCATTTCCATTGATTAAAGCTGTTATTTCTATTTATAGAATCATCCATTTATGTATAATACAGTCTCTGTATCAGTAAGTAACAGTGTTTGTTGACTCAAAGTACTGAATGACTTAATTTCAGCCATCTGACCAAGTGGGTATTTCTTGTTCTCAGGTGAGATCCAGTGAAGGCAATTCCTGGTGTGGCTTGGGCTGCGCAGTGACATCATTGAGGGCTCAAACTCTTTCCACCATTCCCCTAGTCTCTCTACCACAGCCCTTGTTCTCATGTTGTTTCCAGTGCCAGGTGGGCACTGTATCTGTGGACCATCTCTTTCCTGTGCAGGACAGGGATCCTCACCACGTGGACCTTCATATCAGAAGCAAGCCTGACCAGAGACTCCCAAGAGATGCTTGCTGGAATTTCATTAGCCCAAACCGCTCCTCACAGACAAGGAGGAAGCTTCCAAAGAAGCGGAGTAAGTCGGTATCTTGCTTGGGCATATTGCTGCCTAAAAACAACTGGAGATGTGTGACCCGGGAAGGAAAGATGAACACATGTCATTTCAGCAATGACTGGGGCTGCAGCCACCATATGCTCAAGCTCCCAAGTAAAGAGAACCAAAGAAGCTTTTGTCAACTGTGCTATTATGGGTGGGCCTAGCAAAGGCGAAGGTGAAGGTCACCAGGACACGACTGTTACCTGTGTTTGCCTAATTTCTTTCTATTATTTTTTATAATTTCACATATAAACATTTTACACACTGACTACTTTCATCTTCCACCTCCATACCAACCTTCTTCACCCTCTCTCTTTCCTACCCACCACTGTCTCTCTTGTGCATTCTTTACTATTCGTTTTGTTTGTGTTATTCCAGGGTTAATCAGGACCATCTGTTTAACCGTGGGTTTGGAACTGTCCGTTGGAACCTGGACGGCTCAGTTAAAGGCAGTGATTCTCCCTCTTCCAGAATCTGTCAATAGCCAATGCCCAGGGGTTCAGGGTAGAGCCCCATGAGCAGCTCCCTCTTCTTTGACCGATTGTTGGGTGAGGGCCAGTCTTGTGTGGACCCAGTGCAGGGAACGTTAGTTATCATGAACTAATGAATGCAATGACTGTGTTGAGTCCAGAGAGTGGCATTTCACAGATTTTCACCTATGGAAGGGCTCTTACATCCTTCCTGCCCCCTTTCCTGACTCTGTCTTTCAAGTGCTATAGAATGAAAAGCTTGTGTGTATGTGCACTACACAGCACATTCTCAAAGTAAGGTCATTCATTTTCTTGATTTTAGTATTTCTTTTGGTTTTTTATATATTCTTTTTTTGATTCTATAATTCTTTTTCTTTGTTAACATATTTTAAAAGTTGATTATTTGGGGATTTCGCACCATGTACCCCAATCCCACTCATTTCCCAGTCCTTCCATGTCTGCCCTTCACCCTTGTAATCCCCCCAAAGAAAATAAATAATTAAGATTAACATTAAAATTTTAAAAACATTATGCCAGCTCCTCTGGGCAATGACCTGCTCCTCTATTAACTGCAGCTTCTCCCTCACACTGGTCACAGCTGTCTTGTCTTCGGTTCCACCGTGTGTGTGTGTGTGTGTGTGTATGTGTGTGTGTGTGTGTGTGTGCGCGCGCGCGTGCATGCGCGCACCACTTGGCTCCTTCTTTCCCACCTCTTCATCATGTATTCATCCGTTGTAGTGGCATTGGGAACTGAGGTGTGTCACAGAGTATACCTTTCTGCACAAACCGCATAACAAATGTTCATTGAAATGAGTTTTTAGTCTGGTTCAAGGCCTCTGGCTTCTGCAACACCATCAATACTGGACCCTCAGTGAGACCTCATCCCTCTCTGTTGTCTTGCTGTTGTCCTGAGTCATGGAGCTCCTGTGGCTGTGGTTCTGCCAGTTCTCCTGCACCCATACCATTGGGGCCAAGTCTCTCATATCCACACCCTCATGCCAACTCTCCTGTGTCACCAGGGCCACCTCTCCTGTACTCTTGTGGATGTATTCTCATATGCTGAATCCTGATATTTGCTACACTATCAGGATATCCTGAGGCTTGCTATTATCTAAGAAAGACACTGTTGAGAAATGGACTATGCTCCCATACCACCCAGTAACTGTCTCTGCTTTCTTTGTACTGGACTCCATTCCCTGTTCTGACACCTAGTTGTGGGAGATACCTGGGGGGGATGCTATTTAGGGAGGTGATGCCTAAGGAAGTGATGCCTGGGCATGATGCCTAGGGAGGTGATGCTTAAGAGGGTGATACCTAGGGGGTGATGCCTAGGGAGATGATGCTTAAGAGGGTGATACCTAGGGGGTGATGCCTAGGGAGGTGATGATTAAGAGAGTGATACCTAGGGGGTGATGCCTAGGGAGGTGATGCCTGGGGAGGGGATGTCTGGGGAGATGATGCCTAGGGAGGTAATGTTTGGGTAGGTGATGCATAGGGAGGTGATGATTAGGGAGGTGATGACTGGGGAGGTGATGACTGGGGAGGTGATACCTAGGGAGGTGATGACCTGGGAGGTTATGTCTGGGGAGGTGATGCCTAGAGAGGTGATGACTGGGGAGGTGATGTATGGGGAGGTGATGGCTAGGGAAGTGATGACTAAGGAGGTGATGTCTGGGGAGGTGATGTCTGGGGAGGTAATGCCTAGGGAGGTGATGACTGGGAAGGTGATGTCTGGGGAGGTGATGCCTAGGGAGGTGATGACTAAGGAGGTGATGTCTGGGGAGGTGATGTCTGGGGAAGTGATGCCTAGGGAGGTGATGTCTTGGGAGGTGATGAGGTGTTGAACTTTTCATTCTGCTTGAGAGAAAACTTCCTTGGGTCCAGATGCACAGCCACTCTGGAAATGTATTCAAAAGCATCAAGAAACAGTGAGGTTGCTGAGATATTTTCCTTTTCCTTGAAGGCATTCCTTCTCTGCCTTTGCATCTCAAACTTCTGGAGACACATTTCCCTGGCCAGCTCTTTCTTACCATAGGCCATGAGGGAGCTTGGCCACACAGCTCCTCTCTGCCTTCTGCCAGTGTGCTACTCACTGTTTGCTTTTTTTTTTTTCTCTGAATACAATTTTTTGTTTTGTTTTGTTTTGTTTTCAAGGCAGAAGAAACTTCATGGACCATTTCTTCCTACTTTCCTAGAAACAAAGACTGGCCCAAGGGAGGGAGTATGAGACAGGAGACTTACACGGAAAGTCACTTCTCAGCATCCGCCAAGGAAAGTGCTGACCTAGTGGAGGGGCCCTGGGATTTGGAGCCAGGGCTCCAAGAAGCTGCACAGCTGTACGTGCACATTAATCACGCAGCTTCCTCAGCACCAGGCAGAGTGGGATTTCTGTGATCAAGGGCTTGGTAAAAACAAGGTTGTAGCCCCTCTCCCTCTCTCCCTCTCACTTCCTCCCTTGCTCTCTCCACCTTTCTCTCTCCCTCCCTCTCTCTGCAACTTCATTCTCTCACTCTAGCTCATGGTATTTTTTTTTATTTCAAAGAGAGTAGATGCTTTTCATTTCTCCCCCAATTGCTCTTATTTTCTGTTATTTGCACTTTCCCAGTTGAAGTGCAACAGATGTTTCCAAAGGGTTTGGAACAGAATTCCTCATTAGGGACCATGACAGATAAATCACATCCCTAGCTGAACTACCCCCATTTGCTCAGATCTTGGTGAATTTTTTTCCCAGGGTGAGAAGTTGATGAAGAATCTATAATAAAACTATAACGAAAAGAACATAATAATAATCACATTTATTGGCTGAGTTGGGAGTCGCTGCTTGTCTAAGTACTTTCCCATCTGTTATTTCACTCCACACTCAAAGCCACCCTCAGGGACAGGTATTATTGCCTTCGTTTACTTATAAGAAATGGAAATGCAAATGGGACTGGGGAATGGAGCAAAAAGCTTCAGCAGACCCATATTTAAAGTGTTTGATTAGAATATGGAATGCTACAGTGTCCACACACATTTTGTTTCAGATTCCTACAATAAACCAAGCTTTCTAAGTGTTAACAGTGAGATTCCTACTGCCAATGTGTTCTGGACTTCAACTTTGCCTCCATTATTTCTGTAAATTTTCAAGGCTGTCTTAGATATATTCATCAACTTTTTTTCTCTCTCAAATTGTTTGTTGTGATGTTTTTGCAAACATTAATGATGGCAATATACCCAGCAACAGACTCTCAGAGTAAAGCAGATTGCACTGTAATTCCTTGATATACTTGTATGCATTCAGTATGGCTTTCCTGATGTCTGATGTCAGATGAGCAGTTACATCAAGTCACTAAAGCAAATGTGTCTTCAATCAGACGTAAGCAGATAATGACTGTAGCTTATAGTTTATTACGTGAGGATATTAGGGTAAAGGGACACAAGCTATGAACTCTTTTGTATCCCTCATTTCTCCTGTGGTTCAGTCTTCCAGTCCTCTCTTTCAGATCTCTGAGCCAAAATCACCTTATCAAGAACTTTCCCAGTCATTCTATTCCAAATGGTTACATACTAACTAACTAGTCAACTGGTCAACCTATTTATCAGGGATTTCTGTCTGTTTTGAATGGTGCGATGTTCCAAGGTCCTAGAACAGAATTTAGACTGAAGCAGGCTCTCAAAAATATTTCCTGAAGAGATCAGAATTCAAATAACAAAGTGAAACAAAATGCTTTGAGGGGAATCAGAGTGGCATCAATGGGTTTCTAAATAAAAGAATTTAAGGACTTTAGTCTTGAGATTTCTTACTGACCAAGGTGCAATTCTTTCTTTGAAGGTCAGTTTCCTAATCATGATGTTAAAGTTGTGAACACACGTGAGTTTCCTTGCAGAGGATAGTGAGGAAATGTGGTAACCACATATCTCAGGGCAGCAGGATAATTTGACATTAGCATGTAGAACCTGAAGCTACGGTGTGCAGCTTGTAGGAAACCAGGTGGTAGGAAGACAGATAAAACTTCTTTTCCATGTGATGTCTTTTTTTGTTGTTGTTACTGTTGTTTTAATCATCGATACAGAGACAGATTTTCAATGGTCCAGAATCCAAACAATTAGGAAAACATTCCTGAGTGCTTGTAATAGTAATTATTGTTAAACTGAAACCTGGCAGGACTAGAGGTGCCTTTGAAGTCATCAAATGGGCACTGTTTTTAGACTATCCCAGTGTCTGCCATCAATTTCCCTGGAAACTGATCATCTACAGATATTTGACTCTGAGTTGGTCAAGGTAGAAGCCACAGCAGCAGTGGTATCTAGGGGACTCTTTCTCATGTGCTAGGGATCCAGCCTAATTTTAGAGGAAGTGTTGGCCCAGCATACATTGGCTCTGTGCTCTGTTACAGCAAATAAACACATGAAAAAGGTATGATTTCAGCCCTTTCCCTAACTTATTGAATCAGAGTGTGCATTTAAACAAGATATCTAGAGACTCAAATGCACCCTGAAAAATCATTAGCTCAGAACACTAATTCAGCTTAATTCCCCTCACAGTTAAGGACATTTACCTTTCCTGGAACTGCTGAGAGTAACTTTTAGCTTATTTCACAAATGTAGCCTGTGAACCTTGGTATTTAAATATGACATCAATTATTACTTTCCATCTTCATTTTCTAAAAGATCTGCTAATTTACAGACTGTGGAAGTAACATTTTGAAATCATGATGTTAGAACACAGCCTAGGCAGTTTAAGATTCGCGAGTAAATTTCACTGACGAAAAAGATTAAAAGGAGAAGTATGTGATTGGAGAGCTGATTCTGCTGAGTGAGGTATTTGCTATTGAGCCTAAGGACCTGCGCATGATTCCTTGGACCCACGTGGTCAAAGAAGAGAACTGGTTCCTTCAGGTTGACCTCTGACTCCACTTTGTACCTTTGCTCACACATGCACACATGTACACACACACACACACCCACACCCAATACATTTAACAATAAAATTATCAAAGTCGATAGTAATTCTTTGGATTTTAAACACTATTTTTCCTTTTCTTCTTTCTTAGAATACTTAAGTAGCAGTTGGGTATTATTAATCCCAAGGAAAGAAAGAGTTTAAAGTAGATTAAAGTCCAATGTACATATCCATTTTGCCTAGTTGAATCTTAAAGACTTGAGCATCTGTCATGCACAAATTTTCTCACTTGTGTTATACCTGCTGCTATTACCATTGTTCCCATTCCTATATTATAGTAGAACATGGAGCACAGCTGTCTTTTGGTGATTTTAGACTATTCTCACTTTTTTCCCTTATCTGAATTATTAGAAGCGCTTCACACACACACACACACACACACACACACACACACACACACACCAACAAAAGTGTTACCTCTATGGATCTCAGAATCATATCAAATCAATTGAGTAGTCAGTCATGTTAGCTTGCTTATTTCATTCTTCATTGTTGGAAAAATTTCTGTACTAGTCATTGTTCATAAAACCTTGCTAGAGTTAATAGTTTAAGTAACCTTTCTCAGGAGGTCATTTACCTTGCTGAAAATGAGGTTTCTATTGTCTTTAAACAAACAAAAAAGAAAATTCTCCATCCTGAGACATATTTTTTTTTGTTCTTTATGTATGTTTATGGAGACAGGAGATCAAATGGAACAGAACAATCAATATAACATCCATAGCAGTTTAACCTCTCCTCTTGACTCATGGGGAAACTGCAAGTTAGAGAATGTGCTTGATCCACTGAAGGTCAGAACTCAATGGTGCTTTTCCATTGTATTAACAGAAAATAGCATGAGGGTATGGGGGAGGGGTGGTGCTGCTTGCCAGCCCTGGAGCTGGATGCACTTTATTTAAAAATATAAGCAGGCATGCAGGTATGCCTCCCACTTAACCTGCCCTTTGTTAACTCCTGCTGTGGGAATCATCCAGCACACTATACAAGAAGGCATTTTAAAATAAGCAAATGGTCTCGGGGATTCCCATGTCTGGGAGGATTAACAGTTGCTTCAAATTGGCTTACGATGTACTGATGACCTCTCACTGTCAAGGCCTCTATAATACTTTGATTTCCTGTGAACTGCTCTTTCCCGTTTCTGCTGCCTTGAAGTCAAGGCATAGAAAAACCATACAGGACGCCTCAATTTGGATCAAATGACCTGTGTAATAGCAGCAGTTACAATTGATTCCAGAGGACACACGCTCTTTACTTCTTCCATTTCTACGTTATGAGCCAAATAGAAAAGAGAATGAATATTTGGGACAGGGAGTGAGAAAAAAATTACCAATTGCTTCCCTGGATAGGCACAGCATGAATGCATGAATCTTTATTCCCGGACAGATTAAAGCACATTTGACAGAAACAGAGCCACGCTTAGACTTCACGATTCAAATGGAATCATTAAAGGATGTACCCTTGGGGGTTCTTAGCATTAATCACAGGTGATTATGAGGGCCTTGCCATGTTGTGAGTGTCTGTCATGCATAGAGACTTGCAAATCTCCTCTAGCAAAGTGATGGAAAGGGCTGACTCATAAGACCATGATGGTTAACTGCTGCTTCCGAAAAGCAGTCCAAGTTGTTGGAGACACTGAGTTTAAAAGAAGAGAGAAAGAGGAAGACTGGGAGAGGAGAGGGAGAGGGGAAGAAAGAGTGACTAGTTTTGCTTCAATCTAAAATTGCTTTGCTTTTTGTAAGTTAATTTGATTCAAGATGTTTGGTGGGATTTAAATCTGTCAGAGAAAGAGAGAGAGAGAGAGAGAGAGAGAGAGAGAGAGAGAGAGAGAGAGAGAGAGAGAGAGAGAGGAGTTTTTGATTTACATAGATGACCAAGGAGCTCAAATCTGGGTGCGTGGGAACCGTATTCAGTGCCTCAGTACTTGGGTGTTAAATAAGGGGGCAAAGAGGCAGGAGGCTCCTGGGATCATTGGTGAGGCACGGGACCTAGAGTCAGCAGCTGCCACTTCATGCTGAAGATCAAGGCCACCAGGAGAGGACCTGGACATGTATATATACTAGGGGGCACTCTTGCAATCATTCCTTTGAAAATGAATCAGCCATTGGTCCGATATCTGAAATACAAGAAAGTTGCCTCACCAGCCCAGCGTTCAATTCAATTGTGAGTGATTTCATCATGAGGAGGATGGAATCTGCTTTAACTCATTACTGGCTCAGCATCTCCTTCCTTTCTGGACTATACGTTACTTCCATCCCCAGGGACTATTGAATCCGGATTTTTAAGCTCAAGTCTTTCCATATATGTCCCCATGTCCCCATGTTGACTCTCATTCAATTATACTTAAACATTTGAAATACTACTTGGTTTTTATTTGAACTATGAAGAGGCAAATGAACAATTCATAGGCTTTTACAGAGGCATTTTCTATGAAGAGGCAAATGAACAATTCATAGGCATTTTCTGTCGGAAACGAGAAATAGTTAACTACCAGATGCACGTGTGGTTTGCTCTGGAATTTTCTGACCCAGAGTTTTGAGGGCATCCAAGCAGCCATTTCCCAATTATGACTGCATCTTGAGTTAAGATTGACACAGGTCTCTTTCCAGAAAAATCATTTGGTTCACAAAGATTAAGTCCCCAATCAAATGGTTTCTGCCTTCATAGACTTTGCAGCAAGAAAGAGCCAAAACATCCAGAAACTTTTATTCCTAAGCAATTTATTTTCCAACCATTTTGGTAGAACTAGAAGCGACATTGGTCACAATCTGTATGTCAGCAAATTGTTTCAGTGGTGGATGGCTGCAGGGTGTGCTTGTTTTTCTGTTTGATTCATTTTACATCAACAACCACACACCTCATGTTTTCTGAACCATCTCTTTTCAATGACCCTTTCTAATATCAAGCAGGGCTTGGTCATTCATATGATAGCATTTTCAGTGATACAAGGTCAGAAGGCAGTGGCTTTTTTTGTTGTTGTTGTTTGTTTTGTTTTTTGTTTTTCGAGACAAGGTTTCTCTGTAGCTTTGGTGCCTATATTGGAACTAGCTCTTGTAGACCAGGCTGGCCTCGAACTCCCAGAGATCTGCCTGCCTCTGCCTCCTAAGTGCTGGGATTAAAGGCGTGCGCCACCACTGCCCGGCTCTGACAGTGGCTTTAAGACACTTAAAGAAAGGCTTTACATTAGGACATCTTCAAATTAGGGTACAGTGATCACATACAGCAAAGAAAAACAGAATATCTAAGTCTGAATTAAAGATAAGCCACCCTGTTTTGAAAATAGTATAAGTCACTTCATGAAAATTTAAAGCATATTTATACTATGCTTCCATTTGTTATTGATCTGAAATTCAAGTATAACTCAGTATCTTATAGTTACCGTTCAGCCCTATCTTAGCACCAAGGGGTAAGGTCATTTTATAGGGTTACTGGAGCCAGATTGTAGTTCAGCACTAAAATCTCAATACCCAGAGATGGTATCTACAGAACACACAAAGTGGATGACCTTACTGTGACTGGCAGCTAGTCAGTTGCACTATGTCAGTCAGGGTCTAGGAGATAAAGCTTGGCCACAGGTGCAAAGTGAGGTTAGAAAGCCAGATCTATGTCAAGTGACCAAACTGGACAGCTTTTGCATGTTTTTTGGTCTCCATTACTCCATTACCAGATGTCTTCTTCCTATTTTCCATTTAAGTATCCCAAAAAGATAGACGAGGTTCTATCCAGTGATGCTATAGGAAGCTGAACATTAATGAAGAAAAGATGGCCATCTGTCCTGCTTCACGAGTCTCTGGGCCATTAATACTAACCAGCTTTCCCCCTGGTTAGAATCAGCTCGGGACACAGATCCTCTTACACAGGTGGTACTTCATGCATGGAACAGGCTTGATAAACCTGCTCAGGAGTCAGGTCTGAGCCCACAAATCTGGCATTGTGCCTTGCTTTTTTATTCTTCTGCTTTGGGAATGAGCATCACTGCCTATGGAGAGAAACTATGGATGGAAACAGGCAACGGGGCATGTGGAACCTTGGCTTTTTTATTCTTCCGTTTGCTCATCCTCCTTGCCATTAGAAATAAAAATCATTATCCTTACCACATACGAAGGTGGATGGAATGACTAGACAAGGCGAAGGATGTACTAGTCGCCTGGACCCAAGAGAATGCCAAAGAAATGGAGGAAAGGGACACTGTCTTTGCTCTCTTGGTTTTTTTCTTCTTGCTAACAGCTGCACATCCTAGTTCTCCCAGATAGCCTGGATATACCCCTGCTACCCCATTATAATTAATAGCAGCACTTTTATGGCAAAACATGGAGGATGTCGTGACCTCAGATAAGATTGCTAATGAATACCAACCTCAGATCTGTTGGACAGCAGGCAGAGTATTTGATACTAGAGTTTCGTTAGGGTCCTCACAATTGCCAACAGTCCAGGAGCTCCCAGTCTTCTGTTGCAAGCTCGTGCCATACTGAATCTCACTTTAACTCTGAAAGTTAAGGAGGATCTAGGCAGAGATGGGGCTGAAGAGTCTTTTCTCTCCTTTGGAAAGTCCAATGAAGTCCTCTTTCCAAGACTAATTTTGTTACAGGAGCCTAAGAACTAATAAAGCTACGTCAAGATTAACATAAGAAAAAAGCCAATTTGCAGAGACCTGGAAGCCCTTCCTTCCCATGGCGTCATCTAAGGCAAAATAAAGCCCTTGCAATAAAGATAAATGAGAGGGGGAGGAGCTACAAAAGGCCATACATTGTGTGGACCAATGCTACTGGCCTCTTTTCTTAGTTCACCACCTCACTTCCATCCAGCGGAATGATTTTCTTAACAAGCTATTTCTATACCATGCCTAAATTAAAAGGCACAACTTTTTCTCCATCCCTCCTGGCAGCTGCTGGGGATTTCACCTAAACTGTTATGTTTTCCTCCTAAACTCCAATGAAAGTACTCTTGTGCTTACTTTAGAGTCCATTTCCAAGTTCCTTTATCAATTCCCAAAGGGGGTGTACCTCCTGCTGCTCGGCCTCTTTGTTGGTATCATTACCTTCAACAAAGCGAATCTTCTCTTCCCCATCCTGCCTTGTGGAGATCATTTGAAGGGCCGTGGGAAGTTATCTGCTTCCCTGCAGCATTTTCCACCAGGACAGAACTCATAATCATTTCTTTCATGCAGGTTATTCCCAGCCATCGAGTAAACAAATAGTTGTCACGGCAACCCACTGATAAATTGATTTTTGTCATAACTCCACTTTTTAGTTTGTTTACTGCCTTTGGACACTCTCATGCAATGTGTGGTTCAATAGTCCTCAGTATGTCAAATTGAATCCCCGTTGAACTTAAGAAAGTTGTCAATGAAGACTTGACATAGGTTAAGAAGTTGAACCATCTTGTGAACCTTGGATCACACTATTGGAATCTTTATGGGCCTACCAGATAGAATGTCTGACTTTTGAGAACAGCCTGGGGTGATTTGTGCTGGGAACTTGGAAAAGGACACACAGTACAACGCATATTGTTGGAAGCCCTTCATGTGAAGAGCTCTCCAAACAGCCTCAGAAGAAAGAGAATTCCCATGGCTAGCTAACCTGTGTGCGCCGTGCAGTGTGCCAAGGCTTTGGAGAGAGTAACAGGCAGCATAGGAGGATCGCCTCACATTGTCCAGCAGTGGGAAGAGGCACAAGTTCTCAGGTTTGATGCAGTTTTAGGAGACAGGAAGGAGCTGGTAGATATGAAATGGCTTTGCACTTTATCACTAAAACATTATGCAGATTTGGCTCATCTTTACAGAGAAAGGAAAGAATTTGTTGATGCTTCTTCTTGGAAAAAAATACTGCCTAGAAACTTCTCTGTTACCTATATCTTGGCAAGAATGGCTTTTGTTTTCTAGAAACAATTCCATCAACTAGAAAGTCTTGATGTTTTATACTCCTTCTCCTAGAGATGACAGTCTTTAAATCTAGAACATTTATCAATCAGTATCTAGCATGCTGAGAAGATTCTGTGCCGGAAGTTGTGTCTTGAACTCTTTGTGCTAAGACCTCCTTTCCTAACATCGGTGCTTTCCATTGCAGAGTCTGAGTGTTGAAGGAAGGAGAGGGAAGAACCACATTCCTTCAGGGGTGCAACTGGATCTGCTGCAGTGGAGAAACAAGGAGTCATGACTGCTCTTCTGGTACGATAAGAGCATGCCTCTGAGGCTCCAAAGCAGGAGGCTGGCACCGTTGCCTCCACCCTTCTTGACTAATGACATAGTGCAGGCTGAACATGGAGCTGTAGTGCCATTCTTCATCCTTTCAGCCTTGCTGGTGCCCTGCAATTCTAGCCTGTAGCCTCAGGTGAAAGAATAGGAGCCAGAAAAGGAAGTTTCTCTGGAAGGCATTATTATTGGCAGAGAATGAAAGTAATCAATAGAGACTTTAACCTATAATTGTTACAACAGTAACAAATTTTCCAAGGGAAAATCTTGGGATTCAATAAAAGCCAGTGGATGTTAGTATAGGATAGGTACTACAGCATTGTGTTGAATTTTCATACTTTGAAAAGAACTGGATGGTTGTATAGGCATTGATAAAAGAAAGGCCATCATCTTGTTGAGCTGAGCTGAAAACTTGCATGTCAATTCCAGAGAACATATGCAGTGTAGAACATTATAATAGTTTTCAGCTGCAGCAATCATTCTCAGCTATGAAATAATTGGTTCCAAGTAATGAAGGCTGCATTAGCATGTGATAGAGTAAGCTTTCACAGGAGTGACAGATTCACGATTCTGCAAATTAACAGGTAAGAAGATTGCATCTCCAAGATCCTATGCGATCCAAATTGTGATGGTGTCAGGAAGGGAACACTGGAAGAATGTGAAACCAGTACCATGAGGCCCGCAAGCTAAACTCTCCCATCTGAATAGATGAGGTAATTCTACAGCACCGACCAGTAGATGTCTCTCTCCCTGTTATTTCCCTTCTCATCATTACCTTGGCCATCAGACAGTTCTGCTACATTACTCGACTGTACTGGTGAGGGAGAACTGACAATATTAAAATGACTCCATTGCTTTTATGAACTGGCTACAGGAGACTAGAGTACATTTCCATTACTGAGATGTGCTGCATGCTTAACCAAATGCTTTTGGAAGCAGATAATTGGGCATTATAAGCTGTGCTTGTTTAAGGAAGACATCCATTGAGGTTTGAGACATGGCACGAAAAATGTCTAATTTTTGAGAATAACCTGGGGTTATTTGTGCTGGGAACATGGAAAAGGACAAGTCTGCTTCCTGTGGTAAACCCTGCAGTGGCAGCAATGGCAGTATTTTAAGCACAAACACTCTTACTAAATGATTAGTGAACAGTTCTCAGGCCTGTCCACCAAAGTAGGGTGTTGCTTTTTAAAAAGTTTGACTTTCTTGTTCTGAAAAAGTCAATGCCATCACTCTTAGTTTGCGTGTACTGACACAAAGCATATTTGAAATCTGAAAGCATTTATACATTAAATAATACAAGGTCCAATATCTGGAGTAAATTACTGAAAATTCTGGTTTAAAGGGAACACATTCGTTTCACCTTTTAAGGTCTCCCAAAAGAATCATAAAGACAAAAAATACTTTTTGAATTAAATACAGAGACAGTCTGGAGCCAATAAGGAAGAACTAGATAAGGAAACTCTTGCTAGTCCTTCCCAGGTAGTCATGAGGAAAGGTAGGGTGTTGACTCATGTATAAGACTCATAAAGTATCCATTGAGCCATCATCAAGGCTTCCAGGAGGTTCCAATGAAGCTGTCTGGTAAACAGACAGGTGTGAGTGAGGACTGATTTCTAGAACTATACCTGCCAAAAGTCAACTGAAACCTTGATATTCAAAGTGAGGGCTCCCAGCTACAACAGGATCTTGTTGGAAGTGTAGAAACTCATACTTCACCCCACACTGCAGAATTAGTGTCTTCTTTCATGACACACACATACACACACACACACACACCCTTCCTAGTCATTTGTTTCTATCTTTTGAAAACAGAAATGCCATTTAGTTATTCTTTTATTCATTTATGTATTTAATGAGCAATTGAGTGTGCAGTTGGTGCCAGGCTTGGAACTAAGCTCTGAGTATATAGTGCTTAACAAAACAAGACATGAAAGATTTATGACAACATATTTTATTTTTATGTTTGTTTATCAAATAATCATAGCACAATTCTTGCAAACCATGACTATTTGAATCATTTTACTGTAGCGATAAGGTGAGCAGGCCTGCTTTTTGTCCTGCCCGGCTCCCGCACAGCTAGCTTTACACCTGAAATAACAACACACAAATTGTATTCATTTAAACACTGCCTGGCCCATTAGCTCTAGCCTCTTACTGGCTAACTATCACATCTTGATTAACCCATTTCTATTAGTGTGTATTGCCACTTGACTGTGGCTTACCAGCATGAGTCTAACCACCATCCATCTTGGGTAGGAGAAGCATGGTGTCTGCCTCACTTCCCTTTTTCCCAGCATTCTGTTCTGTCCTACTCCACCTATCTAAATTCTGCCCTATCAAAAAGTCAAGGCAGTTTCTTTATTAACCAATGAAAATAACACATAGACAGATGACCCTCCTACACCACTTTACTTATACAGATACATTTTATCTTCTAGTAACTCTGTAAGGTGGGTCCTATAAATCTTGTTATTGTTTGCGTTTTAGAAATAAGGAGACAGAGAGGTAGAGAGGTAAAGTAACTTCTGTAAGCATCAAAAAAAGCCAAAGGTGGTGGAGCAAGGATTAGAATCCAGAAGACTAACTTCAGAGTTTCAGATCAGTAAGCCAATCAGCTAGTTATACTATTTACCTCCTAAGTACACAAGCAAAATGTCATGACAGAAACAGTGGGAATCCATTAGCCAGGCTGATCATACATGTGCTTGTGAGATGCTGTTCATTTAGAAGATATTTATCTTCATCTTCATGTGATGATGTGCAGAGCTAACTCTCAAATCAGGGCATGTGTAAAGCCTTTGCAATACAAAGAAGGTGGCCTCCTCTTAGACCATTCAGGGCAGCCTGGAGAGATGAGAGGGGAGGCTGGGGAGACATAAGGCAAGGTGAAGCTGGGGAGTAAATGCTATTGAAAACATGGGACTCTGGAAAGAGAACAGGGAAGGAGAGCTGGTCTAATGTGAGGTATTCTGAGAAGCCAGCGAGGTTTGGTCAGGAGAGTGTGACAATGAGACTGTTAATGTGACAGTTGAGAAGACAGCAAGTCTTGGAAAGCAAAGACAGAGGCATCAGAGCTAGCCAGAGTTGACTGAGTGACTCAGTTGCAAGATGGCAAAGCCCTCATCCCAGATATAGCAGCGAGGGATGAAGAGAAGGGCTCAGATAACTTGCAGGCAATACCCATAGAAATAATGGCCCTCACAGAAGGATCTATGTGTTTCTAAGAGTCAGTGATGTTCAAAGGGCAGAATTATGTTACTACCTGGGTTTCCAATTGGAGTGTATTGGATACATGGCTCTGCTATTTGTTGGGCTAAGACAAGCCAGAGGTGATCAGTTGGGTTAATGGGAAATATGTATTCCTATGATTTATCAATGTGAGCTGCTTCTAAGATACATTAAAAAAAAACATCATGTCTTTCCACTCTTTCATTATGGGTCATGGATAGAAGGTAACTTGCTATTTACTAAATGAATCACAGAGATGTCTGTTGTGAGAAGACATACTGTTAGTTGCCTATTTGTTTAGCATCACCTGCTGGTTGTTAAGCAGAGATCAAAGCTTTGCTTTGTAGAGTTAGGATGGCATACAATTGTAAACAACCACCCCAGCGAACAAATCAGTAACAACAGCGCTAGTGCATGAATGCAATTTGGGCTAAATATGCAGGAACTTTTTGAGAGAAGAGTATGACAGTGAGCATCAGGAGGGAGGTTGGCACCAAAATGCAAGCCCCTTGCCAGTATGTTTCATTCTTCAGAAGATAGTGTCTGTTGCTTTGGATATGATAACCTTGATAACTATGATGAGTCTTGTCCCAGGCCAACCCTACTCTACTAAAATAGACTTTACCCTCTTTAGAGAAATCATTCATTCATCTCACCGTAGAGGTGCTATAGTCACTCCATTCTTTGTTGCTCTTGAAGCTTCATCTCTAATTTCAGTCATGGAAACAGTTATGGAGCCTCAAAATTGCTCACACAAAACTGATATATATATAAAAACAGTTTCCCTGTTTTCTAAATTTGTTCTGGGGTCTTGTATGAATCCACTTGGTGGGCAGAGTAAAAGAAAGCAACCATCACCCTAAATTTAATGCATTCCTTTTTAAAACTTAGGCCAGGGCGAAAACCTGTCTCTAAGAGTTTAGGATCCACTTTCCCCTTATACCATCCTTTCTTAAGATGGTGTGAGACAGGAAGAAAAACCCTTCCACAGTGTCACAATGAAGAGCTCTGATTCCCTATGGGTGACTGGGGTCTTGTGCTTGCTAAATATGGCTTACAGAATGTTTCTCTTGGGCATTCAGTTGCTAATAGCATTTATAGTGCGTTTCACAGGGAAAGGAAATAAGAAAAGTCCTCCATACTGCAAATTAGTTGTGCACATTTGAACTCTCTAAGCACATAAGTCTGAGTATTATAAAGTAGAACAAAATGTAGCTTTGAGATAGTCTTGATGAATGCATCTAACCCTGAAGTCAGAAAACTGGCTTTTGTAGAAGAACCTCACTTCTGAAGATTTCTTTTGCCACTATAATGGACTGGATCTTCACTGGCAAATACAAGACTCATTTCTCCAGCATCATAGAGTAGTGCTTTAAAAAATGAAACTTATTCAAAGAGCAAGTGCTTATGGTACCTCCTGTGTGCTCTCCCTTCTTCTAGTGCTGTAGAAGAGACAGGGGCAAAGGGCATATTCTTTAGCCACAAAGATGCCACAACTACTTGGGGAGAAATGATGCATAGCCATCAAGTAGTTTACTGACAAATGCAGTAGAGACAGGGATGTTGAAGCAAGTGGTTTCTGAAGATGGAAAGTTATTAGAAGAAACAAGGAATGGACAAGTACTCCAAGCTTAGAGATCTCTATGAATGATAACTCATATATAAAATATTGAAAATGACTATGCTGGAAGAGAAGTTGGGGAAGTAGAAAAGATAGAGGAAGGCATTAAAAACCATAACTTTGACATGTGAATGGATAGAATTACATAGAGTGTCCAATATGGTGGCTACTAGCCTCATGTGGCTTTTGTGCACTTAAGATAGAATGGTCCAAGACCTGTGGGTGGCTAGGTGATGGGCCCTTGGAGAGAAACTGGTACTGTTATTCTGTTAAATGGACATATTAATGAGCTATCCTGTAAGTTATTATCTTTATATCCATCTGTTAGTGCATGTCCCAACCCTCATTCAAGAAACTTCTTTTAAAAAATAGTAGATAGCAATTAATACAAAGAATGCACTTTTAATAAGCGACTATAGAGTTCTCATCTCTACATGGGACATCTGTTACACAGATCCTTCTCCCAAACCCTGAGGGATCATCAAGGAACTGAAAGTGGAAACGCTTTGAGACACAGAAGGAGTGGATGTCTGGAGCCAAAGAGTATTTGCTGGACATGACTGCACACTTTGTACACAAAAACTCCCAGCAGCTGGACATGACTGCACACTTTGCACACAAAAACTCCCAGCAGCTGGCACTACATTCAGAAGATTTTCACAAGATCAAGTCAGCCTGAGTTCCAGCACAAGCTTGAGAGGAACTCATGTAGTCTCGCCCCCAGCTGAGGAACTACGGAAGTTCACAACTGGTGGGAGAGTAACTTCTGTTTAGGGATTTGAGCCTGAAAGTCTACCCATGCCAATAGATGATCCTGTATCCATGCATACACAGCAACGCTAATGAACTCAGTAGATATTAGACTGTGTGTATGTGTGTGTGTGTGTGAGAGAGAGAGAGAGAGAGAGAGAGAGAGAGAGAGAGAGAGAGAGAGAGAGAGAGAGAAGAGAGAAATTGGAAAAAAGTGAATGAACAGTATATTGGATCTGAATATATTATAATCACTTATGAATATTAAATAAAATATTTTTGGAAAAGAAAATGGATGATAATGACCTGTAGAATCTTTATGTTATACTAACAATGTTTCTTTAATGCAATTAATCTACATATTGACTAAGTCACATATACAATGTTTCAAAATCATATTAAAACTGACTGAATTTATTTTAATAAAGAAAACTAATATGTTAAAAATATGTGTCAGAACATATGACAAGATCAAAATTAAAATATACTGTTTATGTAAAATATATAACTTGTTGAAGTATTAATGTGCAAAAATGTTTAGTATCTTCAAAAAAAGATGTATTTATGTACTTTATATATATGAGTGCTCCGTCTGCCTGTATGCATGCATGCCAGAGAGAGCATCAGATCTCATTTTAGATGTTTGCAAGCCAACATGTGGGTTCTGGGAACTGAACTCAGAGCTTCTAGAAGAGCAGCCAGTACTCTTAACTTCTGTACCATCTCTTCAAACCCTAACATTTAATATATTAATACTAATTTGCTATGTGATATATTGAAATGATGGTACTTTGGATACATTAGATTAATGTGTATTATTTAAACAAAATTTTCTGTTTGTTTTAAATTTGTTTTTAAATATGGTTAGCAGGGGATTAAAAATTATGCTGGAAGTTTGCTTTAATTTCTCTCGGACAGCACTAGTAGAAAAATGTGAGAGAAAATACTGCATACTGAAAATATACATTTGTGTTACCCAGGAGGCTCTGTCCTTCCAGAAGACTCCATCCTCCTAGGAGGCTTCTCCCTTCGAGAAGGGTCCTTCAACCCCTTTTCTTGAAGAAGAGAGAAAGAAAATTCTCCAATTCCCATAGTACAGTAGTTTCTCATTCACATTTAAGCATCTGTGAATTCTGTAACATTTTTACATAGACCCATATTGCATCAACAATTTTACACACATACAAATTACAAGAGACACATTGGTCAGAGAACTTGGGCAGGTAAAGCCTTGAAATCCCTAGCACTAATTCTTTTGGAGCCTGAAGTTGTGATTCCTGAGTGGGAATCAGGAAGAGTGAGGCCAGTCAGGATAAGAACATCTGTTTAATTGGGCAGTGTGTTCGGTATCGGGAATAGGAGTTGAGGATTTATTTCTGGGCAGTGAGAAATGTAATGTTTTTCACACTGTTTACTTCTGTGCACCCACCAGGATTCGGGGATATTCCTGCCTTGTGTTGGGGCTGAATTATCCTCTCTTTCAGCTCGCATCTTGGCCCTTAGACTTACACAATGAGGAAACTGAATGGAGCTGGTCCTTTCTGGGTGTTGTCACCCTCTTTTAGAATCACCTGATCTAGTACACACCGCCTGGACTGTCAAGGACGAGCCCTTTGCATGTCTGTGCGACAGCTTAGGAGTTGTTATCTTGTAGCTAAAAATGCTGCTGAATGTTGCAGCATCTTGAAATCTTTTCTCCAGTTCTGTTTTTGTATAGCTTTGTCCTGGAAGATTGAAAACGTACAACGTTCTTATTAAGTGAAATGTAACCATGAACCATTGTCTAGAGCCTGTTGGTCCTGGGAGTGCCATGTAGGAAGCTTCCTTCACCAGCACAGAGATGTGTCTTCAAAGTGTATATCTGAGGTTGGGGATAAATGTAGTATGAGACCTCCCTCAAGTGGGTTCAAAGGCAACATTACAAACTTGAACAGCCCTGCTACCATGTTTGGGGTACAGAGAGTTTTATTTGCTGGGTTCCCTCAGTACTCCTCAGGAGTCTTGTCATCTAGCCTAGATCATGTCATCTGTGGCTGTTTTCTCACTGAGTAGATGAAAGGAAGAGTCAGTGGAGGTAACTGCCAACTAAGAGTCAGCTGAGTCTTAGCACGATGAAGTGACTGTAAATTATGTGCGATCTGGAAGGCTTAGCTTTTTTTGTCTTGTCCTGGATTATTCCTCTGTGAAAGCATTTGCTGTTGCTGCTAGTATTGTTGGGGAACTGGAGACAAGCCCTCACCCACAGTTCATGAATAGGTGGATAGGCTCTGAGGACTCTACCCTAAGCATGGCGGGGCTAAGGTGGGCTCAGTCACACCCACTAACCCACTAACCCACACCATGCCAATGACTATGACGTCAAGATTTCAGACTGCGCTTGCATCAACATGTGAACTGATAGTCATTTCGCCCACATCACCATAGTGGTAGAAACAGTCCCCATCTGCTTTGGCTCAATTTTAGAGCAGAAGTTTTGTGGGAAGAGGTAAAGCATGGAACGGATAGAACAGTCACATTTTAGCCTTTGACGGGTCTTTAAGAAGGCAGGCTTCTCAGCCTCTCTTTGTCCAAGATATCTGGTTCACAATAATCTCTATCATTAACCCTGGTTTAGCAGATACCATAGACTCGGAACGGAACTAAACATTCTACACTGACAGTTTTCCCTCTTCTTTTGCGACAGCACCGAGTCTTCTGTGCTTTATATTTCATCCTGCCCACACATGTGATGGTAAAGTTTCATTGCAATGTAGTCACAATGAGACATAGTAGCCAATAATAAGACGGAAAATTATAGCAAGGCACGATTGCAGAGCTAAACTCTGTTTCTTTCTCTCTGTGTATGCTCACTGAGTTTTGGTGCCTCATGTTGCTGTTAGTCACATACTCACGTCATGCTCTCCCATGCACAAATTCAATGCCTACTCTGTCTTAACAAAGCAGTTATGGAGGTGCATCAGTAGCATGGATTAGCATGGATTTCTTTTTCCTCCTTTGCAGTTTCATAGCTAGGGCATTTGTTCTTACTGCAGTTTCAACAGCTTTTCGACATAGTTTATCTTATTAAATTGAGGGATTTTAACTTTTTTGTTTAAAGAAAATACTTTCTGATTCTCTTTGGTATACTCAAATTGTCAACATCACTACTCTTGGATTTTAAAATGTTTCTGGCTTTTATTGACTTCTTTGGTTCTCCATTAAGAGTTACTACTTTCTTCTTTATTAAATCCTTCCCCCCAGAGCTCCATGAACCACATGGAAAACTAGGCAGAAGGAGTAGGGAAACTGGAGTGGATGGAGGACACCAAGAGAACAGGGCTCTCTGAAACAATTGAGCAAAGCTCATATGAAGTCACAGAGACTGAAGCAGCAAGCTCAGGGCCTGCCTGGATCTATACCAGGTCCACTGCATGTATACTATGACTTTCAGCTTAGTGCTCTGTGGAACTCCTTCCAGAATGTGTAAAAGCATGGGGCTCTGATTCCTGTGCCTGTTCTCTTTGATTTTTCTGTTGGCTTGTCCTATCCAACTTTAGCATGATGTTTTTTATTTTATTTTATTTTCTTGTGTTTTGTTATGATCTCTGGTAGCCTGTTCTTTTCTAATGGCAGACCAAAATGGAGTAGAACTAGATGGGAGAGAAGGTGGAGAGCAACTGGAAGTAGAAGAAGGGGAAAGAGTATTTAGATAAAAAAGGAAAATAAAAAAAAAAACTTTAAACATTAAAGAATAAGGGTCTATATAAACCCCACATGAGATTAATACCAAAATAGCATGTCATTTCCAATGACATCCACCAATTAAATTCTAAATGTTAATAAGAAATAAGTTATTTTATTTTTGAAAACTTCTTACATCTATGTAATTCATTGTGAATATATTTATCCCAATTATCCCTCTTATTCCCCTTCCACACCTGATAACCCCCTTCTTATTCTCAACTAGGATTCTCCTACTTTTATGTGTGTGTTTTTGTGTGTGTGTGTGTAGGCTTTTGCAGGTAGTCACAGCCACAACCTCCATCTGTTCATGCAAGAGCCAAGTCATATCGAGAAAATAACATTTACTACTTTTGGATTTTGAACCACATGTACTGAGATACAGTCACAGTGAATACAATAACTCAACATCACTAAGTGACCAGCAGATAGGTACTTATACAGGCTGGTAAAACTGCCAACAGGATGGTTCATGTCCTGAGCAGTATAAAACAGGATGCCATGCAAGATATTCATCAGTGTGGCTATAGGATAAGGCCAGTTCAGGCACCCTCTCCTCTGCTGCCCAAGGAACAACCTGGGAACTTCTCCTTGGACACCTGGGAACCCCTCTAGAGTCAAGTCTCTTGCCAACCCTAAAATGGCTTCCTTAATTAAGATATCTACTTCCCTGCTCTCATATCCACCCTTTCTCCATCTCAACCATACCATTCCCCCAAACTCTCCCCAATCCTCCCCTTCTCACTTCTCTCTCCCCATCTCCCCTTACCTCCACCCCACCCCTACCCCCGTGCTCCCGACTTTTGCCTGGCAATCTTGTTTACTTCAAATATCCAGGAGGATAACTGTATGTTTTTCTTTGGGTTCACCTTCTTATTTAGCTTCTCTAGGATCACAAATTATAGGCTCAATGTACTTTATTTATGGCTAGAATCCACTTATGAGTGAGTACATACCATATTCATCTTTTTGGGTCTGGGTTCTCTCATTCAGTAAAGTGTTTTCTATTTCCATCCACTTTCATGCAAAATTCAAGATGTCATTGTTTTTTATCACTGAGCAAAACTCTAAAGTGTATATGTGCCACACCTTCTTTATCCATTCTTCTATTGAGGGGAACCTAGGTTGTTTCCAGGTTCTGGCTATTACAAATAGTGCTGCTATAAACATAGTTGAACAAATGCTTTGGTAGTATGACTGGGCATCTCTTGGGTATATTCCCAAAAATGGAATTGCTGGGTCCTGCGGTAGGTTGACTCTCAGTTTCCTGAGAAACCGCCACACTGATTTCCAAAGTGGTTGCACAAGTTTGCATTCCCACCAACAATGGATGAGTGTTCCCCTTACTTCACATCCTCTCCAGCATAGGCTATCATTGGTTTTAGCTATTCTGACAGGTGTAAGATGGTATCTCAAAGTTGTTTTGATTTGCATTTCCCTGATTTCTAAGGAGGTTGAGCATGACCTTAAGTGTCTTTTGGCAATTTGAACTTCTGTTGAGAATTCTTTGTTCAGTTCAGTACCCCATTTTTTAATTGGGTTAATTAGAGTTTTAATGTCTAGTTTCATGAGTTCTTTATATATTTTGGAGATCAGATGTTTGTCTGATGAGGGGTTGGTAAAGATCTTCTCCCATTCAGTAGGTTACTTTTTTGTCTTAATGACAGTGTCCTTTGCATTACAGAAGCTTATCAGTTTCATGACGTTCCATTTATTCATTGTTGCTCTTACTGTCTCTGCTACTTGGGTTCTACGTAGGAAGTGGTCTCCTGTGCCCATGTGTTGCAGACTACTTCCCACTTTCTCTTCTATCAGATTCAGTGTGGTCAGATTAATATTGAGGTCTTTAATCCATTTGGACTTGAGTTTTATGCATGACGATAGATGGATGGAGGTAGAGACAGAGACCCACATTGGAGCACTGGACTGAGCTCCCAAGGTCCAAATGAATAGCAGAAGGAGGGAGAACATGAACAAGAAAGTCAGGACCACGAGAGGTGCGTCCACCCACGGAGATGGTGTGTTGTAATATGAGCGGCGGGGCTGCGTCCCCGACACCCAGCCGCCCGCATGGCTAGCTTATGCCCCGAAATAATTACACGGAAACTGTATTCTCTTAAACACTGCTTGGCCCATTAGCTCCAGCCTCTTATTGGATAGCTCTTACATATTGATCTAACCCATTTCTAATATTCTGTGTAGCACCAAGAGCTGGCTTACCAGGAAAGATCTTAACCTGCGTCTGTCTGGAGTGAGAGAATCATGGCGACTCACTGACTCAGCTTCTTTCTCCCAACATTCTGTTCTGTTTACTCCACCCACCTAAGGGTTGGCCTATCAAATGGGCCTAGGCAGTTTCTTTATTAATTAACCAATGAAAGCAACAGATTAATACAAGACCCACCTCCATCATTTCCCCCTTTTCTGTTTAAACAAAAAAGTAAAATTACATATAGCAAAACAGGATCAAGCAAGAATTACAGTTATAATATTTATATCTATTTTATCTTTTATGATAACTAAGGAAAACTATAACTGTAACTAACCATTCTTCAACTCCATCAAAGACTCCAGAAGGATATAATATTACCTAAGTAAACAAGAACTAAGAAACTTCAAACTCTAGAAATGACAGAGACATCTCGCTGCCTGGACAGTCACCCAAAGTTTCTCTGTACCGGTGGGACATCCATCTTCTGCCTTCAGGCCCATAGTGTTCAGCAGACATTTCCATGAAGCAGGAAATTTCAAAGACAGTTCAGTCATTTTCTGCTTAGAAAATTGTATTGGTACTGTTTCTTGTATATTGATATATTGAATATTGAATGTGAGTGTTCCTACCTCTATTTTTGTATGAGTATGCTTATAACTTTGTCTATATTGTATTGATACATCTACCATATTACATTGTACATTTCTACCTCTGGTACTATGACATTGTTTACAGATGAAGATCATTGTCTTCATATATTGCACAGTTGTTTATTCTTTTAGTCTTCAAGTTAGATAGGTATTGAGAATTATATATTTGTCATATTTATTTTTAAGTTAATCAGGTCTTTTAGTTACATAGAGATTATATTTAGTATAGATAGTATGATCTTCAGCCTCTTCAAGAGCTGTAGAAAATGGCCTTTAATCTAACCTAAAATTTCTGTGCCAACGAGACACAATTACTCCTGGCAACACCACTCTACTCCCGAGAGAACGTTGAGCACCAAAGACACTCCACTGGGAGCTTGTCTTCTTGGCAGAACTGGCCTTTGGGTTAAGAAAAGCCCATACCTCAACTTCTGACAAAGATACAGACTATCCCTAAGTGGATGAAACAGGATTGTCTTATCCTGCCAAGACAGGGTAGGATAGTTCTAAGAATGGTATGCCAGTTATGTTAGGCCTTAGCCAAAGTTGGTTGACTCAACATTGCAAACGAGACTTTGGGTGATTGCCCAGGTAGTCAGTTGTCTCTGTCAATTGTTGCACATTTTGGATATCTCTCGATTGTTAAGTAATATTTATTCCCTTCTCAGATCTTTGACGGAGTTGAAGATTATATAATTGTAGTTACTCTCTATGTTATTTAGACTCCTTGAGATAGAATGTTTAGCAAAAGTTTTGTTCTCAATATTGTTTGTTATATTTATTATTTGTTATTATTGCATATAGTTGTAATTGGTTTAGTTCTATCTTATTTAGACAAAAGGGGGAGATGTAGGGATATAGCCCCACCCATTGGGGGCGTGTTCGCCTCGGGCTAATGTTTACAAATAAATCTGCCCGGCGTGATCCCAGTAGCCCCTTCTTTTTTGCTCTGCTTCTCCTGTTCTCCGCGGGAACCTGTGGTCCTGTAAGTCTATTTCCTTATTAAAGCTGTATATATTTTTATAATCTTTCTGCATTCATTTACACCACCACAACGGTGGGACTTATCTAATGGGAGCTCATCAAATTCAGCTGGACTGGGACTGAATGAGCATGTGATCAGAACAGACTCTCTGAATGTGGCTGACAATGAGGGCTGACTGAGAAGCCAAGAACAATGGCACTGGGTTTTGATTCTACTGCATGGACTGGCTTTGTGGGAGCCTAGTCTGCTTGGATGCTCACATTCCTAGACCTGGATGGAGGGGGGAGGATCTTGGACTTCCCACAGGGCAGAGAACCCTGACTGTTCTTAGGACTGGAGAAGGAAGGGGAGGGGGAGGGAAATGGGAGGAGAGAAGGAGGTCGAAATTTTTAATAAATAAATAAATAAATAAATAAATAAATAAATAAATAAAAACAGGATGCCATGAGAGTACATGACTGTTCACTTGAAAATGCAAATTACTTATTCTAGAAACTTCCATTTAATACTTTCATGCTTCAATTGACCACTGAAGCCATGAAACTTGACACCATGGAGACAGGCTCTGCTGTACTTCCCTACTTACTCTTCATAGTGTGCTGGCAGAGAGAAAAGTATCTTTTTTTTCCATTTTTTAGACGAAGGAATAAGACATAGTACTTAAAGAATTTGCCTGAAAATGACAAAAAAAATCTCATGTTTTCTTTCATATGTAGACTTCAACAAAGTTTTTTCACTGAGAAGCAAAAAGATAACTTTCATTTCTAAAGGCATAAAAATAATGTATTCTAGAGCCAAACATGAGTGACCATAGCCATGGACCAGAGATTCAGGTTGCTCCAAATACCACATGGTAATAGTTGCATGAAATTTTATAGACACACAATAAAAATTATATATTATGACAATTTTCCAATACAGTGGTGGGGATATCAAACGAGTTGGGTTAGGGACTCAGGAAGCAACCTCTGCTGTAGGTCTCTGATGCTGTCTGATGACATTATTAGCCTTTTGCTTGGTGTGAGCTAGTGGTCTGCTAAGTTAGTATTTTCGGAAAATTTTCATTTATTAGTGAAGGAATGTTAGGTCTGAGGCAAAGGTGAGCAAGAACAGCTATTAAGACAGTTAGAAGACAGAGATAAATTGTAATTAGGCTCTGGACCTATAGAGCTCTAATCTATTCATAACCTCCAAAGTTCCTATCCATTAATCAGCCTTGTAGAAACTCCAATGTAATGTAAGGTTTCTTCCTGGGAACATTCATAGTCTCCCCGCACCTCTGTGTGTGTGTGTGTGTGTTTGTGTGTGTGTGTGTGTGTGAGTGAGAGAGAGAGAGAGAGAGAGAGAGAGAGAGAGAGAGAGAGGAAAATAGAAGGTGATCTATCTGTATAGGGGAGTAGGGGAGAAAGGGGAAAAATGGGAGAGAACAGGTTAGTGGAGAAAGAAGGTAGTGGCAAATGAAGGTAAGTAAAGTGTAATGATATATGTGGATGGAAATTTCAACATGAAAACCACGATTTATATACTAATTATAAAAGAAAAAGAGAGGTGACTTGTCACAAGTCGCCCAGTTTGGGAGAAGTGGCACCTGGATTTGTGTCTGGCAGCTGATGTCGGAGCTGTTGCTACAGGAAACAGATGTGATGAGGTTGTTCTTCTTTATATTCTTTGCCTCCATGAGCGACTGGTGGAAACAGGATCAGACAATGAGCAAAAACTGAGGCACTTCTCTGACTGAAGCTGGGGTGTAGTGTGACTCGGATCTCTTCAGTTCTGCTGCCTCATCCCAACTTCCTTATTCAGTGAGTTCAGTGGAATCCATTGAGGTTGGTTGAAAAATGTCTCCTAAAAGCTCACGTGCTTGACTGTTAGACCACAGCTAGAAGTGCTATCTGTGGAGGCTGCAGAAGCTTTGAGAGGTGAGAGCTTAGAGAAAGGGAAGGTTATCTCAAACTATTGCTAGTGCTGCTTTTGTTTCCTTCCCTTTAACTATCAGACTATTGAAACCATGAGTCCAAAAAGACTAGAATCCCCCACACCCCTAGGAATCTCGTGCTTGGAGAAGTAAAAGCTGGAGTCTTGGAGGAGGGATTTATCTACTGGAAGAGGGTCTTGGGGAAAGATTGATAATTGTCAGATGATCTTGCAAGAAAGATTTACGCTGAGACAAAAGTAGGTGGGGCCTGCACCTTGGCCAGACTGCTTAGCTAGCTATGTGCATCCATTATCTTCGATTTAAATTCTAACTTCATGTCAGGACACTAAAGATTGGAGGAAGACATCTCCTGGGGAGGAAGACTGGTGTACATGGATCTTTCTGTCTCTCTTCCTAGTATAGCCACATTGAACAAATAACCCTGTTTTAGTTCATTTTCCATTGCCCGGATAATACAAAATGACCAAGGCAACTTACAAAAGATTGGGGGCTTACAGTTTCAGAGGGTTAGAGTCCATGACCATCATGGCAAAAAGCATGCCAGTACTCATGGTACTGGACCAGTAGCTGAGAACTTAAATCTTAATTCACAAGCACAATTTAGAGGGATCTAGCTGGGGAAGGTGTGAACTTTTGAAACCTTAAAGCACACCTTGAGTGACACACCTCCTTTAACAAGGTGAGACCTCATAATCCTTCCTGGACAGCTCCATCAACTGGGGACTGTTGTAATAAGAGCGGTGGGCTGCATCCCCGGCACCCGGCCGCCCGCATGGCTAGCTTATGCCCCGAAATAATTACACGGAAACTGTATTCTTTTAATCACTGCCTGGCTCATTAGTTCCAGCCTCTTATTGGCTAGCTCTTACATATTGATCTAACCCATTTCTAATATTCTGTGTAGTACCACGAGCTGGCTTACCAGGAAAGATCTTAACCTGCGTCTGTCTGGAGTGGGAGAATCATGGTGACTCTCTTACTCGGCTTCTTTCTCCCAGCATTCTGTTCTGTTTACTCCACCCACCTAAGGGCTGGCCTATAAATGGGCCAAGGCAGTTTCTTTATTAAATGAAAGTAATTCCTCCATCAGGGGACCAAGTTTTTGTATAATATTTTGATCTCATTCTGATAATAAAGTTTGCTTTGAATCAGAAGGTATACAGGTGCTCACCTGGGAGGTCTCCTCCCTGTGCAGATGTACAGGTGCTCACCTGGGAGGTCTCCTCCCTGTGCAGGTGTACAGGTGCTCACCTGGGAGGTCTCCTCCCTGTGCAGGTGTACAGGTGCTCATCTGGGAGGTCTCCTCCCTGTGCAGGTGTACAGGTGTTCATCTGGGAGGTCTCCTCCCTGTGCAGGTGTACAGGCGCTCACCTGGGAGGTCTCATCCCTGTGCAGGTGCACAGGTGCTCACCTGGGAGGCTAGGAGCCCTCCTCCCTGGGTTCAGGTGTCAAGTCCAAGAAGTCAATTAGAAGCAAAAAATAATGTCATTGCTGGATAAAGGAACATACAATGGACAAGTAACTCAGCAAGGAAACCCCTTTTTGCAAAAAGGGGTACACCAAGACCCATGCGTGACTGGTAAGCACACTTAGCCATGATGGCTACTGTCTGCTATCCCTGCTGTGACTGAGTCACATCCCATTGGTGAGAGCTTTAGTCATAATCTGGTTCATTGGATAATTGTCTTACAGGGGATGGGGAAGATTTGGGAAGCATTAGTACGTGCCAGGCTCACTACCTTTGATAGAAAAATAAAAACAATACAAAGCACATAAACAAATACATTCCCCATACCCTCCTCACTTGGTACACGTGCCGAGGCCAGGAGAACTTTTCCTTTAACTCAGGTGCTGAGCTTCAGACCTAGGTTCAATGCACATTGTCATCATCTTGAAATCTTCATCACTTTTATTGGCTATCAGGGCAGATAAGTCCATCTAACTGGGTCCATCCAGCCCTCCACCCAGTTTGGGGATATGTGTTTTTAGTTACAATAGATTTTAGAAGTTATGTTTTTAAAAAACTTATGATATACTCTAATTCCCAGAATTTATATGGAAAAACACACTCATGTATGCACGCATGCACGTGCACACACACAGTCAAAATACAGAAATCTTTGGCATATGAGAAGCATGTGGTAACACTGAATTTGAATTCTTACCTTACAAGCCAAAGAGCAGTAATTTTTCCTGCCTTGTGCTATTTTTGGCTTATAGAGCCTGTGACTCCAGTGCGTGTCTCTTTAAGCAGTCTTTTGGCTTAAGGCTGCTGTGGGTCATGGCCCAGCTGTTTCTTCTATCTTACCCTTGGGTACAGAATAATACTTAATAATGAAGTGAGCCAGGAATCTCAGTGTGGCTATCATCCTTCTTGTTGATAGTATTTAAAATAAATTATCAAATTGCTCAAAGAAATTTCAGGTTCTTGCTTTCAAAATACCCAGTGTTATTTCTCAAGGAAAATGTTGCACAATGTCAGGACCATAAAGACTTGGTTTAGTCATATAATCTCTATTAAGGTTATAATACAATATATTGAGTTAGTGAAAGAAGATATTAAGAAGTAGATGTTCATAACAAAATTATTAGGAAGATTATCAATATGGAGATTAACATGGTATAACAAAGAAAATATAAGAATACAGCTAATTTAAAAATGACAATTTAGTTACTAATTTTATTAGTTAAGAAAAATCAATAACAGAAGTTTATTTTGTTTTGCCATTTAAAGTAAAGTGGGGCCTAAATGTCTGGGTCTGTGGCTATTGATTTTACTTTATTTTATTTTTCATTGTCTTTGAGAACTTCATATACTGCATTTTGATCCTATTTGCCCTTTCTCCAACTCTTCCCAGATCTACCCTCATTGAATCCAGTCTCTGTTGCTCAAATACCTGAGATGTGGGACTCTCCACAGGAGTGTGATCTAGCCACCAGGGGCCCCATTCTTAAGGGAAACAGACTCTGCCTCACCCAGCATCCATCACCTGCTAATTGCTGCTCAGCTAGGGGTGAGACTTCATGCCACTTCTTTTCATGTTGGGATTTTGTCTGGCTTGAGTTTGGTGCTTGAGTTTCAATCACTGTGAGTGCATGCCAAAAGTTTTCTCTCGTTTGTGGATGCTAGGTTTGAACACACACACACACACACACACACACACACACACACACAATCTTTTGGAATATTCATAGAAGTGGAAGTTAATAAGGAGCTGTATGGAGGTTTTCAAAGGAAAGGAGACAGAACTCGGAGTTATAGGGTAACAGGAAATAATGGAACAGGGATGATTAAATTAGGGTTGGGGAGAGGAGGGCAGGGTAAAGGAATGAATATTCAATAAATAACACTAAAGAGCTTTTAAATCATATGAAAACCTACTACTATAGAAGCTTCCTATATATATACATAATATACATAAACGTACATTAAAAGAGCTTAAATGGAATTATCCTATAATGGAGCAACAATGCCACTACTATATACCACTGCTAAATAAACACAATAAAAAGCCCGGTGACAGGAATGTGTTATCTCCTTCGGTGTTGTTGGCCAGTGAGGTCCCACAAGCCCCATTGCTATTATGAGTGCTATTGGCTAACCTCAGAACACTATTGCTGAAGTCACCACACACTATGAGTCATAGAAAATGGAAAAATCAACCTGATCCTGACCTGGGAGCCTCATCCATGCTGACTAGCTTGCACACCGCTGGAAGGTGCTACGTACAGTGTCAGAGGAGAACAGCTGGCATCAGTCTTACCCAGCTGCGAACTCTTAGAACTAAGAATGACTGCCCTGGCAAGGCTTGGCCCCTGGCACGTAGTGGCAAGAAGGATGGGGGTAAACAATCCCTTTCTGACTGGATTTGAGGCACCATCATTGGGAAGGACCTGTGACTTATCAGGTGATAGACCCTGGAGGAGAAGCTACTGTCATTTCACTCTGTTGACACAGTATTAAACTGATTTCTAGTAACTTCTCTTTATATCTGTATATCAATGTAGCACTCATCTCTCATAGAAGCTTCTACTTGCAGCTGTTGGCAATTACTGGAGAGACCACAGCTGGTCAAGATGGGCAGAATAAGAGACTGTGGAGGACTTTGGTTTTCTATACATCTTGAGCACTATGCCTGGTGGGATCATTCTGACCCATTTTCACAGCCTTCTCAGAGAATACGAACAACTAAGGGACCCTGTGCTGTCTCGTGGGGCCATAAGGTTTCTCAGTTGGCAACTGAAAGGTTTGGCTGAAGCAGTGACATTCAAGGTGACAAAAAAAAAGAACTTCCAGGTAAATTAGTTAAGGCCAGTGACCACCAAGATGACAGGCAGCTGACCAAGGACTCTCTTTGAGCCTTATACCTTTGTGGTACTATGTTAGCCTAGTGAAGTCTCCTTAGGGGAAGAGAGGAGCTACTGTTCTATCAAAGCCCATTTAATCCCAGTGCAAATCAGCAGGCATGCCCTAAAAGTCTCCCCACTTTCCAGAAAAACCATGAATATTCAAAACACTTCCCAGAAAATGCATGAATATTCAAACCCTTCCCCATAAAATGAAATGTCTGACTTCGCTTTTGGCGGCTCTGCCTTTGGAGTGGCTGTGCTTCTCCTCTGGAGTCTAGTTGTGAACTTTCACTTCTTCACTTCACAGCTGGCCTGGGTCTTATTGCCTCTGATTTTTTTCCTTCAAGAGACTGAGGATCCACTCAGCTGGGGCATTTCTTCCATACAAACCTTGAAAACTCAAGCAGCCTACAAAAAAGGGTGACATGTTTTGGGTTGAAACTGGGTTGAATTGGAGAGCATAGCAAATGTCACATAGGCACCCCACTCTGCAAGGATCACAAAAAAAGTTGTCAGAGTCTGGATTTTCAAACAAAGGAGAGTACCTTCCTTTGGAGACAATTCCAGACATGTGCTAAAAGCTTAGTTGTCGTGGGTCAGCAGGATAGCTCAATGGGTAAAGGTACTTGCAACCAAGCCTGATAACTGGAGTTTGTTTCCTAGGCCCCATGTGGTGGAAAGAGAGAACCGACCTCGGCAGGCTGGCCTCTGACATTCACATTGTGCGGTGACATGAATGTCTCTCTCTTTCACACACACACACAAACACACACACCAAAATAATAAATAAAGAAAGAATGGATGAAGAGATAAAGAAAAGAATGGAAGAAAGACAGAAAATATTCAAAAATGTAATTGCCTAGGACTGGGTCCTCGAATGGATGGCCTACATCTGCATGGACCTTCTTATGAAGCCAAGAACATGGATAAAGTAAAGGAAATTTTATGATAAGGGATGCTATTTTTCAGGACTTAAATTATTCAATAATAATAAGTAAAATCAATTCCCACATTAGATTATAGGACAGCTATTGTTCTCATTTTAACATGGTTGACATCGGTTTGACCTCCTTATTCTTCATGAAATCCATTTTCCTAGCTACAAATCCGGAGTGAAAGCAAATGATTGTTTTTGCCTCACATTGAAAATTAAAAAATAATGCAATAGGTATATATTTCTGGCTGAGATGTTTGCCATGAATATCATCATCTAAAGAATAAGTAAAACAACTTTTTAAAGCTATTTTGACAAGGAAGCTATACTACCATCCTGACATCTTACCCACTGGCTACAGTTTAGTAGAAAATAACTCAAGTCTTTTAACCCAAGACCACATCTCTTATCTCTTATTCTAGCTCTGGGATATCGTAGAGTTGAATAACTAACCTCTGAAAAGAGGAATTAGGGACTGTTCTTACTAGTAAGCCAGTTGGATTCAGTTTTTTTAAAAAATCAAATTAGTAAATAGAAGATTTTAAAAACAATTCTCACTTATCTATAATAGATTCATAACCACTTTTGTGTAAAATTTATAGCTTTAAGAATTAAATTTTATGTCCCCAAATACGTAGACTACTATAGCAAATTTCAAAGGTTCCCATTGTATCAGTCAGCTTCCTGTTACTTTAAGTTGGAGTGTAAGTTAAGCTGGATAATCAACTTAAGAAAAGACTGATTTGGGCTTCCTGTTTGAAGACTTCTGCCTAGGAGTCGGTCTTTTTTCTTGGCCTGGTTACTTTTTGTGCCTGTGTTAGAACAGTTCCTCACGGTGGAGCACATGGCAGAGGACACTGGCACTATGGTTCAAAGGTGAAATGCCTTTCATGGTCTCCTGAGTTTGAGATTTTGAAACCTTCAGGTGAGGCCTGGCTTTAGAAGTTGGCCCCTCTTGTTTCTTCACTTTTCTCTCTCAAACAGAGAAGCATACATGATATTTCCTTAGCCCTCTGCTTCTCCTGAGAGATCCGTAATTCCCTCATTACTTTTTTCCAGGACTTTGCTTTCCTCCCTTCTAGGTTTTTTCCTTTCTTAGCTATTTTAAAAATGCCTTGGCAGGAGATTGTCCAGGTGTTTACGATAATAGCGAAATGAAGCGCGTTTAAAGGGGACGCAGACTTGAAAAGCAGATGTGAATGGGAGAGAGGGCTGTGCACTTGGGCTCCCTAGCGACTGACTTTGTTTTCTCTAATGTTTACCTTGGTGGGGTTTTTTTCCACGTCACAAAAGCGAGAAGACCTTCCAGAGCCGGTTGTGACATTCTTAATAAAACTGTAGGGCACTGAAACTCTACTACGTTGTAAATTTATATCTATGGCAAGCCTTGATCGAATGATATCAAAACAGATGGACATCCTCAAAAGCAACATTTAGATTTGTAAAAGTATAATCATTGATAAATATAAGGCATTTTAGTAGCAAACTATAAGATAATATACCAGTTCATGTTATTTCAAGTTCCTTCGCATTTGGTTTTATTTTCAGGGTTGAGGATTACCTCAGCTCTCAAACATCCTAGGCAAGTGCTCTATAATCGAGGTACTTCCCAAGACTTACTTGACTTTTACCTTGTATTTTGAGTCAGAGTCTCATTAGTTTGTCCAGATTGGGCTTTGATCTCTTTCTGTAACACAGGCATGCCTTGAACTTTGGATCCCCCTGACTTGGCCTCCCAAGCAGCCATGATTATAAGTTTGCACCACACAGTGCAGCTTGCATTAAATTTCATTTAGGCTTCAGAACAAATGTAAAATGTGTGTGTGTGTGCATGTGTGTGTGTCTTCATTTTAAACATTTACTGATTATGCCAAACACTTTCATGATCACGGTCTATTAAATCTGCATATCCATTCCTATGAAGATGATCCTCTTCTGAGGCTCAGCGGAGAAAGCTAATATAGCTGAACCAAAGATCCTTAACTAGTAAGAAGCAGAGGCGAACCTTTCTCTGGTTGCTTCAGACATCCTTTCTGCTATGTACCAGTCTCTAGATCTTGTGAATCAGCTGCAGATGTACAGAACAGACATTTTCGTTTCCATGTTCCAGATCACAGATACGCACACACAGAAACTAGAGGTATTCAAGTGGAACACAGCATAGGCTGATCTCGACAACAGTGGCTGGCCCTTACTGTGGAATCTGGGCATTCCAGCCTCCAGGCAACTCTGGACTGTGTGAAGTGAGCTGCCTGGAGTGGTTTATTTTTAAACTCTAATGCCTTGTTTTTGTGTAGTCCATTTTTATGTTGCCCCTTACTCTTTGGGTTCTTTAGTCTTTGTTGAGAGCTGGCTGCTTTATGGAGCTCTCGGGAGGATCTTGCTCTGACGAAATGGCAATGGCTGTGCTCCTCACCTCTCTGCCAATTTGTGTTTATTTCTGTGCAGACACAGATTTGGCAGGCCCTCCTGTTGACAATTAGAGGCTAAATCCATTTCAGGCTATTCCCCAAGCTGGACCCAGGAAAGGAAATCAAAGGAAAGAATATAGCAACTGTGTTAGGAAGAATAATCTACAGGAACCAAGACTGGGTTTTAACTTTGAGGGTGTCCAGGGGTGGGAATTATTATGGTGGAAGTGTGGGACAGATTAACGTACTTTCTCAAAGATTTATGTTATGATAGGAAATGTCTTCTTAGAGCAGTTTTAGACGGCATAAGAATCCTAAGAAGCAGCCTGGGTCAGTGAGTAAACTGGGAGTGTTAGGAGATTGAAATGCTCTATTTTGTTGCATGTCAAACTGTGTATCTGTGTATTTTTATCTAAAGTTACTTCAGTGACATATGTTTCTTTATCTTCTTTTTCCATACCCATTGCTTTGTATTGTAACCTAAAAAAAATTGATTTAAAAAATGGTCTTTGAGTCTAAGAGCCCATCTTACTTTGATGAGTATTTGAGCAACTTCAGTGGTAGGGTTTTATTAAAATCTCCCAGGAAGAGAGATATGCTATAGCTCTCCTTCACCAAAATATTCTTCACACCAAGCCCTCCCTGATGTTTAACACCAGAGAAGAACCAAAAACAAAAACCAAGAAAAAGTTCAAGGCTAGGATCAGGAATAATGTGAGGAACAACTGGTCTCTGTAAACACTATGGCACAAAGAGATCATGGCCCCAAACTACTGAAATAGAGCAATAAAAAGTTAAAGCAGACACATTAGGTGAACAGTCTTGGATAGATTACTGTTGTGCTTTATTGCAAAGTTTAGTGTGAATAAAGAATCAAGTGGGAAGACCTGAAAACATGGACTATAATATTTATATTCTGGAAGTGTTTTATGATTTTCTAATATTGGTGTGGTAGCTGGAGTAAAAGAAGTCTAAACCAAATAAAAGAAGATAAACACACACAACGGGCAAAGCTCTGAATGGACAAGGGAACTCCAGTTACGGTCCTGTTTCCACCATAGGTTTAGGCACAAACTAGTTAACTTCTCTGAGCTTTTGCCTTCTCACGTGGGCAGCATTACAACAGATTCTGTAACCGCCTACCATAAAAAGCTGATCCGAAGATCACATGAAATAAAATATGTAAAGTATTTTATAAATTGGAAATTACTCTCCACATACCAAGATTAATTATTCTTTCTTAATCCTTCCATTTATTTCACTCCCTCTATGCAGAAAGAACAGAAGAATGTTGGCACGGGATAACGTTCAGCTTGGAAAGAGGAGTGAGTTGTTGCCTTTGCACCCTTTGCTGCTAACATCCGTCACCCCCACTTTGACAGCTGCTTCACAGTTTCCAGTTGGAGAGGAACAAAACAAGGTTGAGTCAGTCTCCAATTCCTACTCAACCATGCCCAAAACATTATTAAAAAATTAACATCTCCTCTCTCAGCAGATGCTTGGAAAGGTGCCATGAACGAAAGCTCCCAACACTCTTTTTATCCTTCTTTTCATATGCTTTGGATTTCTCCCCCTCCCGATGGGAGCAAACTATAAGGCACGATTGGAACATAAACATAGTTATAAGGTAGAGCCAGAGCCTCCGTGTGAGAAGCTGCTTTGGTGAGCTACTTCTCGTGTACTGCTTGATCTTTACTCATACTATACTTTGAACTAAACAAAAAAAATTGCTTACTTTCTCAGTGTCCCATGCAAGAAAGTGTCCCATTCAATAGTACTAATAACATATTTTCAAACCTTGACTTAGAATTGTAGCGAGTGCCAAGAGGCTGTAGTTGCTGTTTTGTTGAAATAATATCACATTTCCTGTGATGCTTTGCATAGTTGTCATCTCTGTGAAGTGATACATCCATGATTTATTGACCCACTGAAAGTGCTGTCACTGACTTGTCATAATAAGCTTTTCATAATGTATTAAAGTCTAAAATGTTGTACAATAGCTCAAACCAGAACAGAGCCTTAATCTGCTTGTGGGGTTGGACTTGGTGATTTGTATACCTTCCACGTGAATGTTCTGCGCTGGTCCTATCCCATATCTTATTCCTCTTTCCCTCCGAGTTCCTTGTCACCAAAGAGGCTGTCAGAGAGCAGGGGATACCATGTAAAAATGATGACGATTGAAACCTGACCAGCTGTGTCTAAGAGGAGTTGCCAACTTCAGCAGAACAAAACCTGAATTCATGATATTCTCCAAACAATCTTGCCTTTGTGAATAATCGTATCCTCTGAGGTCAGGATGGACATTAAGGTTGTATGTTTGGGGGGTGCTTAGAAAAAGATTCATGTTTAGCTATAAAATTAGAACTTATTTCCTTGGATATGATAGCAAGGAGGAATTTTGAATAGGAGAAGACCTAGGAACATATTGTGTTCAAGGATTGTCTTTTTTTCTGGCATCCATGATTGTTTCTCTTGACGCTATGGGTAAAGGAGGCTGGTCTTGGTGACTTGATAGCTTTCCTTCATAAGTATATCTTGGCTTCCACATCTCCAGGTTCAGTTGACTGATCTAACAGATAAGTGTGGAACACATGTTGTTCAGATAAATTTGAGATGGGTGGTCACTCATCTATCCATTTGTTAGGAAGTTAGGCAAATAGTTAATGGCTCAAGTGCTCGACTAGTGAAATATGGGAGGCTGGCAAAGTTGGGGGATAAGGAGACAAAGGAGATGGGAAAATAGTGAAAGAAAATCGAAGACAAGAAAGTACCAATGGAAACTCAATTAATGAACTATACTGTTATATTAGGAAAATAAGTGATTCATGTATAGCTACAAAAATGCACAGAGAGGAGGTAGAGGGAGAGAGAAGCATCTGTATACAAATATACATGGCCCAAACCACAATGAATTAATTGCCATAAAATTACCTTTAAGACCCTAAGTTGAGAACAGATTTAAATTTTTTAGTGTTATTGTTGCTAATTTAGTTTTTATAAAGGTCTTCATATGTAGCTTGTAGTCTCCATATTGAGGCTCTCTTTGACTTTATGGTGATCCTCCTGAATCAGCTATGATCATCTAGGGTTGCAAACATGCACACCTATGTCTGGATTAAATCAAGTATTATACGAACTATTATTATTTGTTTTAATTTCCTTTTTTTTGGCTCAGAAATTTTACCCAAATGGTGGTTTGAATAGATTGTAAAAACTCTGGAAAATTTTAAATCTTCATAGTAGCGACTTTTTAATTGAGGAAGAACAAAACAAATACATGCCTCTGGTAATAGTTAATATCTTCCACATTTAGTTACTGCATCTACAGATTGAACCAATCAAGGGTTGGAAATATTTAAAAAAAACAATTACATCTTCATGGAATGTGTGCAGTTTTTTCACAGATAAGAATTTTTGAAAGCTTGATTAAATTTGTTCTTTGGCAATTTTACACATATATATGATCCATCCTGTTTACTGCCCCTACTAAACTTCACACATTTATATGATCCATTCTGTTTCCTCCTGCATACTTCACACATGTATGTAACCAATTCTGTTTATCCCCACACTTCACACATGTCTATGATCCATTTTCTTTACCCCACACACCTCACACAAATACATGATCTGGTCTGTTTATCTCCATACTTCACACATGTATATGATCCATTCTGTTTAGCCCCACACACACTTCACACATGTATGTAATACATTCTTTTAACCCCCACACCACACACCTCATACATGCATATGATGCATGCAGTTTACCCCCACACTTCACACATGTACATGATCCATTTTGTTTACACCACACACCTCACACATGTACATGATCTGCTCTGTTTACCCCACACTTCCCACATATATATGATCTGCTCTCTTTATCCCACAAACCTCACACATATGAGATTCATTCTTCTTACCCTTAACAACACTCTTAACTCTCCCATCTTCTCATTTCCACTTTCTTTCCTAAAAGTTTCTTTCCTACTTATGTCTTTTTGTTTTGCAACCCCCTGATTTTAACTAGGTCTGCCTGTGTGACTCTGGGTTTGGAACCATCCATTGGAGTCTGATGGACTCACCATTGGATGCACAATGAAGATGATGTCTGTCCTTTCTCCAGAATCCATCAGCATTCAATAGTTTATCAGGGATGGGAGCATCCCATGAGCCCCTCCTTTATCCATGTTTGGCTGATGACTGGCCCACACTTGTTCAGACCCAGTGCAAGCAACCATAGCTGCTGTGATGTTACCTGTGCATAGATTTAGTTATTATTATTCCTTAATTACAACATGACAACTACTTATCTAGCCTTTGTAGTATGTTTGGTATTATAAGTAATTTATTGATTATTTGAAAGTACATGGGAATGCCAAGTCTGATGGCACACACCTTTAATCTCGAAACTCAGGAGACAGCAGCAGGTGTATCTATATGAGTTTGAGGACTCTACATATAAAGTTTCAGGTCACTTAAGACTATACAAGTCTTGATATATAATTTAGGCTATGTTTACCCTTGTGGTGATCCCCTGAATCAGCCTCCCTTAGGTGGAGTTACAAACATATGTACCTATAGACTAGATCAAGTAGTATATGAACTATTAAATTTTTGTTTCCTTTTTTTGCACAGAAATTTACCCATGAAACCCTGCCAAAAGAAAAAAAGAAAGAAAGAAAGAAAGAAAGAGTATGAGAGAATCACATAGGTTATATTCTAATACTATAGAATTTTGTGCAGGATTTGGACATCCAGATGGCATACTTGGTCGTCTTTTGTGAATAGGAACAATTCTACCTATCTTTGTGGTCTCATATGATTTTTAGTCACTTTGTCCAATTAGGAACATTTGTATCTAAATAAATAAAACAATGATAGTATCTACAATATGATCATGCTTGGTTCTTCTAGAAATATGAATGCCAATAAAATTAGTGTGCCTGGAACAAGATAATCTAAACTAAGCTTGCTTCCAGCATAGTTAAAAAATTTAGGATAAAGGATACAGATTCTATAATAAGAAAACATTTGTGTTTAGTTTTATAAAACAAAATGTGCTTAAGGAAAATTAATTTCACATTTGTAGCCTGAATATGAAAGGAAACAGAAATAAACTGTTCATATCCAGTATGCTATTTTGTGACTAATAGTGGTAGTGGTGCCAATGGGACAAAACAATTGAGTGTCATTCAATTATTTTCTCTCAGAATATTACAAAAATCACTAAACCCAGACAATGACATGCTAAATAATTAAAAGCTGTTCTACATGATTTTCTCTATTTACAATTTAAAATTTTAGTCACCTGTTTTTGAAAGCACACTTAACATGGTTAGCTCTTGACTAACATGAATGTTCAGCCTGTTGAGAATAGACAGTTATCATGACAACTGATTATAGGCACCATGCCAATCATTGTGAGGACGTTTCCGATTTTTCCTTACAGACATCAAATATTATCTTTTGATCTCTTATTATCCCTATGATTTGTTAAGTGCAACCTGTACTTCAGTAAGCAAGTCTAAAGTGACCTCATGATATTTTTATTCCAGTCTAAATGACTGATAAAATATGGAAGAAAGGTTTTTCAAACTTAAAACCACTTAGAAACTGGATCGGCGCGAACAGACACCAATTTGAAGTTGTAAATGCAAGGTAGTATGTGATAAAATTGTACATGTCAAGCAAAATCTGTAAGATAGAAAAGAATTTGAATGGAGAAAGGATGGTTTGGAGACCTTGAAAGATGAAGGGGCTGGGAAGGAAGGAAGTGAAATGTTTCTGAGAAGGGGCCAGTGATAACTGATAAGAGTGAAGGGTTCCATACATTTTCTGAACAATCATGGCTCGATGCCAAGGATTTGTTGGGCACTCTGTAAGGATAGCACTTTCCCTAGGTCTCCTGCAGCTTTCTGCCCTTCTTAACATTGGATGAATGAGGAAAGTCTGACTTCTATGAGTGTTGAGTGTTGGCAATATTCATGTAGGGAGACACATCAAGAGATGTCTTTACTGGCACTTGAAATCAATGACTTGTTGACAGAACTCTTTTTTTACTGCTGGAACTCTGTCAGTTCCACAGACCTTGTGCCATTCTCCCCAGGAAGCCTGGCAAAGGACACAAGAAACCTGTTCCAGCTGACTCAGAATGGCAGTGGATTGAGTCCCATGTAAGTCAAACATCAAATGCAAGTTTCAGTATTCTACTGAAGTTGGCTACCTTATGACTGCATTTCCTAGTTTAAAGATCTCTTTTCCCCTAGGGAAAGAATTAGTTGGAAAGAACTATGTAGGAGAAGAGATACCAATTCTCTGTTTTTTTTTTTTTTTTTTTGTTGTTGTTGTTTTTTTTTTCACCAAGGACTTTCACAAGGCTAGAGGATTTGTAGATCTAAACAGAAACAAGATTAGCTTAAAGAAAGTCAGGGAAAACCCCTTGTTTGTTGTTTTGGAAACCAAACAATACCCAGATTACATGATACTGCTATTTTTATTTAATTTTTTTAAATGTTGTGACTCAAAGCGCGCGCACACACACACACACAGTCTTAGATTAATTCTACAGCTTGCATAATCTGTAAGAAAAGATAAAATGCATGAGAAAGTATGATACTCTAAAAGAAAACACATGGACTCTGTACAAATAACCACACAGAAATAAACTAACCACTGAAATACATCAAGGGAAAATGTGATGGGTAAAATTAAAAATTCAACAAAATGCACGGTGATTTCACTAGGAAAAGTATATGTGCCTTTTGAGGGGGTCTGGGGTGTCCCTGCAGCACAGCATGAGCTGATGTGCTTGCTGGATACTTTGATATAAAACTGAGGTGAGTGAGAAAAGCAGCATGGGGAAAATGGTTATTAAAAATGGGGGAGATATGCCTGAATTAAAATAGATCATAACAGAAAAATAGTCTTTATGCAAGTCCGGATAAGAGTGGACACACTCTCTGGAGCATCTTGCTTTTCCTTTACGGCAGGAAGCAGGCACCACAGCTGGTTTCTGACACGGAGAACCAGAGGAAACGGGCCTCACCATCTCATCTCCCACCTTAGCTGTCATAGCTGCAGAAGCATCACTGTCCTGTGCGGCATTAGGGGAATCATGCAGACGATAAAAGCATTGGAGTTCGTTACTTCTGCAACTTTTCTGTATACATTCCCAAAGTGTACTGGTGTTTCCTCTTCTTCCCTCTTCTCCACTTAGTGTCCATGAGTCTTGAACTTACACCATCAGCCAGTGTCCCTGGTTAGTGACCAGAGAAACTGTCCTTTTCTAAATAAGAGCAGACAAGAGAAAGGCCTTTATCTTGAATATTTTTATTTACCTGTTTTCTTCTTAGGTGCCATGTGGCCCTAAATACATTTATAAAAACTCACGCTTATCTTTGTTAGTAAGGTCTAGAGAATGTAAATTTTAAACATTATAGATGAAGATGTAGTATTGCCCCAAACACTGGATTCCAATGACCACAGAGAGATGCCTCTCAAGTGATGTCAAATTGAGAGTAAATTGCCAACGGTATGGAAATGCTACCGATTTTGAAGTTCCATTACAGATTCCTGAGCATAGTAGCTCCTAATATGCAGACAAAGGACAAAGGATAAAGGATGCGTTCTATTTTCCCAAGACTTTCCTTTTACTTTATTGCAGAGCCTTGCAGTGGGCTCTCGGCAGAAGCTCACTGTTCACCAATCACTTGCTAATAACTGGAGCTGAAAGAGGGCTCTGCCCTAATGCCATTATGTTCAAGAGCCATGATTGATTGTGTTATAGTATGTTTTTGAAACCTAATTACTGTCTGAGTGAGTATCTGTACTCATTAATCTTCCGTCCTGTAAATAAGTAAAATTGACTAAATAACTGGATTTCTCTAATGATGGCTTAGGTTATCTTTGAACCACTGCCTTGCCCTACCCTCTTCAGAGCAGCAAATTATTTTCTTAATGGTAATTGCTCCCCAGTTTTGAAATCAATTTGTACAAGTCGGCTTATAAAACAATTTTCCGTGTTGCCCTGTGGTTGCTTGGTCCCTGTTCTGTGTTTCTGGTTTAATGAGCACACCCTATGAAGTGCTCACATCCAGAGTGCTCGCAGACGACCTCCATGGCGGGGAGGGTCACATCACTTAAGGAGAGAAGAGGCTTGAGAGTGGGCTTCATTCGCTTTCACCTTACTGAACTCTACTTTATTCTCATCCAAATGGAAAAGTTCCATTTAGTGAAACCTGTGCCGTGTACTCCAAACAAGGCAATAATGAACACAGAGACAATTTCCTTTTCTACTTCCTAATAACCAACCCAGGAAAGCTAACGTGTGGGACTTAATGATACATTTTTCTTTCTCTGTTTCCCACCCCATCTAGTTACCATTTTATTACCCATTAGAGTTATTCCTTAGACAACCAGCTTGAGGAATTGGATTACGTTATATTCATATACACCAAGGGATTTCTACTTCTAGCCAAAATTGAGTAAAATTGACTGGACATGCTCTATTCTCAAAACAGTTAAAATATTAAAGGGTACAAAAATAAAGAATATTTTGACACACTGGACATAACATCAAAGGACAATGATGCTAAAAGACAAGATCAGATGAGCTGAATTCCACTACAGTCACAGCCTCAAGAAAAATTTCCAGAGGGTGACATGGAGACCCTGGAATGAGGTAGGGATGAGGGCAGCCAGATATCACAGGGCAAGGTACCAGAGAGGGAGCTCATGTACAAAGAAAATTCTAGCACTCTGTGGAAGGTCTGTTTTGAATATACAGTTCAAAATTAATCAGAAGCATCTACAAAAAAGCTAATCAGGAAGACACAAAGTATTTAACGGAATGTGGTCACATAGGATGCTGAAACTGCTCCACGTGATCTGAGTAAGAATGCCTTAAATAAGCTGATCAAAACACTTTCTAAGTCATGGGGAATTGTGACCTGAAATGAGAGAGGGGTTGAAAATGAATAAAGAGAATTCCCAACTGCCTTAAAGTGGATCAGACTGCAGCCATTTGTACAATAATTTAGGGACCATGTAATAAGAGTACCGTAAGAGAGGATATGTTAGGGAAGATGATGCAGCCAGGGGCAAAAGCCAAACATATAGGGCCTCGAAGCTGTTCAGGACTTGGGTTCTGTAACAGGAAATCTAATTGGTCTTAATAATAAAAGTTGGAGTCAGCTATCAGGGGGTGAAAGCTGAAAGACCGGAGAAGCAGAGTGGTCAACCATTAGAGAGTTCATACCTCTACTGATGCTCAGACCAAAAGGACGATCCTGTCGTCAGACTACTTCCTCAGACTGACTGCTCAGACTACAGTGAACTTCTGTCTCCTCCTGCCTTATATTCCTCTCTCCACCCAGCCATATCACTCCTGTCTCCACCTCCATAGTGCTGGGATCACCTTTGTGGGAGTTCTGTTCCTCTTTTAGACAGATTCAGTCTTGTGTAGTACAAGGTGGCCTGGACCTCACAGATCCAAATACTGAAGAATTTTCAGACAGCACTTGAAATGACCCAGCTTACCTTAAAACACAGAGGCCATCATGTTATGGTGTGAAGAATGGAAGGCTAAGACAAGCAGGGAAACCAGGACACAGTCGGATGTGAGCTGAGCAGTGATGGAGGGAGGAAAGCAGTGACAAGAGGAGGAAGAGGAAACAGCTGGATTAGGCCTTTAGTTTAGAAGCAGAACTCATAGGACTGGATGTGACAGACAAGAAGGATCTAGTAAGCGATGAGGATGGTCTACATCCCAGTTTTACCCTAGTCTAAGTTTCTTTGTATTTAGAGTTGTCATAAGCTTGCTGAACAATGACAATGAATGGCTTCTATCACCAGTGATGGGAACATGAGAAAGTGCACAACCATAGGCTCTGTCATCAAGAACATTGGCAATGAATGTAAAAGAAAGATACTAGGAATGAAGTGAGCTTGGGCTGAGAAGTACATAGTTAGAGGAATGCTATTTGGCAAAGAAGGAGCTAGTATTGTCTGAGAGGAATGGGGTCAAAGGCCTGGAAGTGTGGGTAAACACAGTTTTCAGGGAATAATGAAAAAAGGATGGTTTACATAAATAAACCATGTAGAGAGAAAGACTTGTTAAAGGTTGCTGTGGATGGAGCTGAATAGCTAGGTTGACTGTGTGCAGTGTAAAACTTTTAAATGACAGCTCTCAGACCATTTATCCTCACCATAGAGCTATTGATTTAGAGTGGAGAATTGATATCATATACTACATGCTTCATATCATTGTTTTCAGTAAAGTTAGAAATAGCAAGGGTTCATCAGCAGGATGTAGACTCAGCTTGGCATAAATAGTGAGTGCACAATTTTAAAGTTTAATGTTTTGTGTGATGTTTCTCCCATTACTTCATATCATGGCAGGTATTCTCTTTCTACTTTCTTTCTTCCTTCCTTTTTTTGAGACAAGCTTTTTCATCTGCAATGTATAGTAGTTGGAGCTTTCCTGAGACTTATGGGAACATGCAGATATTGCAAATGGTAATATCCTTAGCCCCGGATATTTTCCTGAAAAACTGCAGTGAACCCCCCTGCATCAAAAGGAAACACAGCGAGGGACTCATCCGGTGGGTCTTGTAGAGCCAAGCCCCCACTTTTCTAGCCCTGTGGATAGAGGAAGGGTCCATTGGGGAATCTGTTGGAATCTCAGTGGTTGGGTCTGTTATGTAAGGGTATCACGGCCAATCCTGAATCCTAACCTCAGGACTGAATGTCTGATAAGCTGTCTAAGAACTCAGTTGTAAATGGCTTCCAACTGAAGTCTCCATACCAAAGTATTCATTTCTGAGTTTCCAGCTGTGCGGTGAAAGGAAATGAATCATTTCTGAAAATATAACATCTAAATCAAGCCCTGCTGCTTTTTTTTCCCAGCTCTGACACCAAGCTCTATTCAAATGAAGGACAATTGGCATCAGCAGACTTTATCTCTGCCTTTGCTTGCATCATTCTCCTGGTAGTGTGAGCTTTGCTAGGCTCTAAATTGTTCTTTAATTTATGAATCATTAGCCCAGTGTGTCGGTAATCACACTCTACCTGTACACACACACATGCACATTGTGCACAGATGATGTGGGATGTCCTTCTGTATATGCGTTGCTTTTATTGATTAATGAATAAAACTGCTTTGGCCTATGGCAGGGTAGAATATAGCCAGGCTGGAAGAGATAGAAAGAGAGAGAGTAGGCAGAGTCAAAGAGACGCCATGTAACTGCGAAGGAGACAGATGTCCGGAAACTTTCTGGTAAGTTACAGTCTTGTAGTGGTACACAAATTAATAGAAATGGGTTAATTTAAGATGCAAGAGCTAGCTATGAACATGCATAAGCCATTGGCCAAATAGTGCTGTAATTAATATAGTTTCTGTGTGAATATTTGGGTCTGGCAGTCAGGAAACGGATGAGTAGCATCTGCTTATACACACACATACACACACACACACACACTTTTTAATTCTTGGACAAAATGTTGAATTAGGTCAGAGAATTCCTACTGTTAGGGGGAAAATGTCAGCATATTTGTTTAGAAAGATTCATAGATGGAAAATTAGTTTTTGTTTTGATCCTTGTGAATAATTTTACTAGTGCTATATAAAATACTTAAACATGAGAGAAAAAAATGTCTTACCACAGATTTTGGTCTATTTCATACACAACAGTTCTATCTCCCTATCAGGAATACATTTTTTAAATTTCCATATTGCCAGTGTCAATATTCAAATCTCTGACAACTGATTCACACCATAGACTCAGGAAGACCAATATACTTTTAATCCATTATATAATATAAGCTATTATTTGTAGAAAGATTGTGCAAATCACTTAAACTAAGGTTTTTCTATCTTTACACATTTGCTGACCCAACTTCATTGTTTAGGGTCTTCCGGCTTTCTCTACCGACTCCTATTCTTTCTATGTAGTCTTGTCAGTTTTTTTTTGCAAAGTCTGACCTAACCTGGTGGCTTTCTCTGCTGAGGTTACTCCTTTGCTTCCTTGTTGGTTTGGATTACTAATTATAGTCTCATTCATATGTATAACATTTCAACTGGATTTAGGTAACTATTAAAGATGTTGAGGAAGATGATCATATACCCCAGAACCTCCAGCCTTACTGCGTCTAACTGGGAGTTCCTTGTTAATTTTCCCATATCTATTAGCCTTTGTCCTTTTCTCCTTTAGAAAAACATCCGTGTTGAGTCTCTTTCTAGGACTTATGCCTCCCAGAGCCATGATCTTTTGACTAGATTTGCAGGCCTGGATTCTTACCTATGGAAGAGGCTTGAATCCAAACAGAAAGTGGTTGGCTATAACCATAACTTTGTGCGTGTATTGTACTCGTGAGCCTGGGTTCATTGGTATTATGCTGTGTAGGGCTGACTTCAGGAATACCATTGGTATCTTTTCAATCTCTGAGGAAAAGCCTGAATATCACTTTCCAACACTATGAAAGTTAGTCAGCAGCGAGGAAGTTGTAGGTAATTGCCAACTTTATTTCTCTACGTCCTATAACTAAAGAACATTGGTTTTCAGAATAAGATTTGACCATCTGCTTCTGATGCCAACAGCAATAGCAATAGTGATGTTGTTTTCAGGGGATTTTCGGGTCTCTCTGACCAATACCTCATAGGGAAGTATACCATGCCTGGTGCTGAGAGATTTTCATTAATAACTTATATCTTTTAGGGAAATCATTTTCTACCCATGCAGGGTATTGGTATTTGAACTCTGTGTATGGTTTTAATTATATTTTCAATTATCTTACAAAGTAGTGGCTTTCAATAGGGATTTTTCATATAATCTTAGTTTTTATTAACCAACTCTGTCCCCCTCTGTTAACTGTGGGGGGAAACAATCTATCTGTTCTAATCATTACATATCTATTGACTGTCTACTAGATGTCATGCTCTTCCCTAGGCACTAGAGGTACAGTAGCTCCCAGGACAGCATTTGTCCACCCTTTCAAAGAACATACATTCTAGTCGATACCCAAAGTCAACAATTAAACAATCAGGGTATTTCGACCATCATAAGGTGGACTCATGATTGAGAAGTATTTCAAATAGGGCAACAGGGAGATGGTATCATCAGGATATGGGCAAAGATGTTTAGAAAGGATGGTCAGAAAGTCTCTCAGGTGGTAGCGTTTGTGCTCTGATCTATTTATAATGGTTATGTATGCAGAATGAGACAATCAGTCACCATGTGCTCAGTGTGTTACTAGAGAGAGATTCAAAAGCTAAAGTGGAGTCTGTAGAGGAAATGTGGCAACAGAAATGAAAGATGAATTTTGAGGTAGACACTCATGGCCCAGAATATGAAATGATAGTGGCCTTTGATTTTACTCCTTTTGGTGATACATAAAGCACACAACTATTAATTGTTAAGTTACACAAATAAATATATTTTCTTCTTAAAATACAAAGGGTTCTGATTTCTTCCCCTCTTTACAAACACTTGCTACTCTAATTCCTTCAATTAAGCCATTCTGATAGGCATACATGGGTACAGCTTTCACTGTGGAGATATTGGGGGGATTTTTAAATATATTATTTATACAGCATTCCCTCACCTAAAGTACTTGGCATATTGTATTCTCCTAGAGATTTATCATTATGTCATATATACATGCATGGATACATGCATATATATGTAAATACACACACTCACACTACACATCTAGCACCTGGCTTCAATATAATGTCAGCATACCCTAGAAGTCTTTCTCATCTCCTACCAGGTGTGATTAGATCTTGGCACTTGCCTTTCATTCTCCATACAGAACTTCTCTCCCAGGTTCTATATGATTGCCATCAGCTGACCTCAACTCAAATGCCATCTCATGAGAAACTAGATAACGCTGTCCCCTACTGCCATGATACCTTTTGTCCCTATAAATTAGCTTTGTTTACTTTTGAACAAAATGTAAGTGAGCACAGCATTCATTCTTTTCGGTTAAGAAGAAATGTGACGATTTCATAATTTGTCTTACTGTCTATAGATTTTGCATTGTGTCCAACCTCAGGCTATTATGAATAAAGCTGTTATAAACATCCTGGTACATGCCGTTGAAATACATATGTACTCAGTTGGAGCATATCTATTTGTTTAATAGATGTCACAAAACAGTTTTTTAAAGTGATGGTATCGACTTATACTCTTCCTAAAAAAATGCAAAAAGGTTCTGATTTCTTAATTTCCTTACAAACACTCTCTATTACCATTATTTTTAACTTCAGCCATTCTAACAGGCATATATGGGTTTAATTTTTATTGTGGAGATATTTAGGGAGTGGGAAAGCTTTTTAAATATATATATATATTCAAAACAGGGTTTCTCTGTAGTTTTTGGTGCCTGTCCTGGAACTAGCTCTTGTAGACCAGGCTGGCCTCGAACTCACAGAAATCCGCCTGCCTCTGCCTCCCAAGTGCTGGCATTAAAGGTGTGCGCCACCACAGCCCGGCTTAAATATATTTTTAAACACATTCCTATATCTTCAGTACTGGATATAATGTCTTCTCGGATTTTACCATTATGTTATTGATTATGTAGCTTGATTTCAAATTTTTAGATTTCAGGCTTCCTGGCTTATGTTCCTTAATTCCAATACTACGTTATTTTCCCTTTGTAATACTCCCAGCAGCACAATAAGAACTCAAGCGTGTGGACATGACATCATATGTCCATTGTCTTTTGAGAATACAAAGTTTCATCTTTTCTGGGATAGAAAGGAAAATAGAAAACAGGACTTAGAACTTGAAAGAGAAAATTTGAATGAGCCTCCGGTTTAATGGAGTTTCCATACTTGAAGCCAAAAGGCTGTGTAGTCAATACACAGAGGGAGTTGCTGGGGATAGGGGGCTGTTGGTTTCATTACACGCTCATTACACCACTGCATCAGGGTGCCTAGGATTTTTGCCCTCATGATGAAATTAAGAGTGTTATCCTTCATTTCCTGTTTTGGAAAATAGCTTGACTTAAGAAAAAAAGGTTAATTGCATATTGTTTTCGTGAATTGACTTGATAATTTTTCATATCATAATTAAGCCAATTAGAATTCTATTATTTTCCCACAGCTTTAACGAGGTCTTCTACTTGGCAAGGAACCTGTGAGACCAAAAAACGTTGCCATTTGTTAAAAGATGGAGAAACCCTGATGACAAGCGGATCTTTAGTTACATTTCAGTTAACAAGATTTATTCGTTAAGCTAATTATATTTTGTTGCCTCGAGTTTGACAAACTTCTAAGGTTCTCCACTTTTCTTCTATGTCCCTGTTGCTCTCTCCACGGCCGCCTCTGTCCCCTCCTTAGAGAATTCGCGGTGTCTGAGCTAAAGTAGGTGGAAACAGTCTCCGATTCCAGCCGAGGCTCTCCAGTTTGGCTGGAATGCTCATCTGGTTGTGATAGAGGCCGCCTTTGGACCAGCAGTGCTTAAAATAGCTCCTTGGTTTGTAAAGCAAGAAAAGTAGACATTTGGGCAGCTGTTTGCTCTCTGGATGCTTCTGGCAACTTGCTTTGGGGGGCGCTGTTGCTCCAGTTTGAAAGCTCTAGCTGGGCTCTCGTGAATGATGGCTCTCTCTTGCGCAATCTTGTATCTGCACCCCCTGTCAAGTAATCATTACAAATGTTTCATGTAGGAGCAAGCTGGCTCTAAGCAAAGGTCTGCCTTTCAGAAGAAGCATGGGCCAGAGGGGTGGGGACCACTGTGTCCTGTCCCTGGTAACATTTTCCCCTTTGACAGTGTAATTAAGTGCTAATTAAGTAAATGAGTGTAAATGTTGAAGGTTGAGATAAATATCCACATCTTCTTAATCTATTTTCCTCTCCAAGATTTGATAAAGGAAATCTGGATTTAATGGAGGATATTTGTCAATTATTTTTTTTAAGACCACAAATCTGTTTAGAAGGAACTCAGATATACCAGTTTTAATTTCTACAGGAAAAGTTAGCAGCATATAAATATAGGAGAGGTACAATAAAATGCGGATGTGATATTGCAATAATTATGGTAAGGAGGCTTAGTGAAACTACCTTTTGGAAACATCTGGTTTCTGGTTTTTTTTTTCATATCCTGCAGATGTTGCCGAACTGATGAAAAATACTGACAGGAGAATACATTAGCCCATGAAGTCACTTCAATGAATAAAGCAAAGACTAGCCTCTTAACTTTCTAAAAAATCTAGTTAGGAAAGAACTCTGCTTTCAGAGGCGGCAGCGATTAGCCCAATAATTGAGAGGGGCCCAGGGCCTTCTAAAAGTGTCAATAGTGATCTGTTCTTGCCAAAGCGGGGAAGGGATGCTTCGTGGAGGAGCAGCCCGGGTAATAAATGGGCATCTTTGTCATCCAGGCATTTTCCCATCACCTTCCATGCTGAATGCTTAGAAACGAGGCCCAGCCACAGTTATGGGAAGCCCACTCCTGTGCTTGGCGGTGGAGCAAAAAGGCTACTGAGTCTCACTCCAGCTACCCTGCCTGTCTTGTTAGCCTCTGGGCTGAAGTGAAACCCAGAATCAGACAGACAGCTCTTGGTTGAAGCAAGAATCTTGCAAAGAGGGTGCCTTTTGGCCCAGGAGTGTTAACACCCTTCCCGGGCAGGAAGTGGCAGGGTAGACCCATGAATGCTAACTCCTCGAAAGCAAGAAAGGAGCATGGGAAACTGGAACACATTTAATGGGGTTTAACTGCATGTGCGATTAAAACCCCTAAATAAATGCAAAAGAAATATTTTGGCCTCTGCCCTGTTTGGCAGGAGGATTGGGAGCCTGAAATAGTCCTCTGGCTGCCTGGGAACTCTGAGTTGCTCCTGTTAGTGACATCACCACTTTGGGTCACAACATTCAGAAGGCCCCAATTAAAATATGTAACAAGTGTTTTTCTAGTAACAGAAAGCTCTGTCTTTTCTGGCAGACAAGAAGGACATGCTCATACAAATGCATCCGTAATTTTAAAAAAGACCATGACAAACAAAGAAACAGCGCTTTTCTGGTTCTTCTAGGAGATGCTGACCTTTGATGGCTCATAACTAGAAGTATCATCATTTTTCGTTCTGTGGCAAAAGGACAAATCTGGGCCATGCCTCAGAAAAGACTTTTTATTGTCTATTCTGTGAAGCCTGGAGGTCCCTGGAGAGGGAGTTCCTCCTGGCTAAGCAATCCTTCCACTTTAACCATGAACGTGTGCCGATACCACCAGTCCTTTCTCCTGCTCCACCATTTGGCCCGGCCTTCATTCTGGCATATTGCTTATGGCATTGTATATGTCTCCTCATCTTGTCTCCTCCAACCCTTCTTTTCTTTGCACCTGGCTGGCTTCTGATGGTAATTTATCAGCTGCATTTCCCAGTGCCAGATTGTCGGGTTAAACTCAATATGACCAGTTCTCGCTCCTTTGCGAGAATTTTGGCGCTAATGTAGTGCACTATTTAAAGGATATTTAGCCTCACTGGCAATGTCATCACAATAACTTTTAACGTTTATGCCTCTTTAAGTATGGGTGACATAGCTCCCCAGTTTTGTTCTTCACTGGTCATTTCTCCTCTGCCTTTAGCTAAGAGCAAATGTCAAATCTGTGATAATGGTATGGGTGACAACCAAAAGTAGGATGCTGAGGTTTTAAATGAAGAAACTGATGATCACAGAAACTAAAGCAATTTATTCAAGATCAAACAGTCAGGGGAACTAGGATTCACCTTGTTTTAGAATCTTTGCTCAGGACTTTTAGCAAACAAGCTCTTGCCACCACTACAACATCCTAACAAAGATAAGCCATGCAATAGAGATGTCCATGGAAGGTTCTGCAGATGTGCCAAGAATGGAAAAATGTAAGCCGGGCGGTGGTGGTGCACGCCTTTAATCCCAGCACTTGGGAGGCAGAGGTAGGCGGATCTCTGTGAGTTCGAGACCAGCCTGGTCTACAAGAGCTAGTTCCAGGACAGGCTCCAAAGCCACAGAGAAACCCTGTCTCGAAAAACCAAAAAAAAAAAAAAAAGAATGGAAAAATGGGGCAGATCTAGATAAAACTGGGGAGATTAAGCTTAGAGCCGTTTTCCCTTAAAAGGTGTTTTGTAAAATGTCAGTAGGTATTTTGTTAGGAAATGGGTGGCAAAGCTGCATAAACTTGATAAATATTTAAATATAGCTATACATTTTGATCAAAGTATTACCAGGCATTTGTCACAGCTCGTCAGTTCCTAAGATAGAAATCAGATATTCTGTAAGCGTTTCCCAAACTTTAGACACAGCCAGTACTTTTTCAGCCTGGGCCTTGCTCGTGTTAGACAAGTGTCCTACCACAGAGTGGCTCCTGACCAAAAGCATTTTGCGAGAATATAATATTCTGTCAAGCCTAAGAGGGTTGATAGGTCGCAGAGGAGACAGCTGAGAACTGTTCAGATTCCAGGGAAAGATCTAGAAGTCATGTTTAGTCTACCCTGCGCTTATTGAATCCGTGAATTGGATCATGCAATCCGGTAGGAGGTAAAATGATATTTTGGATTTCTATATACAAGATGAGATGGAGCAAGGTGATGGAGCCTGCTGTGGGAGGATGGGGGAGGTCGGCTCTTATCGCCAACCAGATATCCAGAGCTGTGTGACATTGGTCAAGTCACCGTATCATCTGTGTTTTCAATCCTTTAACTGCAAAACAAATAGAATATATTAGATTCTTTCCTATAGATTGAAATTTAAATATTCTGTAAATCAAAGCTTTTACAGAAAGACAGAATGGGTGTTGAGTGTAGAGAGGGCTTTCTCGGAGAATTGATTTATTTGGCACACAATGTGCTGTTAGTTAAATACCACCAGAGAAGAAGGTGGGAAACCCGCAAGAACTATAAAGGACTTGCCTTGTGAATCCCGGCATGACAAAGGGCATTTCATATTACTTGCTACACAGTGGCTAATTAATTCAAGAGGAAACAGCCATTTCTTGGAAAGTCCCCTGGCAAACTATTCACTGATTTTGCCCACCTCAATTTGTTTCTGAGAATTGCAACTATTAAGCTGAAAAGTGAATTAGCCAGCCGACGGGACGCTTCTAAATAATCTGGACCCTTTGCAAAACCTGACAAACATCTACTCAGTTGATCCTCCTGTCTGATGGAAAATTGCAGTTTCTCGCCCCCAGGTATGTCTGCATTCCTATGAGAATGAAACGAGAAGGGTGAGAACTGTCATCCACAGGAGACGGCGGAAAGTGCAGGCCTGTCTCACCCTGAAATTGTAAATCTTTCCTCCGGCAAAGCTCGGCTTTTCCCTCCTGTCTTTAATGTGCTCGGTAGCTCAAGAAACGTGTGCTGGTATAAAAATGGTCAATGCCAGGCTCTTACAAACTCTTCTTATTCACCACAAAGCTATGGGACCCTGACTTCCTGCTCTGTGGCACCCAGCTTCTCTCTAGTCATACATGGCTACCCCTTTGCCCTGAGATTTTCTCACTCCTGTGACTTGTCCTTCCTGAAGGACAGAAGCCAACCCTACTTCTTTTGTTTTTTACTTAATTTTTATTTTATGTATATGACTGTTTTTACTACATATATGCCAGTGTACCAAGGGTGTGCCTAGAGCCTATGGAGGGCAGAAGAGGTTGTTGGAGCCTCTGACACTAGAGTTACAGATGACTGTGAGCTGATATATAGGGGCTGGGAATTGAACCTGGGTCTCTGGAAGAGCAGCCCATGTTCTTAGCTACTGAGCCATCTCTCTAGAACCCAAACCCCATTTATTGTTCTCTCATGCTTTCTAACTGTTGTGTAGATGTTTTATAAAAACTGATGAAGTGAATGATAATTGATAAGCAAAACCACAACACAATGCAATGCAATACAACACAAGCCTCTTCCAGGTTAAGCCAGGCCAACTGCTACTTTTTTTGTCTGTCGCTTCTTTTTCAGCTATTCAAAGTTCCGAGTGGCAATTGTCTGAGGAGTCACCTTGCCTCAGTTTCTCTCTTTGTTTTGGTTTCTTGAGGTACACCTGTCACTGTAAAACTTGCCTTTTGTGATCATTCTTGGAAATCACATACAAAAGCAATGAATAGATCTGGATGTGGTGGTACACACCTATAGCTCCAGTGCTCAGGAGGTTTGGGGGAAGGATTGGTGTGAGTTCAAGGCCAGGGTGAACTACTCAGTGAAAACCTGTTCTTAAAAACAACAAAACAAAAGAAAGATCAGAGAGAGAGAGAGAGAGAGAGAGAGAGAGAGAGAGAGAGAGAAAAGGTAGTTCTGTTCTGACAGTCAGGTTCCCCTGATGTGACCTCTGCTTCTTCCTCTGCCCCCTACACTACCACTCTGACCTCACGAGACCACTAGAACACCTGGCCTTGTCTTAGTGACATAGATGTCACGTGATGTAGATTCACTAAAAAGGTGGTTTATCAGAGAAAAAGTGACTTGAAGTTTCATAATCTTACTATTATAAAAGAATAGTTGGGGAAATGATGGCCTATGAACCAAAGTATTATAAAATTGTTTTGTTGCGGAAATGAAGTGTTATGGAAATATAGTAACCCTTGTTGATATATTCTCTCTTTTTGAGTGACAGTGGCCAGTTGAAGCATTATGACAGATAGTGTCCAGTCCTTGCTGCAGAAAGCCTGGCCCTTCATAAGAATCATTTACTGATAAATGTCTTAGAAGATACCACTGTCAGAGAATGTTCTCACTACAAAAGACAAAAGAACAAGGAGACAGAACTAACAACTACTGACCTGTTTCTGTCGTTATGGAAATTCCCACAGGGATAGTAGTTACTCTCTCCCAAAATAAAATGGATTTTGGTCTCACGACTTTCTATTGATGCAGTGTTGGATCAGATCTTCCTCTCTAGCTAAGGTCCTAACTCTGTTCACACCAGTGTTCAGCTCTTCCCACAAGCAACCTGAGGGAAGGTCTGGAATTGGAGCCTGTGGACCTGGTATCTTCCTCGGGGGTGGGGGTGGGTAGAAGGAAGAGGGGGCTGCAGTAAATCCTGTAGTATGTGGTTGTTTCATAGCAAACCATCTGTCTACAACTGCATCAGCTCATCCCTGAGCGGAGGCTTGCTGCCGGGTTAATTCCTGTTTTTTTCAATCGTTAAATATTCTTCTGAGTCCAGAGCAATCCTTGACATTCCTTTGTTCTACTCTATTTAGTTTTAGACAGGTTATTTCTCTGCTCCCCTAGCTGTCTTTCAAGTCACTCTGTAGACCAGGATGGCCTCCAACTCACACAGATCCACCTGCCTCTGCCTGCTGAGTGCTGAGATTAAAGGTGTGTGGCACCACTGCCCAGCATTCAGTCTAACAGAGAGGAAACCCCCATCTAGTCACAGCAGTCTCAGCAAGTCTCTCTCTAAGCTTTTCTGAGAGGGGACACTGATCTTAGGACTTCTGCCTCCTGTCTCACTTAAAGTCATAACCCCTTTAGGACATTTTCTCTTTTCTATTACCATTTACCATGCATTTACTAGTAGAATTGAAGTCACTCTCAAGAGGGTCCCAATTCACAGCACTTTGAAAGCAAAAACCAAATGACCAGGGTATGGACTAGCTGATGTGTAGGTATATTTTTGTCTTTGGGATGTTTGAACCTATGAATTCTTTGACAATAGAAAGGAGGCCTCACTTTTAAGTAAAATTAGGGGTAATGATTTACGATAGTGTTTTCTTTTAAAACACAATCATATTTCCTTTGGTGATATCAGAAAATACACAGGGTGCTGTAAAGTAGAAACACTCATATGATATTAAGTGGTGGTAAGTTATTTTGAATAGAGCAACAAAGCAAACAGGGAGGGAGAGAGGAAAAGAAACCTATGGGATAATCCTGAGAAAATTGATTTTTCGGTATATGAAATATTTCCCAAAGTTGAATAAGTATCAGATGAAACAGTAAAGATGGGGGGCCTTGAAAAGTAGATTATGCCCTCCAAGTGAGCCTGCTTATTTAACTACCTAGTGATTTTTGTTTTGTCTTTTCATTTACTTCCTTGCAAAAGCTAATGTTACCTTTGCTGTAACACCTGACTTTCTCCTCTCCTCTATCACAATCTTCCTTATGGACTGCCTCCAAATGGAAGGAACCATTATCAGTTGAGCCGGGCGATGGTGGCGCACGCCTTTAATCCCAGCACTCGGGAGGCAGAGGCAGGCAGATCTCTGTGAGTTCGAGACCAGCCTGGTCTACAGAGCTAGTTCCAGGACAGGCTCCAAAGCCACAAAGAAACCCTGTCTCGAAAAACCAAAAAAAAAAAAAAAAAAAAAAAGAATCAAAACCATTATCAGTTGAATGCATAACAGACTGAGTGAAATAGGAAGATTGGGTCAACAACAGTCCAACAGACATCTTAAGCAGGGGTTGAGTCTGCACCTTATCTGACCCAGGTCACATAAGACAACCTAATATACCCAAACAGAGTCCCCTGATGCCAAATTGGCCTTTGATCTTGTATTGCTACAATCATGTTAATTAATTTCAGTCAGCTTCACAGATCACCTCTTTAAGAGGAGGAGGCTCGTAGGGAAGACTGAAACAGAAGAGAGGGGAAATTCAGGAACTATAGCAAAGGTAATTAAATTTCTCAAAGAAGTAAACTAAAAGACAAAACACAAATGATCAGGTCAGTTAATATCCGGATTGTTGAGGACTTGCTGGAGCATATGAAGAGCAAGTTTGGGGATGGCAGGACAGCTCAGCAGGCAAAGATGCTTGCTGCCGAGCCCAGTGACCTGGGTTCGATCATCGGAACCCACCTTGTAGAAGGAGAGAACTGACTCTCTGATCTCCACATATGGTGCCATGGAGCATGCACAACCTCCTCCACCCTGCTAAATAAATAAATGTGCAAATAAATGTAAATTTAAATGTTTTTTTTTAAAGGAACAAGTTTAGGAAGTGATTTTGTTTGAATTGTCACTCAAAGGAAATATCTGGCTAGGCTTTATGCCTGTGTATCAATTTATCCCATGATGGATAGATAGCTTTGCTTGCTTCTATTGTACATATAAAGCAGGGAGACAATTCTAATTTGCTCAGCAGTATGTGACACAATTCTTTTCAGGAAAGTCAGCAATGGTGGAGAAATAGCTTTCGAATACTGTTTTTGTGTTATTGTAGATTTTTGAAAAAGCAATAAGGAGATTATTTGTAGAGAAAACACCAGCCCAGGAAGCGAGCCCCGGTTTGGTACTGTTTTGTTTTGAAAGTGGCTTTCAGTTCAGCATGACTAGCAAGATAACCAGGCAAATGATTCATCAGGCTTGTAACTCAGCAGGTGCATTGCTGTGCACCCAGCCAAGAAACCTTCCACACTTCACTTCCAGCTGTGATTGTCTCTGTGTGGCAAGCCTAAGAGACGGAGGCTAGGCACTCAGTCCGCCTCTTCCTAGTACATCCTACATCCTCCCACTCAGTTCTGCTCAAGACATCTTTATTAAGCGTTCATTCTTGTATAATTAATGATCTTGGATGCTGGTGAGAGTGCAGGTAGGCGAAGAAAAGGGTAAATGGATAAAGGAAAGATTCTTCCTGACTGAAGGAACTTAATATGATTAGAAACTTTCATTTTGGCTCATGAGGAAAAAAAACAAAATAAAAAACAAAAACAAAAAATTCCAACTAAAAGACATATCTAAAATCAAAGACATAACATATAACAATAAATTAACAGAATTTAAAAACTCTCCGAATTGAAAAAGTATTCAATAACTATGTAGACATGAGCATAGGTATAAAACTGACATGCACACTCACAAATTACAAAACTATATACTCAAATGTCAATTCTAGCTATCTCTGAATAAACCTTTTATTTATAAAATTTTGCTTCTTATCTCTCTTGTAATGAACAAAGTTTACTCTTAACAGTGGGAAAAGAAATATTTCAAAGTTTTCAGGGAAAGGAATGGGGGTACAAATGGTGTCTGTAGACCTAGCTCTCCACAGGAGAGAGACTTGACCCACACAAAGTGATTGTTCATAGTTCCAGGGTCTAAACCCACACACATATCTCTCTTGGATACTGTGTAATGCTTGCTATTAACTTGTCTTTCCATGGCTTGAACAAATTGCAAAAGAATGCATTTTTTTTTTAACTTTTTAAAATGTGTTTCCTAATGTATCATCTAAAGGTACAACCAGTTAGTGAATCTAAGTGCCCCTGGTTACAACTTTGGCACACCAGGCAGGAAACAGATTTGCCTCGGATTGCTGTAGTTAAATGCAAGATAATCCTAAGATTTGGGGAGCTTTTCCATGATCCTCTTACCCTTGGGTGTTACTTCTTATCAACCTTTACAGACAGCTGCCTATCAACCTCCCTGACAAAGGGGCTTTTTGAATCTTGGCCTGGTTTTGCTCCACTCACTCACTTATGTGATTTGGACAGTGTTTGATAACAAAACTCATGATCTGAACTGTGGCTTATTTTGTGTTCTTCATAAAAATTTGTGAAGAAGATTCATTGGGAACACCTGCTGTGTGAGGGCTGCTTCAAACCATTTGCTGAGTTGTTGTGTACTTAGGTAACACTGAAGTTCAGATTTTGTGAGCATGGTGCCCACTTGTTTCATTTTTTTCCTTTTTTGCATAGCCTGTATTTTGATTTTGGCTTCATCTTTATTTTCATGGTTGGGACTTGGAATATGAAAGCCATTTGGATTCATCTCGAGTCACATTGAAATACCAGCTAAAATGAGATAAATTATCTCTACTGTCTCAAGTGTCAATGTTGTTTGGGTAACGTATTTATTGCATAGTACAGATGAAGATTCTTAGAAAACTTGTCTTCCTATATTTGAACTTGAGTACATTATGAGAAGTCTTCATTACATTTTGTGTACACATGAGAGATGGTTTTATGAAATATATTTATTAGATATAAACATATCATGTTATAAACATGAACATTTAACCAACCAAAATACACTGTGAAATCTCAGTGGCTCCCTGGGAGACAAATCCACTTACACTTAAAAGTGTACCAAGAATTAATGAAAATATGTTTATGTGTGCATTTTGTGTATTTATCTCTGTTTATGATGATTAGCCAGAGGTTGAAACTTTGACTGCTAAAGCAATAAAGTGGCTTGAGATTCATCCACATGAGCATCCTTTGGGCACCAAAACCAAGAATTAAGTATTATTTCTGATCCAATCCGAGCTTTTCTAGAAGGGTTTTAACAGAGTCATCAAGATGCCTGGCTTCATAGTGGGTAATGGCCTCATGGAGAATAATATCAGACAATACCATATTTCTGGAAGGTAAGGATAAGGGTTGATTTCTCTATACATTAAGTTATTCAACAATGCTTGGTGTTGGAACTTCCCAAAATATGTAAGAAGAGGAATCTGGCCCTTTGGTGATACTCAGCTTGGCCCTAGGGTCTCACCATGACCTGACTGTCTTACGTGCATGAGTCATTCTGTCAAACTTGGATCACTACAGCTGCTCCACTTGTTAATCCACTCTAATTATCTTGGAATTGAACTTCATGCAACATCTAGTTAATCCAAGACAAACTAAGCCAAAGGAACAGCAGACGCCCACTCCAGCATCCATTAAATGCAATAAAATTATTCTAAATGGTGGGAACACACTTGCACAACCCCTTCCAGACATAAATTCACAGCCCAAACCAGTGATAGTCTAGAACCACAGCAAAATCCAAAATCAAATATGGAGTGTGAGCCAAAACCAAAATAAGAGTAATTTCCAGGGCCAAAGGCAGTCCCAGTGGTAGATCCAGAATAGTTTACAGAAATAGAGAAGACATAAAGGCAACTATGAACCACAAAAGAAGTTCCAAAGTCAAGGCAGCTTTCTAAGAGCTGGGTTAGGAATGTTAGAGACAGAAGGAAACCCCAAATAAGGGGCATCCCCCCAGATAGTCTACAATGTTGTAGACAGTTATTTGCCCTCAAGGAAGTTCTGAGAATATAACTTGATACCCTTAATAACCAGCCTAATAGAGGAAAATGATACCTCAATCATGTGATAACCTAGTGTTTCCAGAACTTTGCAAATGATCTCACTGAAAGAAGAGAGATGACCAGAGAAAGAGAGAGAGAGAGAGAGAGAGAGAGAGAGAGAGAGAGAGAGAGAGAGAAAACTTTACAACAATTTAATTCCTGATGCAAAAATTCCAGTGGAAAACATAGGTCACACACACACACACACACACACCTTGTATTCATCAAAAATTCCAAAGACAGAATAATAACCCCATATAAGTCAGATTTAGGCAAAATTGTCAAACAAAGACTTTGAAGATCAATTAATTCTATTTGAAGGAATGACTGGGAATATGTGTAAACACCTGGATGAAATAAGGCAGTCAATAAAGGGTATGAAAATGGGCTTAGAAATGTTGAAGAAAACACAATCTGACATGCTAGAGGTTAAAAGTCAAATGAATCAAATAAAAGATCAGAAGAAAGCTTTACTGAATACCTAGAAAGTCACAAATTAGGGGTTAAAGTCAAGGTAAAATTTACATATGTAGTTAAGTAAACTGAAAAAATTTTAAGATAAATATTTTTTTCATTTTCCATTATATATGTGAAATTGAAAACTCTTTGTGATACTGCTAAAATATCAAATATATAAACTATATTTATAGAACTCCTTACTAAAAGCATGTAAAATATTTTCAATGCAACCATAGAAGAAAACTTCCCAACTCTAAGAAAAAAAGCAGGTCCTTCCTAGCAATGAGGCATATAGAATATATAGGCAGGACTACAAAAGACACTTCTCACATCATTTTATGTTTAGAATACTAAATATACTGAAGAAAGTGTATGAAAGCTTCTAGAGAGAAATATTAAGTCACATATAAAAATAGCATCTAACTACTTAAAAGAAAGTTTAAATACAAGAAGGGCTTGCAATGATGTATTTTAATTTCTGAAGGAGTACAACTATGAATATAGACTAATATGTCCAACAAAACTATTTGATGTAATTGAGGGAGCAAGAAAAACATTCCATGATAAAAACAGACTATAGGAATTTAGAACCCTAATTATTATATTACCTCTACAGATAATAATGGAAGGAAATTTTCAAACTGAAATATAACAGATTATATATAATCTTAATACTTTATTAATAGATTATAAGTAAAATATTACAGATTGTAGAATCAGGTAGGCAGGCATATGAAGATTAAGAAAAGACCATATACAGTAAAGTCAAAAAATGATGGGAAACAAAAATAAGCATCTCTGTAACACTGAGATTTAATGTTATCAACTCCCCAACTAAAAAACATATTGAAATATTGGATGGAAAACATAATCTAGGGTCTGGTGAGATGAATTAGTGGGTAGAGCAATTGTTGTCAAGAATCAGTTTCCACAAGCTGTGTTCTGCCCTTCACTTGCACACCATGGTACATGCATGCATGCAAACACATAAATAAATACAATTTTTTAAAAGGACCATGTGTAAACCGAGGCTGTTTGTTCATTTCCTTGCCATGCAGACTTGAATAATCATACAGAAACTGTATCAATTGCAATACTGTTTGGCCAATAGCTTAGATGTATTCCTAACTAGCTCTTATATTTTAAATGAACCCATTTGTATTAATCTGTGTATTACCACAGGCTGTAACTTACAAGTTAGTTTATGACATTCTTTTCCTTTGACAGCTACATGGCAGCTGCTTGACTCTGACTATTGTCTCTCTAATCTTTTCAATCCTGGCTATATTCTGCCCTGCCATAGGCCAAAATAGCTTTATTCATTAACCAATAAAAGCAACACACATATAGGACATCCCACATCATCTCCCCTTTTTTGTCTAAATAAAAAGGAAGTTTTTAACTTTAACATACTAAAATTATATATAACAAAAGAGGTATCAAGCAAGAAATACAGTTACAATATTTCTTTGGGAATCTAAAATTTCATATCTAATTTATCTTTTATCATAACTAAGGAAAACTATAACTATCTGTCTTCAACTCTTGAAAGAACATAGAGGATATAATATTACCTAAGTAAACAGGAAATTTATTGTATGAAACTTCCAAAGTTCTAGAATTGACAGAGACATCTTGCTGCCAGGATAGTCACCCAAAGTTCTTCTGTAACATTGGGGCATCCATCTTCAGCCTACATGCCCGTAGTATCTGGAAGACTTTTCTATGAAGCAGGAAATTTGAAGATCTGTTCTGCCTTGTAATGGCAAACTTCATCAATTGCTTTCTTCTGTATCCTGCAGATGGTCTGGCAGACTCTTTCATGAAGCAGGAAAGCTGGAGGACTGTTTCATCTTTTTTAGGCAAGTTCAGCAGTCATTTTTATGTGGGTCCTACCTATCCAGTTTATAAAGCATACCATCAAGCATTCCAGGCAAGAGCAGTGTCTTACCCAAATGGCTAGTCTTGTCACATTGAAGGCAAATTCCATAACGAGTTTTCTGTATGCCCATCAACCTCTCTGAAGAAGTTTGTGCTGCCCATAAGCTGACATGTCTCACTGTCGAGAAAAGTCTAAGTTCTTAAAGTCTTTTAAATGCCATATTCTTTAGGTCTTTAAAGTGCTAAAGATTTCTAACTGAAATGTATCTCTGTGTATCTAGAAAACTTAACTAATGTAATTAAAAGTTTGACTATTACAGATGGCTATCTATTAATCTGTATTTCTTAATTATACACTACATTTTAAATGGGTTGCACAAATACAGTATCTTAAGAAGAACAGAAATACATATACACAGTGTAACAAAATCAACTTTAAATTTGTGTCAATAGACCAAAATCCATACCAATGCAAAGTATTCATCTCTATACAATATTCCCATTTAAATAAAAGCAAACATTTATAAACAATCATCTTGGGAATTTGAGCATCGTTTTCTCCAAACTGCCTCCTGTTTGTTGGAAAGTATTTTAGGGTTCACAAGACCTTTAAGGGGATCTTGTTTCATCAAACTACATTAGCCTGGAAGGAATTCATAGGTTCTCATCTTCTGTGGAAACAAAAGCAGAATATATTTCAAACAAAAGTTAATCCAAAGAGATAAAGAAGGCCATTTCATTCTGACTAAGGGATAAATACAAGTAGAGTAGAAAATTCTAAATATATTCTCAACAAATATGGGTGCACCTGATTTAAATAAACATACACTTCAGACATAAAGACACATATTAATCTCAACAAAGTTGAACAGGGTTAATTCAATACCCCACTCCCATCAGTTGCTAAAACATTACAGCAAAAATAAAGAAACACTGAAATTAAATGACATCATAGATAAAATGGGCTTAAATAGCTATAGAACATTCTACCTCAAAACTGCAAAGCAGACATTCTTCGCAGGAGCCATGGAACCCATGGAGAATAAATAGCACACTATTGGATAATAAATGTGCCATTAGATGTATAATGTGAGAAATAAAAACATCCTGGAATAAAATAAAAATGCAATACACAAAGTCCTATGGTTTGTAATGAAAGCATTTCATTGGTAAAAGACTAGAGTTCTAAATGACTACATTAATGAACCTGAGAGATCTCAAACATACATACAATTTAATGATATACCACAAGACCTTAGAAAAACAAAAGTAGCCATTGCAGGGTTACAGAGACTGTATTGTGGAGGTCAATTTAACACATTCATTTAAAATGAATATCCATTCTATTAGTTCTGTTTTTCTGAGGGACCCTAACTAATACAGAAAATTAATACTGAGAAGTAGTAACCCTGAGCGTGTGTCATTTAGGCTTTTGGAATTGGTTTGTGGGAATAATATGGACAGAACATTGAGCTTGAAGAGCATTTGAAGCAGTAAGCAAGGCTTAACAGGCAATTCTTATGGGATTGTAAGATAAACTTGGAATTTATACAACTCAGTGCATGAAATTATTGTACTGAGTGAATGAACCCAGGCACAGAAAAGCAAATGCTGCATGTTCTCCTTCATATGTGAGTGATTGCTGCTTCCAAATTCTAATTGTGCATTCAGCATGGAGTACCTGCGGATGAAAGGAACCTAGAAGGGGACAATAGCGAGGAACACGCCTTAAGGTATAGGAGAGTACAAGCAATATGAAAGGAGAGAAGGGAAATATTGGGGTAGACAGGTTTAATCAACAAAAGTGTGGGAAGATGGGAGAAACTAGGGACAGGAGAAAGATTTTATAAAAACAAAGGGGTTATAAAAAATCTGCATGAAAACTTACTATCTTGTAATCAAACTAAGCATAATTTATTCAAAAAACAGTTTGAGGGGAATGGTGAAATGGGCCTGTGGTAAAAAACACTCTTGGTTTTTCAGAAGTCCTGGGTTCGATTCTTAGCATCCATGTAGTGCCTCACAACCATCTGTAGCTCTAGTTCCGGAGGACTAAATGCTCTCATTTGATACCTGCGGGTGCCAGGCACACAAGTGGTGGCATGTAAAAAACTCATATATATAAAATAAGTGAATAAATAAAATGAACTTAAACGGTCTGAAGGAAAATACCCCGAATTGGCTAAAACTCGCTGCTGCTAGAGACCATAGATTATTAAACAAGCACCTCAGTGCCTGGTGGGATACCTCACATCAAGTTGTTGGTCAGGGAGCTTCCAGATGCTCTGCTGCCCCAACCACACAGGTTCCTGACAATCCTCTTGGTTGCCAACCCTCTTACTCGAGACATCACACACCTTATTTGCATGATATAGAGAACTAAGCTGGAGGTGCTCTGGAAGATTAGTCATTCCTTGCTAGCTAACTTTCATCATCCCTGTTCAGGCTGCTGGGAGAGGAAATTCATTAATGGGATTATCCAGCTGTGTTTCTTATGAACTAAGACCAGTTTATAAGGAAAAATGCGCACTTTTGTGCATTAGTTGCACTATGGTTATGGGTGTAACTCACTGCTCCTGATTAGACTTGATGTCTTCTTCATAGGAGAAAACCATGTTTGTTATTATAATCCTGATCAGAAATCTACGGCAATTGGAACTGGGGAGCTCATAGGTCCTAGCAGAGAACTGAGTGTTTCTGTTCAGCTAAATTAACAAAGTGTTATAACCATAAACAAATGCTTCTCTCAGACTTAAACAGAGACCACTCAGGTTGTCATAAAATAACAATAAGTAGGAGAAGAGTTTCTAACACCAAACAAGATGTTTGTATTCTACCCTTTAAAGGTCTGGGGACACTGCGGAATGGGGATCTCAAAGAATGTAAGAACTAGCAGATAGAGGGAAGGATGGCAAATGACCACCTTCTGGGCTTAACTCTTGTAAAAAGCAGCTGCCGATGTCTGCAGCAGGTCTGTCTAAGAATGGACCCATCAACAGTTGAGCATGACGGAGAAGGGGCTCACTGGGCCTCACTCTTTGACGCTGAGTCATTTGATATTCACAGACATTGGGAGCTGGGGAGTCATTACCTTCAACTGTGTAATCACTGGTGACCCCCACAAAGCTCCACATATAGCTGTAAATCAATTCTGATACAACAAAATTAACCACTTAAAAAATCTGTCCTCTTTTCTTCCATCCTATCCCTCCCTGATCCCTCCTGCTCCCATTAAATTATGGTATGGTATGACCACTTTTTGTTGTTGTTGTTGTTTGAGACGGAGCTTCTCTTTTTAGCCCTGACTGTCCTAGAACTCCCTCAGGTCAGGGGAGAATGGAGGGATAGAGTACCAGGAGAGACAACTGGAGTCTGCAGGAATCTCTGGGAAGAGCTAGAAACCTAGTGCAATGGAAACTCCCAACAATCTATGAGGGTGACCCTAGCTAAGTGGCCAACCAAATCTTGGTCCAGCTTGAGACCCATGCTATGAGATGGAGATCACCTTACACACTTCCTGGAGGGTTAGGAGCCAGAGGCAGAATAGCCCAGAGGCATAGGATAAAACCAAACAGTACTGGAAAAAGTCAATGAAATGATTCCTAATGGTAATCTGCTTTACTCATGAACTGGTGCCTAGTCCAAGAGTCATCAGAGAAGCATCATCCAGCAACTGATGGAAACAGATGCAGAGACACACAGTCAAACATTAGGCAGACCTCAGAGGATCCTGTGGAAGAGGAAGACGAAGGATTGTAGGAGCCAGAGGGTCCAAGGACACCGCAAGAAAGCCTACCTAATCAACTAATCCGGGCTCATAGGGGCCCTCAGAGACTGAACTGACAACCGGGGAGCCTACATGGGACAGATCGAGGCAATCTGCATATATGTTGCTTTTGTGTAGCTTGGTTTTCTTGTGAGACTTTTAACAGTGGGAGCAGGGACTGCCTCTGTTGCCTGCTTTTGGATCCTTTTTTTCTGGGTGGGTTGCCTCATCCAGACTTAATAGGACAAGAGGTACTTAGTCTCACTGAAACTTGGTATACCATGTTTGGTTGATATCCATGGGAGGCCTGCCCTTTTCTGAAGTTGGATGAGTGAATGGGGATGGCATTTATAGGAGGGGAGGGAGGAGAAACTGCAGCTTGAATGTAAAAACAATACAAAAAATAAATCCCCCCAAAAGTGGTACATCTGGGAATCAAGATGATATGTCCTAGATGGGACTGGGTGTCTCTCATGTAAATTAGGAAGGACAGAACTAACCACAGCAGCACTAAGTTTCATACATTGGTCATCCCGCCGAGGGGATGTGAGAAGCTTGGGTCTCACTAAACAATGATCATTCTGCTAAGGAATGTGGTGCACTTGGGTCTCACTAAGAGCATATCACCCTGCTGGAGAGATGTGGCTCAGGGTGCCAAGTACTCCACAGGCCAGCTGGGAAGCTGCAAGGCTAGCTGTGCCCCTCTTGACTCTCCTTTTTCTGTGGTCCTCGCTCCTATTTGTAGGCACTCTTCAAATGTCCTGTCACACCTCTTGTGGGTTTCAAAAGCGATTCCTTTCTTTTATTAACTAAAATATTTTTTATTTGGTGGGGTGGAGCCCAAGTATTATGGTACACATGAGGAAGTCAAGTTCTCTCCTTCTGTTCTGGGAGTCAGACTCAGGGAAGCAGACTTAGTGGCATACACCTTTACTAGCTGAGTCATCTAACTGGCCATATTTCTTTCTTAGAAGATGCATTATTCTATAGTGATTCTTCTCCTTTACATGGTTCCATAGGGGTAGCTCCTAGTCCAACATCTTACCTAGAAATAAAACAAATATTATCTGAAAGGTCTATTCATATGTGGCCAATGGTAAATAGACAATGGGTGTCATCCTATGAAGAGTGGTGCCAATCATTATTCTTGGGATGACAAATAATGATACACGCAGCCACCACAATGACCTTCTCAAGTCTCTCGCTCTCTTTGAAGAAATCCAACACTGCATCAATAAAGTAAAAAGAAAATACTAGACTTTAGTTGTATTCTCCCTTTCAAACTTTCTGAAATGATCGTAGCCTTTAGATATCGGTTCACCTTGCAAAAACTAAGCCAGGACAATATCATCATAATAAAATAGGGGACTAATACATGCCCATTGAGCACATACACAAACTCAGGCAAAACACACACACATAAAATAAAATAAATAAATCCTTTTTAAAATTGGGAACTAGCATGTAGGACTCACTTTTTTTGTTGTTGTTTGTTTTTGTTTTTTAGAGACAGGGTTTCTCTGTGGTTTTGGAGCCTGTCCTGGAACTAGCTCTTGTAGACCAGGCTGGTCTCGAACACACAGAGATCCGCCTGCCTCTGCCTCCTGAGTGCTGGGATTAAAGGCGTGCGCCACCACCGCCCGGCTTAGGACTCACTTTTTAAAGTAAAAATAATAACTTTAATAAAATGTTCAAAAGTGTGAAGTAAATCAGCAAAATATATCTTGACTATTTTATAAATCCATACTTCCTCTCTCTATGACTGGCTATAATTAAAGCAACCTCTCAGAAAAGGGAAAGATGTTTGACTGCAGAGCTGGTGCGGTAGACGGGGTGGGTATCTTCTCGGAATGATGTACACGGCCTTCTCACTTCGCCGCTGGCTGGGGAGATAAATGGCTTCATTCAACTTTAAGATTCTAAGATATGCTTAAGAAAACCCTATACTTTAATATTTTTATTCCACCTGAATTATAGAAGAACGCTTTTTCAAGTGCATGCATTATCGAATGTTAATTTAAGGTTAAAGAATAGTAAGGAGGAGATGTGATTATCCAATCATTTAAACTTAAAGCTATGACAAAGACTTAAAGATTCTCTTAGGAAAGCCATATTTGATCTATTTGATTCTTTGCCTCACTATGAATAAATTGACTTTGATCCTCTATGAAACAGATGAATGACAATTTTCAATAGCACGGTTAACATAGGATAAGAGTTTCATTTTATGGATAGAGAGAGATGACCAAGTTTTTTTTAATCCCCATAGTACAGCTTTAGTAGGTCTCTGGTATGTACTGATATCCATGCTTCAGGGGCGTATGTAGTTTTTCTTGGATTTGAAGTTTTAACTTTCACTTCATCAGTCATTTAAAAGATTACAGAAAAGTTATAACTAAAATTTAAAAAAAGGGAGTTGACCTAGGAGAAAACAACTGGAGTCAATCCTATTATTAGCCCAAGCAGCTGTTTCTCCTCCAGCAAATGCCTTGGTGACCTAGGGTCTGCGCTCCCCTTTTCCCAAACGGAAAAGTAGACAACCTGAGAGATTTCCCATGAAGCTGTATACTCCATGATTTGAAAGTAATTCTTTTGTGGCAAAGTTTTGACAGGCATTGAATCTTCTTATTTGGGTCTCCAAGGAGATGCAGGACTTCCAGGATGAGTGTTTGGTTTAGCTCAGTCCATCACCATTTGGGTTACTCTTAGAACTATGTCGTTAGAGCCACAGAAGATGTGTGGCTCTTCTGGGAAATACAGCAACTGAATATAGTTGTGTTATTTTGGTGGGCTGGACTAGTGAGATTGAGACACAGAGTTTTAAACATAGAAATCATGTGCTTTTTGTTGAATTCCCATATAAGAAGGATAAATATTTCTTCTCAAGCACTTTGTATGTACTTCACCAGATGCATGATTGATCACCCACAAGCTGGGAGGCAACGACATGCTTATGTGAGTCCCACACAGAGTAACCCACATGGAGAAATAGCTGATCACACAACTATTAAGAATGACTTCATCAGAGTGTTCTTTCTTCCTCCAAGGAAAAATATATCTTTTAATAACTGAATAATTCATCTATTTTGATTTTTCAGACTAGATTATGATGTGAAGTTACTGCAGTAGTACAGGAAATCAAGTTTGATTTTGTAATATAGTCAAATGAGTACTTTAGAGTGCCATGTCTGCGATCAATAAGGAAGCTGTAACTACATTTACTGTCAGATGATGATATTGATGTAAAAACATAATGGTCGAAATTATAAAATCAATTTCAATAATTTAATCAGAAATGTTTATTGATACTGTTAAAGTTGAATTCAATAGCTTCTAGTATGTAGTTAATTTCCTACCTGTCAGAAAAATGTATTGAAATGCTCTTTCTTGAAAATGGAGTTAATTCAGTAGAGAAAGCAGCAAACTTTCATGCTAGGAGAGGGAAGAAATTGTTCTCCAGATCTTGGTGGAGGCAAATACTGAAAGCTCACATATATGTATGTGTATACATTGTATATATATGTGTATGTGTGTATATGTATGCATGTATATGAAAATGCCCTATGGTCCCAAGTTATTGGGATTACTGCTCATGAAATGGTTCAAGAGAGAAATTCTATGCTCCTTGCAATACTGCAGAGATGAGCAATCAACACATGGTAAAGATGCGTGGATGCTGTGCAGGTCTATGTGGAATGATATTCAGCTTTAAAAATGAATAGAGAGATTAAGCTCTAAGGACTGGAAACTTTGATGTTTTGACTCTTCTCCAACCTAATAGTTATGATCTTTTTTTCCATATTATGTTGAATCTCTCTTAACTGAAGCAAATTTACATAAAAGGTGTGAAGTCTAATTTTCTTCTAAAGATTTTGTGTGATTTGAGAACCTGTCCTCTTTACAAGAGATAAAGCTCAAACTTTGTTGGCTTAACAATTAATTGGATGGTAAGTCACCTAAATTTTAAATTCTGTATGGTTATACAGAAATTATCAATTTTCCTGTTCTGTAGTGAATGGAATGGTATTTTCTTATAACGGCATTCGAAGGGTAGCACTAGCTGGGTAAACTATTTTCTGGGTCATTTGCTTGCTATCCTATTGCACTCTCCACTTTGGAAGTCAAGCTTGCATTTGAACTGCTCGTCAAATGGTCCACGCTCTTTATTTTTCCACCATGTAATTCTCTATTATATTATCAACCTGGCACTTTTAGCATTGACTCATGTCATATTCTGCCTTTTACTTTCATGTTTGTTTTGGCATGTTTTGTTTCCCAAGCTAAACTATTTGATCCCCAAAGGCTGGTACTGAGTCAAATATCCTCTAGAACATTACATGACTAGGCAATTGTATATCACATTATGGCTATTCGGTGTCTGATCAACTGAATAATTCAAAAATTGTGAAGATTGCAATTGATGCATAATTTAGAATGAAACCATGCTGGGTATTGAGGTATGTTCCTTTCAATTAAATCTTGATTGGAATCACATGATTTCTGGATATGTGGTTTTCATTGTGCAAAGGGAATCAAAGTTCAGATAATTTGCACCATCATAGACATCATTGCACTTCTGGCCTCTTGACACATGCTGCCCGTTTCTCTTTTTGCTGTGCCATGATGATTCCTAAGAAACTAACTTGTATCTGATAAAGATATGGAAGAAGAATCTAGTTGCTTAAAAATTAACCAAGTTCTTTGAGAAGAAGAGGATGTCCCCAAACTTCTGAGAATTGATGTCAGACTATATGGAAGGCTTTATTTAAGTCTCTAATCTTTAATTTTTAGGACTTTGGATTTAAATCTCTTGGCTGAAACAAGTATATTCAGTCTTCCAAATACTTGAAAAGATATGCTGATTATAGCTGGAAATGGAATTTTACTTAAAATTCCATTTTTCCCTAAACTTGGGTGGGTTTGCTTTCACAACTTCCTCCCCTGCCAATTGTGTTGCTCAATGACCTCCCCAGGTCATCTCCTGCTTCCTGGCCTTTGTCATTTCTGCTATTTTGATTATTCATTGAATGTCAAAGGCTCGTGTCAAGTATTCAAACTCAAGTTTCTTTGCATCAACTGTGTCTATAGGAGGAAAATGATATAAGTAATATCAACACATAAGGAAATATAAGCATACATCTAAAGACAGTATGAATCTACCTATAGAACCCAAGTGACTGAAAAGACAAATCCCATTTTCTTACTAGCCGTCTGATACGTGTCTGTAAAATTAAATGTCTAATCACATGGCTTCAGATGACCAAATCGATAATGATGAATCATTGGGTCATTGTGATATTGTGCGAGAAATAAAGACTGTCACAGCATGCTTGGAGATGTTGTTCACTATTCACTGAGTGACTATCATGTGTTAGACATGATTTAATACTTAATCATTGTAATCACCTTACAGTACCTATATTATCACCCACACAAAAATAAACTTTACAAAATGTTCTTTGAAAATAGAGATACTTGAACTTAATTCTCACTTCCTATGCTTATTAACATTGAAGCTTTAAATGAATTTATCATTCTAAACTTCAGTATTTTATATTAAAATTGATTTGTAGTGTGTCTGTGTGTGCACCCATGCACTTGTGCCATGCACATATGTGGAAGCCTAAGATAATTTAGAAGGGGCCAGTTCCTTCCTTTTATCATTTGGGTTCTGGAATCAAACTTGGATTGCCAAGACTGGCAGCTGGAATCTTTACCTACTAAGCCGTCTAAATGGCTTCTTAGATTTCAGTCTTTTTAGATATTGAAATGAGAAACATTGGGACCGGTGACAGGGATTGATGGGTAAAGGAACTTGTCATAAAAGCTTGGTGACCCAAGTTCTATACCTCCAAACACTTTAAAGGTGGAAGGAGATTGCTAACTCGCAAAGCTGACCTTTGACCTCCATACTCATGCCTGTTTCTTGCTGCTTGCATGACCCCCTCCCTATTATTACAAAAATAATAAATAATTTTAAGGAGGAGAAAAATAAAAATCATGGCATACATTTCATACAATTATTGTTTTAAAATACAGGATGCTTGCAGAATGCTTAACAAAGTCATGGCTGTTGGGTTTGCTATATTTTTTCTATATTAATTTTTACTATAAACAGATAAGAAAGCATAATTTAGTGAATTTAAATAACTTTCTTCAGTTCATAGAGTAAGTAAGTGGAAGAATGCTAATTTAAACCCACATCTCTTCAATTTCAGTATCTGCTGGAATATTGCATGGGCTTTTGGTGCTACCGGACAGTGAAGTGAACCAGGGCAGGATAAATTGGGATAGAAATGAAGGAATACATGTATATGAAATATGTTATAAAGAAAAAGACCACTGACATGCTATAACAAAAGGGAGAACGACTACATTATTCCAGGTTGAGCCTACAGTAGTGGAGAGTTGTGCTTGAGATGAAATCTGCTGCCACCTCAGCTGCCTCCACTGAATCGAGACTGTGTGAGAGGCTACATGCTCTGGAGGCTGGTGCTGCTTCATCCCTGATGCCGCCTGGCTATATGAAACACTAAGCAACAGCTGTTTCTTGCCATCAGTTGCATCGAACACCAAAAATGCTTGCTCTGCCTCCCCTCCAAGCTTCCATTGCCTTCTCCAATTGTATGATATAACAAGAAGACATGTGGCAAAAAATGTCTGAACACTGTAATTTGCAGCTGTGTGCCCCAGAAGTCCAGGGTGCACACACATGAGATGACGAGACTGAGAGAAAAAGAACAAGCAGACGAGGAGATGCTACAAGAATTGGAAATCTCAAAAAGAGGGAATGGTTTGTTGCTGGGGTAATGGATAGCATGTCATACAGAAGAGTATATGCTTCTACTCTCAGAAATCCATTCAAATAGGATCCATTTTTTTGTTGGAATAAACCTATAAAAGTTAATTAAATTTCATTATCTATGACCGCATCTTAACATAGTGGAAAAGCTTGCTAATTGAAAGGAAACATAATATATGTACAAACACAGCAAGGGAACTCTTACATATTTCCCTTCTTATTGGTGCTGCTGAGCAGGATTGCATTTTCACCCATCTGTGGACCCTTAAATAACCAAGCAGAGTGTAACGATCAAGGTCTGTGTGCACATTGCCTATAATTTTGTTGTTTCTTTCTTATGATTTCCATACAGCATCCCTAGAAAGCAGAATAGTGATGCTTTGGCATGATTCTTTCCAAGCAACCACAGTGTGTCTAAATGTGTAGCAAGCCCTCAACTAAATTTGCATAGAAGGAAGCATGGGGGACTCATAATTCTGTTGAGAGTGTTCCCTTCTCTCTAAAGTAACTTTACTTACTTCCTCCATCTTCCTTCTGTTTATATAGTTAAAATGGGAAGCACCTCTTTTGAGATGCTCGGTTGTATAAAGGACTGTTATAAAATGAACAAACAAATAAATGTACCTACTGTTATGGCTTGAATGTGAAATGCTCTCTCAAATGTGTATTTCTGAGCACTTGGTAGTATTGATTCAGAAGTTTGTTAAACCATTTGGAAAGAGCAAGAGGAAGTGGGTCACCTGGAGATAAGGTTAGATGGCAGGACCATCAGCTGTATCTAGCTTCCCCCTTCTGGACCAACTCACTTCACACTCCCCTGCAACCATAGCGCCATGTCTTGCTCAGTGTGGACCTGTGAGATAACATGAGTCTGTCCTAAATTGCCTCTTGTCAGGTCACCACGACAAGGAAAGTGACTAATACATGGATCAAATTTTCACTGGTTTTGTCGAGAGATGAAAATGTTCTTCATATCTTCTTTAAATACCATTTTTACACAAGGACTAAAGGTATTTCCCACTACCTGAATTTTGAACTATTTTAAAAATAATTGATATGTTTACTATTAATTATGAAACTAAAACAGACCACAAACATAGAAGAGGATGTCTCTTAAAATGCCAATATTCACTTAGATATAGTGTTAAATTGATATCTTCTTTAACATTAAGGACTATGCTAAAATAATTAATAATGAACAATTCTTTAAGCCTTTGGCACATAACATAAAGAGAAACAAGCTAGTTTCTACCATCTGTCTACTTCCCTAAGTTGTTTTCCTTAATCTCCAGAAAAGCAAAGATGACCGTCTATGGTAACCATGATGGAGGATCTACCTTATGCTGCCACCCGCAGCAGCCTGGAGTGTACCCCTCATCAATTAGGGATCACGATTCAACTGGCTTTGAAGTACAGAATTTCAGGATAAGCCAATCTACACTAAAACTGGAGTTTATTAAGACATTTTCATATAAAATTATTCATTTCATAACCTCATGTTTAATATCTAGTTCTTACTATTTTCTCTTTTATAAACTTTGTGTGTATGAGTATTTTATCTGCACATATGTATGTGGACCACTTGTGTGCAGTGCCTCTGAAGGTCAGAAGAAGGCATCAGATCCCCCTGAAGATGAAATTACAGATGACTGTGAGTGGCCATGTCGGGGTGCTGGGTACTGAACCGAGGTCCTCTGCAGGAGCAACAAGTGATTTTAATTACCTCAGCTCTTTGTTTAATGTTTTCAATTCTTTGTATAGCCTGGATATTAATCCTCTGTGAATGTATAGGTAGCAGTGTTTTTCTCGCTCTGTAGGCTTTTGCTGGACTCAATAAACACCTTCTTTTGCTATGCTGAAGGTTTTTAATTTCATGAGGTCATATTTGTCAATTGCTGTGATGATCAAAAATTTTAGAGACCTTCCCTTCTTTAATTTTCTTTTCTTCTTTTCTTTTTTTAATATTCACAGGATCAAGATGGCTCAGAGCCTACGAACTTTTTACCCCTTCTTCTGTTGTCTGATTCTTCACCTACTTAGACGCTTTGATCATTCCCCACACCTCTCATATTCTTGATGTTTTGTTTTGAGGCAGAGACTCATATCGCCAAAGCAGGCTCCAAGTCTCCCGTGAACTCCGGATGCTCCTACTTCTATTTCTCAAGTGCTAACCACAGCTGGGCACTATGGTAACTAATGTCCCGGATCCTCCTGCTTCTACTTTTCAAGTGGTAACTATGGCTGGGCACTACGCAACTGATGTTCTTTATTTCCTTTGAATATTTTCTCCAATATCCCAAACCCCAGTGATCCCTGAAAACTTTGGAGAATTTTACATGGACACCCAGGGCTGTAGGCTAGTATAGTAAAGACTGAATAGAGAATCTGTTACTGCCCTTATTTCACAATTGCACAGCCTGGGAATCAAGCCCGAGACTTTGCTCATGCTAAGTTAACACCCTTCCACTTAGGTATGTCCCTCTTTACCCAAGGAAGCATGGGGTGATATTGAACACTTAGTGAACGTCCAAATGTTTTAAATGTACAATTGGTGTTAGCGAACTTTCTTTTCTATTCATAGGGAGGATACTGATTCTTGTAGATGTTAAATTATTTGCCTAAATACATACAGCAAGTGCATTAAACATTTCAAATTTAAACCTGTATTTTACAAGTTTCAGCATTTGAGAGACTTTTGCAGGGGGCCTATAAAGCCGTTGAGGGGTAAAGCGAACCTTATTCATGGCTTGCCAGCTTTGTACTTATCTGTTTCCTTCTAGTCTCTCCTAAAGCCATAGGTCGCTTGGTTCATGCCCTGGTTTGAGTGTTCACAGTGCCCAATGCCCATCTCATAAGGACACTCACAGCGATGAGGACATATCCTTACTGTGCTCACCAAACTCTGCCACATCTTCCTGGGCACGTTCGGGGAACCATGGAACAGGTACTGAAGTGTTAGCAGGTTTGGGCCTTTCCAAAATCTCTTCTCTCTTGCTTTCCAGTTTTCTGGGTGGAGGAAGAGAGCTCTGCGAAGAGTTGGAAATAAGAGCAGTTTGGCAGGCACATCCTAATTCTCTGAGCAGACATGGCTCACCTACTTCAGCGAGACATTAACTGTGGTTAGGTTGAGAAGCCGAGATATCACTGTCATCTCATCACTGGCAGCCTAGTGATCTAACTAGTGCTCACTTCTGGAAGGATAGCCATTTGCCAAAGTCGAAACTGCAGCCTTACAGAGATGAAGTAGGAGCTGGGGGTATCCCTCAGTTGTCAGACAGTTTGCCTAGCATGCATACAGTCATGGCTTCATTCTCATCACCACATTAGCAGGCATGTTGATCCATGCATGTGGTCCAGTAATGGGGATGTACATGCAGCAAGGTCCTTACTGTCTATATAACAGCTTAGAGGCCAGTTTGAGCTGCATAAAACTCTGCCTTAACAACAGTGACAATGATGACGGTGACAAAATTAGGTAGTTTTCTCAGACCCTCATAGCTACTATGGGACAAGCTTCTTTCCAAGGCTTAAATCATTTCAGTCTCAGAGCTTATGTTATTAACCAGTCACACCTTGATTGACATCAAGAGCCTTAAAGCACAATACCTAGAGATAATTTATCTCAGTTAGGAAAGCCCACTATTTTACTGAAGAGCAAAGAGATCTGAGATACACATGGCAGGGAATTGGGTTGGGGAGAAAGCAAACATCTTTTCAGGATGCATGCGCCATCTTTCATCCTTCCTTAAAATGTATCAATACACCTTTATCATTTCCATGAACACTTAGCCTAGAGCATCCAAACGCTGCCTCTCGTACAACTATGAGATAAACAGAGCCTTAGTGAGGTGCTGGAAAATAATCTGGGTCAGTTCTTAAACTGGAGATAGTTGACAAGGTCAAGAAGGCCCTGTGTGTTTGTGTCTGCATGCATATGTGTTCGTGTTCACAGTGTGTCTGTATGTGTGAAGCAGGTGCGTGTGGGTCAGGGTGTGCATGTGGAGGTCAGAGATCAGCCTCAGCTGTTAGTCCCCACCCTGTTTGACATAGGGTGTTTTTGTTGTTATTTTGCTGTAGTTTCAAGCTGTCTGGCCTGCAAACCTCCATGGATCCTCTTGTCTCCCCGGTCTTCCTGCAGGAGCACAGGGATCACAGGTGCTTGTGTAACGAGCCCAGTTTTTACGTGGGGTCCAGAGGTTTGAGCTCAGGCCTCACATTTGTGTTTACCCATGGAGCCATCGCCCTAGTCCTGCCTGCTTTGGTTCCTTAAAGGTCCACTGTTCACTCAACACTACAATTTTCTTAGCTTCTGAACTCTGGGAGAAAATTCTTTAGACAGAATCTATGGCATTGCACACTCCCCCTTGATCCTCTATCCCCATTTTAGCTTGAGATGAAAGGTCTGGGGTGAAGGATTCAATTCTGTATTCTGTGTTTTTGCAAAAAGCACTAGCTTTATGGAAAATTTTGCCTTACAGGTTCCGCTCAAGCTCTGCCTTTCCTCCCAGAAACTACAGCATCTGCCACAAACAACAAATGACTACACTTTCCAGATTCCATGAACAATGCGAACAGCGCTCAGCCAGAGGCTAGTGCCTCTATCCTCACCCTCCCAAGGTGAGCTCACTCTTTGCTGATGGTGATATTCGGAACTCGATGGGACTCCAGATGTGCCAGCAGCCTTGCCTTAATGTGGAACCCTTATGATTAGAAAGCTGAGTGGCTATATTTGCATATGAAACGGTTCTCTATGGTAGTGCTGGGAATATTAAGTGGGTAAGTTCCAGGGAGCTCTGGAGACTTGAGTCCTTAGCAATGATTTAATAAGACCTGTTGCAAACAACTCTAGTTAAATTAGCAATCTGTGCAGTGGATGGCCTTAATATGGGTCTTAAGAGTGTCTCACATCCAGCTAGAACTTATGGCCCTGCATTTCCCTCAGTGCTCTGGGGGAGGATAAAAAGTGGATGAAGAGTCTACCCTGAGGGAACTTCCATTCTAGTTATATCAGACACACACACACAGGAACATTATAAGGTGACATATGAGCAAGGTGAGGGTGCGAGGCACTCTGTTGTATAAGCACTGAAGGGAAGAGAATAAAAAAATGTTGCTACCTTTCTACATATTAAATATCTCTCAACTGAATACAGCCCAGATATCATTCTCTGTTATAAATAAGCTAGTCATCGTAATTTTCAAAGCTGAAAACAAGCTAAAGGTTTTGCTTCTCATAGTAGTCTATTAACATACAAAACTGGAAATCAGCCAGGCTACTTCTTTGCTGAAGAACTGGGGTGTTTCTTTTTATGTAAGCCCAGCTGAATGCTCAATGTCTGCTCCAGTTCCTAGTTTAGGACAATTTCTAAGTGATCAGTGACACGATTTGTTTTGTCTTCCACATCTGCCAGCTATCCTACTCTCGTTAGGCCCCTTTATCTTCGAAAACAAACCTAAAGTGATCACAAGAAATATTCAGATGGAATAGTTGTGGGCCACCTGGTCAGATTTACAACTAACAGGGAATCTGGAGCACTCAGCCCTCATGAATCATCTCGCTGCAGGTTACTGGACTATACTCTAGAATTGTCTCATCTGCGAGGGCTCTCATGAATCCTCGAGCTGCAGTTTATTGGACTATACTCTAGAATCGTCTCATCCGCAAGCAGGAATGTTCTAGGAAGACACAAAAACACAAGCGTCGTAAACAAATGCAGACAAAACACTGAGGCGCAGTGCAAGGCACCGCTCAGGCTTACCAACCACCAAGAGTTCTTTGGGAAGATTTTGGAAGGGATGACAAGTCACGAAAGCCACAGGAGCGTCAAGCCCAAAGCCCTGGTTACAGAACCTGAGTCTAAAGAGAGGGTGATGGGTTACTTTCTTCTCTCTTAAGACCCTGATCAGAATACCAATTCGGCACTTGTTTCACGAGATTACAGTAGTAACTGAGAGGCAGCAAAGGGAGAATAAAGTTGAAATAGAACTGAAAAAAAATGAATAGAACTGTGAAGACGGGCTTAATCTTTTAAAGATATTTTCCAGGTGGATTGACTGAGTTGTGCAATGTTTCCCAACCTGTAGATAAATCTCCTGGTCAATCCTGGTGTCACCAATGACCATTAAGATTGGCCCTCCACCTCTGTCATGGAAACATTTCACGGATGCTTTATTCTTTCTTGAAAAGGAGACACGCCTAGGTTTTGGAATTTGGGCTTTCTCATTCCGGGCTCAGGGTGAAGTGTGCTGTGTTTGGATAAAACCTTTACTATGTGGGTGTTTGAGAATAAAGCTACAGGGTCTTTTTTTTATTATTATTAAATTTAAAATCATGGGTTGTATGCTGAATGTCCTTCATTCTGTCTATTTCATTGTTTAAATTCATCCAATAGTCACCCCGGAATTATTTCTAACAATTGGGATGACTTCATTTGTGTTTGTTTTCCTTTTCTATTAATACATGACAAACTGTGAAATTTGCCATTTGACCATAGCCAGGCCATGAAATTTGTCATCTCGCTCTGTAATTTACATGGAGCCTTGGCTCTAGATACATTTCAGACAGGGTGATTGCTTTCTGCCTGATGCAAGGAACGGAACAAAGGAGGAATGCACACAGCACACAACACAGGCAATTCAGAACAGACATCAGGAGGGCTTTCCATGCCTCTGGCCCTTTTAAGGCTGCAAAACCCATTGCACTGCACCAACTGCTTCCAAAGGAAGAGTGCAATGGGACAAACCAAGGCCCTACTACCCAAACCAAGAGACCGTGGAATAGCATTCTGGGACAGATTACTTAAAAACAGAGATGTTCTGACAAACGGGTGTGGATTGGAGCATTATGGCCAGAAGTGTATTGCATAATATGAGGAGCCTTTTGGAACTGGAGTTTCAGAGGCAAGCCACCAGAACCATTCAAGAGTTTACAGCATGTTCACAAACTATTGTTCCAAGAACCATGAATTTCCCCTTCTCTTTCCATTCCCTCCTCTTTAAAATTGAATTCAAATTAGATTCTTCTGTTTGTGATTCTCTCTCTCTCTCTCTCTCTCTCTCTCTCTCTCTCTCTCTCTCTCTCTCTCTCACACACACACACACACACACACACACACACAGTCTTCTGAACAATATGTGGTTAAAGCTAGTTTTAGATTCACACACAAACAAAATGTCTTCTGAACAATATGAAGTCGAAGTTAGACTAGACACTTTTCAGGGAAGATCCTGCATCTGTTTCTAATGATCTCCTTGGTTCTAAAGAGGAAGGAAAACTTCGCTGGCCTGTGCTCCCACAGAATATTTTCCCTGCCAAGAATAGGGCTCCATCACCCTGTGACTGACTTGCCAAATGTCCGTGGACTGTGGAGTCTGAGGAGTAAAGTTAAAACTGTGGCCATAGCCAATCACACACTGTAGAGGAGGACCACTGAGCTAGTAGTATCTACGTCATTTCACTGTGGAAATGGCTTTGGGAGTGCGATTTTCTTTGCAGGGGAAATGGGGAAGTGTTCGGGAGCAGACATGCAGCTACAAGGGAAGGTGGTAGGAAGGAGGAGATGCCTAAGTCAGGGCTCACTCCTCTGGGTTCCTATTACTTTCTGAGCAAAAGGGAAGTAGGAGAGCAAGTAGGTGCCACATAGCTGCTTGGGCTCCTGGAGACTGAGAAGGGATGACATAGGATCTGTTACAAAGGATTCATCATTTGCCTCACCCGAGAGGCCTCCGGTTTTCTAGTGTTCAGAGTGATGACTGAAAGAGGACTGTCAGCTCTGTGGTGGCATCTAGAGGGAGCCTGCTAAAGAGCAGGGAGCTGGGTCTATTGTCTCAGGAACTCATGGTCTTCACCTATAGAGAGTAAAGTTTTGATGGACAGCAAGAAACTTCAGAGGCACAGTTCATAACCATTTTATGGCTTCTTTCACTCTGGTTTCTTTGTAGAAAGTAGGTTTCGATTTTCTCAAGCCAGTCATTACTACAAAAACCACCTGCTTCTGGTACATTGTAAACTTTGTCTTGTCTTGCAAAACCTTACTAAGTAAATAGTTGGTTTTCATAATTATGTAGAAAACGACATCAAGTATTATATTTCAAGCAAGGATACCCAACTTAGCATCATCAACTGTTACATGTGCTCTGGGTGAGGGTGTGAGTGAGACATGGCATTTTTCAGTTGATTCTTGCAAACGGGTAAATCTTTTTTATTTGATTATTACAGGTACTTCTTCTACACTTCAACCAGTTGTACATACCGCCCTGCTTTACAGCTGGCCTCTGCCAGTTTAGCCTTCATAATACAAGAAGATATATTCCCTTCTTACCATTCTAACCTGTGTGCCTTATACAACATCTCAAATGAAAACAGAAAACCCCCAAGGGAAAATAATAGATGAAAGAAGATTGTTTGAAGAAAATAAACAGATAGCCACTTTTTGTCAAAACAAATAGTACAGACATGCTGTTTTATTCATAGGAATTTGTGTAAGTCACAGAGTGTGACAAAATGGAGTTCCCTTCCACCATTGCCTAATCCATGGGGCGATCCCTGTAACACAACAACCCGGGATTTGGTTGTGAGTGTTGTGCCTACCCTGCAGGTAAGGCTGCCCTCTTCACTTCATTCCTCTGTAGACTATGCCTTCTTTGCTTCTTTGAATAATTTTACTGTGTGTGTTAACAGTATACAAATGTGTCATGGGAGCATATAGATAATGTGTTAATGCAGAAGCAAATAAGTACCTCCACCATCATTTTTATGACCTATTTTATTTTTATTTGTGTATGTGTATGTGTGAATGCTTGCAAGTACTTGCAAGCAGGTACATCTGGATTCCAGAAGAGAATTTCAGCTCTTCTGGAGCCAGAGTTACTGAATCTTGAGCCACCAGATGTGGTTTCTGGGGACTGTACTCTGGTCTTCTGCAAGAGCTCTAAGCACTCTTAACTACTGAGCTAACTCTCCAGGCTGTCCACTCTTTGTTTCTTGAACATATCAACCTCTTCCCTAACATAGGGGTCCTGTCTTGTGTGCCTAGAATTGATGGAGGAAGGTCATTGGTTAAAAATAAAGAAACTGCTTGACCCATTTGATAGGCCATCCCATAGGTGGGTGGAGTAGACAGAATAGAATGCTGGGAGGAAGAGGAAGTGAGATCAGATGCAGGGCAGCTCCTCTGAGAAACAGATGCCATGCTCCCCTCTCCCTGGCAGACGTGATGAAGCTCCGACCCAGGATGGACGTAGGCTAGAATCTTCCCGGTAAGCGCTCTTTGGGGTGCTACACACACGAATAGAAATGGGTCAAGCAGTGTTTAAAAGAATACAGTTTGTGGAGTTCCGGCCGGCGGAGGCACCGGCAGGCAGGCCTAGGCGGCGGAAGCAACGGCGCGCAGGCAGGCCCGGGCAGCGGAGGCACCAGCACGCAGGCAAGTCCTGACGGCAGAGGCACCGGCGTGCAGGCAGGCCCGGGTGGTGGAGGCACCGGCAGTCAGGCCCGGCAGGCAGGCCTAGGCAGCGGAAGCACCGGCGCACAGACAGGCCCGGGCGGCGGAGGCACCAGCACGCAGGCAAGTCCGGGCGGCAGAGGCACCGGCGTGCAGGCAGGCCCGGGTGGCGGAGGCACCGGCAGGCAGGCCTAGGCGGCGGAAACACCGGCGCACAGACAGTTCCGGGCGGCGGAGGCACCGGCAGGCAGGCCCGGTCGGCGGAGGCACTGGATACAGGATAGTGCGGGCAAGAAACAGTGAAGCCTGCACTGAGAACAGATTGCCCCGCTACAATTAAATTAAACCCAATAGATAGCATCGGTAAGAGGAGATGGGCAGACGCCAAGGCAAGAATTCACCCAACAATCTGAAAAACAACATGAAAACACCAGAACCCAATGATCTTACAACACAAGGACTTGAACACCCTATCACAGGAGAAGAGGAAAAAACTGACTTTTTGAAAGCAATAGAGTCCCTTAAACAACATGTAAAAAACGCCCTCATAGAAATGGATGAGAAGTATAACAAAAAGTTTGAAGAAATGAGTAAATACGTAAATGATACCCTGGGAAGCCAAGAAAAAACGATCAAACAGGTAATGGAAACAGTCCAAGAATTGAAAACTGAAATGGAAGCAAGGAAGAAAACACAAACTGAGGACCAGCTGGATATGGCAAATATAGGTCAACGAGCAGAGACTACAGAAACAAGCATAATCAATAGAATACAAGAGATAGAAGAAAGAATCTCAGATTCTGAAGACAACATAGAGAAAATAAACGGACTGATCAAAGAAAACACCAAAACCAACAAATTCTCATCACAAAACATTCAGGAAATATGGGACACAATAAAAAGACCAAACCTAAGAATAATAGGGATAGAAGAAGGAGAAGAGGCACAGCTCAAAGGTCCAGAAAACATTTTTAACAAAATTATGGAAGAAAACTTCCCCAACATAAAGAAAGATATTCCTTTGAATATTCAAGAAGCATACAGAACACCAAACAGACTGGATCAAAAAAAAACGTCCCCTCGCCATATAATAATCAAAACACAAAATATACAGATTAAAGAAAGAATATTAAGAGCTGCAAAGGAAAAAGGCCAAGTAACTTATAAGGGTAAACCGATCAGACTTACACCTGACTTCTCTATGGAAACCATGAAAGCCAGAAGGTCCTGGATAGAGGTACTATAGAAACTAAGAGACCATGGATGCAAACCCAAACTACTATACCCAGCCAAGCTATTGTTCACTATCAATGGAGAAAACAAGACATTCCAGGATAAGAACAAATTTAAACAATACGTTGCCACAAATCCAGCCCTACAGAAAGTAATAGAAGGAAAATCACAACCCAAGGAATCCAACATTGCCAACACTGCCTACAATAACCCAGGCATCTAGCGACCCTTCAACAGCACAACTCAAAGAAGGGAGACACACAAACTCTTCTACCAAAAGCAGTAAGAATAACCGGAGTTAACAACCACTGGTCATTAATATCACTTAATATTAATGGTCTCAATTCACCAATAAAAAGGCACAGGCTAAGAGATTGGATACGAAAACAGGATCCAACAGTCTGCTGTTTGCAAGAAACTCATCTCAACCACAAAGACAGGCATCTACTCAGAGTAAAGGGTTGGGAAAAGGTTTTTCAAGCAAATGGTCCTAAGAAAAAAGCAGGTGTGGCCATACTAATTTCTAACAAAACTGACTTCAAACTAAAATCAATCAGAAGAGATCGACAGGGACACTTTATACTCATAACAGGAACGATTCAGCAGGATGAAGTCTCAATCCTGAATATCTATGCCCCTAATATAAAAGCACCCACTTATGTAAAAGAAATATTGCTAAAACTCAAGGCAGACATCAAATCACACACACTAGTAGTAGGAGACTTCAACACACCTCTCTCACCAATGGACAGGTCAATCAGACAGAAAACTAATAGAGAATTAAGAGAATTGTTGGAGGTAATGAATCAAATGGACTTAACAGACATCTATAGAACACTCCACCCAAATAGGAAAGAATACACCTTCTTCTCTGCAGCTCATGGAACCTTCTCGAAAATTGACCACATACTTGGAAACAAAGGAAACCTCCACAGATACAAAAAAATATCAGTGTCCACCTGTGTCTTATCAGATCACCACGGATTAAAGTTAGAAGCCACCAACAAAGCTACCCCCAGAAAGCTGACAAACTCATGGAAACTGAACAGTCAACTACTGAACCACACCTGGGTCAAGGAAGAAATTAAGAAAGAAATTAAAGTCTTCCTTGAATTTAATGAAAACAAAGAGACAACATACTCAAACCTGTGGGACACGATGAAAGCAGTGCTAAGAGGAAAGTTCATAGCACTAAGTGCCCACTTAAAGAAAACGGAGAAAGCATACATTGGGGACTTAACAGCACACCTGAAAGCTCTAGAAAAAAAAGAAGCAGACGCGCCCAGGAGGAGTAGAAGACTGGAAATAATCAAACTGAGGGCAGAAATCAACAAAATAGAAACACAGAAAACAGTCCAAAGAATCAATGAAACAAAAAGTTGGTTCTTGGAGAAAATCAACAAGATTGACAAACCCCTATCCAAACTAATTAAACAACAGAGAGAGAACACGCAAATAAATAAGATCAGAAATGAAAAGGGGGACATAACCACAGACACAGAGGAAATTCAGAGAATCATTAGATCTTACTACAAAAGCCTGTATGCCACAAAACTGGAAAATGCAAAAGAAATGGACACTTTTTTAGATAAGTACCATATACCAAACCTAAACCAAGACCAGGTGAACGATCTAAATAGACCTGTTAGTCGCGAAGAATTAGAAACAGTTATCAAAAATCTCCCTTCCAAAAAAAGCCCAGGGCCAGATGGTTTCAATGCAGAATTCTACCAGAACTTCCAAGAAGAGCTAATACCTATACTTCTTAATGTATTTCACAATATAGAAACAGAAGAGTCATTGCCAAATTCCTTTTATGAAGCTACAGTTACCCTGATACCAAAACCACACAAAGACCCAACCAAGAAAGAGAATTACAGGCCTATCTCACTCATGAACATCGACGCAAAAATTCTCAATAAAATACTGGCAAACCGAATCCAAGAACACATTAGAAAAGTTATCCATTATGATCAAGTAGGCTTCATTCCAGAGATGCAGGGCTGGTTCAACATACGCAAATCTATCAATGTAATCAACCATATAAATAAACTGAAAGAAAAAAACCATATGATCATTTCATTAGATGCTGAAAAAGCATTCGACAAAATTCAACACTCCTTTATGATAAAGGTCTTGGAGAGATTAGGGATACAAGGGGCATACCTAAATATAATAAAAGCTATTTACAGCAAGCCAACAGCTAACATTAAATTAAATGGAGAAAAACTCAAAGCCATCCCACTAAAATCAGGAACACGACAAGGATGTCCACTCTCTCCATACCTCTTCAATATAGTGCTTGAAGTTCTAGCAATAGCAATAAGACAACATAAGGGGATCAAGGGGATCCGTATTGGAAAGGAAGAAGTTAAGCTTTCATTATTTGCAGATGATATGATAGTATACATAACCGACCCCAAAAACTCTACCAAAGAACTCCTACAGCTGATAAACACCTTTGGTAATGTGGCAGGATACAAAATCAACTCCAAAAAATCAGTTGCCTTCCTATACACTAAGGATAAGGAAGCAGAGAGGGAAATCAGAGAAGCATCACCTTTCACGATAGCCACAAATAGCATAAAATACCTTGGGGTAACTCTGACCAAGGAAGTGAAAGATCTATTTGGCAAGAACTTTAAGTCTTTGAAGAAAGAAATTGAAGAGGACACCAGAAAATGGAAGGACCTCCCTTGCTCTTGGATTGGGAGGATCAACATAGTAAAAATGGCAATTCTACCAAAAGCAATCTATAGATTCAACGCAATCCCCATCAAAATCCCATCAAAATTCTTCACAGATCTGGAGAAGACAATAATCAACTTTATATGGAAAAACAAAAAACCCAGGATAGCCAAAACAATCTTATACAATAAAGGATTGTCTGGAGGCATTACCATCCCTGACTTCAAACTCTATTACAGAGCTACAGTACTGAAAACGGCTTGGTACTGGCATAAAAACAGAGAAGTCGACCAATGGAATAGAATAGAAGACCCTGACTTTAGCCCACAAACCTATGAACACCTGATTTTCGATAAAGGAGCTAAAAGTATACAATGGAAAAAAGAGAGCATCTTCAACAAATTGTGCTGGCAAAACTGGAAGTCAATCTGTAGAAGAATGAAAATAGATCCATATATATCACCATGCACAAAACTCAAGTCCAAATGGATTAAAGACCTCAATATCAGTCCAAACACACTGAATCTGATAGAAGAGAAAGTGGGAAGTACTCTACAACACATGGGCACAGGAGAACACTTCCTACGTACAACCCCAGCAGCACAAACACTAAGGACATCATTGAATAAATGGGACCTCCTGAGACTGAGAAGCTTCTGTAAAGCAAAGGACACTGTCACTAAGACAGAAAGGCAACCCACTGACTGGGAGAAGATCTTCACCAACCCCGCAACTGACAAAGGTCTGATATCCAAAATATACAAAGAACTCAAGAAATTAGACCGTAAAAGGTTAATCAATCCAATTATAAAATGGGGCACTGAGCTGAACAGAGACTTTTCAACAGAAGAAGTTCAAATGGCCAAAAGTCACTTAAGATCATGCTCAACTTCCTTAGCAATCAGGGAAATGCAAATCAAGACAACATTAAGATACCATCTTACACCGGTCAGAATGGCTAAAATCAAAAACACCAATGATAGCCTCTGCTGGAGAGGTTGTGGAGAAAGGGGCACTCTCATCCATTGCTGGTGGGAATGCAAACTTGTGCAACCACTTTGGAAAGCAGTGTGGCGGTTTCTCAGGAAAGTCGGGTTCAACCTACCTCTTGACCCAGCAATACCACTATTGGGAATATACCCAAGAGATGCCCAAACATACAACAAAAGTATATGCTCAACTATGTTCATAGCAGCATTGTTTGTAATTGCCAGAACCTGGAAACAACCTAGATGTCCTTCAATGGAAGAATGGATGAAGAAAGTATGGAATATATACATATTAGAGTACTACTCAGCAGTAAAAAACAATGACTTCTTGAATTTTGCATACAAATGGACGGAAATTGAAAACACTATCCTGAGTGAGGTAAGCCAGACCCAAAAAGAGGAACATGGGATGTACTCACTCATATTTGGTTTCTAGCCATAAATAAAGGACATTGAGACTATAATTCGTGACTCTAGAGAAGCTAAATAAGAAGGTGAACCCAAAGAAAAACATATAAGCATCCCCCTGAATATTAACCTTCATCAGGCGATGAAAGAAGACAGAGACAGAGACCAACATTGGAGCACTGGACTGAAGTCTCACGATCCAAAGGAGGAGCAGAAGGAGAGTGAGCACGAGCAAGGAACTCAGGACTGCGAGGGGTGCACCCACACACTGAGGCAATGGGGATGTTCTATCGGGAACTCACCAAGGCCAGCTGGCCGGGGACTGAAAAAGCATGGGACAAAACCGGTCTCGCTGAACATAATGGACAATGAGGACTACTGAGAACTGAAGAACAATGGCAATGGGTTCTTGATCCTATTGCACGTAATGGCTTTGTGGGAGCCCAGGTAGTTTGGATGCTCACCTTAATAGACCTGGATGGAGGTGGGTGGTCCTTGGACCTCCCACAGGGCAGAGAAACCTGCTTGCTCTTTGGGCTGAGGAGGAAGGAAGACTTGATTGGGGGAGGGGGAGGGAATGGGAGGTGGTGGCGGGGAAGAGGCAGAAATCTTTAACAATTAAATTAATTAATTAATAAAAAAATCAGCAAGAGAAAAAAAAAAAAAAAAACAGAATAGAAGGGTACCTGAAAAAAAAAAAAAAAAAAAAAAAAAAAAAGAATACAGTTTGTGTGTCATTATTTTGGGGCATAAGCTAGCTAGGCAGCCATGAGCCGGGCTGTGGGAAGAGGCTCGCAGCTCCCTACTACATAGAATCTTCTCTCTACCCATGTATGCTTACCTCTTTACCTCAAGTCATTTACATTCAGATGTCACGGACTTAGGGAGTCCTCATTAGGGCTGGAGAGATGGCTCAGTCCGTAAAGGCGTTGGTCTTGCCCTCCCCTCTATAGCTAAGCTGAGCAAAATATCCCTCCAAAGAGAATGTGCTCCTCGATACCAGTTCAAGCAGTAGGGATAAATCCTGGTCCCATTCCCAGTGGCCTCACAGACTACCCAAGCCACACATCTGTCCCCCACATTCAGTGAGCCTAATTTGGTCCTGTGCAGGTTCTCCTGCTATCAGTTCAGAGTCGGCGAGCTCCTGCTAACTCAGGTCAGCTGTTTCTGTGGGTATCACCATCATGATCTTGACCCCTTTGTTCATATTATCGCTCCTCCCTCTCTTGGGCTGGTCTCAGATAGCTCGGCCCAGTGTTGTGCTGTAGATCTCTGTATCTGCTTCCATCAATTGCTGGTTGAAGGTTCTATGATGACAATTAAGGTAGTCATCAATCTAATTACAGGGCAAAGACAGTTTAGGTGTCCTCTCCACTGTTTCTTAGATTCTTAGCTGGGGTCATCCTTGGGGATTCCTGGGATTGTTTTCTAGTGCCAGGTCTCTCACTAGCTCTTTAATGGCTCTCTCAATCAAGATCTCTTTCCTTGTTCTCCATTACTGCCCTTCCCTTTTCTTGAGCATCCCATTCCCTTATGTTCTTCTCGTCCATCCTCTTATCTGTTCCCTAGCCCCTTCTGCCAAGACTTTTGTAGAATATTTGAAGTTCCCATATGATGTCATTGATTTCAGCAGTGTCTCTGTATGCTCAAAATCAACAATTCTGCACAACATTTAACAGTGTGATTTATTAGATCATACTACAAACCATTATAATATTTTCTGATAAATGATGTTTTAATGGGCCTCAAATAACATTTTAAATAGAAAGTTAATTAAATTTATCATCAAAGTTAGATATTGACTCTTTTAATTCATGCAGATATCCTAGTTAGACATCAAAATAAGTATTTTTCATTACATATAATGAGGTATAAATATTTATACATTATAAATCACTCTACCTCCAAGAAGTATGTAAAATTAAGGCAATATCTTTAATAATAGTTTGTTTGGAAATAAGAGCTAGCAGATGACACCTTTCAAATGTCACACACAGTGAGTAGCATGAGTTCGAACAGAGCATCACATATATAGGCACAGTGGAATTTGCTGTCCTGTCCAGAAATGGAAGTATTTTCTGTATATGTTTTTCTGTATCAATTTTTGACAAATTCTGCCTTAAATAGGTAAAATAACCCCCACAACTTAGTTTTTATTTTTTTTAGCTTCTGAAAACTCACACTACGTTAGAAATTCTTCCATTTAGATAATGCCGTGTGTGTGTGTGTGTGTGTGTGCGTGTGTGCGTTTGTGTGCCATGGATTAGACTGGTGCTGGCATACTGGGGTCAGAAGTGAAGTTACAGTAACTCTTCTTGCAGCAAAGGAGGGCATAGCTTTTATGATTTAAGAAAAAAATAAAGCCCAGTCCTCAGTGCCCATCTTCATGCTGTTTGTCCACAGAGAAGCTGTGGCAGCCATCAGACTATCTCCTGATCTGGATTCAGTGCTGACACACATTGTGAATCACAGGAGTGTGGCTTGGCTGTGCACCCTGAGTGTGTTCATTTTCCTCCTGATGTTCACAGAAACAGGCTGGATGGGAGACTCAATATATAAGTTTGTCAGCTGTTGGAGAAGAAGATGCTTACAATGAGCGCTTTCTGAGCACAATGAAAATCAGCAAAGATCACACCTACAATTTCAAGTAGCCAAATGGGATGTTTCAATATTGTAACCAATATGCAAATTAGGATCTGTCATCCTAAAATGTAAGCTCAAAAAACATTCTATTACTATATATTAATTATACATGATGTGTTTTATTGTGACATTTTCATATACGTATATAATGCATTTTGATCACATTTATTCTCCATTACCCTACTGTACCCTCTCCCATTCCCATTCCTTGCCTCAACTCGTCCTGCTAAGGCATCTTTACGTATTTGTTCAGTTTTGGTGATCCTATGACATTAGGGTTGCTTACAGGAGCCCAGATACCTTTTCAGTATAGCCCTGGAGTTAATGCCTCCTTCGCCAGGCATCCATTAACACCTGGGTAGGGAGTTTTACCTGAAGAAGTATCTGGGTGATTTTGATTGATGTGGGAAGACCTGTCCCAGCTGTGGGCTACAAGTCTGGTAGCAGCCCAGGTACAAAGGGCATAGCAGAAGAAAGATCATCTTGCCCTTTGCTGGTTCGGGTTCCCTCTTGCCACTAAGTTGATTTATGCTGTGACTGCTGGTTATTCCTTCATTGATAACAGAACCAGTGTTTCCAGGTTTCCAGTGGCTCTCCAGTAACCCTTCAGATTTCTGGTGCTAAACTGGGATTGCTGAAATACCAACTTTGTGGCCTGAAATACCGACAGACTCTTCTCCAGTAAAGACAGCCAGCATGGCACTATTTGGACAGCGAAGGTACCCAGTGTCAAGGACTGAATCCCTACTGGGTTCTCAGCTCTCAGGTGTGATTCTGCCGTTGTTACTATTTTAAAGTAGACTCAATACATGTATATGTACATATACATATGACATATTCATTTTTATGTGTGTATGTTCTTCTCCTCTAAGAGAATATTGACTAATAAAGAGAAGATAAGAAGAATATGAAGAAGAGAATATAAGAAGATGCACTTGTTATGCATCTTCTTTAATATGATTTCATTTGATTACTTTTGTTAAGTTATTCTTGAACTATCTTAGACAGAAAGTTTATTCTACTACTGTGGAAGAACAAAGGGTAGAAAGTCCTAAGAGTTGTTAAGACTAAATACCAGATAATTTCAGACAAGTTAGGATGGGCATTTCACTGCCGTAAGCTTTCTCAGGCCCACCTTTTCATGTCTCAGGCTGCAGGAAATATACCTCGGGAACATTATAAGATATAACATGTGACTCCCTGTGAGGCTGGCTCACACTGAAAATCAACACATATTCTGTTTCATGCTAGAGACAATCAACAAGAACAGCTTGCCCCTTCATCAGTTCGATCTATTAGCAGATGGCCCTTGCTAACCGAGCTTAGGCTTCATGTTACACAGTCAAGAGCCTTCTGAAATCACAGTGTCCCAAGTCACAAGGGAACCATTGGTAAGATCTTTCGCTTTAAGCAACTTCTTAATTGGACATTTTACTGCTGCCTAGGTTTTCCTCTTCTTGTTTTAAAAACTGAACTCACTTTCCAATTCGGTTTGCATGCCACCTTTAACTACAAGGTTCCCTTCCGCATCCAGCTTTGTTTATTGTTCAGTGTGTGTATTAGTTTCTTTGCCTTGGGGCTTTGGTGTTTAAGTAAAGGTTTCAAAACCTTTACACAATTGTTTTTCTGACCCCAGTAGAGCCCTAAGAATATTCTGCCTAGCTGGAAAACTCAGGGAATTGTAAGTGTCATATTGTGTCTGCTTGTGGACTTCGCCTTTCAGTTCTAGGTAAGGAAAACCAATTAATACCCAAAGCCAATTATATCTCAACTAGGCTAAAATGGATTTTCCAGTGTACTTTAAAGACAAGAAAAATGTTCAGCCCACTACAAAAGTCTAGTTGTCTATTGGCACTCAGTATAATACACTCTTATGCACAGTGTGATTGCAGAGAGCCAGTATAATTTGCTACTGTTTTGTGTTTGTATAAAGGTGAGCAACAAATAATTCTGACTATGAGGGGCCACACCTGATGCTTTCCTATGCTTGACTGACGTATAAATCCTACACTCATGGAGACAATTGGCAACTTACACCTTCTACGGCTGTGGGTTATGCAGTCAGAGTGAGAAAAGCATTTGCTGCATTGACCTTCTAAAAATCTCTATTTTCAGTCTGTAAACTACAATTTGTCTGAGAATAATTAACCACACAAAGGTGTGGTCAAGTGTTAACATTTTATAGAGCATAATATTGAGAAACAGTATGACCAATGTTATTAAAGTCAGTATTTTGCACCCCTTCATTATAATCCTGGAAACTTTTATAAATGTTAAAAACAATTCCTTTACAGACTCATTGTTTTTGTTGTTGTTGCTACTTTTCAAATTAGCCCAAGAGATCTTCATAGTGGAAATCCTTTGTTTGGGGGTTCAAAAATTATCTTAGGGCTCCTTTTGATGAAAAATTATCTCCCATATACCTTTTCTTTATTTTTATTCTCTATGTTAGATATAAATTATTATTACTAATTGGATGGAAGAATGAATAGAATTAATGTCACAAGCTCATCATGGGTCAGATTTACTGGCTGTCTTGTACCGTGAGAGGTGTAGTATATATATACCACGGAAATGAGATGCTTGGCACAATGATATAGCTGTAGTTATTTGCAGAAAGATTTATAATTGTTGTTAGGTCAAGAAGCTCCCCATTCTTCAAATAATCTTTAAACCCTATTTCACGCTGCAGGCCACAAAAGGAGCTCTGCTGAACTTTGCTGTTTGCAAGTTGGAAAGTAATAACTTTTGGCATCTCTTCTGTAAGCGACTTGTGCTATGGGATGAAGGCAGCCCCTTCCCTCACAAGGGTTGTCTGATATTATACAGTTATATCGAATAAGGTTAGAACCTTTAAAATGTAGCATTTAGTAATATTCTGGAAATAGCTTCTTCTTGATTCCTTTAAAGGTCACTGCATTTGCTTTCCAGACCTCATGTTAAGCTCAAGCCTCTACTAGTTGAAACTAAGAACATACTTGGCTTCGCGTCTTCAATTTTCCCAAGAATAAGAGTTAAAATGGTAGTCTTTCATGATAAGCAAGTGGGGTGCGTGTGTGTGTGTCTGTGTGTGCGCGCGCATGTGCTTTGGTGAGTGTAAATACACAAATGCATTATCAACCTCATCTTAATTGCTTATAAATATGCACACTGATTTCCCAATTCAAGGTGGAGCCAGACATGTGTACTCATTCGTCCATTAGCCAGTCCATGCAGTAGAATCAAAACCCAGTGCCATTAGCATTGGCTTCTCAGTCTTCCCCAATTGTCAGCCACATTCAGAGGGTGCAGTTTGATCCCATGCTCTTTCAGTACCAGTTCAGCTGAATTTGGTGAGCTCCCATTAGCTCAGGCAAACGGTCTCAGTGGGTGGACCAACCCCTCATGGTCCTGACTTCCTTGCTCATATTCTCCCTCTTTCTGCTCCTCAACTGGACCTTGGGAGCTCAGTCAAGTGCTCTGATGTGGGTCTCTGAGATACCAGTGGCGGAGAGGATGCCTGAACTGGCCTTGTCCCGTAGTCAGACTGATGACTATCTTGAATATCACCATAGAACCTTCGTCCGGTGATGGATGGAGATAGAGACATGGCAATTCTTTTAAATGAAAACATGTAATTGAGGTACAATTTCAGAGGTTCAGTTCACTATTATAATGAGGAACATGGCAGAATGCAGGCAGATCTGGTGCTGGAGGAGTAGCTGAGAGTCCTATGTCTTTCAGACAAGAGGAAGTTGACTGAGACACTGGGCACATCCTGATTATCTTGAGCATAGGAAACCTCTAAGCCCACCCCCACAATGTCATACTTCCTTCACAAAGACCATACTCACTCCAACAAAACCACATTTTCTAAGAGTTCCACTCTATGAGATTATGCAGACTAATAACCTTCAAACTACCACAACCTGTTACTCTAGTATCTGGGTGTTGACCCCCCTATTCTGGCCTCTGCAAAAATCTACACTGTACACATGTGGTGGAAATACATATGCTCAGGTCCACACACAAACCTATTAAGTGTATGGATAAATAAATCATTTTAAAAGACTTGTTTCACAATTGTTACTTCAGAAGAGTAACACAAGTTTGATTGTTTTGGAATGCAAAAATGTTTTTGCCACTTCAGTACACAGGAAGTTGAATCCACAAAGCCACCATAAAAACTAGAAATGAAAGCCTTGATTCTCATTCATTGCTCAATTATTTACCATATTGCAACAGGAATTAGGCATGACTTGTCACTGAATGTATTTTTCATATTGACCCACTTAAAAATACTGATTTTTCCCCCAAATCTGGACAGAGAGGTTTGGTAACCTGAAACTTTTTCTTTTACTTAAAACTATATCAAATCATTATACAACAGTGCTATCTAAGATGTTTATTGTATCGTAATACGTTGAGAATGCTTTCAACAAAGGTTTCTTTCGTAAACCATATTTCATTTTTAGTGAAGTCACCACTGTCACATGCAGCAGTGCTCATGTGCTCCTCATACATATTGTCATCATTAGCACAGACACTAATGTCATCTTCATGTTTATTGTCAGCTGTTGTAATTCTTAGAAGTACACGCGAGTAAAATGCGAGTAAAATGAGTGCTGATACCTGCCTATGACTCCTCCATTTAAAAACTCTAATCCCAAATATAGTATCATCAGATGGGTTCTTTTTTTTTTTTTTTTTTTTTTTTTTTTTTTGGTTTTTTGAGACAGGGTTTCTCTGTGGTTTTGGAGCCTGTCCTGGAACTAGCTCTTGTAGACCAGGCTGGTCTCGAACTCACAGAGATCCCCCTGCCTCTGCCTCCCAGGTGCTGGGATTAAAGGCGTGCGCCACCACTGCCCGGCTATCAGATGGGTTCATGAGAAGCAACTGGGTAGTAAGGGTAGAGTACTCATCTACTTCACTCAAGGGTAGAGTACTCATCTGCTTCACTAGAGGGCAGAGTACTCATCTGTAGTCTGTTATGGAATAGTCTTTTTATACACTGTGAAGATGTGTCTTTGCTAAGGTGCCTTAAGATCGGCTTAATAAAAGAACTGACTGGACAGTATCCAGGTAGAAGGTATAGGAAGAATAGCAAGACACAGAGGACTTTGTAAAGAAGAAGGGTAAAGTCTGGGGAGTTGTGAGAGATGCAGAGGGAAGCAAGATGAAGGGCCATGTTGAAAGAAGGTACAGCCATGTTGTAAAGGGTAGATAAGAAACAAGAGTTAATTTAAATGTAAGAGTCAGCTAGTAATAAGCATGAGCCATCAGCCAAGCATTTATACTTTATAATAAATTCCTGAGTGGTTACTTGGGAGCAGCTGCTAGGATACAGAGAAACTCTGCCTACAAATGGTGCCCAACATGGGATATCTACATCAACATAAGACCTTAGAAAACTTTTAAGGGTTCTAAACACACAAAAACAGAGCAACATGTACCTTACTAATCTCATGTCTCTCATGCTGGCTGTGGTACAGAGACTCATCTCCCAGCTGCTGCTTGCTGATTTGAGCCACCAACATGAGCCTTTCCAGAATACCATGAACTAAGCCAGATGGTGGGTTTAAGTTTTGATCATGCATAAAGAAAATATTAGAGATATACAATAAAGACATATCCAGATCCCCACCCCCCAAAAAACCCAAAACTAAAAACAGAAGCTTCTAAATATAAATAAGTAACAGTATGTTTAGTAGTGTACATAGTCTTGGGGAAGAAAAGAGAAATGATAAAGATAATCATAAAAATAGTTAAGAATATTGGACAGAGACAGAGACCCACATTGGAGCACCAGACTGAAATCCCAAGGACCAAATGAGGAGCAGAAGGAGAGAGAGCACGAGCAAGGAACTCAGGACCGCGAGGGGTGCACCCATACACTGAGACAATGGGGATGTTCTATCGGGAACTCACCAAGGCCAGCTGGACTGGGTCTAAAAAAAGCATGGTATAAAACCGGACTGGCTGAACATAGTGGACAATGAGGGCTGCTGAGAAGTCAAGAACAATGGCACTGGATTTTGATCCTACTGCACGTACTGGCTTTGTGGGAGCCTAGGCTGTTTGGATGCTCACCTTACTAGACCTGGAGGAAGTGCGAGATCCTTGGACTTCCCAAAGGCAGAGAACCCTGGCTGCTATTCAGGCTGCTGAGGGAGGGGGAGTTGATTGGGGAAGGGGGAGGGAAATGGGAGGCAGTGGCGGGGAGGAGGCAGAAATCTTAAATAAATAAATAAATAAATAAATAAATAAATAAATAAATAAAAATAGTTAAGAATAAAATAAGGTATTTAGAGAAAGAATAAAGTAATATAAAGAAAAACAAATGAAAGGTCTGGATCCTGTATGTTTTATTGTTGTCTTTGAATTTTTTGATTGCTGCTGAGACACATTGAATTATGAAAACTGCTATATTAAACCAATCTATATATTTCAAAAATATCTTGACTTCCAAAATGCAAGTCAAAAGTGGTGTTGCTTTGGAGGAGCAGTTATACCTTTACTTCTACAAGAAATGAAAAGATATGGATTTATTCTAGATTGATTTGGCTCAGATTTGATGTGGGAAGATGCTTACAAATCCTGAGTAAGGACATAAACAAATAAACCTTAAAAAAAATCCTACAAAACATGTAATGATTATTTTAAATGCTCAAACATAGAAAAAAAATCTTTGATTAACTTGTGTACAGTCTATAATTACAATAATACAAAAAATGTATGTTACCTTTAAAAGTTCATGTATTTTCAGAAGAAGAAGACCATACACCAGTGACAACAGATGATTCAGATGATCTAACATCTCAAAATATTTCTATTATAATCTCCTCAGAATTCTGCATCCAAAACAGCTCTGGCAGGCAGATTTTTAACTATCTTTTTTATTTTAACTTGTACATCATAAAATTAGGAGAATTTCTGAATCCTCTCCTCTGTTCTATAGACTGTGTGAGTTTAATTTGCTCTCTAAACTTACTCTTGCCCCTGCTTGCCTTTTACTGCAGGTGGGTTAGATTAGCTGGCTACTGTGTGCCCATGGTGCCTCAATCTCAAAGGTAACCTGGTGATTCTTGGGCCAAAAGCCATTTTTTCTTCACCTTTCCTACCTGTTTAGCAAGCAATAAAAGTTGCAATTCTGCGTCTATCACGCTTATAGATTCTCAATAACTCTGCCATTGTTTCTGCTCCACTCTCATTCCCTTAAGCTACCAACATATATAAATGAATACTTTTTTCTTACACATTTTTACTCCCAATTTAAATTTTGTCCTGCTTTTCAACATTTCTTTAAATTCTGATCTCTATTTCTGAGCACTCAATACTCACATATCCACCGATTTTTTTCTCGCAAGTTCCTTACGTCTGGTAACTTCTTTCTTGTTTTTTGGGGTTTGCAGATAAGCTTCATGTTCTCCTCTGTACTTCTGGTCCCTTCTCCAGAATTTCTCGGGGTTCAGCTGTCAGCCCCACTTTGCAGGCGCCATTATGTCGGGGTCCGATGCTAGCCCGAACCATAAATTATTTCTCTCGACCAGATCCCACCATAAACTCTCTCTGGACCAGCGTGGAGGTGTGGGAATAAAGACACACAGCTCACATGACTTTATTGGGAGGGAGATACTCAGTGGTCCCCCATGAAGTCCTGAGTTCACATCCTGAAGAATTCCCCTCGTTTATTCTCCAAACAGCTTTTATACCAAAACATAAACTGAATGGGAAATATACCAGCATTCTGTCTCCTAGGTAATCAAGTGAATGGCGGTTTGTCACATCCGCATCTACCTGTCTGCTGTGTATGCTAGCTGTCATGTAGGCTTGAATCAGCATCTCTATCAGGCATCCTCCAAATTACAAAGAAAGGAGCAACAACATCCTGACCTTTGATTAGGGCAGTGACAGCCTGTCTGCAGGGCTATGTGACCACCTCAGGTGGGGCCTATGGTTTCAGAGCCTGGTTGCCATACCATATAGAAATATGGACCTACAATGGACGTTTATTTACTCTGGTAAATAAAGTTGGGGAGACATAGAAGAATGTAAAAGTGCACTAAAGTTTAACTCTTTGTAAACCAGCAAGAGAGTGAGTGTGTTATAAAGCCACCAATGGTACTCATGAACAGTAATGAAGATTAGAGTTCGGACTTTGCAGCATATCTGCACAGCTTTGGCCAAGGTAAGAATGAGGCAATACTACAAAGCAGAGTGAAGAAATCAGAGAGATTCTTTTGAGATCGTTTTAGCTTGCATTGTGCATGTGCATCTCAGGAGTGTGGCTTGATGTGTGTTGACCAAAGAACAGCAAAGCCAGACTCAGAAAGACAAAGACATATTTTCTCTCATATACAAGCCTCAGGTTTGTGTGCGCGTGTGTGTGTTTGTGTGTGTGAGAGAGAAAGATGGTTCCAAGAGGCATCACTGAGAAGGGAAGGAGCCTTCTAAAGGTGGGAGAGAGGTTAGGGAGCACAAAAGCTATGGAAGAAAAAGCACCTTTGTTGGGGGTGGGCTACAGGAGAGAGGCAGGGCTTGGGTGAGCAGTTGTATAAGAGAACAAAAAGAATAAATATTTAATGAAGACTCAGTACTGTGGCCAACTGTTTTGTTTACAATAATGCAGAAATATGTCTCCTTTGCTTAAAGTGGAAAGGTGAGCTTGATTTGGGTTGAAAAAAAAATGCCTGGCTTCATCAATTCAACTGATTTGGGTGGTTTTCTTGTTAAAAATTTGGGAGAACCTAGAACAGCTTAGAACTTCCTAAGCATGTTTGAATGTGTGTGTATAAGACATGGAGAAATATATAATACACCTTCTTGACTTATGGCTCAAAAGGACACCAGTTCCTGGATCTGATCATGTTTCTAGATTCAGCTCCCAGAAGGATAGAACCACCAACATCTAGACTTTACCAATTCTATGTGGCACATTTCCTAGTTTTAGCAGAAACCTTGTATACAACAGCTACTCTCAGGCTAAGAGAGAATCTAAAGAACTGTAAGTGAAATGTAACATTCGGGTATTATTTGCAATCTAATTCAAACAACAAATTTGAAATTTATAACATTTGTAAGACAATTGCTCATGTAAACCAGGACTATAGCTTAGATTATTATTTATTGAATATTATTAATTTTTAAGCCGTGATAATTTTAGGCTATATTTTTATGATTCACTATAGTTTAGGAATATATAGTAAAATGTTTGCATATGAAATGATAGTGTGTAATTTAATTCAAAATGCACGAGGAAGGTTTGGCTAAAGCCAAATGTTCATGCATAAACTGAGTGCTGGGTGTTTGATAATTCACTGTACTACTCTGTGCTTAAAAATCTGTATTGCAAATGAAAGCTGTTAAATGAAACATGTGTACTAAGCATTTCATTTGCTCAAAGGAGGAAGGACAACTGCAATCTGGACACAGACCACCCTGCTCTGAGCGCAATAGTCTTTCAGTTAAGTCCCGTGGCCCACAGCAATTTCCAAAGTAAATACACAGGGAGGCCAAACTTCAGTGTTTTTCTCTGTAAACAGTTTAGTTACTAGAAGGCCGAGCAGTGGCTGAAACAGTGATGAGATGGCTCCTATCTATTGGAAGCTGGCAATTTACTCTGAGAAGTCTTAGCGTAAAAATCTAATTTCAACCCATTTTTCTCAGAGGCTAAATTTTATTCCATTTCCTATTCATAAGGCTCCATCATTAGCATATTAAGCTAATGAATGAATCAATTATTTAAAACTGGCAATATTTTTATTATGCCTAATTAAGTGTTTAATCAGAACATTGTGGCCTGTAAGCCTTTGTAAACAGTGTTTTCCAGAAGACAATTGAAATGGCTGCCTGGATCTTTCCTAACAGTATCTAACACTGGGGTAACTAAACGGGAAACTGGAGGCCTAACGTGAAAGGGAACAAGTCATAAAGAAGACAGAAACTGGCACCAAGTCTGGCCCACTATAGTGGGTGAAAAGAGTATATCTTTGATAGACAGGGGACCATGCAGAAGGGTAAGCACCATTCCAGCTTGGAGACATTGCTCCTGGGGTCTCTAGTGAGCAACAAAATAGAGATTTAGCAGGTACAGTACTACTTAATTATTTTCTAAATTCTTCTAAAGAATCCAGCAATATAATTGAAGCCTTAAATCATCAGTTACATCAATATTTATAAAATACTTCAAAGATCATCTGAAAATTAAATAATAATTATACTGTGATTTAGTGCAAGTTGTTGAGGATAGGAATACATACTAAGCATATTTTCTCATATTTGATGTGTACCAAGTTCATTTCTGTTATGCTATCATAAGGCCAAAACAACCTAATGCTTAACCAGATCAAAACTGAATGAATGTAAATCAGTCAATCCCAGGAAATAGCCAAGAGCCATTCAAAGAAACAGAAAGCAAACAAGGAAGAGGTTAAATTAGGTATTTTTTGTAAATGCAGTGAATATTAAATTCGCTTACTCGTCAGAAACCATTCTAATCATCACTGGGGGTACAGAGAATATGGATACATGCATGAGCCTTTCTCTCTCAAACTAGGAATGGACAGATTGGGAACCTCAGTGTTCTGAGATAAACACTAAGATGAAAGCACATTTTTAATATATAATAACACACAGGAAAACAGGGGCTAGAGAAGTTTACACACACACACAAACACACACACGTGCACCGGAGTACAGTCAGAAACAGTGCAAAGTAAAAGAAAATAGGAATGACCTTTCCCTGCAGAAAAAAACAAAAAACAAACAACACCCAAGTGGCTCACTTATCCCACTGGAAGGAAGAAATATTGGATAAGCTGCTTTTAAAATTCTCAGTTCTTAAAATGTATTTCGGTGTAGAGACAAGGCAAGCCTCAAACTAGATAAAACCAGTGTAAGGTAAAGGCCCAGCCAAAGAAACCAATCCCTGAGTATGACATCTAGCCACCTGACCCTGAACCCAAAGTCAGTGAAAGAAATACACTCTGAATCTGAAACCTGAGCTAGTGAAAGAAACATTTTTAACCCTGAACCCAGAACCTAAGAAAAAAAACCTGACTCTGAAATGAGAGCCAAAGAAACACACTTTGTCCCTAGAACCAGAGTCAGTGAAAGAAACATACCCTGGATCTGAGACCTAAGCCACTGAAAGAAACACTTCAGCCCTGAACTCAGAACCAAAGAAAAACACCGTGACATTGAAACCAGAGTCAAAGAAACACACTTTGGGCTCTAGAATCAGAGCCAGTGAAAGAAATATACCCTGGGTATAAAATTAGAGCCAAAAGACTAAAAAGGACCAGTGAAAGAAACAAAGTTTGGCCATCTCTGGCCCTGACCAACAAAACTAACCAATTCCTGAGCAGGAAACCTAAACAATCCCTGAGCAGAAAATTCTCTCCCTGGGAAAACTCCACCCCTAAGAAGCCCTGTGTAAACCCCTCTACCTGTTCATTTTGGGAGCTATGCTTTCCTATGCTGGGAGAGGCCGTCACTCTCCTAAACTCCTCCTTCCCAAATAAGTCTCTTTCTCAAAAGAGTCTTGGGTGAAGACCTTCATTCTCTGGTGCAGAATAGAATAACCTTGCTGAGACGCCCCTAAAAGAGACTCAGCAGGAAAAAGCAACCTTGCTGAGATGTTCCCTTAGGAGGATTGAGCAAGGCTGAACAGAAAAAATTTTGAGCAAGGCTGAACAGAAAAAATTAACAACTTTACACCTGAGCAGGAGATTGCAGGGTCTTCCCCTTTAGCAGAGTGTAGCAGAAGAAGTAACATCTTGGACACAGCAGAAGAAGCAAATAGCTCTGCTAGTTACTTCCCTTAGGGGAACAGAGCAGAACTCAGCTGTAAAGGCTCCCTCTAAGAGAGGAACATGATTGTTACATCCTGTGGGGAGAACTACCCCCCTACCCCATTGCACGCCAGCTTCAGGTAACACCTGACTTCCTGACAACTCAGGATACCTTTTCCTCCATAGTTGAACAGTCCTACTGTGGCTCCAACCTCCAGATCTGTCCGGTTATGTCTCTAGTATAGCCTCTGGCTTCCTGACAGGTCGGGATACCTTTCTCTCTAGAGCTGAGCTGTTCTATTGCGGCTCCAGCTTCCAGAGCTGTTCTATTGCTGCTCTAGGTACAGTTTGTCTTCCCGATAAGTTAGGATATCTTTGAAGCTCCAGGGCTGTAACATTCATACTTACTTACAACCAGGAGCTCAGATACTGAAACAGAGCACCATGAACTTGAGTTTCCACCTAACAGACCCATTTGGAGGGAAGGGTTCATGCCAGTGCAGACACCTGACATTGTGGAGAGGCAGGGATGTCAACCACAGAACTACAGTGGGTACCAGAGTCTCCCTACAGTGTGAAAGTGCACTAAAAATAAACAGGCACCACCTCTGTGCCTTTCTTCAAGAGACTGTGAGGAAAGAATCTTAGTTTGAAATCGAGGACAAAGTTCACCCGGAGAAATAATAATTTAATGGAAAACCACAAAACCTTAGAATCCTGAGTGGACACAGCTAACATGATCCAAAACAAAATCAAACTGCAAAGATATAATGTTGGCTTAAAGGAGTTCCAGGTTGCTATGCTTGCAGGCTTCTATTCTGGTGAAGGCAAGCACAACAGCTTCTGGGGAGCTTGCCTTTAACACACAGGATACAATATAGGAAGAAATACAGAGCCATGAGTGAATTCCAGAAGAAGTGAAATTTAACTTAAACAGATAACAAATGCTTCCTACATCAGAATTATTTAAAACCATAGTTATTATTTAAATATAGCAAAACTTGGTGATATATTTGGGGAACAGAAAAAAAAACTTACTGATTTGAAATATTAAAGTTTCTAGTAATTAATAGTAAACCACCAAGATTAGAGTCTTAACTAGATGGCTTTAACGAACCACATGTGCCAAAAATATGTGCTTAGAATGAAGCACAGAAAAAGGAATAAAGATGTAGAAAACAGAGAAGACGGAGAAATTGATCTATTGAAATACACCCAGAAGAAGACAGAGAAATCATGGACAGTCAAAACCCCAGTGCTCTCTTCCAGAGACGGTTTCTACTTTCATCGGTTAATACAGTGGTACATTTCTAGGCTACAGCCAGTGGGCAGAAAGATCATGTGTGCCCTGTCTAGGACCCATTCAAAAACCCCGTGTGTTCCTCCACACTTTTTGTCCATCAAGGCTAGTTTGCAGGAGATAACTTTAGAAAGCTGTGTCTCATCAACCGGCTTTCTTTCACTTTAAAATTTTATTTCTTATGAATTATGCAACTTAACATACAGAGAAATGAGTTTCATTATGGCATTTCCATGCATATGTATCATTACACCTGTTCTAATTCATCCTTTTTCCCATTGTCCTTCCCTGTGCCACTGCCTACCTCTGACTGATTTCATTTCATTTCAGTATGGTATTTCTTTCTCCTTTTCCCACACTCCTTAAGATATTTTCTGTCACTCTCATGACACCGTTTTTAATTTCAAGATTTATATACACACACACAGGTACACACACATCATATACACAATTTTAAAAGTAGATTCCTCATATAAAAGAAAATGTGGTATTCATCTTTCTGAAGTTGTCTTTCATTACATAATAATGATTTTCACTTCCATTTATTTTTTTTTGGAAACCTTTTCAAGATTTCAATTTTCTTTATGGATGAATAAAATTTTATTGTGTATCACATTTTCTTTATCCATTCATTTGCTGGTTGACATATGCTTGTTCCATTTCCTGGATGTTATGAATAAGTGCAGTAATAAACAGAATTTAAAGTGTTTCTTTGACATGTTGACTTAGAATCCTTAGCATATAACCATATATGTAAATATAAGCATGTATTCATATATATATATATGAATACATGTCCAAATACAGCCCGCTGAGTCCATTTAGTGCACATATATACCCTGATGGCAGGCATTTCCCTGATGGGTGAGGACATGAATACTTTTTCAAGTGTTTATTGATCATTATTATTATTTTTTTTTGAGAATTGCCTATTCAATAAATTAGCCCCTTTGCTCATTAGATTACTTCTTTTCTGGTATTTACTTTTACAACTCCATGTGTGTATTTTGTATCTTAGTCTCCTATTTGATGTGTAGAGGGCCAAGATTTTTTTCCCTCTCTGTATGCCTTGCTCCCCTCTGGTGAGAATTGCCTTTATTGTAAGAAACTTTTCAATTTTGCATAATCCTAGTTGTCAATCCTCCAGATTATTTTCTGTGCTATCATACTTTTTTCCCTGTAATTTCTTGTTTAAATATGTATCTTTGTTGCTGTGGTGGGTCCTTCCTTCCTTCCTTCCTTCCTTCCTTCCTTCCTTCCTTCCTTCCTTCCTTCTTTCCTTCCTTTCTTCCTCTTTACTTCCTTTATTTTTTATTTTTTGTTCTTTTGAAACAGGGATTCTCTGTGTAGTGCTGGTTGTCCTGGAACTCACTCTGTAACTCAAACTCTCAAACTCAGAGATCTGCCTGCCATTGCTTCCTCAGTGCTGAGATTAAAGGTGTGCACCACCATCACCCAGACAGGTTTTGTTTATTTATCACAGGTTTTGCTCCATTTTCAGTTGACTCTTGTGTAGGATGATAGATACATATCTACCTTCATTTGTCAACATGTAAAACGATGCTGTTCTTTTCTCAGTGCAAGCTTTTAACACCTTTGTCCAGATTAGATGCTTGTAGCTGTGTGGATCTATTTCTGGGACCTCTGTTATAGTCCCTTATTTTATATATTTATTTTAATGTTCCTATTTTCTCTAAGGCTTGCTTTGTGTCTCAAGGTTTGGACAGTTTTGGAGGAAGTTCCATGGGGTGTCAAGGAGACCATGTCACTTCAGTATTTGGGTGGAATATGATTCGATTCTGCGAGGTCTATTTGACTTATGGTATTCTTGGCTCCAGTGTTTCTGAGTTTAGTTCTTGTTCAGGTGATCTGTCTACTGATACGTATTGGGTATTGACGTTACTTACTAGCACTGTTGGAGGGATTGATCTGTTGTGTCACATAGTAAATATTTTAATGAAATTTGGAGTGTTACATGAGAATAGTTTTAGAATTATAATACGCTCCTGGTGTATTGTTTTGTTGAGGAGTATGAAGCAATCCTCCTCATTGTTTTTGACTGGATTGAAGTCCCTTTTGTCAAATACTTAAATAGCTAAATCTGCTTCATTTTTAGTACTCCATTTGCTGGAAGTATCTTTTATTTTCCTTTTACCCTAAGTTAGCTCCAATTATTAATAACAAGCTACGTTTCTTGGGGGCATTAAAAGATGAATCTTTTTTTTCTGATCCAATCTGCTGGTCTGTCTTTTTATTTGAGAAATAGATATTATTAATAATCAAACTTATTTAAAATGTTTTAATTCCTGTCATTTGTTGATTTTTGTTGTTTGGTTGGTTGGTTTTTGGTTTTTCGAGACTGGGTTTCTCTGTGTGGCTCTGGCTGTGTTGGAATGGACTCTGTAGACCAGACTGACTTCAAACTCACAGAGATCCACCTGCCTCTGCCTCCATGAGTGCTGGGATTAGAGGTGTCACTACCACCACCTAGCCATTTGTTGATTCTGTGTTGTTATATTTGACCTCTTTTTACTGATTACACTGTAATCATTAATATATTCCCTGTGATCTTTTTACTATGTTTGTGCTTCTCTTAAGAGTAAAATGTTCCTTCAAGTATGCTGTGTAGAGCTGGCTTGGTGGTCTTAAACTAATCTACTTCATTTCTCTTTCACATCTAACAGATAGTTTTTGGGGGGTATAATGGTCTTGGTTAACAGTTGTGATCATTCATATTTTGCAATATACCTTTCCAGGTCCTTCAGCTTTCAAGAGTTTCTGAAAGATCAGGTGTCATTCTAATGGGCTTGCCTTTATAAGTGACTTAACCTCCCTCTCTTGGAGAATTCAATGCCCTTTTATTATTCTGTGCTTTTAATAATTTAACTATAATATGCTGTTTCAAGTTTCTTTCCTGGAGTTCCGTATGCTTCTTGTGCCCCAATGGGCATTTCTTTATCCACATGGAGAAACATTTTTTTTTCTCCTGTATGAAAATATTTTCTCTGCCCTCACTATGGCATCCTACCCCTGAGTCCATAACACAAACGATAGGTATTTTCATAGTGTTCCAGAGTTCTTCCATGTTCTGATCATGGACTTTTATGTATTTACTCTTGGCTTGAGATATGGCTCAGCAGTTAATATGGCTGCTCTTCTAGAGGTTCTGAGTTCAATTCTCAGCAACCACAACCATTTATAGTGGGATTAGATGCCCTCTTTTGGCATAAAGTTGACAGAACACTCGTATACGTAAAATAGATAAACAGTGTAAAATAAATGTGTTGGCTTCCCCATCAAAGAGTCCAAATCCTGGCTTGTCTGTGTATCTGTTATTTTTCCAGTGTCTGGTCTTGTTTTTTTTTTTTTCCCTCTTTGCCCCAGTTGGATTTATTCCTGGAGCCATGCAGAGCACAGCACACTAGCGATGAAGTTCCAGGCCAATGAAGGACCCTGTCTCAAACCAAAGAAGGAAGGCATCTAAGAACTGACATCACAGTTTGTCCCCTAACCACCACGCCTGTGTTCCGTTTGGGCATATGCGCCTACATGTATGAATGCCCACACACGAGCATATACAAAGGAATGAATGTAAACAAGTGGAAAGAGACTACAGAAATAGATTTTTTTTTTGTGATCTTTGAAACTAACAAATGAATTTGTGAACAGCCTTGTAGAACTCACCTGTTAGTGAGCATGAAATATTACCCAAGCTGGCCTTCTGGTCTCTGCACCCACTACAGAAAGTTTTATAGCAGGGGATAAAAAATGGTAACTTCTTTTGGAAACTGTTTGCTTTACAGGTATTCTAAGGACATATTAGGATCTTAGTCTTAGGCTGGTTTACTTTTTTCTTTCTGTCCTATTGCAGAGTTGGAGTGACCATCAATTCCTGGACAAGAGGCTTTGGAGAACACTTGAATACGCTGGAGACTGGGCTAGAAGGCCTGCCTTACTTCAAAAGTGTGCATCTAACAAGCTTAAATAGCAGGTGACAATTTACAATATAATGAACACTACTTTAGTTCATACCCTGACTACAGAAAACAGTAATATAAGCAAATATAGAGTAAATTTCCAATGCACGTGAAACACTTTTCCCGAACTTGGCTGCTGTTCTATAAAGCACAGACACGCTTGCTGACCCATCCTTAATAAGAAAACTGGAGGAAAAGTTCATGATGACAATGCCTTCCAACACTGTGCGTAGGCCATTCGCTAAGTGACAAATTTTGCTAGAAAGAGTATACCCTGAGCCACAGTGACTTGTCTACTATGTCCACACTCAAGAACTGCTTCCTAGCTTGTGATTCACTCTGTCATTTGGGGGTGATGTGTGGTGTCAATAAAGAACGAGCAAAACCACTACCGTAAGATATTAGATTACTATAACATCCTGAGAAAATCTCTTCACTAGCAGAAAGTACTTGCCTTTGTTATGTTACTACTCTTCGGGTCATTTAGAACTGAGGCTCTGTAGAAATGACAGGATTACTCGCATGCACAAGTTGGCATGCTAGCTTGAGCTGTAATTGAAGACACATTTCTCCATGGACTAAAGCGTTTTGTTTAGAAATATATTTTCCCATTATATTTTTCTTGCACATTTAATTTACTTTTCAGAAATAGTTCCTTTCATGGTTTCTCTTTCTTTTTCTGAAAAAAATATTTATGGCGTGAGAGAAGGTCTGATGTGGTTTGGGAGTGGCTGCGTCAGTTTTGGCCCTCCAAGTATTCATGGGCTGGAATAATCATATCCTCTTGTACTGGAAACCATTTAGTTTCCTTTCGAAAAATTCAGAAGCGCTCGAGTCTTCCATGCTCGCTGGATCTGGAGTATGAATCTCAGCGAACTCTTGGTGTGCACAGCCTCTAAGCAGATGGACGCACTCTTTGAGGAGCTCCATCCGCGAGGGAGGTGATTTGGCCAAAGGGTGCTTGCCACCACATCTCTTTTCTTCCGAGACAGACACGCGTGCTAGAGAAAGGCAAGATCAGCATGCGTCCTAGAAAGAAAAGCCACGCAGCCAGGGCATGTCTGGTTTCACCGTTCAGCCCCTCCTCTGGTCAACAGTGCCTCGCGTTGCTGGTGCAAATTCAAGCGTGAAGCCAATTTTTATGCTCTAGATGGCAAAAAAATGCAGGCAATTCTAAAGGGTTTCTCTCCCGTCCCCTGGCAGCTGGTATGTTTACACAGTGGGGATGAAAGGACCGACATCTGTGTTTACATTTCTACATTGCAGGGTCCCCCAAACCCACAGTTAGGACTCATTTATATCCAAGCACCTCTGCCCCAGAATTGCAACAGCACAGGCTTTCAACTTCTCCTCCATAAAGGCTTTGATCTCCTTGTACAGAATCGTCTTTGATGAGTTGTGATTGGAGACGGGGAGCTGGAGGCTTTATACTTTCACAGTTCCCTCTTCTTTCTCTACGCCCCAACAATTAAGGAACTTGACCCAGACCTTTGAGCATCGAAGCAGCTTTCTTTTTTAAATTTTTTTTATTGATTTTATTGAGCTATATTTTTTTCTCCTTACCACTCACTTCCTCTCCTCTCCCCATCTCCCCTCTGCCATGGTCCCCATGCTCCCAATTTACTCAGGAGATCTTGTCTTTATCTACTTCCCATGTAGACTAGATCCATGTATGTCTCTCTTATGGTCCTCATTATTGTCTAGGTTCTCTGGGATTGTGAATTGTAGGCTGATTTTCTTTGCTTTATGTCTAAAAGCCACTTATGAATGAGTACATATGACATTTGTTCTTCTGGGTCTGGGTTACCTCACTCAATATGATGTTTTCTAGCTCCTTCCATTTGCCTGCAAATTTCAAGATGTTGTTATTTTTTCTGCTGTGTAGTACTCCATTGCGTAAATGGACTACATTTTGAAGCAGCTTTCTATAAAGCCCACCTTGTCATCAGAACAAAAGTTAGACCCTGGAGTGAACAAAGCAACGGGTCTCAAAAGAACTTGCTAGTTAATAAACTCACGAGTTCACACTGATATATTATTCCAGTAGGTTAGAATCTGCTGGGTTTTCTTATTAGATGAAAAAACTCCAGGATTCTATGTATATCTAAGGGGAGAACTTAGGAATCTGTTTTTTCACAAGATTCATCTTGGACATAGAATTATTTAAGGATATAAGCTAGGACTGAGAAGTGGTCCAGTTGTTTGTCCACAAGCATAAGGACCCAATCTCCAGGACCTGCATGAAATGCTGGTCATAGCTGCATGTGTACTTAATTCCACTACTGGGGAAGGACAGAGAGAAGGATCCTTGGGGCCTTTTGCTCAGCCACTCTACCAAAGATGAGCTACAAGTTCGGTAACTGAGAGACTCCACATCAATAAACAAGATGAAGTGGTTGAGAAGGACACCTCATGTGGACCTCCTATCTCTAGATGCACATGCATACATGTGCAGCTATATGCATTGTACACACAGAGAGAAGGAAGGGCCTTTTGAGTCCCAAGTTAAGATGTACAGTATGTTTCAAGATACTGCTTCATTCTACGCATCCTCTAACCCTTTCAGAGAAATGGGTGTGGTCTTCTCAACTCTTAATCAGCATTATGTTGATGAGATGACATCATCTTCTTTGAATAGCCTATGAAAATTTCCTTACCACATTACATTACTTTATACTTACAAACCTTTGGCTTGTAAAATGGGGGAAAATAGTTCAGCAGATTAAAAATACTGATAGAACTAAAGCTTTTGAAACATGACTTTGGACCCGTCAAAGTTTTGTTAACAACTTTATACTCTACCCTGGCAATTGCCATGATGGTTTGCATCTCTACTTTATGTAGAAATTTTATCGAAATAATTACCGATTCACTTGGGAGTTATAAGAAACAATACAGTGAGGTGCTTTTTGACCCTTTGGTTTACCAATGGTAATGTTAAACAATCATACGGTATTATAATGAAAAAACAGACATTGCTGCAATCCACATATTTGGTAAGGTTTCCCAAGTTTTGCTTATACACTTGTGTATTTGCATGGTTGTGTTTAATTCTCTACTAGGTCTGAGGATGTACCACCACAGACTAGATACTGAACAAACAGTTCCACCAACACAAAAATTCTTGGACTGCTCTATTATAACCACACCCGTCACTTCCTTTCCATTATCCAAAGCCTTGGCAATCACCAATTCAGTCTTTGTTTCTTTTTATTTTTTTTCTCTTATTGAAAATAATTTTTTTTGCTTCTCACATAATTTATCCTGATTATGGTTTCTTCTCTCTCTTCTCCTCCTAGTTCCTCCTTTCCTCCCCTCCTTTCCAGATCCACTTCCTTTTTGTCTCTCATGAGAAAACAAACAGACTTCTAAGTGATAATAATAAAATAAAATAAGATAAAACAAAATCTAACACATAGGAATTGGACCAAATATAAAACAGAAGGAAAGGATCTCAAGACTAGACATAAGAAACAGAGATCTATTCATTCCTACACTCAGGGATTGCATAAAAACAATAAGCTAGAAGCCATAATATATAAAGAAAGGACCTGGTGTAGACCTGTGCAGGTCCTCTGCATGCTGCCTCAGTCTCTGTGATTTCCTAGGAGCTTTGATCATGCGGAGTCAGAGAGCGTTGTTTCTGTGATGTCTTCCCTTGTCTCTGACTCTTATACTCTTCCTATCTTCTCTTACACAGGCTTCCCTGAGCCCTGAGGAAAGGTGTTTGAAGGGGACATCCGTTTTAGGGCTGGGTGTTCCAAGGTCTCCTCAGAATCATGCCGGGCTCTTGGTCTCTTTACTTGTTTTCATATACTGCACTAGGAAATCCCTGTAATGGTGACTGAGAAAGGCTCTGATCTATGAGTAGAGCAAAATGTCATTAGGTGTCATTTTATTGCTACATTTTTGTCTGTTTCTGTTGTTAGAACAGTAGAATTTTTGCTTTACTCTATGTCTCTCAGCTATCTAGCCTTTGTTTCTTAGTCACCCAAGCAGTGTTGGGTATGGGTTCCATTTCATGGACTGGGCTTTAAGTCAAATCAGGTATTGGTTGGTTACTCTCACCAGCTTTGTTCTGCTATGGCCCTAGCACATCTTGCAGGTAGGACAGCACTGCAGAGCAAAGAATTTTTGGCTAAGCTGGTGTTTATATTTCTTTTTTAGTAGCCTTCAGAGTACCTTCCAATAAAAAATAAACTAGAATATAGTTGTGAAATCTCTATATAGGCACAAGTTTGATGTCTCCATATTCAACGAGTTGTGTAGGTATTGTCTTCAGAATCAGAGTCTTGCAGTCAGTTTCTGGAGAGCAACCAGTAGCCTTAGGAAAAGCTTGAATTGTTTGGGGATTCCCATGGGATTTGATTTGGCCTACAACTCAATTAGATGTCATAAAATTCCAGACTATGGAGCTTCATTTAGTGAAAAGAGATGTCCAGTTGGGGCTCTGTATCCCCTATTATTTGGTGATTTCATTTCAATCTCCATTAAATATGTATGTTTTAGGAAGCTTCTACTGCAGAAGGTTCTCATTCAATTCCTCAAATGCCCCTAACTTATAGATGTTTCTTCCCATATTCCCTTTTTCTTTCTCCTTTCTGATGGGTCCTTCCATTTCATTACCTCCCACCTACCATAACTATCTATTTTATTTTCCTTTTCTAGTAAGGTATATCTGCCCCTCCCAGTTCATTATTCTATACTTAGCCTCTCTAGTTCTATGACTTAACAGCTAATATCCCATGTAAGTGAATACATACCATATTTCTCTTTTTGAGACTGGATTAACTCACTCTGGATAATTTTTTTTTCAGTTTGATCCATTTACTTGCAGATTTTATTATTTCCCTTGTTTCATGTCTAAGGAACATTCCATTGTGGAATTGTACCACATAATAATCAAAACACTAAGCATACAGAAAAAATAAAGAACAATAAGAGATGCAAAGAAAAAAGGTCAAGTACCATATAAAGACAGACCCATCAGAATTACACCCGACTTCTCAATGGAAACCCTGAAACAAGAAGTTCCTGGACAGATGTGCTGCAAACACTAAAAGACTACAGATACAAGCCTAGACTACTATACCTAGCAAAGTTTTCAATAACCATAGCCAGCGAAAACAAGATATTCTATGACAGAACCAGAGTTAAACAGCACCTATCTACAAACCCAGTCTTACAGAATGTTCTAGAAGGAAAACTTCAACTCAAGGAAATTAGCTGCACCCATAAAAACACAGGCAACAAATAATCTCATATCAGCAAACCCCAAGAAAAAAAACATACAAACACTACCACTGAAAAATAACAGGAATTAACAATCACTGGCCATTAATATCTCTTAATATCAATGGACTCAATTTACCTATAAAAAGACACAGGCTAACAGAATGGATACGAAAACAGAATTCAGCCTTCTGCTGCATTCAAGAAACACACCTCAACCTCAAAGACAGACTTTACCTCAGAGTAAAATATTGGGAAAAGACTTTCTAATCAAATGGACCTAAGAAACAAGCTGATATAGCTATCCTAATATCTAACAAAATAGACTTCAAACTAAAATCAATCAAAAGGGATGGAGATGGACACAGCATATTTATTTTAGGAAAAATTCATCAAGATGAAGTCTCAATCCTGTCAACTGAGTCAGAATCAATGACTCAAATACAAGAGCACCCACATATGTAAATGAAATATTACTAAAGCTTAAATCATATATCAAACCCACACACTAATAGAAGGGAGACTTCAGCACCCCACTCTCACCCCTGGACAGGTCTCCCAGACAGAAACTTAACAGACAAATGAGACAACTAACAGATGTCATGACTCAAATGAAATTAACATGCATCTATAGAACATTTCACCCAAACACAAAAGAATTTACTCTTCTCAGCACCTCATGGAACCTTCCCTAAAACTGACCACATACTCAGTAACAAAGAAAACCTCAACAACAAAAAAAAATTGTAATAACCCCCTGTATCTTATTGGGTCACCATGCTTAAAGTTAAAATTCAACAACAACATTAATTGTAGAAAGCCTACATACGCAAGGAAATTGAACAGTGCTCAAATGAATCACCCCTGGGTCAAGAAAGAAATAAAGAAAAAAACGAAAGACTTCCTAGAATTCAATGTAAATCAATGCACAACATACCCAAACATATGGGACATTATGAAAACAGTGATAAGAGAAAAGTTTATAGCACTAAGTTCCTCCATAAAGAAAGTGGAGAAATCTTATACTAGTGGCTTAATAGCACACCTGAAAGTTCTAGAACTAAAAGAAGCAGACTCACCCAGGAGGAGTAGAAGACAGGAATTAATCAAATTGAGGGTTGCAAATGATAAAATAGAAACAAAGAAAACAATACAAAGAATCAATGAGACAAAGATCTGGGTTTTTTTTTTTTTTGAGAAAATCAACAAGATAGACAAAACCTTATCCAACCTAATCAAAAGGCAGAGAGAGAACATCTAAATTAACAAAATCAGAAATGGAAATGGGTACATAACAACAGACATTGGGGAAATCCAGAAAAAATCATTAGGTCATATTTAGAAAACCTGTATTCCACAAAATGGAAAATCTAAAAGAAATGGACAATTTTCTGGATAGGTACCACATACCAAAATTAAAACAAGACTAGATGAACAATTTAAATAGACTTATAATTCCCAAGAAAATAGAAGCACTCATCAAAAGTATCCCAAACAAAAGAGCCCAGGACTCAAAGGTTTCAGTGCAGAATTCTACCAGAATGTCAAAAAAGAGCTAATAACTATACTCCTCAAATGTTACACACAATAGAAACAGAAAAAGCATTGCCAATCTCTTTTCATGATGCTATAGTAACCCTGCACATAAAGCACATAAAGACTCAACTAAGGAAGAGAATTACAGATCAATCTCTCTCATGAACAGTGATTCAAAAATACTCAATAAAATACTGGCAAACCAAATCCAAAAACACATTAAAAAAAAAAGCATTCATCATGATCAAGTTGGCTTCATACCAGAGATGCAGGGATGGTTCAACATAGGAAAGTCTATCAATGTAATCTATTATATAAATAAACTGAGAGAAAAAATATGATCATTTCATTAGATGCCGGAAAAGCATTTAGTAAAATCCAACAGCCTTCATGGTAAAGGTCTTGGAGAGATCAGGGATACAAGGAATATATCTAAACATAAAATCAATATACAGCAAGTCAACAGCTAACATCAAATTAAATGGAAAGAAACTCAAAGTGATTTCACTAAAATCAGGAACAGGAAAAGGTTATACCCTCTCTCCATATCTATTCAACATAGTACTCGAAGTACTGGCTAGAGCAATAAGACAATAAAAAGAGATAAAAAATAATTCAAATTGGAAAGGAAGAAGTCAAACTTTCAGTATTTTCAGATGATGTAAAAATCAGTAGCCCTCCTATATATAAAAAATAAAGGGATTGAGAAATAAATCACAAAAACATAACCATCTACAATAGTCAAAATAACATAACGTATCTTGGGGATTCCACTAACCAAAGAAGTGAAAGCCCTGTATAACAAGAACTTTAAGTCTTTGAAGAAAGAAATTGAAGAAGATATCAGAAAATGGAAAGATCTCCCATGCTTTTGGATAGGTAGGATCAAAATAATAATGATGGTAATCCTACCAAAAGCATTCTACAGATTCAATGCAATCCTCATCAAAATCCCAACACAATTCTTCACAAACCTTGAAAGAACCACACTCAATTTCATATGGAAAAACAACAAAAAACAGAATATCTAAAACAATCCTATACAATAAAGCAATTTCTGGAGGTATCACCATCCATGCTATCAAGCCCTATTATAGAGCTACAGTAATGAAAACAGTTTTGTACTGGCATAAAAACAGACAGATGGACCAATAGAATCAAATTGAAGACCCTTACATTAATCCACACACCTATGAACACCTGATTTTTGACAAAGAAACTATAATTATACAATGGAAAAAAGAAAGCATCTTCAGCAAATGGTGCTGGCATGACTGGATGTAAACAAGTAGAAGAATGCAAATAGATCCATATCTATCCCCATGCACAAAACTCTGTTCACCATGGAGAGCAGATGAGATGGTTTAGTGTGGATTAGAGAACTCAGAGTATATAAATCTTAAATCCATTCTAAAACATGAAAGAATATGTAAATTACTGGAAAGGGAAAAGATTCTAAACAGGAAAGTCATACTAGGAATACTGTGTGGAATACTGAAGAATAATTGCGGCAGTTAGGATAGAGGAACAAAGTACAATCAGACTGCCACTAGCTATTATGGTCAAACACTGATGTCCATCTTAGAGTTTGCATGTTAAACCCCTACCCCTGAGGTGATTGTAAGAGAAGATGGAGTTCTCTGGTGATATTCAGGTTGTGTAAAAGGAGATCCCAGACACCCCTTTGACCCTTCTGTACTGTGTGGGATTATGATGAGAAACTCATAGGCCGCATCCTAGTTGGATCCCCATGCTACATGTTCTGGAAGTAAGGAAATTGCATCGCGAGTGCCAGTGTCAACTGTGCCTTTGAGAGCAGCTGTGCTGCTATTCTGGGGCCCAGCTGCAGAAGATACTTGCTTCTCCCAACCACAAGGAGAAGTGACTATGTGGAGGACTCCAGTGATGATTCCGCCCCCCATACACGTCCCTGCTTCATTTCCATTTTCAGTTGTAAGGGAGGCATTTGTTAATACACCTAAAAGGCTTCACTTGTAATTGTAGATGCTTACAATAAGGAAATGCTCATAGCCTAAGGGCCCCACAATAAAAAGCAAAATGTGTGTAATCCCCAAATACGTATGGAATTTCAAACAAATTCACTTAGAGTATTAATGGCTTTAATGAAGACAGGCATCTAACTTAAAATCAACAAATCATTAGATCTGCAGTAAAAGTGTAAGCAATGAACTAATTAATATACTTGCTGATTATTTTCCTTGATAAAGACGTTGGCTGTTAAGTTTAATGATGCCTCAAAATTCAGCTAAACAATGAAAAAGGCTACCAGGCAGTTACTCGAAATCATTTATTTAAAAGGCAACAACTTACTGTTCTCATCAGAACGACAGAGCTGGAGTGTAGCTCTGTCCTCATACAGGGCTTGCCCAGAGTGGACAAGGCCCTGTGTTTTGCCCCTATTACTGCCAAAATAATGAACAAATAAGTAAATGAGAAGAGCAGCTTTAATTTTTATGATTGTTGCTACTTGTGTATCATCCTTTGATCAAATTTTGCTAGTCTAGATGAAATTCAGTGTTCTAGGACTCTAGACAGAGTCTTGAAGCTCTCTATAAAAAGCATAAGGCAATGTAATATTCACAATGTAACTCGGAGTATTTGTGCGTATGTGCAAATTCTTGTGTGGGGGGGCATAAATGTGACAGTGGGGAGTCAGAGGACAACATGAGCCCTTGGACCTCACCTTCCACATTGTTGGAGACCCTTCCTTTGTTGTTGTCTGTTGTATATACCATATTAACTTCAGTAATCTCTACCTCCTTCCATCTTGCTTTAGAAGTACTGAGGTTAGAGACACACGCTACCTCACCAAGGTTTTTTTTTTGTGTGTGTGTGTGTGTGTGTATGTGTGTGTGGTTGTTCAAGACAAGGTTTCTTTCTCCGTAGCTTTGAAACCTGTCCTGGAACTAGTCCTGTAGACCAGGCTGGCCTCAAACTCACAGAGATCCACCTACCTCTGCCTCCCGCATACTGGGATTAAAGGCATGCGCCACCACCGCCCAGCCCCAGTTCTGTATACATGAGTTCCAGAGATTCAGTCTCAGGCAGTCATGCTCACGTGGCCTCTGAATCCCCTCCCCAGCCCCTAAACTGTAACTGCAGATTCAGTTGTTGATCCTCAACTTCCGTAGGTTCATAGCGCACTCTTTCAGGGTGCCCTTTTCTGCCTAGTGATAGATTGGAGAGAAAAACAGAAAACTTATTGCTTTCTCTTTGAGGAAGTTTGGCACCTTAGTTGTGATGGAGAGGCATTTACATAGATTATTAGAGCTAGCAAATAGCAGAAACCAGGCTGGACCCGCCCGGTGTTCTCTTTATTCTATCCACCCCAAGAAAGATACCAAGCTGTCAGTCATCACCAAGCATATGATGAGAGCGAACTCCTCCTCTGAGAGGTGAAGAAAGCATCCATCACCTTTGTTACTCAGGACATGATTAAGATTAACTCACACTTAATCCTTCCATTTGCATAAGCCTAATTTGGGTGGGTGCCCCTTTAAAAAAGAGACTCCTATGAAAACACTGCATGAATGAAACTTAATTCTTCCTTCCTGTTTACTGTCCAAACTTGTTTTACACAAAAGAAGTCTGTGATTAAAAAAAAAAAAAAAAAAAGAAAGCCCAATCATTCATGTCTCACCATGAAACCCTCTTCATCATGCCCACACACACCATCAAAGACAGGGAAATACTGCAGTTTATTAAGATGTATATTTTCAAACCCAATGAGAGTGACAGCCTCAAGTTGCAGTATGACTGCAGGCCAAAACTAGAGACACTTCCCACATTCCTTGGCATTACATGGAGAAAGAAGAGCTACACACGCACCGTTGCTCTGTCAAAAACTTAATTCTTCTTGACAGCTTCCACTTGAAAACTAAGATCAGTCAGCGGTCTGGTATTCCCATCACCTTGGACAGCAGCTAGCAGACAGCAGACACATCACTCCACTTGCAGGGGTTCACCCATCGGACGTGAGAAAACTCACCAACTGTCAATCACAAAGCCTTGTCCTAATTAAGCAAAGACCAAATGTAAACCAGGTATTTCTGATCCATTCCCTGTGTAATATGGGTTTATCAGAATAATGGAAATTGAAATTTATTGTACACCCAGCCTCTCTTTAGTATCAGCTGGAACCTTTACCTAGAAGTCGCCAGAGAAACATGAGTCTGGTATTCACTCATCTCTGTGGTCCTCTAGTATAGCTTGGCCCTTTGTGAGCAATTAGGGACCTGTCCTATTTAAAGGGCTGCCTGTGATGCTTCTTTCTCTCTGTGTGTTTTGTTTGTTCCCTATCAGTGTTGGCATCTGACAGTTTCTTTTGATAAAACCTTCAGAGAAGCTGGCATCCAACTATTAACCTTCCATGGATGCGATCCTTGCAGGTCACTGGTCTCAACACTCCTGGTATATTCCACGTGCAGCCAAAAGATCCTTGACCATACATATCACTTAGTGAATTTGGCAACAGAAGGGTGGGGCTTCAAAACGGCATGCAAGGCACACTGACAGCAGCCCCTGGGCTCCCTTCCTCTGTTCTTCTAGGCCTCCCCATGTAGCCTCAACACTGTCAGTACAGATGGTTACTGTGGTGGGGTTCTATTGCTGTGATGAAGCATCATGACCAAAAAGCAAGCTGGGGATGAAAGGGTTTGTTTAGCTTACACTTCAGCATTGCTGCTCATCACTAAAGGAAATCAGGACAAGAACTCAAACAGGGCAGGATCCCGGAGGCGGGAGCTGATGCAGAGGCCATAGAAGGAGGCTGTTTACTGACTTGCTTCTATGGATTGCTCAGCTCACCTAATAGAATCTATGACCACAAGCCCAGGGATGGTACTGCTCACCATGAGCTGGCCCCTTCCCCATTGATCACTAGATGAGAAAATACCTTACAGCTGGATCTCAAGCAGACACTTCCTCAGCTGAGGCTCCTTCCTCTGATGACTTTAGATTGTGCCAAGTTGACACACAATATTGCCCATCCAGTACAGTTACCCACCCTTTAAAGGGCCAGCTTCATCTGTTATTTTGTTTAACTCCAAATTATTATTCACTTTGCATTGTACAAAAACATTGACTCTCATATTAGCTTCAGCCTTAGGAAAAAGGCTCCTTGGCCATCAATGACCTGAGGGACTTTGGCAGTGCTGGCCACTCTTCTATCTCTCTCTTGTCACCCACCTGCCTTACAACCCGCCTGTGCGTGCACAGTATCACAAACATAAATACTCTCCCAAGGTATCTGAATCAGCACAGTTGGTGGCGATGTCTTTGAGCAGACACTACTGTCTGGAGTCACTCCTAGCATTTATCTGATGGTTATGATCGCACACTGATAGCGCCTGCCTGAAGAGACAGCTTTGCCATTTGATTTCAGAAGGACTTCGATAAATGCCATGGTGTTTGCTTGAATTGTCACACTGAGCCCTCTCAATCTGGAGCTCTCATTTTTGTTGTAAGTTTTTCAGGGGGTTGAGTTGGGAAAGTCAATGTGATAAAATCTTGGTAAAGAAACAGATGACACAATAGATGACGTCATCTCACAGGTCCATTTACATGTCAGATGTGAGGCCAGGGGAGTGGAGCTCCACAGTGAAAAAAAGCTTCTTCCCACCATTTGATGTTTTCTGTCTACTCAATGAGACAGCGAATAAATCATCAAAGAAAGAAATGTGAAAGTAACAGAAATACATTGGTAAAGCAGATTACTTATTACCTGGAATATGGTGCTCAATAAATATAAAACATTATCCTATTAATAATTTCCATATGAGAATTACATAGTATGGTGATGCATGATACATTCCAATAATATTGTGTAATTATTATAATAGGCAGTGGGTGTTATGGTTATTGTTGAATATTGAATTACTCAAAATTTAATAGTTTAAAATACTAGTAATTGACTTTTCTTTCTTTAAAATTGCTTTTATTGAGATATATATTTTTCTCCACTCCCCTCCTGTTCTCTCCCCTCTTTTTCTACCCTCTCCCATGAAGAAGGACGCTAAAAAGAAATCCCCCAGTAGCTCAGAATTGAGTATATTAAAAGGTTATTTATTTAAGGGTAACACACAGATCACAATCCTATGCTGGAACGGGGAACAGCAACTGAATCCCACAGCTGGATGCATGCTTTCCATGGGCATACACAATATAAGAAACCACACCCAAGTGGGTGGATAACTTGAAGGCTACTGGTGATAGGAATTCCTACAGCACTCCCATGATCCCCATGCTCCCCATTTACTCAGGAGATCTTGTCTTTTTCTACTTCTCATGTAGATTAGATCCATGTATGTCTCTCTTGGGATCCTCTTTGTTGTCTAGGGTCTCTGGGATGTAAATTATAGGCTGGTTTTTCTTTGCTTAATGTCTAAAAGTTACTTATGAGTGAGTACATATTATATTTGTCTTTTGGGGTCTGGGTTACCTCTCTCAGTATATTTTCTAGTTTCATCATTTGCCCGCAAATTTCAAGATGTCATTTTTTTCTGCTGTGTAGTACTCCATTGTGTAAATGTACCACATTTTCCTTATCCATTCTCTGGTAGAGGAGCATTTAGGTTGTTTCCAGGTTCTGGCTATGACAAACAATGCTGCTATGAACATTAGTGAACACATGTCCATGCGGTGCGATTGAGCATTCTTTGGATATATACCTAAAAGTGGTATTTCTGGGTCTTGAGGTAAGTTGTTTCCTAATTTTCTGAGAAATTACCGTAGTGATATCCAAAATGACTACACCAATTTGCACTCCCACCAGCAATGAAGGAGTGTTCCCTTTACCCTACATTTTCTCCAGCATATGTCTTCGGTGTTTTTGATCGTGGCCATGCTTACAGGTGTAAGATGGAATCTCGGAGTGGTTTTGATTTGCATTTCTCTGATGGGTGAAGATGTTGAGCATTTCTTTAAGTGTCTTTCAGCCATTTCAGATTCATCTGTTGAGATTTCTTTGTTTAGGTCTGTACCCCATATTTTATTGGATTATTTGTTCTTTTGATAATCCATTTCTTGAGTTCTTTGTATATTTTAGGAGATCAGACCTCTGTCTGATGTAGGGGTTAGTGAAGATCTTTTCCTGATTGGTACACCACTGTTACCCAAGTTACATGATACAGAGCTCAAGAATGAACATGTCACTGTGACTATTAGACCTCACCTCCTGTGATCACTGTCCAGTTCGGGAATTACCATCTGGGGCCTGGGTGCACCTTGGTGATGTTCTGAGCTCTCTTCTCTTTTTGCTGTGAATGGAAGAGGTTTGAAATGCCCATTTTTCCTCTTCTACATTGTAAAGCCATCAGGGTTTAATTAGTGGGAAATTCTTGAGCAACAATTGATTTGTTAAACTATCATTCAGTCTCAAGTACTCTCTTTTTATTAAGAATTACTGGAAAATTAGGTATCCAGCTTTGGGTTTTCCTGAGTGAATTCCCATTTATATAGTATACCCTTCCTGAATTTTATAATTAGATTGTGTTTGTAAATACTTCTGGTTGAAATTTGTTAAAATTTTCATTTTACACTGACCTCTTAGATATTTGTAGATTCAGATAATGAAACTAAGAAACACATTTGATTAAAGCTGACAGCTTTGAGTTTGGCAAAAGTGTTTTATGCCATTGCCTAGGCCTTTGAAAAATCGACTTATTACAGCCCTTCCCACTATTAGGCTCCTTTGTATTTAGAGAAAAGTTGCAACCATATGTTTCTGGTTCATTTATAATTATCCTATTTAGTTTTAATTCAGAAAGCTACTGTTTTGTGAGAAACTTTATTGAGACATTTAAGACATTTAAGTTTTTTTGAAAATATATAAAATATGTGATTGCCAAACTTCATCTGAAAATCAAAATTGTTTTCTTACAAGATCCTTGATCCTAGGATGATACTAGGTGTAGGTGGGTGAATTGCACCAAGTTTTCTTATGTTTGCCTCTGAGTCTATACAGATTAAGGATTTATAGCTGTGCACTTGGCTTAATAGGCATCACTCAGCATCTCTGTAGACAGGATTTACTTAGATCGTTGTGTACATTCTCTGGAAAAGTCATGGAAGTAGTTTAGTATTGTTGGGGCTATAACACAATACAGGACAGAGTCTCACAGTCTTACACACTTCTAGAAACTGGATAAATAACAACTACTCACAGAAAGATAAGTACCTTTGTAAACACAGAAAAGAAACATCCTGCATGATCCAAACACAGGCCAAAATATAAGGAAGCAAAGGAAAAGAAAGTAAACGAGTGAATGAGGAGAACTATCCCAGAAATGGCGAGGGTGGTGAGGAATGCACAGTGAATTAATGGCCATCTTAAAGAAATAGAGATGGAAGATACAGTCAGAAAGACACACACACACCTTCACACACTGGGGGTGGGGTTGTCTAGAGAACATCCAGTCCAGTATGGGCCACAATATTCTATCCTTGTCCATTTAATCGAACCCTGCTCTTCTTCAAACTTTGGAATTAGATCTCAGCTAAATTAGTAGCTTTTTGGCTATGCCCTACATAATTCAGAGTACTCCAAGTAGATTTCAAATCAATGCATAAGGTGGATAGGAGAACAAAACAGATAGAAAGCTATTAATACCTATAATTTTAGAGTAATTCCTTGGCAGTTCTTCATACTTTTAATTCCAGCTCAGATCTATAGTGTATGCTTCATAATGGAAATCAAGTGTCCTCACCTTGGAACTGACAAAGGTTTAAACTTTTAATCAAGTATCATATTTATACATTTTATTGCATTTCTGGAATGTTGTATTTTCAGCTTCCTAGAAGGAGTTGAATAAAAATGTTGGCAATGGTACTAAATCCAGTGAGGGATTAGTAGAGAGTAGAATCTTAAGGAGTACATCCCATGATAACAGATTGTCATCTGTGGAGATCAGGCCTTTCCCATGTCTGTCCGTGGAAGCATTCAACCTCAGACCATCTCAAGACATTTTTGGTAATGGATCCAACTGGGTTTCAATAATTAAATCTACCAAATAAAAGCCTACCTTATAAGTTTATAGGGCCAGTATTTTCAGCAGCTTATTTTATAAACTAAAGGATTTGGGCAATAATTATGTGCAAATACTCTCATATTAACTGTTATGCATTCAGAAGACAAGTTCTGGAAAACACAATCAAAGAAGAGAGGATGGCATAACAGTGTGGTAGAATGAAGAATATACATACAGAAGTATTTTAAAAACAAAATGACAACATTTGACCTGATATTTTAAGTTGTTTGGTGTGCTATTCCATTCTAGGACAGGGTTCCTGAGGTAACATGGATTTACACAGACTCTAATATGTGTGTGTGTCCGTGTGTGTGTGTGCCCACTCTTCTGTTGGTCCCCATCTAGCAAAGAAGTTACAAGAGAATGAGGCTGCATTCTAAATGAGGTTTGAAGAATCAGAATCTAGACAAGTAGAGAATCAGAGTAGGAGGGGTTTGAGATACAAGTAAGCCCCTAAGACTACATTTTTCCAATGCCCGTTATATTCCAGCAAGCAGTACGTTAACCTCCACTGTTCTCTGTTCTTTTATTTACCCAAACACAGCCGATTCTGCACAACTGTAAGTGAGTCAAGCTTCTACAAATATGAGTTTGATTATGGTGACTTCCCTTCCTTCCAGAGTGCGTATTCCATTCTCTGCCTTAATTGGCAAGGCCTTGTGTGACCTGGCTTATGGTTGCTACTCTGACTCCATGTCTTTTACCCCAGTCCCTCTCCTTGCTGATTTGTCCACATTGGCTTTCTCCACGCTGTCTTCCAGCACGGATATTCTGTTTCCCACATAGTCTTTTCTGTTGTTGAGGTTTTCCACAGACATTTGTATTTGATTTGTTGAATCTTTTATTTCCAGCATCTTTTCTGTTTGTCTTCCTTTCAGCAGTTCTATCTCTTTAATGAATTCTGTTTTCATATCTTGGATTGACTTCTATGTTTCATTCATCTCTTTGTTTTTGTTCTCTTGGAATATATTCATATCCTATTTGAAATGATTGAACAAAGTTATAATCATACTTTTGAATTCTTTGTCTGGGAGTTCTTCCAGGTCATTCTCACTGGGGTTCATAACTATGGGATATGTGAGGAAAGATGGCATGTGTCTTGATTTTTCTTGTTATTTTTTTTTTTGTTTGCTTCTGAGTTGGGACTTCTGCAACAGAAGTAGTTTGGTAGTTGCTTATTTCTTTTTGAACAAATGTTTTTTCTTATTTCAGTGTAGATGGGCATACTGTTCAAGAGAGGATTTGATTGCAAGAGGGTTAATATGTTGTTTTCTTTTGTAGAACTGTAAGAAGAGCTGCAGGTCCCATCCCTACTTGAGATTCACTACTATCTGTGTGAACAGACATTATTAAGGTTCAGCAAACTCTTACTGGTCCTTTCTTCTAGTGTTCTGCTGTGACTTTCTAAGCTTCAGTGTTCCAGTTTGCGTAAATTCTGATCAACTGGAAGTTGTGACTTGGAGCTCTTGAAAAACTGGGTGTGTACGAGTAATGAGGCCTATGGATTTGGTATGGCCAGTCCCTACCTGGGAACACTGGAATGTGAAGTCCCAGAGGAGCTTGTTCCATACACAGTGAGAAGTAACAGGCCTAGCCTATGACATGGGATGGAAGATTGAAGAGAAGACATGGTAGTCTATCAGTATTTAGGGGTGAAATACTGAAGAATATGGTAGGCCTATGAGATGAGGCAGAGATATGCCTACCCATTGTCTCAGAGAAGCAAGATAATAGATGAGAAGTATGGCCTATATTATGAGAAATAGCAGAGCTTATTTGATGTGTTTGGGAGGTTCCAGAGGGAAGGGAAGCTACAGGTTAAGGAATAGCGGAACGTGTCTGACAATACAAGGAAGAAAATAAAGTCTCAGAGGGGTCAGGCATGCCTATGGTAAACCAAGGAGTGGCCCTAGTTGGTGTCATGTGGGAAGGAAATCTCAGAAGATCAACATGGCAGGTGTGTGGAGTAGAAGGGAGCAGATCTACCTCTTGGTGTGAGTAAGTAGAGTCCTAGAAGAACTCAGTATGCCTACAGGATGGGTAGGAGCATAGCTCCATACTAATCTCTTGATCACTACTATTTTGCAGGTCTATGTTGCTTAGCAACATAACAAGTACATATTGAGGGCAAGAAAAATATCACAAAATAGCTGTATATGTTTATAACTGTATGAGCAATAAACAGAACCCTCCCATGTTATTCATCTGTAAATACCTCAGGAGTTTGTTGATAATACACAGAGTATATAACATAATGGACTATAGTTTGCTTAGTAAACGGTAGTCTCCTTTTCATCTTCTGATAACTTCTGTCTAACAGAGAAAGCACAGTTGTCCATGAGAAAATAAAACCTTATAACCTGAGCTGGATGCCATAAGGTGTGTGTTTACAAGAACTGCAGATTCCTGAGGTAGGAATTATACTGAAATCATCATATTGATCTTTCTATATATAGTATAGGGTGTCAGATGCACAATTGTTACCTGAGAATACCCTATACTCACACCCCACAATTTTTCCTTAAATTCTAGAGATAAAAGCATTGAAAATCAGGACCTTCAGATCAGGAAGGAAATAAGACAGGACTGTAAGCTATTCCAACCTGGTTTTGTTTGTGTCATTCCACAGAGTCTGAGAAAAAGTTTGTTTTTCTCAAAACTCAACAGCTATTTCCAGGAAAGATTCAACAATTTCTTAACCAATGGATTCACAGAACAAGTCACATTTTAAAAAAAGCTGACTTTATTCTAATGTCTTACTCTGCATTACATAAAGAATCCCTTGGAATTGAAAGGAAAAGCAACACTAATACTAATAAATACTAATACTAATAATAACAATTTTATTTTACTATATGCAAATATTTAAATGATAAAAAGCTATTCTGGAAAGAAAGAAGCATGAATAGATGTGAAATTATCTCAAAAATTTCCTTTCCTAAGATAAATTATAAAGACAAATATCCCAATAATTTGAATCTGTGAAGAAAAATTGGCCATGGTTGGCTACACAGGTAAGAAAGCCATACAAGCTTACTCTGAAGTTCTACCTTCATAAGCAGATTATGTGTCCGCAGGGTGACAGATGGCTTCAGCAGGGCTTCTAAGGTGTCAGTGCCACCAGAGAGAGCCAAATGAAATGTGGTGATAGTGCTGATTTATGTCCTTTGGATCTCAGATACTTGCCAAAATGGAAAGGTCCTTCTGGACATCTTTTATAAACAAAGTCACACTATTCACCCAGAGCCTGTGGAAAGAGAGATATACACAGGTTTTGTAAATCAGTGAGATGATGTGGGATTGTCCTCTGTATGCTGTGATTATCATTGATTAATAAAGAGACTGTTTTGGGCCTATAGCAGGACAGAACAGAGCTAGGCAGGGAAAACTAAACTGAAAACTGAGTGAAAGAAGGTGGAGATAGAGGGACACCATGGAGCCACTAGAGGAGAAAGACCCAAGCTGCCAACTGGAATCTTGCTGGTAGGCCACAAACCTTGTGGTTGTAGGAGGAAGCTGTTTGTTGGTTCCCAGCTGCTCAGCCCTGAAATAATCACACAGAAACTATATTAATTAAATCACTGCTTAGCTCATTAGCTCTAGCTTCTTATTGGCTAACTCTTACATCTTAATTTAACCCATTTCTACTAATCTGTGTATCGCCACGTTGCTGTGGCCACGGGCTTACTTGCTAAAGTTCTGCCCGGCTCTGGCGGGGGCTACATGGCTTCTCCCCTGACTCTGCCTTCTTCCTCCCAGTGTTCAGTTTAGTTTTCCCAGCCTAGCTCTGCTCCCCTATAGCTTGCTTATAGGCTGAAAGTGGTTGCTTTATTAACCAATGATATTTACAACATACGGAGGGAAATCCCACATTACCTCCTCTTTTCTATTTAAATAAAAAGGAAGGTTTTAGCTTTAACAAAGTAAAATTACATATAACAAAACAAGTATCAAGGAAGAATTACAGTTACAATATTTATATCTACTTAACCTTATATCATAACTAAGGAAAGCTATAACTATAACTATAAATTCTTCAACTCCATCAAAGACTCCAGAAGGATATAATATTACCTAAGTAAACAATAAGTTTATTGTAAGCAACTTTCAAAGCTGTAGAATTGACAGAGACATATCACTGCCTGGACAGTCACTCAAAGTTCTTCTGTGTTGTTGGAGGATCCATCTTCAGCCTACAAGCTGACTTTTCTATAAAGCAGGAAATTTCAATGACAATTCCACCTATATTGGCAGTTTGTCAGTCACTTTCTTACGTGTCCTGCAGAATGTCTAGCAAACTCTTTCATGTAGCAGGGACCCTGAGGGATTGTGACATCTTTAGGCAAGTTCAGCAGTCATTTCTCTGCGGGTCCTGCATCTACAGTTCATCAAGCAGTCCAGGCAAGATCAATTTTGTGTTCAAATGGCTAACCAACTCCATCAGGAGCTCTTCAATACCCATCTTCCTGTTGAAGTAACTGGTGCCGGCAGGAGCAGATATATTGCCTAGTCATCTGAAATACATCTTTGTACATCTAGAAAATATAACTAACATGACTACAAGTTTGACTATTATAGATGACTCTCTATTTACCTATATTTCTTAGTTATGCATAACATTTTTAATGAGTTGGACACACCACACAATACTTTAATCAAGATCAGAAATACATATACATAGTATAACAAGTCTCTATCAATAAACAAGATTCATACCAATGCAAATCTCTATAGCATATTCCCCTTTAAATGTAAACAAACATTTATAGACAATATTTGAGACTATGGGTGCAGTTCTTCTCCAAACTTCTTCCTGCTGTTTATTGGGCAAAGTAATTTTTGGTAGTGTTCATGGCAACCTCCCCGGGTTCTTGGTCCATCAAACCACATTATCCTGGAATGAATCCACAGGTTCTCATCCTCTGTGAAAACAAAAGAAGAACCTCTTTTCCAAAGCAACAAGTCCTTAGACCCAAATTTGGAAGTCATGATACCTTAAGATTAATAATATATTCTGGTTTAATTTAGAAACCCATACAATGAATTGTCTCTCTATGCTCCTTCACAGTAAAAAAAAATTCAAAGAAAACACAGTAATATACATAATCCAGACTCTCTGGGTATATTCCATTTATATGGCTTATTATTTTTTTACTCCTTTAATCTATTACTGTCTGTACTGTCTCTTTAAAGACTTTACTTTTACGTATATTCTTTTGCCTTTCTCTCCAAAACCTACATACATTTATCCAACAATGTGACCCATTTAGAGGTCTTTTATGTCTGAATCTGTCCTATTATGTATTTGTAATTCTTTACTGTCTAGGAGCAATTCTTAAAATCTTAAGCACTTCCTAAAACTTTAAACTGTGGCATTAGTAGGATATATATATATATATATATATATATATATATATATATATATATATATATAGTGCTTCCTGCTTGCTCCACACAGTCTGACTTGGTGGAAGTCTGTTCACTGCTTCTGCAAGCCATGTACATTGCCCCAGTTCCAAGTATACAGTGTGTCTATGTCGAGCCATTAAGCAATTTATAACACACTGCTTGCAAACCCCATTTAAATGCTCAGCCTCCGGAAAAAAAGCCAGAGGTCACACTGGTAGCACAGCCCAGAAAGCCAGCATTTCAAAGCGGTAAGTTTTTTTTTTTCTACCGCTGAATCAGGAAAACCTCTCTTAAAGGAGCCATAGCATGCTGCCAGCCAGCAAAGCCCATTTGGGTAAATAAATGTGGTTAAACTTTGATTTTTAGTGTCTAGAATTCCTTTTCAAGCCCTCTAAGGTTTTATGTGGATTTTAGTTGTCATTGTTGGTAAAATATAAAATAATAGAAATTGGTTAAACAAAGGTATAAGAGCTAGTTAGCAATACGCTTAAATGATTGGCCAAGCAGTGATTTAAATAACATAGTTTCTGAGTGATTATTTGGTGTTTTGGGCAGCTGGAAATAAATAAGTGACCTCCTACTACAAAGAAGTGGCCTCCTACTACAGATTGGTGCCCAACATTTATAAATGTTTGTTTATATTTAAAGGGAATATGCTATAGAGATTTGCACTGGTATGGATTTTGGTTTGTTGATATAAATTTAAGGTCAATTTTGTTATATATTTCTATTCTTTTGATTAAGGTATTGTGTTTGTGCAGCTCATTAAGAAAGTAATGTATAATTAAAAAATATAGGTTAATAGTCATCTATAATAGTCAAGCTTGTAGTCATGTTAGTTAGGTTTTCTAGATATATTGAGATATATTTCAGTTAGATAGGTATTCTTCAAATCTTTCAACGATGACAGAATATGGCATTTAAAATGTTTTATTAACTTAGGACTTTTTATGACATTGAGACACATCTGCTCCTGGTAGCACCAATCTACTTCAAAAGGATAATGGACCTTGAAGAGGCTCCTCATGGAGTTTGTTAGCCATTTGGGCAAGAAACTTGTCTTGCCTGGACTGCTTGATGTTACGCTGTATGAACTGGACATGCAGAGCCCACAGAAAAATGACTGCTGAAGTTACCTAAAGAAGGTGAGACAATCCTTCAGTGTTCCTGCTTCTTGAAAGAGTCTGCCAGACATTTTCAGGACACAGAAGAAAGACACTGATGGACTTTGCCATTACAAGGCAGAGCAGATCTTCAAATTTTCTGTCCTGTAAAAATCTACTGGATTCTATGGGCCTGTAGGCTGAAGATGGGTGCCCCCAACATTACAGAAGAACTTTGGGTCACTCTCCAGATAGTGGGATATCTCCATCAAGCTAGAGTTTTGGAAGTTGCTTACAAAGTACTACCTGTTAACTTAAGTAATATTATATACTTCTGGGGCCTTTGATGGAGCTGAAGAATAGATAGTATTATAGCTTTCCTTAGTTATGATAAAAGGTAAAGTAGATATAAATGTTGTAACTGTAATTCTTGTTTGATATCTATTTTGTTATATGTAATTTTACTATGTAAAAATTAAAACATTCCTTTTCATTTAGACAGAAAAGAGGAGGTGATGTGGGATTCCCCTCTGTATGCTGTGATTACCATTGATTAATAAACAAACTTCTTTGTGTCTATAGCAGGGCAGAACAGAGCTAGGTGGGGTAAACTAATCTGAATGCTGGGAGAAAGAAGGTGGAGTTAGAGAGGCACCATGGAGCTGCCAGAGGAGAACACGCTAGCTACTAACTGGAACTTTACCGGTAGGTCACAAGCCTCATGGTAAAATATAAAATAACAGAGATAGGTTGACCAAAGGTATAATAGCTAGCTAGTAATACACCTAAGTGATTGGCCAAGCAGTGATTTAAATAATATAGGTTTCTGAGTGATTATTTCATGGTCTGGGTAGCTGGGAATGAACAAACAGCCTCTTACTACAGGCAAGCAGCCTCCTACTCCAGTGAGATCTGGTCAACAGCATTATCACGTTCTGGAGATCAGTGAGACTCAGAAATCACAGGAGATTTTATAAGCCTGAACTACTCAGCGTAGGTCAGTCTCTTCCCACCAATCTGATTCTGATCAATTAACAATTATCTATGGAGTGCCTGATCCCTGATCACCAGAAGAGAACACAACAGCATCTCTTGTTTAAACAGTGATAGAAGTGAGGGAATGAAATCAGATCTCTTGACCCCGATGAAAAGGAAGAACAAATGACAGCCTGGGCAACTCGAACATGGTGTGACCCATTTTTCCCACAGACGGCACTTCTTATTGAAAGAGTTTTCTGTTCCTCCTGGATGAATACATTTTTTTGTTAGAGAGATATGATGATATAACTTTTTTTTTTTGATATTTTGAAACAGGGTTTCTCTGTAGCTTAGTAGCCTGTCCTGGAACTCACTCTTGTAACCAGGCTGGCCTCAGACTCACAGAGATCCACCTGCCTCTGCTTCCCGAGTGCTAGGATTAAAGGTGTGTGCCATCACCATCAGCCGAGATATGACATTCTTCACAAGCATATTTCACAAGCAAGTTGTTATGATTTGATTATGGAATAGCTCCCAGTGGATAATATTTCCAAGGCTTGCTCTACAGCTTGTGGTACTATCTTGGGTAACTGCCTCAGTTTTTTTTTTTTTTAAATGATGCAATAAAATAACCTAAGGAGATGAAGGTGATCTTAGGCTGATGTGATAAAGGAACTTAAAGTAGAAAGGGTCTGCTTAGCTCACAGTTCCAGGCTGCATTTCCCCATGACAAAGAAGTCACAGTAGCAGGAGTTGAAACAGATACTCACATTGTGTCTGCAGTCTGGAGAGAGGAAATAGCTGAGCAACTGTTAGTGCTCAGCTCACTTTCCTCGCCTACTCAGTTGGTGTAGTCAATGCAACCCCCAAGGGGTGTTTCCTGAAGCTCCTCTCCCAGGTGATTCTCGATTCTGCCACATCCACAAAGGAAGCCAAGCATTATGGAGGCTGTGCAGCCTGTAGGAGGTAGGGTCTGATTGTTGGAAACAAGTCTGGAGAAGCAGGTCTTTGGTTATAGTCTGACACCTTGGTGTGGGCCGTGTGCTTTTTGCCTCCTGTATTGTAAGGTGAGGAGATGCACTTACATCCTGATGTATTGTAAGGTGAGGAGACACACTTACATCCTGCTGCTGCTGTGCCCACCATGCTTGTCCAGCCAGGATGGACTGAATTCCTTCAAAGCAATCAACCAAAACAGACTGTGGCAGTCTGAATGTAACTGGCCCTCATAATCTCATAGGGAGTGGTGCTATTAAAAGGTATGGCCTGTTGGAGGAAAGTTGAGGTCACTGTGGGGTTGGGCTTTGAGATTTCCTATGCTCAGGATACTGCACATTCTCAGTCGACTTCCTGCTGCCTTCTGATCAAGATGTAACCAGCACCACGTGTGCCTGCATGATGTCGTGCTCTCGGGTATGGTGATGATGGATGGGCCCTCTGAAACTGTAAGAAAAGCACTCCAATTAAGTGTTTCCTTTACAAGAGTTGCCGGGATCGTGGTGTCTGTTCAAAGCAATAAAAACCCTAACTAAGGCACAAACCTTCCCTCCATTGAATTGTCCCATCAAGGGTCTGTCCCAGCACACTGAAGGACTGCCCTGCAAGTCAGTGATTGCAGTGTGTGTGTGTGTGGGGGGGGGTGGACACGACCATGGTGACATGACCTGCATTTCATCTCCCTGGCATAGTTTTCGGAGTAGCAACTGTTGAGCCCTACATCTAAAATGGATTTTGTGAATGAATTTATTAACCACACTCCAAGAACAAACCCTCTAAGATGAGCATGTATCCTGTGGAAATAGGCCTTCTGAGAAGTCGCTGCTTCTCCTAGCTTTCATCAAGTTTTATTGCCTTCCTAATTAAATATTTTAATCATATACAACTGAAGTCCCTCAGAGCAGCCTTTTTTGTGTTTTTTACAAGTCCTGGATGGCTGAATAGTAGTTGATTACAAGCCTCAGACAATAAGGGTTACTGAATTATCACTTGGTGTTTTTAAACTCAATTTCTGCTATTTTCTTCTATGAAGTATGAATGCTTGTCAATGAATGTCCTCAAAGAGACATCATGAGCATTGATTTGAAGCCATGACTGTCGTGGGCACATTCCTTTTCTTTATCTTCCTTTCTGTATCTTTCTTTTGGGTGTTGGCCAGCACCTTTGTAAGCTGTATCTGGGACTGTGACTCTTTTCTTTTCTCTATTTTCCTCTGGTTCTACCTCCATCCTCCTTTGCAGCTGCTTATAAGTAGCATGGCTAGCTTTCTTTCCCCTCTTCCATCTCCCTATTCCAGGCACTTGACAATAATTATTTACAGTTTGACTGTCAGGAGTTTTATCTTTGAACTCTAATAAAATTCCTTGAGCTTCCTTCTAAGTTTTATCTTAAATATTGTTTATTATTAAAAAGACAAATAACCCAAAGGAGGACCCTAGATTTCCCTAGACACATGTATGTTGTCCTCCAGGTGAGCCTCATAATGTAATTCTGCACTAGACATTGAACTGAATGCTTCATCAAAGTCATCTCTATTGCTCCAGGCAACCAGCCTCTGAGGCAAGGTCAGTCATTTTATGCTTAGAAAAGCATAAGGTATGGGTAGGTCTAGGATGTAGGTAATAATATCAAAAATTCTATTAGTCATAGGGATAATATTACCTACCTTTTATGATAATTAATCAACATAGTGAGTGTTACCTAATCAACACACTTCCTTTGCTTTATTAAGGATCTTATTGTTGCCCAGGTTATCCCAGAGCTCATTATATAGGCTAACCTTGAACTTCTGATCCCCCTGCATCTATCTCTCGAGGGTTTGCATTCCAGGCTTAGATTACAGATGTATACCAGCAGTTTATATTATACTGAGGATTGAACTCAAGGCTTCCTGCACATGAAGCAAACACTCTTTCCATTGAACTGTGTCCTAGACTTAATTAACATATTTTTCAAAATAAAACTGTTCACATTCTGTCTGGTGACTCTCTCAACTCTTGTCTGAAATTAAGGCATAATGCTTACCTCGACTACACAGGTTTTCCAAATTTGACTCTAGTTTAAGCCTTCATTTAATTTCTAATTTCACATCTGCATACATAATAGTTGGTAATTTCTAATACTTGTGTTATTTTTTTTATAATGAAAGTCTTTGAATTTTTGAGCTAGAAGCTCTCAAATTTAACTGGTCATTGAAGTCACAGGAACTTTGGTGATGCTGGGCTTCACCAAAGACTAATAAAAAACTCTACAGTTGAAAACACAGATTTGAATAATTACGTTCTGCTTATTTTATAGGTATTCATTTGGTTTGCCCTGTTTGTCTTTAATTTCTCACATGGGATGGTGGCTTGGCCAGTTCCATGCTCATTTTCAAATGCTGCCTCCTGACCTGCCTCTAACACAGATTGAAAACAAATACTCTCTCCCTCACGCTTCCTTGCAGCCAACGATATCATATAATAAAGTTCTGGCCAAGACAAGAGGGTGACTCTCTGTGGAGGGCTTCTGGAAAGCTCACACATCCAGGTGTTTCTAATAACTTTCAGTCTGCATGCTTCCATTTATCTGTACGCTTCCACAGACCTGGAATGAGAATGTGACTCATGCCAAAGGTCATTTAAGAAGCCAAGGGAGCACTCTTTCTCTTTTGATTGATGTTCCAACCTCTTTGGTTTCCTCACAAAGTCCTTGGAGTCTATGTCACAAGCATCCTATGAGAAGGAAAGGACAAGAAATGTGAGAACTTGAAGATTTTCTTTGAAATTCTGTAGGAATGATTGGAAATGATTATTCATTAAACGTTTGTTGCAAAAAATGTCCTTGTAGGACATGCGACAGTTATAAAGAGAAATCTAAGGGCTAATAGGTAGTATAGACTTGCAATGCAGAAAATCGAATTCTGACTCTAAATATTTATATTGTGTTTGTAATGTATTTAATAACTTTTAAAAAATCTTTGTTATTGTTGTTGTGTATGTGTGTGTTTGTGAGTACAGATGCACACACACTGAGGTGCACATGTGGAGGTCAGAGAACAACTTTAGAAAGTGAATTCACTCCGTGGAGAAACCTAAAAGTCTCACCCAGGTCCTATGAGTCATCTTGTTGATTTTGCTAATATTTCAAAGTGTAATGAATATACAAAAGTATTGCCAAAGTTTTCACAAACACCTCTTTGTGCTCAACTAATATCAAGAAAGGAATATGTACTAGGATTCCAAAGACAAACCATTCCTCTAATAACCAGAGTCTTACCCAAGAATGACCGTGGGGCTGTTATTCCTTTCATGTCTGTAGGTAACAACCCACTAAATGGAACTACAAAGTAACCATCTCTCCTGTGTGCATAGGCTTTCTACTGAAATGGGAAATCAAACCTGTACTATGGCACACTTGATTATAGGACAATGAAAAGAAAGAAAATCCAAACCTACAAAGCAAAGATTTAAGTTGGCATTACTTTCTAATAATTGAGATACTGGGGATTACTCAATGCACATACCAGCATTGTTAAAATGATTTAACATTCAAATAGTTGAACGTAAAATATTATCAATGTGGGTGTCGTCATTGATCTTTCTTGGGTCCCACTGCTAAAGAATGGAGCTGTAAGATGATTTCAACAAACAATCCCTGACAGAAAGCCATAGGCAACGAGGCACAGGGACAGACAGCTGACAAATGTAGTATGGGGCCATTAAAGCATATGATGAATTTGCCAGGAAAGTATATATTTGTGCAAGAGGTGAGCTCATATCGCCCATAAATTTGTCAGCTTTGACACAGTGTTCTCTGCTTGGCATGAGTAATGCCTTGCTGTTCGCTGCCTTTGTCTGGCAAAAGCTCTATCAGTCACTCCAGGGTTATTTACAAAGAAACATGTCTATCAGTTACAAGGACATGACTTTGCTGTTAAAGATAACAAAAGAGGAAATCAAGCAATGGCCTCTCAGCAAGGGAGGCATCTTCTCCAGACAAGCTCTGGACTGGAATGAATCAGACGAACAGCAATTGGCCAGGCTGGCCCTGTGCCTAGCATGACCAGCCTTAGTGCATTTATCCACACTGATTAGATTAGGAATTATTAATAGCGGACTACAGAGTAGAGCACAGGGTCATTTGGAGTTTAATTCTGTTCTCAGATAACTTCATTTAGGCTGATGGGATTGTTATTGTAGGGGTTTTATATGTTTATAGGAAACAATATACTCAATAATGAAGTCCTGCCTCCTTCTGCAAGGTCAGGAAAGCTATTGTGTTGCTAGATTGAAGTCTTCACAATTGTGTTAATTAAGTAACAGTGGACTTGGTCTACTCTTGAAACAAATTTAAGGGCCTAAAAGCTGTTGAGAATGTATTCTTTCAACATAAATACACGGTAAAGCAAGAGAGCGGAGAGAAGCCTGTGACTTGGGAAAGAGAAAAGCTGGTGTACAGCTTCTACTTAAGGAAGGCAGGAACCTGGTTGGCAGATGTAACTTCTTGGCACCTAAGTCCAAATGGCTTGTCAGGTTAGGGTTACATTTAATAGTTTCCTGTTGAATGATGAATCTAAACCACAAGGCTACAGGGTTCACTCTGTTGGCTCGACATTTCTTCTCAGTGACTTATCTCCCAAGGCTGAGCTCAAGCCGGATGGCCAGTGCAAAGTACGAAACACATTCTTTTGCAATAAAGATCTGAGGCTTTGATCTTTCCTAACAGATCAAGGACAGTGGTGGTGAGGAGCTTAGCTCTCTCCTATGCTGACTTCACTCCCTCAGACTGCCTGGGAGTTGGATGTTGAAATGTGTGCCCGAGAGTGGCATTGCTGTCTGTCTGCGTTCAAGGAAGACAGTCTGTTATCTGATTGGTGTGGAAAATCACAGAAGACTTTGGGGTCCCATCTAAGCTTCTGTGGCTCTCTATTTAGTCCATATGCAGGAACAACCCATGAAAGGCAATTCTAAAGAAAAAATGTGGTGCTTAGTGATCTCTCTAATTCTTCTCCAACTTTCCTCCATAAAGGGGAACACCACATTGAGACAGAATATGCTTTCTCCAATAGAAAGACTATTAGACAAAGATATCTTCATTAACACAAGCTTCTAAAATAGCCTCCAGTCCCACTAGCAAGTCTCACATAGTAGTGATTTTTTTTCTCTAAGAGATATTTACAATGTTTGAAGATGTTTTTGTCATACTAATTGGGGTTTCAGGTGGTGTGTAGTGGATGGAGACCAGGAATGCTCCTAGATTACTTATAGGGTCTATGACAGACCTTCTCTACCACCACAGAGTTATCCTGTCTAAAATGGCAATAGTGTAAAATATCAACTGTGCACTGCTTTGAAGCACCTTCAATCAGTGATAGTAGGTCTTTGCAGAGGTTACTTTTTTCATGAAATGGGACACCAGACAGCTTCTATATACAAAATAATGTATTATGGCAGTGTAAATCAGAAACCATATTAGAATTTGAAAAACAAAACATATCATATAAGGGGTGCTCATTTCAGTAAAATCTCTGGAGACAGAAACTTTTCCTTTTTGTTCTCAGACGTGCCATATCTTCGTGGAGTGGCGTATCAAGACTTGAAGGCATATATGAAATATGGACGAGGCGGCATGACATATAGGGAAAGGGGCTGAGCTGACTTTTCCAATAGCTAAATGTAGTCAGGCCAATGACTAAACATGAGCCTGAGGAGGTTATTGAACCCACTTGGGGCTCTGGCCACCGTTTCTGGCCAGATACTGAGATTAAGAGACTTATTAGTCTTTGGCCACTCCCTATTCTTCGGCCACCCGGAAGGCTGAGACAGGATTTGCCCTTATTGTGGGCACTCCTAACCCCTTCCTTTATGACTTCAGTTTAAGTCCTTGTAATTTTATATCTTGGTTGTTATCATACGGTCTAGGCTGATGTTTCTGGAATGTGTTATATATGCACACAATATGCACACAGGGAAATATACTGTAAAATGCCGACTTTCTCTTTGTTTAAGCCATGACTTTATTCCCATTCCTTGTCACAGATTCTTCAGTGATTTCCCATTGTTTCAGATCACATCCTGAGTGAGACAAACAAGACCGTCTCTGATCTTATCAGGAATACTCTCCCCTGTTTGTCCCAGGTGCTCGCTTTAGCCGTATCTTTACTGTCTCCATTACACCCATGTACTAACAGTCATCTTCATGATGGCATATGCTAGGCTACAATCTGAGAGAACAGCCCTCTGCACAGTGGCATATTAGGTTATAGGCTGCTGGTACAAATGTGAGATTATTTGGAGCATTTCAATTGACTGTTGTCAATAAACATAATGGGTTCTGTTTGCTTCCCAAGCCAAAATGAGTTTCTCAAACTTGGACCTGGATTTGAAATAATAGTATCTGTATTACTTCATTGCTATATGGTGCTGGGATTTTTATTTTATTTTGTTAGTTTGTTTGTTTTGTTTAGTTTCTTTAGTAGGCTTGGACATTGCTGCAATATGAGGCATTACAGCCATGGATGTATTATTTTGAGACTGAGGAGATGGCTCAGTTGGTAAAGTTCACACTGAGCAAGCATAAGGACTTATGTTCAGATCACAAATATAGTGATACAGTCCCATAACTACAGAATTATGGGAGAAAGGGGATGAAGTTAAGCAGATCCCTCAGGCTCATTGATTAGTCAGTCTAACCCAACTGATAAGCCTCAGAATAAATGAGATATTTGGTTTCAAAACTAAAGGTAGATATGATAAAAAAAACAACTGATAATTACCTCCAACCAGTGCACACATGCACATATATGTTGTAGTCATTTGAATGCAATTGCACCTCACAAGCTCATCATACTATTAGGACGTGTGGCTTTGTTGGAGTAGGTATGACCTTGTTGTAGGAAGAGTGTCACTGTAGAGGTGGACTCTGAGACATCCTATGCCTAAGTTACACTTAGTGGAAACACAGGCTCCTTCTACTGCCTCCAGATTAAGATGTCAACTCTCAGCTCCTTCTCCAGCACCATGTTTACCTGCATGCCACCCACTATGATGATGATGGACTAAATCTCTAAAGCTCTAAGCCAACCCCATTAAATGTTTTCTTTTATAAGAGTTGTCATGGTCATGGTGTCTCTTCACAGCCATAGGAACCACAGTTAAGACATATGTGTATTCTCCTATCAAATGTGTAACATCGCACATATATAACATACTACACACTCATACACACATATGTACAAAAATATCATTTCATTTTTTCTCTTCTAAGTTCAACATATATAGAATGAATGTTGCTGTTTGTGGCATAACTTTTATCTTGTCTCTCCTATAAAAGTTGCTTCCTGTTATCTTTTCTGTAACTTTCCAAAGACTCATCCTAGCATCTGTACACAACTTTCACTTTGGTATTTCCAAGTTTCAACTACGATTAATTTTTCAAATAGATGGAGTCATCAATGTGGTTTTTATCCTCAAGTGTGCTTGTTCACTATCAAGAATTGATTCCTTGTTAATCTGTGCATTTGCTGATGTGTTTTCCTCTCAGTCAAAATAATCACCTTTTAAAAGGATATGAGAGCTCCATGTACTGCAGAATTTGGAGAAAATGAGAATTTATAGGGAGGCAGATTATCCTGTTAAATGAATCGGGAACCGTGGGGCTGGGATAGGAAGTGCCATCATAACATTCCTTAAGAGAATTTGGATATGATAATAAATGTGAGAACTGCTGAGTGTTAACACCATGGATTCTGGACAGACTGCCTGAATCCAAATATGTATGTATCAAGATTTTTGTTCCTTCCATGCTTAGTCTCCTCATCTATGGATGGGATAATAGTACCTCCCTGTGTGGAGTAGTGGACAGTGGAAATTGAAGTAACACATAGGAAACACTTGCAAGATGCAGCACTTGCTGTGTATTTTAAAGTTTTAGCTCTTGTTCAAATTGTGCCCATTGTTTAGGCTTAGGGCAAGTCTTTTTGGTGCTCATCTTTCTAGCCTTGGCTATGCTGGCCTGCCCCTTCTTTTTAAACATCCCTACCACCTCACTTTCTTTCTATGCAAATATACAAATATTTTTGTAACCAAATACCAAGGTTATCTCCTGAAAAGTTTTTTTTGTTTTTTTTTTTTGTTTTTTTTTAAGCTAACAGTGAACAGACTTAGATTTGGTTTCTATTTTAGCGATGATCAAACTTCTTGAAGCCTACCTGATTTTCTTTTGCAGCCTTGGGAGTGTGAACCAATACTCACTCTTGGGGCTGGTATGGTTGATATGAGGATGGATGGGGGTATGTTTTTGCCCTGTCTTCAGTGATGGATCAGTCTTGTTTGTTCTAGATGCTTCTGGACTTGTTATCCTGTGTGATTTCTAACTGGTGCCAGGTTTTGACAAACGATAGCATCAAGTCATGGGCCTACCTATTTTCCCTGAGTGTTTGGATGTAATGATTTTAAGGACGGCCTCAAAGCTAATGAGTCTTGCCAGTAGGTGTGTGGCACAGGAGTCTTCACTAGCCAATCAGATGCCTCCTTGGAAAATGGTTGAAGTAGGGAAAAGCAAGATGAATGGACATGTGTGTATCATATTCTTTGAGAATTGAATAGAGAATTTATGGTGTTCCCTGACTTGACATACTTCACACTTGTCATGTTGGCACATTGAATTATACTCTCCTGCCCACGGGGCTTTTGATGATGTTTCAGAATCAGGTAATGGATGTCTCTGCGCTGTATTCTTATATTTGCAGCAAAAGATCTAATACAAAAAGCAATGGTATAATGGACTTTACCTCAGTCAACCAGACCCAAAGGCCTACCTCTGCTCTCTGTTGTCCATGTCCTTACCTAGATACACAGTGCCTATCTCTGACTGAAGATGCTCCACCTGGAATAACAGTGAAACATCAAATCAATGCTGTTTCTATATGTGCAATTTAGCATGGAGAACAATAATTAGTGGCTAGGAGGGCAGCCATGGTGCAGTAGAAGTAATATTGATTAACTGCCTTATGTTATCTAGTTTAAGCTAGCTTGGCTATGGTCTTTCTTTGCATGGACTTGGAAGAATCTCTCAGGCTGGTACCTTAGCAGCAAACAAACAAACAAATAAACAAACAAAAAACTTCTTGGCTATCCCCACCAGGGGAATATTTGAGAACTCATTTTGAAAAGTATATTTTCAATTTGAAAATTATGGAAGTGAGAGAAAACCTCTTGAATGACTATATGTGAGGCAGTTACAGTCAGCTTAGAGGAACAGAGCCTTCAAGAGCACATGCTGGTGACAATTATCTTATGTGCGATGGATAGATCAACCCTGTCTTCTGCACCTCAGTATCAATGTGCTCAGCATTTTATGCTCAGTTTAAACGTACACTTCAGACTCAAAGGGCCATGGTAGATGAGGTAAGAAGTAACTACCTGGCAGTCAGGCTTTGAGGGATTTTGCTGATCTTTCAGCCATAATTCTTCAGGAATCCTTGAAAGATGTGGCCCCACTAATGGCTGTGATGGATTCATTAGACAAAGTTTTCAATGGAAATTTCTTGTCCATGTAGCACCTGGGAATCTTTCTGTTGTGAGAAGCAACATGGGGAATTAGCCCTTCATGTTCAATATTTCTGGGTATTTTTCATATACATAGTGGCTTCAAGTGCATGTCATGAAAAGCAGAAATTTCATTATTTCTTTGTCATCACCCCAAATGCACTAGGTCAGTGCTCATTAAATATAGACTCATCAAATTTGAGTGAAACAGGTGAAACCATCTGGAATAAGAGGAAGAGGAAGCTCTGTTCATAAATACAATGATGCTATAGTTGCTGACAGTGCTGCCCCTCAGTATTATACTTTTCACTCGCGTCCCTGCACCTTTACCTTCTTATTGGTGCCATAGGAGTAGTACATCTTCTTCATGATGACCATCAAATGGTGTAGGAGTTCCTTCTGTTTGTGTATTGCTTTCATTGGATAATGAGTAGAGAAACTGCCTTGGCCTAGTTGATAGGACAGAACTTAGGTGGGCGGAGTAGACAGAACTGAACGCTGGGAAGAAGGGCAGAGTGACAGATGCCATGGATTTCCTGCCTGAGACAGACGTTGGTTAGAAACTTGCCAGTCAGCCACAGTCACATGGCAATACACAGATTAATAGAAACGAACTAAATTAAGATGTAAGAATTAGCCAATAAGAAGTTAGAGCTAATGGGCCAGGTAGTGTTTAAATGAATACAGTTTCTGTGTGATTATTTTGGGAGTAAACTAGCCAGGCCGTCAGGACAACAAGCAGCCTTCTCATGCTGTTGCAATCAAAGGCTCTCAAGACCAGGGAAAGAACCATCACAGGAAGATGAGGAGATGGCTGTACAGCTCTGGAGCCATCAGGGTATGAGTTGCATTTGAGTATGCACTCTGAGTATGTTCACTGTTGAGTTCATGTGGTAATTTGAATGTAACAGGTCCTCATAATCTTATAGGGAGTGGCACCATTAGGACGTGGGGCTTTGTTGGAGTGGGTATGGCTTTATTGGAGGAAGTGTGTCACTGCAGGGTCAGGCTTTGAGGTTTCTTATGCTCAGGATACTGCCCAGTGTTTCGGTTAACCTCCTGTTGCCTGTAAGATGAAGGATTTTCAGCTATGTCTCCAGCATCATGTCTCCCTGCACACAGCCATGCTCCCTTCAGTGATGATAATGGACTGAACCTCTGAGACTCCCCACCCGGATGAAATGTTTTCTTTAGAAGAGTTGCTGTGGCCATGGTGTCTCTTCACAGCAATAAAAACCCTAACTAAAGCAGTTCATAAACAGATAACATTATAACATTGATCCATGCACACAAATCACAGGCATTTGGTTTTTATACAAATAACACTACTTTTGAATACTTACCTTACAGAAATTATGACAAAATTTAGCAACTCAAAGAGCACAGTTTTATTGTCACATGTGGTTTAGGAATCCTGGCACAATTCACCTGGGTCTTGTACATTCTGATTTTTTTTAAATTTTTAAATTTATTTATTTTATTGTGTGTGTATAAGTGTTTTCCTTGAGTGCATGTGTGTATTCTTTGTAGGTGCCCATGATAGTTGTGACTCACTGTCAGTGCTGGAAACCAAATTTGGGTCCTCTGAAAGAACAGCAAGTGCACTTAGCTCCTGCGCCATCTCTCCAGCCCTGTTCCAGTGTTTATTATAAGGCAGACAATGCTACTTTGGATTTCAGAAGCATCTGTTTGCTCACATGGTTAGCAAATGGCTTTGATTTCACTTAGTAGTGAAACTTCCATTCCTTGTTGGCCACTGCTCAGGTCCCTGCTCCTGGGCCTTTCCAGCTTAGCAGCTTTCAGCTTTAGGAAAAGTCCAGAAGGCTGTCATGGACCAGTGCCTTATCACCTCTCATAACTTCATGCATTTTCAGGCAATCCCCATTGTGGTAGTGGCATTGGGAAGTGCTGTCTCTGAGAAGTGATTAGGTTGTGAGGACAGAGCCCTCATGAGTAGTATAAAAGAAAACTGAGGAGAGTTCCCTTTCTTTTTCCCAGCAAGATGGTTGTCTCGTGTACCCAATAAGGAATCCTTTACTGTTCACTGAATCTAATTGTCCTTCAATCTTAGATTCCTCGCTTCCAGCACTGGAAGAAAAAAAATCTGTTGTTTATAAGCCACTCACTCTACTGTTTTTGGTTAGAGCAACCTGCATGATCTAATTCAAAGGAAATCATGAGAATCTGCCAGTTACATGGAAGCTAAATTTTTTGCAACCTAATCACAGAAGTGGTATTTGCTCACTTTTGGTTTCTTTATCAGAGGCAAATCAGCAAGTCCAGCTCTCTCTAGAGGAAGGCATTCTCTAACAACATGGATCCCACGAAATGGGGGAGTTTGACAGCCATGTGAGATGTCCGCCTACAACACTTTCTCCTGAAAGAGAGAACTCATATGTTTATTGCTTGTACTTAGATGGTAACAAGCAGAATCAGGATAATTGTCCAGACAACCTCCAGTGGGAGAATTCTTGTCTAATTTACATTTTTGCTTTTAAAAGTGTTTATTTGAAGTATCAAGACAAAAAGATAATTCTTCGTCATTTTCTAACTGACTTTGCTCATAGAGTAACTAGTCTCCGTGGTTCTCAGTGAAGCCTGCTCATTGCCTGAACTTGTGATTTGTCACTACCAAGGGAAAATTGGGGGATGCTTAGCTTACCTATCTATGTACCATTTACAAGCCGCAAGCTCTCGTATCCCCCGTTACTTCTTAGATAGTCACAGTACAGTCTGGAGATTGGAGGACTTTGGATGAAGGTAGGTTCTTTAAAATAATTACCCTAAATAAATACTAGATCCATTTGCTTATAGGTAGTTGCAAAGGTATTTATTTTCTCTCCATTTTATTACTGTTTTATATCAGATCCTGCTCATGTTTGCCATTACCATCTCTATCGCTTCTGCGCACTCTTAACAGTCATAAATATTCGTACAATACACAAATCTGACCATACTTCTCCTCTAGCTCCTATAATATGAAAGAGCTAGCATGCTATAGCTTTGGGTAAAAGAAAGGAGTTTAGGTGTGTTGGTTTGTTTTGTCTTTTAAATATTACCTATAACTATGTTCTGTATGCATTGTTGGGAATACTGTGACTCAAAGGTGGAAAACTCATTTTCTCCTACACATTCAGGAGATTTCAGGACACCCTGGGGGCAGTTCACTTCACAGTGGCAGAGAGTGTTCATATTACAGCATGACCAGGAAGCAGAGATGAGGCATTGGATCTCTCTTTCAAGGGCCAGCTCCTAGCGACCCACTTACACAGCTACACCCGACCTGAGAAGTCCAGCAGCCTTCGAAATAGTCGTGGAGAAATAAGCATTCCAAAACTAAGCCAAAGGAGGACAGGTCAAGTTTAAACCATCACAGCAACTACAGAATATTTTCTAACAAATACTCAAGAATCTTATATCATGGTGCTGGAGAAATGATTTAATGAATGAGATTGTTCACTGCTCTTGCCGAGAACCAAAGTTCAGTTCCCAGCATCTACCTGGTGGCTTACAACTTGCCTCTAACTCTGGTCCTGGGTACCTGACACTGTCTTCTGGTCTTCTCAGACTTCTGCAGGTATATGGTGCACATAAAACTATATATGCACACACATGAACACACAAACACACACATGCTTGTGTGTGCACAGGACAAGCCTTTAAGAAACCTCTATCAGTGATTACCATGACTAAGGGCTGGTGGAGAGGGGGACACTCCTTTTAACTGTAGACTTTTAGTATTTTTCAGTTTTGTACTGTGTGACTGAATTAAATCAACAAAATAAAATTCAAACCTCTTCCTTGAACAGTTTTAAAAATTTCCACTTCCTAACATGGGAGACTGTCATTGGCTTCTGACGCACTTCCCATTGCCTGTTGGTATTCACTCATTAGCCCCTTTCCCCACATGCTACTGCTGCTACCAACACTTAGCACGCCTTTTCTCTGTTGAACCCTTCTGTCTATAGCAAACCTACTGAGCACAGTGCAGGCCCCTACCCGGGACTCTGCTCTATCTCTGCACTCGTTTGGTCCCTATATCTTCTTGGCATGATATTTACCACTTCACCTAGAAACTATCTCCAGGAGGTAATGTGTGATCCCTTCAGAGTGTCCACAGGTACAACATTTGGTTGGAATATTATTGTGTCACATTTTATCAATTGCTGGATTCAAGCTGCATACTCAGAGATGCAAAGAAATGCAGCTTTGCATTTTCTGTAAGTTTTTCTGTAAGTTTCTGTTCTTACAAAGCTAAAGTTGTCTTGGGTCAGAGGCAGGAGATGATATTGGGGATTTGTGGTTTGTGGTTTGTTTATGAGGAATTTATTGAGGAAGAGCTCTCAAGAGAAACTAAGAAAGGAAAAATCAAGAAAGGGTACTACTTTGGGCAATGTCCCAGGGAGGGTGATTGCAGCCTGGCCCTCCTGAGAAATATGTAGTAAGTAATTTCTAATTCTGGTTCACGGTTTATTATTTGTGTCCTTGAATAAAACACAATCCCCAAGTGTGCAGAATTTTTTTTGTTTTTTTGTAACTCTGTTCTAAGCACCTACAACAGTGCCTGCAAATAATAGTTACTATATCTCAATTAAATCATCTCAACACAACTCTCTTTTGCTGCCTCAACAAATTTAAGAAGCATATTTAATTATTCTTTGATCAAACTGTGATCACTTCTGTATTTAAGCGCTAGGAACACAACAATGAACAAAGCAGTGAACAGTTATACTTCTTGGAGCGTGTAACCAGAAATGTGGACACCTCTGACTTTCAGGGCAACTAATGTAGAAGTGCTTTAAGAACATTCCAGCTTTGACTGCATAGGTACATCTTCCAGCCTCTTCTGCTGAATCCATCCTAACCTGTGACCATCAGGTGACAAGATGTCTCCCACAATCCAAGCTTTCCTCTGGTGATCTCATTAAGTCCCAGCCACAGGGATATGGGGTAAATTCATTCCCCTCTCTCAGACCTGCCCTCAAAAGACAGTTGTCCAAAAGACAAAGAACTGTCTCATCTCCTCAATGCCTGTCTCTTTCTCTCCAACAGGGTCTGTTCTTACATCTTTCTGAAGGAACATTACAGAGAACCATCAGGTACCCAGAGTGGCACACATTTTTGCATTTCTTCTTCAGATTTTCTCTTTTTTAACTGGAGATTGTCTCATTGAGGACAGCTGGGAGAGGTGGGAAGAGAAGGAGAATTAAGAGGGATCTGGATTCATCCCAAATTCTCCCACCCACTGCGCGTGGCACACCATTTATGACCCTCAGTTATAATATTCAAACAGCTTCCATTCTGCTTCTATGCTTGCAAAACCCAGATTCTTTGTCTGATGAGAAGAGTCAGGGTCAAGAGAACCCTAGAGAATAAGAAGACAATGGGCTATTCTATATAGGTGCCCTCTCACGGATAAAAATTAGCTTTCTCCAGGTCCCTTTCCCTGTTATTCTGTCGCCACTGTAGGGGCAGCAGCTGTGCCTCCTTCATCATGTACCATCAGCATTCTATAGACCTCCTGATCCACCTATATGCACTGGCTTGAATGAAAAGTATTTGAAAATGTAGCTTTATTCTTTCTTTCTTTTGTCTAACAGCCAAAGGCAGAATAGGGAAACTAAGAGCACAGGCTGAAATTCTCACCTCCTGTTTTAAGTGAATTTTAACCTTGATCTATTTATTGTCTTTCTTCCTGCTTCACTGTTCTTACTTCTTAAACAGAGATGTGGATGATGTAATCTTGCTAATATGGTAAGAGAAGGAAAGCCTGTAAGAAGCTCAGACCAGGCCTCTCCTCCTCTTCTCTCCTTCCCCTACGATACTGCTTCCCCCTCAATTGTGGAATAATCTTTTTGTACAGTGTGATGATGTGTCACTCCGATTGGTTTTGTACGCAGAGTTTTCCTGTCCCAACCACCTGCTCCCAAATAATTACTCGGAGGCTTAATATAAGTTATAATGCTTGGTCAATAGCTCAGGCTTATTACTAACTAACTCTAACAATTTAAGCTAACTCATATTCCTTATTTATGCTCTGCCATGTGGAGTTACCTTTATTAGCATGGCACATCTCCTGCTCCCTCTGTGTCTGGTTGGCGACTCCTCTGACTCTGTTCTTCTCCTTCCCAGCATTCTCAGTTTGGCTTTCCCACCTAATTTCACTCTGTTCAGCTCTTGGCCAGTCAGGTTCTTTATTAAAGCAATCATAGTGACAAATCTTCACAGTGCACAAAGGGATTATTCCACAGTAGATTTACTAAAAACCTGAATGGTCAATAGTTAGGCGGGGCTTTCAGGGCAGAGAGGAGGCTGGGAAGAAGAAGGTGGAGATGTCATAAGCCAAAAAGGTAACAGGATTGGCACTATGGAGATGAAGTAAGAAAGCCACGAGGAAGAAAGCAAATTAATAAAAACGGGTTAATTTAAGTTATAAGAGCTAGTTAGAAAGAAGCCTAAGCTATCAGCTAAGCTCTCAAAATTAGTAAGAAATTTCCTGTGTTTATTTGGGAGTGGGTAGGTGGAACAGAAAAATCCACCTACAATCCCCACACCCTCCCCTCTCTGTGTAGCCTAAGAACCTCACCTAAACTCATAAGCCTCTGTCTCTGCTGCCTGAGTGTCGGGATTATAGGTGTGTATCACCATACCTAGAGGATGCTCCTAACTTTAAAACCTTCTGTCTTTGCCAACCTAGGTGAATTGTTGAATTTGCTTCCCCATATGCTTCAAGTAGGTTATTTATTTATTTATTTATTTTTTTTATTTTAGGAAGACAAAGCATGCTCTCTACCCCAGAAAGCCTCCCTTTGACCCCAGATAAGTTGTACTGTTCTGTTTCCCCACAGCTGGTATTCTTCCATCTTTTATAATATGCATCCTGCCATTTATAAAGGATCTGTTATCTTCCCTCTGGATTGGCCTGTGTCCCCTTACTCATACTCATCTATTTCCTCCACCAGATGAATAGCATAAATTGTTAAAGACTCGTTTGCTAATTACTGCTCTCTGTACTAGCTTGAAGTTGTAGACCTCCTTCTCCCGGTGCTCTCCTTTCTGTTCCTGGGCTAAATTTTGTCAATAATAACTGGCTTTTCAGTAAGGTCAGAGAATGTGGCTCACTAGGGAAAGGATGCTTTTGAAGAAGGTTTGGGTTCCTCTTGAAATATACTTTAGCATGATTCATCTTCCTTGGACCACATAATCTCAAATCAGGACTCTTGTGTACCTTTCTCTCCCATTTCTTCTTCAACTGCTAGGCTTTTTTTCTCTCTTTTCTTTTTGATTCATCCATCTCAACTCCCGCCATGCCTGTACAGCAATCAGGCATGATCCTGCCAACACTGGTGGCACCTATGGAAAGCACAATTATGTCTACTGGCATCAAAATATAGTAGTGACAATTCTTCAAAGACAACAATGGCAGATAGCCTGAGGCAGTCAGTGGTTCTTCCACTTGCTGCTTTTGGTAATCATGCTTTTCTTTGGTTATTTTAAATCACGGCTCACTATGCTCTCTTTTACCTGAGAGGTGCTGCTGTGTTGGCTTTTAACGCGTAGTTCCTCTTTCCTGTGGTGCAGAGCAGGTGAGGAGGGGGTTGTTTTGTGCCTCATCTCACAGATTCTCACAGCGCAGGATCTCCTGTTTGCAAACAGTTACTCAGCTGCTTTCATGTTTGTAATTGTGTTGACAAGGAAAAGGTTCCATTCCTGGCAACATCTCCCAGTCTCCTGAGCTCCCTCAGGCACTTAGACCATGCAGGAGGCACATGCTGACGTGGTTGCCACCTGATACCTCTTCCGCTTACCTCAGCCCAGAATACCCATCTGTAGTCCATGAGTTACATCCTAATGAGACAGCTGCTCAATGGAGCCCTTGATCTTCCTTTAGGGTCGGCTGCTCCCTGTCTACCCAATATCCAATGCACAGAGAAAATGGCTACACTTGCCAGACTTGGGAGAAGTCATGTTCACCTTCAAAGAACCAGAGCAGAGGGTTTTTTTTTGGGGGGGGGGGGGTTGTTTCTTCCTTTATGTTCACTTCTCTGACAGCAAGAGAAAGGAAAGTCTGGATCCTGATTTTAAATACCTCCCCTAAAACATCACACTGGGGTTCTCTAATGCTGACTTAAAATTTAATGTTTATGACATTTAAAAAAAAAGTAATTTCACATTGGTGGAGATCGGGTGACTAGCTAAAGGAATGACAAACCATCCTATTATTTCTTGATGCTCAGCCAGCTATGTCAAATCAGCATTTAATCGTTCACAAAGAAATAAACATGAATGGATTAAATTTTCTTCTGAAAATACACTGGATGGACAACACTGACAAAAATACTCCTGATTTTGTGTTGTCTATATAGTACTGGAAGCAAACATCATAAGAGGTAAACATCAGGTTTCACTCCTGTGGACTGCTGTGTTTTTCCATTCTTTTATCTTATCAAGATGCAGGAGACATTAATTTCTACACATTTCAAACATGAATATTTGATCATCTACTGTTACAACAAACAGAGGGGGGGAGAGATTAAACTATCAAGATCCATGAAACTGGAAGTCAACTGTTCTGAGTTACAATGAAGGCCTTCTGATTTTCTATGATGTCTCTTGGAAACATGGGATGCCACATAATCTGATCATGCCAGGGAATTAGGTTGTGAAAGCAACTGGCAACAAAGTGGAACAAATCCAGTGAGTGTCTGCTCACTCTCTTTCTCTTTGGTTCAATTGATGGGTTCTGAAGTGTATTTTCCATTGTGCTACACAGAGTACCCACTATGTATGTGTTTGACTGTGTATGTTAGTAGCATTTCAATAACATACTTAATCTCTTCTTCAATTATCTACTCATTTCTAGGCTTCTGTTTCCTAGGATAACCATAAAAATATTATTCACATCTAAACCCATTTCTCTTCAGAGAAATCTGAACAATGGTATGCAGTATGGTTTATTTGTATGCAACTCAAAAATGGACAAAATTAAACATTTATAGACATATTTACATGAGATAACACTCTTAAGTAAAACAAGAGAGTCGTTAATATAAAGTTAGTACAATATAATCACTCATTCTTGGGAGATAAAGAATGCTGTGTCCTGAGAAAGACTTATGGTGAGCCAGAACCTGGAAACAACCTAGATGCCCTTCAATGGAAGAATGGATGAAGAAAGTATGGAATATATACATATTAGAGTAATACTCAGCAGTAAAAAACAATGACTTCTTGAATTTTGCATGCAAATGGATGGAAATAGAAAACACTATCCTGAGTGAGGTAAGCCAGACCCAGAAAGAGGAACATGGGATGTACTCACTCATATTTGGTTTCTAGCCATAAATAAAGGACATTGAGCCTATAATTCGTGATCCTAGAGAAACTAAATAAGAAGGTGAACCCAAAGAAAAACATATAGGCATCCTCCTGAATATTAACCTTCATCAGGCGATAAAAGGAGACAGAGGCAGAGACCCACATTGGAGCACCGGACAGAAATCTCAAGGTCCAAATCAGGAGCAGAAGGAGAGAGAACACGAGCAAGGAACTCAGGACCTCGAGGGGTGCACCCACACACTGAGACAATGGGGATGTTCTATCGGGAACTCACCAAGGCCAGCTGGCCTGGGTCTGAAAAAGCATGGGATAAAACCGGACTTGCTGAACATAATGGACAATGAGGACTACTGAGAACTCAAGAACAATGGCAATGGGTTTTTGATCCTACTGCACATACTGGTTTGGTGGGAGCCTAGGCAGTTTGGATGCTCACCTTACTAGACCTGGATGGAGGTGGGTGGTCCTTGGACTTCCCACAGGGCAGGGAACCCTGATTGCTCTTCGGGCTGACGAGGGAGGGGGACTTGATTGGGGGAGGGGGAGGGAAATGGGAGGCGGTGGTGGGGAGGAGGCAGAAATCTTTAATAAATAAATAAATAAATAAAGACTTATGGTGGCTTTAACAAGTCCAGGCTTGTTTTATTTTTCTTTTTATTTATTTATCAGTAAGATTGACAAATCCGTAACCAAATTAGCTGTATGGTGGAGAGAGAAGACCCAAATTAACAAAATGAGAGATGAAAATGGTAATATAATATCAGACACCATGGAAATCCAGAGAATCACAGAATATGCATTAAAAACTTGTAATTCACCAAAATGAAAACTCTAAAACTAATAATTTTCTAAATAACACAACCACGCACCAAAGCTAAATCAAGATTAGATAAGCAATTTAAGCAGACCTATAATCCCCAATGAACTTTAAGCAGTAGTTAAAAGTCTCCCAACCAAAATAGAAAAGGCCCATGATCAGAAGGTTTTAACTCTGAATTCTACCAGATTTTCAGGGAAGAGTTAATGCCAGTAGTTCTCAATTTATCCCATGAAATCAAAACCAAAGAATACTGCCAATTCATTTTTTTGAGGCCACAGACCCTGATACCCAAACCACATAAAGAATCAACAAAGAAAGAGAATTACATACCAATTCCCCTTATGAACATACAATAATTCTTAATAAAGTACTTGCAAACTTAGTCCAAGAATACATCACAATGATTATCCACCATAATCAAGCAGGTTTCATTCTAGAGTTGCCCGGATAGTTCAATATATATAAATCAATAAACATAATCTAACATATAAACAAACCGAAAGACAAAAAAGCACATGGTTATCTCATTAGATGAAGAAAAGGCTTTTGACAAAATCCAACATTCTTTCATGATAGATATTTTGGAGAAATTAGGGAAACAATGATCACCCTATGAAAAACAACTTATAGTTTCAATAAAATACCCATCAAAATTCCAACACAATGCTTCATAGATTTTGAAAGGACAATTTTAAGCATCATATGGAAATGCCCCCTCATACACAGACACACACACACACACACTCAATTCAGAATAGCTAAAACAATTCTAAAATAATAAAAGCTAGAGGCATCAAGATTCCAAACTTCAAGTTGTACTGCAGAGCTATAATTTAAAAAAGCATGGTATAGCACAAAAACAGGCTCATTTATTTATTATGAAATTGAAATGAAGACTCAAAAATCAATCCACACACCTTTGGACACCTGATTTTTGATAAAGGAGCCAAAATTGCATAAATGCTGGAAAAGACAGCATCTTTAACAAATGGTACTGGTCAAAATGGACAGCTACATTACAAGAATCGAAATAAATCCATTCTTATTATCATGTACAAACCCAACTTTAAGTGACCAAAGACATCAAGATAAAACTAAATACACTGAACCTGATAGGAGAGAAAGTGGGGAATAGCCTTGAACTTGAACACATTGATACATTCTGAACACTGTTAGCATAGATATTAAGAGCAACAATTAATAAATGAGACTTCATGAAAATAAAAAGCTTCTTCACAGCAAAAGACACTGTTATTTTGACAAAGCACCAGTCTACAGAATGAGAAAGATATTTATCAACTACACATCTGTTAGAGTGGTAATATCCAAAATATATAAAGAAATACCCCCTCCCCCGAAAAAAAAACTAGATACCAAGAAAACAACTCACTTGCCCCCAATGGCCTACTAATATAAACTGAATTTGAAAAAGAGGAAATTCAAATGGCTGAGAAGCACTGACAGGAATGTTCAACATCAGTAGGCACCAGGGAAATACAAATCAAAACTACTTTGAGATTTCAAGGTTTAAACATCATAATGGCTAAAGATCAATAAAACAAGTGACAACTCGTGCTAGCAAAGACATGGAGTAAGGAGAACACTCATCCATTGCTTTTTGGAGTGCAAATATGTACAGCCACTATGGCAATCAATGTGGCAGTTCCTCGAGAAGATGAAAATCTACCTCAAGATCCAACAATACTACTCTTGGGCATAAACTCAAAGGATGCTGCATCCTATCGCAGAGATACTTACTCAACCATTTTCATTGCTGCTCTATTCATATTATCCAAAAATTGCAAACAGTTTCAATGACCCTCAATAGAAGAATGGATAAAGGAAATGGGGGTACATTTATACAATGGAGTATTATTTGACTGTTACAAAAATGAAATCATGAAATTCATAGGTAAATGGGTAGAAATAGCAAAGATTTTTCTCATGGAATGGTCCTGAAGTCAAATCAGATATTGATTACTCCCACAAGTTTTGTACCACAATTGGTCTAACAAGTCTTTTGATAGCTTGAACAGTGCCTTCTTGTACCCAAGATGCTAGAACATAGGAGTGAAGACTGTATGTAGGCACCAGCTCAACCTCTCCATGAGTTGTGTAGGTATTGTCTTCAGCACTGGAGCCTTGCTGTCAGTTTGTGGCGAACAACCTATAGTCTTGGCAACTCTGAGTGAAGTATCCCAGACCAAGAAAGATACAGTATGCATTTGTTTATTTGGGGTGCTAGGTGTTAAGTCAATAAAAATAGAGCTACAATCCATGAAACTACAGGATTTAGGTATAGAGTAAGGGACTATGGTGGACAGACAGATCTTGTTAGGAAAGGGAAACATATTAGATAGTTATTAATGAATGGGGGACTTGAAAGGGAGAATCAAGTGGGGAGAGGGAGGAAAGAGAGACAGCTAAAAATTAAGAACCATTTGAGAGGTAGTAAAGAAACCTAATACAGCAGAAGATTCCTTAAACTTATACATATGTGAAGATGACCTAAGTGAAATCATCAAATAATGGAGGTGACAGGACCCCACCTGGACAGCTCTGGGCACCAAGTAAAACTTCCAGCCCCTATACTGGGTTAAATCTAATTAAGTTGTTGGCCAAAGGGATCACAGGGGAATCCCCAAACAATCCAGAATTGCCCAGACTATGTAATTCTCCCCCAGAGAACACTTAGATCGAATAGACACTATCAGCAAATAGCTAGATACAAAATTAACATGCAGTAATCAGTATCCTTTCTACATGCCAAAATAAACATATGAAGAAGAAATCATGGAGACAATCCCATTCCTAAATTGCCTCAATGAAATTAAATAACTTAGAATAAACATAACAAAAAAGTAGGCCATCTTCAATGAAGCCTTTCAAATATTACACAAACTCAAGAAGACAGTAGATGATAGAGAAACATAAAATGCTCACAGTCTAGAAAAATACTGTGTAATAGCTATATCACCAAAGTGATCTACACATAGAGTAAAATACCATCAAAATTCCTGTCATTCTTCACAGAAATGGAAAGGAAAATGTCTTAGAATTAATTTTGAAGCACAAAGCCCTCTGATAACTGAGACAACCCTGAGGGGGGAAATAGGGCTGGAGCTATCACCATATCAGACTTCAATTTACATTATAGAGCCATCCTAGGAAAATCAACATGGCAAAAACAGACACAAAGATCTATGAGACAGAATAAAAATCTAGACATAAGGTCACATAGATGTATCCACCTGTTTATTTTTCTTATAAAGATGCCCAAACACATAGTGGAGAAAGGACATCCTCTTCAACAAACAGTCCTAAAGAACCTGACGTTTGCTGGTAGAAATATGGAATTGGACTATTTTCCCTCACCCCGAGCAAAGATGAACTCCAGCTACACCAGCTGTCTTGATGCCAGAGGTACAAATCTGAACTATTAGAGAAAAAGTGGGAGCACATTCAAGATAGAGGCACAGGCAAAGGTTTTCTGCAGAGGACACTAGCTGATCAAGAGGTAAGGTCAATAATGAACACATAGGAACTCATGAAATTTCAAAGCTTCTACACAGAAAAGGAAACAGTTAATCAAGTGAACACATAGCCTACTAAACTGAAGAAAATCTTTGCCAACTAAGTATCCAACAAATGATTAATGTCTAGACTATATAAGAACTTAAAAACAAAGAGCTCAATAAAAATCAATAAAAAAATAACCAGACACCACAAAATAGTCTAGTCAATAAGTGGGCAAAAAAATGAATGGGCATTTATCAAAAAATTGAAATATCAATAGCCAATAGACATGGAAAAATAATTCAGCCTCATTAGTATTCAGAGAAACACAAGGTAAAACTGCATTGATATTTCATCTTACTACAGTTAAAATTTCATTCATTATGAAAATCAACAACAGAGGCTGACACATATATAAATACTTGTGGTTGCCAAGTCTCTAGAGTGTGGTGGTATCTCAAGGTCCTAAAGCTGTATGTAGTATATGGCCCAGCTGTATCATTCCTGACCTTGACCCAAAGGACTCCAAGTTAACACAGCACAGAGACACTTGTCACAACAGTGCTTACCCAGCCCTCTCCACAATGGGTGAGTCACAGAACAAACCTAGATGTCTAATACAAAAAGAACTGATAAGGAACATGCAGCATGTATATACATGGGGATTTTATGGACTAGAAAGAAGAATGAAGTTATGTCATTTGTGGGAAAATGGATGCAAATGCAGACAATCATATTAGGGGAATTAAGCCAGCCTCACAAAGACAAATACCATATGCTCTCTCTTGCGTATGACTTCTAAATTTTATATAGTCATATAAAAGCATGTGTGCATGTATATATTAAATGAAAGAAATAAGTAGAATTGCCTAGGGAATCAAAAGGACTAATGGGAGAAGGGAGGGTCACAAGGGAAGGCAGTAGCACATGCTCACACTATATCTGTATGAAGATGTAAAAATACATAATCGGATTAAGAAAACATCTGTGTGGAGGGTTTGGGGTCAATAGATTTTTTCAGTTTATTTGCAATTACTGGACTATATAAAATTGCTTAATTTGGCAATAAGCTGCTTCATTGTACTTTACAGTTGCTGGGACATGGTTCTCCCATCAGACACACCAAATATTGCTGTAGGTCCACTTGCTCTCCAGAGGTGGGTATCATCTGTCTACAAGTTTGGAGCATTCAAATAGGGGTGAGGTGCTTTTACTTTTAAATTCCCAAGTGCTGTGTGAAGCTTAAACAACTTTTCCTATTTTCATTATCTACATATACACTTGGGAATAATATCTGAATGAATTCCCCGTATAATTAACTTTAAAGTGTTCTTTGTAATTTTTGGATAGCATTTATCTACTAAATATATTCTCCTGGTCTTAGACTTTTCTTTCCACCTTACTGACACTATCTTTCACAGACTACAGTGTTAAATTGTAATAAAACACAGGTTATCAATCATTTCTTTCATAGATGTTATCTTCATCATTGTATCTAAAAGGTCATCACCAGAACCAATGTCACATGGGTTCCCACTATGCTACCTTCTATAAATTTTAGTTTTGTAGCTTTGCATTTAGCTCTAAAACCTATTTTGAGTTAATCTGTATGAATACTATTATACCCAGGTCTAGTAATATTTTAGCAAACAAATGTACAATTGCTCTGGCACGATTTGTTAAAAACAAAACAAAACAACAACAACAACAAAAAAAAACATTCCATTGCATTACCCTTGTTCATTTGTCAAGGACCAGTGGACTCTGCATACTTGGGCTCTTTGTTCTGAAAGTTGGGAAACATGTCCAACCTTCAGCTATGATGGTGGTGGTAGCAGCCCTCCCCATCCACAACTACTGTTTCAGGGTATCAAATACCCTCTTCTGATCTCTTTAGGAGCCAAACATACATGTGGTGCACTTACATACATGCAGGAGAAACATTCACACACACAAAAAAATAAGATGAATAAGTCTATAATTAAAGAATAAACTTCATAGTTTTAGTTAATAAAAGTTTTTAGCAGATGCGTTAACAGCTTACCAAGAAAGTATTAGGAAAGAAATGTGTGCATTTGTTATCCTAGAAATTGAGGAAGTAACTATTTTAACTTAACCATTTAAAAATGTTGGCATTGTATGACCTGTGTCGAAAGACTTCATCAGGATTTCCCATTTGGGAAGTTGTTGCCATGGCAACACAGGCTGGCATAGAAATTTAGTCTGAAAAAAAAAAAACTCAGCGTAGCTCTAGTGTTCCAGTTGGTAAAGCTCAGAGCATGTAAATATGATTCTTGGATGCCTGACTATGAGGTCTTCATTTGATGTTGTGCCATGAGCCAGAGCTGTAGCTGATTTTTCTCTTTGGTGTTGCCTGACTCTGATATTTAGGCTATTCCATCTCATAAACTTCACATCTCCCCTTTGTGTCTAAGGTAAATATTTCATGTGGGTTTCCAGGACCATTTTTAGTGATGCCTTAAATTCTTTGTGCCAACATTCTCCATACTTGGTTTCAAAGTCTAGAACAGAGTTGTAGGAGGGCTTGTTCAACTATTTTTGACCTCTCATATGGCCAAAATTAATCCAACAATGCATGAACAACAACAACAACAACAATAATAATAATTAATGATAATGACAAAGTGGTAAATAAGTGTTATGAGTTAGTCATGTGTTTTGTTCTTTGTGAATACTTTAGTGATTTGGGGAAAACACATTAAAAAGTAACGAATTACTAAATGAGTAAAGGTAGTATTTTTATAGTTTTATATATTTTTATTTACAAATACTTATATATTTATTTTTTATTGATTTTTATTGAGCTCTACATTTTTCTCTGCTTCCCTCCCTGCCTCTCCCCTCCCGATCAACCCTCCCCCCAAATCCCCATGCTCCCAATTTACTCAGGAGATCTTGTCTTTTTCTACTTCCCATGTATATTAGATCTATGTAAGCAAAGAAAACCAGTCCACAAATCACAATCCCAGATAACTTAAACAACAATAAGGACCCTAAGAGAGACATACATAAAAATATATTTTTTATATTCCCTGTGGCTCTAAGAGCATAAATATTTGATTCTAATTTGTTTAATCCTAAATTTAATACTAGTGCTTGCAATAATATCTCCCTATAAATATCCCATGTCTATAGTACTTTTAGACACATAAGGTTAGATTTTAGTCCATGTTGTAATTATGCATGAATGCCCTTTATTATGACAGTTTGTGGTTGTAGAGCAAAGAGTTTAGCATACCCATTTCTTTTTGGTATTTTTATTTGTAAACAGTGCTCATTTTATAATATATTTTTATCATGCCCCTCACTGTTCTGGACAAGCTTTCTGGAAACATAACCCTAAACAAAGTAAATAATTATCTGCCATTCGTATCTTATTTTTCATAAATTCTTGAATGATGTTTTGATTTAATATCGATGGAAAAGAAATACCTCTTGGGATACTCTGATTCCACAAGAATTCAGCAAACTGAGTAAAACTTAATTTCTGTGATATTTTGACACCTGTCTAAGAATACACAAGTTTGCAAAATCAGCAAGTTTTTTTTCCAAGAGCAATTTCACTCCTTCAATGGTGATTTGTTGAAAACCAAAGGCTTAAAACGCATTATTTCGGACAATAACCGGTACCCTGAGATGACTGGGTCCTTCTTTGCGTTATGCCTCTGTTATTTTAAACATTGAGTCTTATAACACTGAATGACGACAAAGGACAGTGGGGAACACTGTCTTTGGAGCCAGAAGCCCCCACTTCATATTCTATATCTGCGATCTACTCGCTATCAGGCCGTGAATGAATCTTCAACCCCAGAACTAGTTGTAACCAGGTGGCTGTTGGGAAGACTGAAAATGAGTTACTCGGTAGCTGCGGCACAGGCGCCATCCTAATCTTGACACTTGTGAAAGGCAGTGTGATTCTAGCATGATTGTGTCAGTTTTCTCTCCTGCTGGTGTTCCTTCTGCACTGCCAAAACCAGGAATAGACCATGTAAGTCAATGAAATGTTTCCTAAATTTTACTGAGACAGTCACATAAGCCTTTCCACTCTTTGATCCTGGAGCTCCACTGTGAATGGTTTAGGTCCGCTCCCAAGAGCAGAGAGAATGGAAAGCGCCCCGTGTCTCTGTGGGTGTGGGGTCCTATCTGTCTCTTTACCCACAGCGCTTGCTTATCTGTTTTCTCCTCAGAGATTGCACTATGTGCCTACACAACTCAATCAGCTTTTGGTGTCTTTTTGGCCATTTTCAAGTTGACTCTGATCATTTTTGGACTCCTAGGGTTTCAAACCCTGCATTAAGAAAAAAAATTGGACAAACTCAGGGAAATTAGTAGTTTCGAAGTTTACTGTCTTTGTAATGCATGCCGGTGGAGACCACAAGGGCTCCATTCATTTTTGAAGATGCAAACAAGATCCCCACATCAGAGGCATTAGGTGATGAAGCTGGAGAGATGGCTCCGCATTTAAGAGCACTTGGTGTTCTTCCAGAGGACCCAGGCTCAGTTTCCAATATATACACTGAGTAGCTCACAACTACCTGTAACCGTGGGTCCAGGGGATTCATTTCTCTGTTCTATCCTTTGTGGACACCTGCATGCACATAGATATATGTATGTGTACGTGTGTGGGCATGCACACACACACACATACACACACACACGCACGCACACACGACACACACATACACGCACGCACACACTCGCACACACAACACACATATATATATTAAAACAAAACCAAGCAAACCCTGAGGTCAAAACCAGCCACTAGCTGGCAGGCTATTACTAAAGCTCCAGCCGGCAAACACTGTGAAATTGTGGTTCCTTTCCGCCTGGAGGGCTTCTGTGTTAAGCATCCACAACTGCTGTTTCTTTGCAGGTAGAAAAGCTGCTGAAAAGCTGCTGTCAGCCTGGACAGCAATGACAGGGGATGGGAACCAATGTCAGAGCTCTCCCGACTATCACCAAATGTTGCAGGGACATTCTTAGGGTTCAAAAATCTAATTTATTTTACTCAAAATAAGAGGATTGAAATCTGATTCTCTATTAACCACACTATTTCCTTTTATTATAACATTTTTACCTAAACAAATCTTACCCGAGTCCTCCTAGTATATAATAACAAGGCTCCAAGTGCAGATACTCTGCTGAATGCCAAGGATGGGTAATGAACATACAGAGGTGAAAGACCTCTCATTAACTCTGAAATTCAGTTTGATAGATGCTAAGCCGTGGACTAGATCAACTCTGAGGAACACCCATTTCCAGCTCCACAAAGTTGAGGGCCCTGGCTCAGGCACCCCAAATCCCCAGGGCTTTTGTGCTTCTTATGTAAATATGTATTTGATATGAATGAATACAGCTTTTTTCAGACAAACTGAAATATGTCTCCCTGATTAAGATTTTTAACTTCAAGCGCCAACAGATTTGAATTTTAAGCTGTAACCTCCCTTTCTGAGCTATCTCCCCTATGTCTCCCTGGGGCTTTTCTCTGCCCACATATGGAAGCTGAGCTTTAAACTCCTGCTTCACAAACACAACATGAAAATGTCTCTCACAAGAGGAGCTGACTTGGAGTAATGGCCTCAACTCTGTCTCTTTACAGCAAAACTAGAAGAAAATGCTGACCAGGCGGCTTATTCTCCCTTCATGTGAAAAATCTGAGGCCCAGGTCCATCTTGTCTTTGGTCTCGTGTAAGAGCAAAACCTCTTTGCTAAGCTTTGAACTAAGTCAAAACTACAAAAGGAAATTAAAAACCAAAGCCCTCAAACTCAGTCTCCTCCTTCCCTGACCTCCCTAATATGTTCAGTACCGTGGGTGGATGTATGCACCCCTCACGTTCTCAGGGTGGGACCAGAGAGAGAGAGGTGGGGGGGATGTTCCTGTGCCGGCCTGAAGCTGCCATGAACAAAAGATCTCTGTTGTTGTGTTTCTCTGTGGTTCTTCTTTATGGAGGTCTAATGTTACATATGAATCCTGCCAGCTAAACCAGGTCTGGAGACTTTGTCTGGATCCCAGGGCAAGCTGTCAAATAGTGGATCTACTAACAAGCTGCCCGACTTCATTACTATTTCTTATGATGTCTACTGTTTAAAATAAATTCTTTAATCACTTAACACCAGTTTTATTGGGCTGTCAGAATGTGGGGAGTGTGGGAGGGAATTCATTTCATGTCTGTGGGACGCTATTTTTATAAAAATATTAGGGCATGTCTATACCTTCCTTCTTTGAAAAATAAGATACAAAACCAATTAAAGTTAAATGATTACTGAAATGCATCTAATTAGTATTAACTTACACACGTCAAGCCGTGATTGGCAGCTTCCTCAGCAAAAAACCCTGTTTGGTGTTGATGGAGAAGATAATTGAGATCAGCGGGCTTCTGCTTCCCGGGCGATAGCATGGGGAAGCACCTTCACAGCTCAGAGACTTCCCTCCCTTCGGGTTGGTGCCCACTTTCCTCAACCTGACAAGATCTGTCACACATTATCAGACAATTGATCACCAACTCCTTGCAGGTCTTAATCTACTGTTTTATCACACAGCAAGAAAAATGACTTTTTATGCCTTCCATCCCGACCATGAGAAAGGAGGAGAAGGCAGGGACATAGGTTGCTGGCTCCATCTCATTACTTTTTTTTTCAGATGATAGATGGGTTAACTAGGTGATTTAACTTTAAAATGATCTTTCTGCTTCTCAATAAGCAAATTCAAGGAGTTCCCTGGTGCAAGCTAAGTGGAAAGGAAGTTTAACTGCTCTTCCTTCTGTGTCTTGTAAGCAGTGCCTATGGGTAGGCGGAAGCACATGGGGTTAGCAAGCATCCATTCACTTAGTATTTCTGCATCTGCTTCCCAATAATAGGATTTTAAGTGCACATACATGGAGACTAACTGGATCTCTCCAGGATAATTCTGTAATCGCTTTATACATTTCTTTTTACAACACTTGGCTATATATAAAATGTTTTGAAATAGCTTCTAGTACATAAAGAAATCAGAAGGAAGGAAACACACCTGTGCAGATTATAAAATCATATAGTAAAATCAATCCCCCAAGGGAAAAGAACGGCTTCCTTGTTTCTAGTTTGGATCTGGAATGTTCCACGGAGGCTGTTGTGCTGAAGACTTGGTCCCAAGAGGCCGTGCTATTGGAAGGTAAGTGTCTAGTTAGAGCTAGCAGGCATCGGGACAGGCCTGTGAACACTTCAGTATCATGGATTACATGGAATGGACAGCTTTGTTCCAACACGTGTTCCCCATCACAGTGCTCTGCCTTGCCATACAAGCAGTGGAGCAGAAATCTCTGAGACTGTAAGTCAACAGAATCCTTCCTCCTGGTCAGTGAATTTTCTCCGGCACTTCACCACAGAGACAGTCTAACATAATCCTCTACCACGAATCCGTTTATGTTATGGTACAAGTTTTTACTTCGAGTATATAGCTATATACATTTTAGCTTTCTCTGGATGCTGCAAACCCTGATAGAGGAATTCATTCTGTTTAGTACATCACTATTCACTATCAACAGTGAAAAGTACTTAACTATCAATTACAGAATGGCTAAAATAGAGTAGGTATTAAAAGATTTGCTTTATGTTTGCTGTCAGTTCTGATAACCTTAAAATAGCCAAAATATGTCCTGTGGAATGGAAGAAATGACATTCTCTCCACAATTCTTTTCAACCTGTAATAGTTACTTTTTCTCGTCATGGTGAGCAAGTACCAGAAAGAGATGCAACTAAAGGGAAGTGAGGTTTATTTTTTCTCAGAGTTGAAAGAAAATAGCTAATCATAGTAGGAAAGGCATGGTGGAGTCTACGGTGCTGGAAGAATGTAACTGGGACTCCCCACATGTTGGTAGGCCAGGAAGTAGAGAGTTATAACCTAGCCATGCTATAAGCCATGAGGTCCCCCTTCCCAGGAGCCCAGTCCTTCACTTAGATCCCACCTAAGTTTCAGAACCCCCTCCCAGAACAGCTCCCCCAGCTGAAGATCCGGTGTACATTGAATCTATGAGGGGCATTTCAAATTCTAATCATAACACTGACTCTCATAAAACATATGTTCCTATGAATCTTATGTTGTATATAATCTGTAATTTGAATTATTTACATGACTAAATATAATGACAGAAGCTCAAAGAGTGGTGAGCAATGCTTCTCTTGTTGTCGAAACTCATATGACCCAACAGTACTTACAAATACCAGACACAAAAATTACTCAGTCAAATGATGTGCGGATGACCTGTAAGCTTTTGTCAACTGAACTACTGTGTCTTTAGGAGCCTTACCCCTAGCACTGACTTAGTCTGTGGCAGGGATGAAATGAGTGCTTCAAAAATATTTGTTCTAGAGAATGCAGATACATTCTGCATCTTAAAATAGTGTTCCAACATCCATTTCCTGGGTTTGAGCACTACACTTGGAGATGAAGTAGGGTACATGGGAATACTCTGCTCTCTTTGTCGTGTCTAGATGAGTGTAAAGTCATCTTGAAATAAAGGTTTAGTACATATCTTTTACAAAGAACATGAATCTCCACTTCTTTAATCCAACTAAACAATTAATTGTCCATCTGTGGCCCTGATGCCTTGGGGTTTCTTCTGCCAATTGCATATAGCCATTTCCTGCTCTCACTGAATCAATTCCGCTCTTACATTCTCTGTCTGCCTCTGATCCTCTGATTCTTCTTTTTTGTATTTGACCTTCTTAAAAGTCAGCCTGTGAGGAATTTGGCTCAGATCCCCTCCCAGACCGATTTCTTCTCTTTCTCAGAACGTAGCAACTCTCTCTCTCTCTCTCTCTCTCTCTCTCTCTCTCTGTGTGTGTGTGTGTGTGCGCGTGCATGCAGGAGGGCACATACTAGAAGTACCAGGAGATGAGGCTGAAATTTAGTTGCTGATAACCTGCATCACTGAAACGCATGACATCTCTGAAGGGGCAGGGCAGAGTGTAATTTATCAAATCTATCAAACCCTCAAATCAAGCTCTTGTACTTTACTATTTATTTATTTATTTATTTATTTATTTATTTATTTTTTGATTTTCGAGACAGGGTTTCTCCGTAGCTTTTTTGGTTCCTGTCCTGGAACTAGCTCTTCTAGACCAGGCTGGCCTCGAACTCATAGAGATCTGCCTGCCTCTGCCTCTCAAGTGCTGGGATTAAAGGCATGCGCCACCACTGCCCGGCTAACTATTTACTTTTTAAAAGATACTATTAGAATCTTCAAAGTTTAGCTTCTTCCATATCTGTTCTCATTGCCAAGTATAAAAGTATGATCCTTGTCAACATAAATGCTAGAAAGAATGAACTTGAATGGTATCCTGTGCCATTTGGGATTACTTGAGATTATCGATTCTGCCTCATGTGTCCCATTTACATATGTGGCCGTGGTGTCCCACTGTTTTGAATCCAGCTAAAGGTAGAATTGGATGAGTTATTTCATCTCTTTGTACCTTTGTTTTCCCAACTGCAAACTGAAGATAATAACCGTGTGCCACTAATAGAAAAAATAAGAATGGTGAGCGTTAGATTTTGGGGAATCATCTGCATTCAGCCAATTATTGCTCTACCATGAGCATCAGCCTCCTGTTTCACCTCTCTGGCCTCAATGCCCCTCCTCTGCTTCTAAAATATCAGAGTGGGGATTTGCATTTACATTTTAAGGTTTTAAAAATAGCCTTGAATATTTCCCCAAACTTTTGCAAATAGTAAAAGACAGCCAGTGGGATCTGAGAAATAAGCTGTTGGAAACTCCTCGATATGAGCAAACAAACCTGTTAGAGAGGAACCTAGATTTCTGAATTTCTCGGTCAGCTCACTCTTTGGATGAAGTGTAATTTGTCCACAAGGCTCTGACATGGGAACTTCTGGGGTGGCCTTGATGTCTCAGTGTGGTAGTTTGAATGAAAATGGCCCCATAAGCTCATGGGGACTGGAAATATTAAGAGGTTGTGGCCGTTTTGTAGGCGATGTGCCATTGGTGTTGGGTTTTGAGGTCTAAGAAGCTCAAGCCAGGTCTAGTGGTTCAGTCATTCCTGCTGCCTGTGGATCCAAATGTAGAACTCTCAGCTACCTCTCCAACACCAGGTATGTCTGAATGCCACTGTGCTTCCTGCCATGATGACAATGGACTAAATCTCTGTACTGTAGGCCAGCCCCAGTTAAATGTTTTTCATTATAAGAGTTGCTGTGATCATGTCTCTCCACAGCAACAGGAACCCTAGGCATTAAGTTAGATATCACACTCCTTAGAAAGACAGGCTTAGAAACATGATTGAATATTAATTTCATTGTTTTTACTTCATCAAATTAAAGCTAAATATTGATACTTGTCTAACCATACTTTTAATTGCTAAATTTGATCTTTACAATCATAAAATACTCTATAATACCTAGAAGATATATAATATATATGAATTATGTTTTGAAAAGTTGATTTTCTCAACTTTTTTTAAAGGATGGCTATCACATACCAACACTTGACCTAATGGTATTCTAATTGCAGCCAAATGGCATGCAATTGACCTGCCTTTCCTCATTAGAGACACGAAGTAATAAAAACTTGTTGCTTGGGTACCATCTCATTAGCTCTACAGATGCGGATTTAAACCAATTACACGTTGGCATCATTTATTAAGTTTGAGATGCTTTCCAAAAGCATGTAGAACAAACAGTGAGTCATAGCTTAATCCAATGTGAGTGGGCAGTAGATTCACATTAGTAGAGACAAAATTAATTTTTTATGTAGCATAAATGAAATATCTATTTGAAACTTCTTGGGTGACCTTCAGGTTTCCGCAGATTCTGATTTCAAATTTCCAACTTGAAAGACATGGGCTCAGAGCCTGGCCTTATGCATTTCAAGTGCCATGGAAGAAGAGGCCCAGCCAGCCACAGTAACCAAATGTAACTAGTTTGGGAGAAATGCTATTGACAGTATAATTCTAATTTTCCTCCAGCTCCCAGAACAGATGCACCTCGGAGTCCATAGACTGCAATACTTAACTGCAGCTACTCAGCTGTGACCTTCAGCCCCAGGCTCACTGCAATAAAATTTTCATGCAACCATATGGAAGAATATTTTAATAGAGATTTACTGTCAGTAACTGTCCCAAAGGAGCAAATAAGGAAGCTGTAACATATTGCGTACAGTAAATCACGGGGACTTCAATGGAAAAACGAACCCTCCCGGAGGCAAGCATCTTTAAAATTACAGGCAACACTTTGTACAAATATGTATACAAAGGACTAGATTTGCGCTCAGTTAAGTAGCTCAAAATGCTTTCGTTTTGCAGATTTATTTATTTAGAATTTATTTATTGGATTTGGTAAGTGGTAAGCATTTACCTACCAGGGATGAATATGTATGCATCTCCCTACCCTGGGGCAAAATGGAAGTGAGGGAGGGCCACTTTAACAGCAAATCTCATCCAACCAGGGAATGTGGCAGACAGGCAGCACAAAGCTCCCCACCCCTAGCCCCAAACAGATTTACTTCAATTTGGGGTGAGGCATTAACACTCAAGACAAAATATTTCAGCAACCAACACATTAAAAAGTAGGAGACAAAATAGCTGAATAGTTAAAAGTTCAGCTTCAATAATTGGGGCAACATACTCATTAAAATTCTCAGTAGAGCAGAATCCAGTTCAAGCCTCTCATGAATCCTGGATTGTATTATATTTTACCAGACAGCATTTGTAGTGTGTGTGTGTGTGTGTGTGTGTGTGTGTGTGTGTGTAAATATCTCTTTATACTGTAAATCTATAAAGTGGAAATTTTGATCTAAGGAGGTCTTGAACTAGTTGTATCAGTAAATGAAATCTCATTTGTGTCATCTTGTGAACCCATGGCACAGTGCCAAGTTTGCCTAATGACCAGGGGTGGTCCCTGAGCATGCCACCCCCTACCACACAGCTCTTCACTGGGACTTTCCTACTTTCACCCCTCGGTTTTCTTTGCTCAGTTCCAGCCCTCACTGATGACAAATTCCAGCTCCATTCAGTGCTTCTCTTCTCAACTGATGAAAACCCTAATGTGAGGGGCAGTAATTCAGAGATAAATAGACCGAGCGTGGTTCATGACGATCATATTTTACGGCAGACAAAAGACTTAAAGTCTAAAAAGCTCATGTGTAGGAGGCGGACCACAAATGTCTCTTCCATTTTACGGAACAATGGAACATGTCTTGGCATTAAAGTAAAGATCAAAATATCCAAGTGACCGTGAATAGGGAATGAGGTGATAAATCTTTATGTTTTGGTAGTTCTGTTACCACACACACAAGTAAGGCATGCATGATTCAAACATGCTAGGTGATAATCTAAAGGGAATTATCTGAACATGAGTAGAAATTATAATGCAATAGACAAAAGGTGGGAGATTTTCATCCAGATTACTGTATAAACCACGTGGCAAGACGAGCAACTACTCAGTGACTCACCCACCTTCTCAGCGTTTCAACTGATGCACTTTTTACATGGTTGCATTGCTGTATCCCAAGAACAACACTCTGTAGTTGAAATAGAAGCTAGATATATCACTTAAAATGTAACGTTGGGGTCCAGGCATGGAGGCATATCTACTGAATTGCAGTCCTTGAGAGGCAGAAGCCAGTGGATCTTTGTGAGTTGAAAGTCAGCCTGGTCTACATAGCAAGTTGCAGATAGTCAGAACTATATGGTAAGACCTTGCTCACAATAACAACAATAACAATAACAATGATAACAACAATAACAAACCAAAACTTGAGGAAAAACTGCTCATGATAAACCTCATAATTATTTATCTTCTTTTGCTATCACTACTTTTGAATCTTTTTTTCTATTTTATACAGAATGAGATGGGCATATAGAGACTATTTTCTTCTTTGTTTAATATTAATTTACTAAAGACAATGTGCCAGACCTTATTTTATTTATCCTACCTTTAAAACATGTGCTATCAGAATGCTTGTTCATTAAAGGCTTCGATTTTCTCTCCAACTCTCAAAAGATCAGTGACCTCCTCCCACCAGCTCCACACCTAAAGTCTGCTAAGGCAAGGGTATGCTCTTGCCCTTCGCCCACCAGGTCATTCTCTTCCTCGGGCAAATTTGTTCCATCTCTGTCCTCCGTAGGTTCTTCACTCAACTCCTTCAAACCCTTGAGTCACATGACACAAAAATATAGTCTTCCCTCTACATGTCTGTAAACTTGACTGTCTTCTAAGACTTGGTTCAAAGATCCCTATGTACCCCACAAATTCTATCTAACCATTCCAGGCTTATCAGAAATTGCTAAGGCCAAGATACTGTCTACTGAGTAGGTGATATAATCTGAGAACAATGATCATCATTTAAACAACAGTCTCTGGTGATCGACTTTTTTTTTTTTTTTTTTTTTTTTGCCTCCCAAAAGACTACCACCAACTAGAGACCAAAATTTCAAATCAGGAGCTTGGGGAAAGGGAAAAGTAAGGGGTGGACATTTCCTATTCAAACCATAGTCAAGGGTGATTTTAAGAGAATCCAGCTGGAAACTATGTATAGTGTGCACACATTCCATTTATAAAACACCCACACACTGAGGCAATGGGGATGTTCTATCGGGAACTCACCAAGGCCAGCTGGCCAGGGTCTGAAAAAGCATGGGACAAAACCGGTCTCGCTGAACATAATGGACAATGAGGACTACTGAGAACTGAAGAACAATGGCAATGGGTTCTTGATCCTATTGCACGTAATGGCTTTGTGGGAGCCCAAGTAGTTTGGATGCTCACCTTAATAGACCTAGATGGAGGTGGGTGGTCCTTGAACCTCCCACAGGGCAGAGAAACCTGCTTGCTCTTTGGGCTGAGGAGGAAGGAAGACTTGATTGGGGGAGGGGGAGGGAATGGGAGGTGGTGGCGGGGAAGAGGCAGAAATCTTTAATAATTAAATAAATTAATTAATAAAAAAATATGCAAGACTCAGGAAGAGTTCATCCATTTGTAACAATTGAAAGTTTTTGAAATTGTAGGGTCTTTAAAACTTAATGCGGCACTGCTGTTTTCAAATGAGCAGAGACAGTAGATGGTTTGTGGATGTCTTGCAAGAAAATGTGCCTTTTTCTTATAGAATGTAAGCTTCCAAATGCTAGAGAGAAGCTCATTCACTTACACTAAGAGTTGCCTTGGGAATTAGTTTTGCTCTTCTAATTGGGCCATAATGCTTTTCCCACGGGGAATATACAAAGAAACTTCTCTCTTAGCTAAAAAATATTTACAGTTTTTGAATTAGCGATGTGTGAATTCAAACTGTGGTGTCTGAAATACGGTTTAGAGTTACCCACTAAAGGCAAAGATGCTTTTCATTGGATATGATTTGATGAAGTCTGGCTTCTTCAACTCTAAGGTTTCCTGACTCACACAGAACTCAGCAATTCTTAGTGTACTTAGTTAATGTTTCTGGCTCATCTTCTTCTGTCCAGAAACATATTTATGCCCCCAAAATGCATTAGAGAGCAGCAACATGGATGATATATTAGAAGGAGAATCTGAAAGATGACATCTGAGAACCAGTGAGTTCAGTCCGCTGTGCTAGCCCACGGCAGCAACGACTCCAGTGAAACCCATGATAAGCCTTGCTTTCTCTGGGCATATGGTACTGTATCAGCCAGTAAAAGTAACGACATCGTTATCATTCTTCTTCCTAAAGCTGTTATGGTTATGTCAAATACAGACTCACGTGTACAGCTCCTCTGTGTGGATGAAATAGTTGATATATAGGGCAACTTTAGTTCACGCTATCTTTCCAGAGTTATCTGCCTGAATCCTACTTAGCATGAGTCAAACGATTCGGAAAACTGGAGGAAGCGTTGAGACAAGCTGTGTCATATTATAATCAGCTATTAGACAGCCCATTAGATTTCAGAGTAAACCCAATCTTCAGCATGTCCCCTTGACTCTGTCCGTGTCTGCTGCTTCCCAAGTCATATTCCCAGAACAGAAGTAACAAGATTTCATTTGCTTTGGAACTCTCCCAGAAATTCACAGCATGAGAAAGAACCATTCTATTGTTAAGTCAGGATGGTGTCCAGTAAAAGCAATGAATGAGTGGAAAATGGGCTATTTAGCAAAACCATCATGAATGTTTTTAATTACACAATTCAAGTTTCCTGTAATTGGCTTATTCAATTTTTATCTCTCATGTTAAAGAATAATCTGAATCAGGAGCTAGAGTATTTTAATATCATTATATTTACCTAATGTTGAAGACGATGAAGCAAACTATGTGGGAAATTCAGTCGATTTAAACTTCCATGGACAATAGAGGAGCAAAAAGTTTCATAAGATGACAGTTAATGGAGAAATAATGGTGCCCTTCAGAGACACCTAACTTCTGTTTTCAGGAATGGGCAGTTCCATTTTTATTCCTTGATTCTTGAATGTTTAGCATAATCATCTATTTAAAATACAATCAATTTTAACAGGTTAAAAAATAAAAAAACAAGAAATATAAATGAATGTATGATGAGAACACCCCCCCTTCCTGGTATGAACAGCATTATTGTGCTCAAAGATAACTTTCTGAAATTTTGGAAAACCTGAGTAAGCCTTTACTTGCTCTTATTTGTCAAGTGGCCACACTGTCATCTGGGTCATCACTTTAGTTACTGAGAAGCAGGTAAACAAAGAAGCCAAGCAGAAAAAGTCATGTTTTTATGATGAAGTGCAAGCAAAAAGCAAGACCTGAACAAGATAGCTCCAGACAAATGAGCAAGGGAGGAACTGCTTGGCCCAGGAAGTAAGAACTTAATGACAGAAAACATTTTTCCCTTCTTTAATTAGTCTGCCTACTACCAGGTTCAACTCAACAGTTCACCTCAAGATGACCCCACAAATATGTCTGGGGTGGGGCATGGGGAGTGTGGGTTAAAGTACAATGCAGACTTTTTGCTATAATTTGGTGAGCAAAAAATTCCAGTGTATGCTCATCACGACCAGGTAATGCTTGTAATTACTGTGTTGCAAATCCCTAAGAGAACAAGAGTCATAAATAAGATGAGTCCTAAGAAATTCACTCCCAGATATGATGTTTTGCAGAATGCTCACAAAGATGCTGTGGCCACGTTACTGATAGCTTCTTCTTCTGTGCTTCTTCTTGTGTGCTTCTTCTTGTGTGTGCTTGCTGACTGTTTCATTCAGTCATTCTGCAGAACCGGAAATTGGACAGGAAGGGTTCAACTGTTCCCTCACTGTGGTCAGAATGTCATGCAATTTGGTAGAGCAATGAGATATCAGAGTGCTGAAATAATTCTAAAGGACATAACACAACAGGAAACCAGTAGAGATGCATAGACCAATCCCGTGGTTGGACAACTCAATAACATAATAAAAATATGTACACATGTAGGCATTTTCATCATCATTATCATACCAACTATAACTCAATGTTGGATTAACCTTTTCAATTTTTTTTCAGATGTGTAGTGAAATACAGAGAGCCCAGGAAGGCTAATTTTCATATTTCTTTCTTACATATTTCAGTTATATGGATATACTGTTTTGTGGTTTGGATCTGAAGTGTCCCCTATTGGCTCAATCCTTTAATACTTGGTGGACAGCTAGTGAGGTTACTTTTGGAGGCCACTGAACACTTAGAAGGCAGAGTTTGACTTGAAGGAAGGAGGTCACTAAGTAGTGGCCTTTGAAGGTTATACCTGGTACCTGGATCTCTCTCTCTCTCTCTCTCTCTCTCTCTCTCTCTCTCTCTTTCTCTCTCTCTCTCTCTCTCTCTCTCTCTCTCTCTCTCTCTCTCTCTCTCTCTCTCTTTCTCCTTCTTTCCTACTTCCTAGTCCACAAGCATGTGATCAGCCCCTGCTATGTGCACCCACTGCCACATACTGAACCACTCCACATCTTGTCATCTCTGCATGGTGGCCTATAACCCCCTGTGCTGGTACATTTTGTTAACCTTATATAAACTACAGTCACCTAGGGAGAAAGAATCCTAATTGACAAATTGACTCCATCAGACTGAACTGTGAGCAAGCCTATGAAGCATTTTTTTTAATTGCTGATTGATTGATACAGGCAGACCCAACCCACTGTGGGTGGTGCCATCCCTGGGCAGGTGGGATGACCTGTCTGTCTAAGAAAGGCAACTGAGTAAACCAGAAGAGACAAAGCCAGTAAGCAGTGTTTCCCCCATGGTCTCTGCTTCAGCTCCTGCTTCCAGGTTCCTACCTTGAGCTCCTGCCCTTCATGACGGACTGAATACTGAAATCTAAAATAATATAAACTGTTTCCTCCCTATGTTTTTTTGTGTCATGGTGTTTATCACACCAACAAAAAACCAACTAGAACACCCCTGAAACTATAAGACAAAATAAATCATTTTTGTAGAATGTTTTGGTCACAGAAAAATGAATACCTAGAAAACTTGAAATTACACAAAGGAAAGTGGCAATGGCTGTAGATTTTACCTGGTGTCAAAGATGGGTGATTCTGTTCATGGTAGGTAAGCTACGGCATTTCTCTCTTCCCTCTTTTCATAGTTCCTGCCTCTCATAAGGGGATCTTTTCTTGTGTCTTTTGTCTGTGTGAATCTGGGATAGTGGATAGGCACTGTCTTCATATTTATGTTTCTATGAGATGCTTTGGGAACTTCGCATGTGTGGACAATTCTATTTCTTAAGGGCAGCAATTGGCTCTTCCTGTTCTCCCTCAGTCAAGCCATTCTATAAGCAACACCAAAAGAAAATGTTTATTTACTAAATCTGCTTCCTGCTGACTTGATAAAATCACATACAAAGAAAGCTCCAGAAAACAAACAAACCCAGAAACTCATCTCTAGAGAGCTCTGCAAGCTCATGCCTAGTTTGTCTGTGAATGCTGCCTTGTGTTCTTCAAATGACAGAAGTAGCATCATTTCTTTAAAGCTTTAGTATCTCTACTAGGGAAGCAACCTTACAGGAGAGGTCAAACCATACCCCAGGACAATGACCTAGATGAAGAACAGACATATCCATACTCCTTCAGGGTGATGTTCTACGAAGTTGGCTCTCCCATGGCTTTAACTTTCCCACCTAGAGGTGGACAAAGAGGACCACTGAATGCAGTTGGTGTTTGACAGGGAATAGAGTCCATAGAGATTTCTGAAATGTGTCTTTACAGTTTTATCAGTGGTTTCTCGTTTGACATTTGTTGTCTTTTTATCTTATCTGTTGCTGTCCAAGAGATATGTCATAAAGGGGAGTCTTCTCTACAGCCCAGTGGAGGCTGGTGTGGTGAAAGCAGCAATGAATGTTTTTTGAGAGAAATATCCTCCCTGCCTCTAGGTCTGCCAGGGGAACAAAATACAATGTGGAACAGTCTAGAGCTAATGATTATGAAGACCAAGTCCAAGTTGCCCAAAGTACTGTATTTGGTTGGAAGCCCAGAAAGTGTATCTCAATGGGACCTTTGTTTGGAATCCTCTGTTTGGCATCCTCACCAGTACTCTGTCTTTGGGCTATGGTTCTTCATTATTCTCTGTAGACTCTAGATTGTTTATGTTGTTTGATAAATGATTATCTGGGGAGGGAAAATGGAAAAATCCAAGGGGAAAAAAAGCTTATAGTTTTAAATCTGAGCAAAAGTACAAAATTTTTTCAGAAACAATTATTAATATATCACAATATAAAACAAGTTTGTTGTGAGCATGAAGATTGTTCTGAGGATATCTGTGACTTCAAGTCACTGATATCTGAAAAGTGCTTCAATCAATGTGGATAACAGAAGAGTTAATAACATGTGACAATCTATGTGACAATCTGCACAGTGCCCTGGACAAGCCCTTTGCTTTATTGATTTCTTTCTGATTTGAGAAAATTCTTCATAAACAGGGAGCTATCGTTATGATTAAGTGGAGGAGAGAGACCTCTGTTCTCTCCTAGTTGAGCAAATACACTTGAGTGGACTCTCTGGTGAGCCTCCCTTCAATGTGTGTGCCACCAGCTCAGGGTCCTGCTCAAGACTCTTCTCAAACTCCTGTCACGGTGACTCCTGTCTCTTGGGTGCTCTGTTGAATTATTTTTACTAGTGTTCCTAGGTGTTCTTCACTTACCAGAGATGACTCGTCACTTCTGAAATACACTCTGAATTGTTTATTCCATTGCCTCTGTCCATTTCTTCTCTTCTGTTGGGCGTGTTAGTCCTCAAACACACTCTCCACCAGTGATTTTAAAGTTGAGGTCCTCTGTACATTGTAAATGTCACTTTCAGCATGTGGGGTAACAGAAACTGCTTGCTGCTATCACAAAGGTATTAACCTCACTGATGCCCTCCTGCCTTCTTTGGCTATTCCTAGGACATCTCTATCTGCAGTGGGGATGGTTCCCTGGGATAAGCTTCCAAGGCATTTTATCCATCCTTAAATTTTCCATTCTTTTGAGCAAATAGTTGTCCATGCTGCACACTCCACACAGCAGATTATATTCAGTTCCATAGGCTGTTGTCATTGATGGCCAGGCAGCTCTATAAAAAACTATGATAGAGAAGTATTCGGAAAGAGAGTTGGAAACATGCTCTAGGATCAGAAGAATTGATATTGTGAAAATGGCCCATCCTATTGAAAGAAATATACAGATTGAATGGAATCCCAAACAAAAGCACAACTCTGTTCTTCACAAAAAAAGAGAGGGCGAGCTTAAAATTTATACATAAACACAAAAGACCCCACGTTTCCAAGTATTTCCTGATGAAAAAGAATATTGCAGGAGGTAATGTCCTGACTTATCACAAGCAATATTACAGAGCTATAGTAATAAAATCTGCATGGTACGGTACAAAAATAGACTCGTAGATCTGTAGGATATAATACCCAGATATAGGCCCACACAGCTACAGCCACCTGATTTTTGACAAATAGGTACAATATATACACTGGAGAAAAGATAGCATCTTCAACAAATTGCTTAAAATGGATATCAATATATATCAAGATCAATGGTTGATCTTGGCTTTCACCTTGATTAGACCTAGAATGAAGTAAGCATTAAGCATCTGGCACTCGTATAAAGGATTTTCTTGATAAGATTATTCAAAGTGGCAAGACCCAGCACAATGTGGGTGGCACTCTCTGGTAGTAGACCAGGTAAAAGCACATGGAGGGAGGAAGATTTGCTTTCTGCTTTCTTGCTGACAAAGTGCTACTGATTTCACCCTTGGAATCGCAACCCAGCCTCTTTAGACTTCCAACGCGATTGAAAACTAGTAGTTCTCTAGTAGTTCTCTAGTAGTTCTCCTCCATGGCTTCACACTCAAAGTTAGAGTGGTACTTCCCAGCCACCCGGCCTTCTGGGACTGAGCTACTTCCAGGTTCCTGTTTTCTTTCCAGTGTGAGGCAGTGATTTCCAGGCTACCTGGATCATATCGTGGAAGCTGCTCTAATAAATCCCTTTATGATATGCATTCATTCCATTTGACTCTGATGCTCTGACTAAGACAATGCATAGTGCTCCTCCCAGAAGTCATGGGCTTTATAAAAACAAAATCACAACAAAATAAACTCAGTATTAAGTTTAGGATACTGCTCTGTGAACTGCTAGCTAGAGGGTTGCTAGGCACACCCCAAAGAATACTAGCTGTTGTCATAGCTCTTTGTTGACTGTGAGAACTACATGGTAGGACCCTAGTGCTGAAGCTGCCATGCACTTGAGCTAAGAATAGCAAAAATCTATTCAGAACTGAGTTGGAATCTCCTTCCCTGCTTGCTAGTGATCATAGTGCCAGGAAGTGCTATGCATTCTGCTGGAGGAGAAAACACATCAGTGCCTCACCCAGGTGTAGATTGTGTTTGCTCTAACAATGACCCACAATAAAATATGTGCCTTCCCCCGTTACAATAATGGCACCAGTATCATGGAGCAATCTAATTACTTTGTGATTAGATTGTAAGACCTCTTCATGAGCATGAATATACTTCTAGTACTATAAAGCCTATGGCATGGAAGGTCATGGGCCCAAGGAGGAACATACTACTATTATTTACTAAAATGACATGTTTTCAAAACTCCTTGTGACTATTTTTGTTCCTCTCCATAAACTAGTGCCAGCTCTGCCTAGAGCAAAGAAGCCCCCAGAGATGCTGGTTAATGAAAAGACCCATCTGATCAAAGAACTGGGAGTAAGAAAGTATTTAACCTTCAGCTGTAAGTGGTACATCTGTGTCATAAAACCCATGGATACCCCAGTGCCAAGGGAACACCACAGGAGAGGAAATGGAAGGAATGTTAAGAGTCAGAAAATGGGAAGGAGATATTTTCTTCCTTTTTATAGAACACTGATAGATACACTTGGCACATAGTAATTCCTGTTTTCAGACTTTCTGTTTTGAGTATGTAGTATTTATATATTATATATTTAAGATATTCTCAGAAGTGTTGGGGAAAATACCTCCAACTTGTCAATAAAATTAACCACTTGGGGAAATGAGCAGAACCGAGGTTGAAAAGCTGGAGTGTTAGCTCAGTGATACAGCTTCAGTTTCCAGGATCCACTAGACAACCCACACCCATCTACAGTTACAGGGGGACTCAATGCCCTTCTCAGACCTCTACCGGTAAGCATGTATGTGGTGTGTATGCATTCACACAGGCAAAAACTTTTGTAAAATGTTGTTGTGACAACAACTTCTATAAACAATATCAACACCTTACATATGTTCTTATAAACATTATAAAAAATATCTATAAAACACTTTTATAAATCTTTTATAAAATAAAAAATATTTTTTTAAAAAAAATTGGGTTTGATGAAGGTGTTACATATTTTATACCCATGCATATATTATATATACATATGTGTGTGTATTCCTAAATATTACCTCCTTGGTCTGTGTAGTGCTATTTATGTGTATGTTTTCAGGGCTGACTGTTTGGTGTTAGATCAGGAATTAGTGTGCTCTTCCTTGGAGAAGACTATTTCTCCCACTCTTAGGAACTTAGTTGCCTGTAGTTCTTTATATGTGGTTGAGGCGTCATGCTCTTTCCCATCCACTTAGGCAAGTCTATTGTTATTGTCCTTGTTCCGCTCACATTTAGGCAGTAATATTTCTTAGACTTTATGGGTGTGGATTCTGACATTACTAAGAGACACAACCTCATAGCAAACTCTATGATCCTCGGGCTCCTAAAATTTTTCTGCTCTCTCTCCATCAGTGTTCCAAACTTCAAGTGAGGTAGCCTCAGCCACTGAAACCAGACTCCACAATTCAGCATGTAGATTGGTTGTAGGTTTCTGTCATGATCTCCAACTGCTGCTAAGAGTTGTTTCCTTAGGTAGCAGTTAGATAGTATAGTTACACCTACAAATATTTAGAATGTAGTTAGGGATTATGCTGGTTTAGAAAAGTGGTGGTACTAGGTTCTCCTCCAAGGTCCCTGACTTCACTTGCCCTGGGTAGTTGGCTAGGTTTCTGGTACCTGGCATGATTTCTCTCTTGTTTCTTGTGGAGCAGTTCTTAAGTTCAATTAGAGAACTATTGGTTACTGCCAAGGTATAAGTGTAACTATTACGTCACTGAGGTTAACGCGCATGTGTGTGTATGTGCATATTTATGTGTGTCTGGACACCATGATGTTTTTAAGCTGCTTCTGCTGCTGCCAAGGTATATGTGACTCTACTACACCCTTGGACACCACACTAGTTTTCAACTGTTTCTGCCTATTTCTCTAAGAAGGTTTCATCTGAGTTCATATGTTCATTGACTATTTTATAAATATAGACTATTGAATAGTATCCTGATTGCTTTTCTTCACTAGATCTCACTGGTCTCACTTCTAAACTACCTGGAAGGTTGTTGGATGCTTTCAACACTGGAAGATTGAAGTTAGAAATGGTGACGTCCTATAGTTCCCTAGCCTATGACTGAAAAAGGCTGTGTTCGTGTATGTGCCTTTATAAACTTCCCCTGCACTTTTCTTTTCTCCCTAACTGCTATCAAACTCCTCAAATCATGCTGTTCTTTATTTATATGCTAAAGGACGTTTTCCATAGGTACTGACAGAATGGTTCTAGAGCTGTGATTAATAATACCATCATCTTGCTACTGCCCTTGTATATAGTCCTCATATTTTACTCTGAAGACCTCAGCAGAGGCTTCAGATTAAGAGTGATTGCCTCTGAAAGGCTAGTAATAACAGCTCTTTGAGACTTTCTCTTGTAATACCACTGATTGCCCATTTCTAAGCTGGTACTCCAGAGGAGGAACACATGAGTGGCACTCAGTGTGGCCACACTATTCATGGCAGATCAGAAAAGGGGGTCAAGCACTATAGCTGCGGTTTGATTCTGTATGGAGAAGATGCTGAATGAAACTGACCACAAAGCTAAGGTCAACATTGAACAAATATCTGATAAAATATTGAGAACTTATTAAACATTCTTGCCAGGGATCTCCTAACTCAGAAAGTGATAATTGTCAATCATCCTTACAGAAACAAAAGAGAGAGAGAGAGAGAGAGAGAGAGAGAGAGAGAGAGAGAGAGAGAGAGAGCTAAGTTATATCCATGGCAGCAGAGAAATGGGAGGAATACGGCTTCAGGAAGAGAATGATGAAACAACCAATGCTCACACCAGATACGTTCACAAATTCTCTTGCTAGCAAGTCAAATTTTGTTTAATTTTTGAGTATTTATTCAGTTATTCACTTTTGCAATTGTGGACATCATGTTGTTAACACCCCGAAACAAAGCCATATACTTTGAAAACAAACAAGCAAACAAAAGCTTAGTGGACAAATGTCATCTGCATCAGTAATAACTCTAAGTGGTAAGTAAGCCCATATTGGGTACTTCAAAGAAATGGCAATGGTAAATCTCCCATTACTATAGGACTTTTAACTGTAACAAACACAAGTTAGTACTGCAATAGTATCATTGCTTTGAAATGTTCAGTGCATTCTATGATAGTCCACTTACATTCGTGATTTTAATAGGAGGCCTGGGATAAAGTGATATAGAAATTGCAATGAAGCCATGCAGTCATAGCGCATGCCTTTAATACCAGCATTGGGAGGCAGAGACAGGCAAATCTCTGTAAATTTGAGGCCAGCCTGGTCTACAGAGCAAGTTACATGACAGGTTCCAAACTTTGTCTTGAAAGAAGAAGAAGGAGGAGGAGGAGGAAGAGGAGAAGGAGAAGAGGAAGAGGAGGAGGAAGAGGAGGACAAGGATGAGGAGAATGAAGACGAGGAAGAAGAGGAAAAATTTGCAATGAATATAAGGTAACATTTTAATTAATTATTTTATAATTTCTTGCATGATCACAATGTGATTTCATCATACTCATCTCTTGCTCTTCCCTGGCTCCTTCCAAATCCACTCCCACCCTTACTCATTCCAGTTTCATCTCTACTCCTTTTGTTTTGCTTTGTATGTTTTAAATAGCCCATTAAGTCCAATGTGTACAGCTCATATACTCACAGCTATGAGGACCTACACCAGAGTGCAGTCTACCTAATAGGAATCATACCTCTAAGAAATCTGACATTCCCTCCTCCATCAATTGTCAGTCCCCCTCACTGAGGGGAGGAGGCTTATGAACCCTCGTCCCTTTGATGGAAAGATATTGACTAGCCTGATTCTTTACAAGTCTTGTGCAGGCAACCATGGCTGCTGTGAACTTTAAATTTTAAAATTTAAATTAAAAGCTTTAAACATCTCGTGATGTTTAAGGAACAGCGTGTGGTGTCACATGCTTTTAATCCCAGCACTCTGGGGACAGAGGCAAGACTGTACTACATAGTAGCACCATGTATAGGGAATCCACACACCAAAAGTTGCTTGGATAATATTTGAAGGAAGTGTTCAAAGGCTATAAATCAACCAGGCGTCAGATTCAGCCTACCCAAGTATTGCTGGCATTTGCCATCTAGTTCAACATCTTTTATTCATGTGGGCCTAAAATAGTTGACATTTGTTTCCCATGTGATAGTTGCTTCAGAATTTAGATTGCTTCTGTATTCTCAATGGATGTCAATGAAAGCTAAACCTATCAGTTAGACTGTACCCCTAAAATCCCCAGACCATAAACCTAAAGTCACAGTCTTCCATTTCTACCTTCTTGCTAAACACCCGTCTCCCTCCTCACCCTTCCACCTTCTTCTCTCCCTTCCCTCTGTTGCTTCCTGCGTTTATCCACGCCATACTTCCACTTTGAATCCATCCTAGAGAAGTTAAGAAATGGTTCTGATTCTTTTCCTCAATCTTGAGGCCTTCTTGTATAAGGTCAGTGAAATGAAAGACTGCGTGACATGTTCTCCACATCTGACAATTTCCACATATTCTACAGTTGCTAGTTCATGAGAATCTAAGTCAATATAAGACTGGGCTCAGAGAAACAGTTTTAGGCTTTTATTACCTTCAGTAAAAGCTTTAACCATCTAAATGCCAAAGCTTCATTTGGATGCAGCCAGCCTGAGTTAAACTCAGTGTTTTCATATCTTCTGCCAGTCTTATGAGGATGTGTTTCATAGTCTTGAGACCATCATGAATAATAGGCCAATATTTCTTGGATTTCTAAACCAACAAAAATCTCAAGGTCAACAACAAAGCTTCCCTTTCCCTTGGCCTGGTGGAGCCTAATGATGTAGAGCCAGGTTTGAGCATTCGGAGGAGGGTGGGCTGTGATCCACCGATGAGCTCTCCCACATGAAGCTCTTCACGTGTAAAGCTCTCTGTCTGCTATCCCCAAAGCATTCCTCGTGGCACACTTTCAGCCAGTTCACACAGACTTGCAAAGTGCCCAACCCATGAGACTTCAACTCCTCTTCAAGCTTCCAGAAGTCTCAGAAACAGGCATGTGCCTTTAGTGAACATTGTGGACTTCCTACTTCTATAATCTTTTCAGGAATCCCTTTAGTAAATGTATATGAATGTTCTTTCATGCTCAATTGATTTTTTTGTAGTGTTTCTTTTTGTTGTTTGGCAGTTTCATATATGTATATAACGTGGGTTTGTTCTATCAAATCCAGCCCCCATTCTCTCCCCTTCAATTACCACTTCTCTCTCTCAACTTCATGAACTCCCTCTTCTTTTCTTTCCCAATGAGTCCTCCTAAGGTTCCCAGTGGGTAAATAGGTATGGGACTTCTACTGAAGCATGAGGCACATTTTGAAAGTAGTAGGTAAGTGTATTAATTTGTATATATACATATGTATGTATATACACATCTGTATATGAGTATATATATAAATACACAAACTGGAAGTCATACATATATATATACATTTATGTATACACACACGCGCATATATATATATATATATATATATTGGATTCTATTATCTTGACTGAATTCACTTTTCTGGAAGGTTCAAAAATATTTTTCTGGATGTGTATTTGTTGTTTTAGTTTTGAAGAGAGGAAGCCCTTGCTGGGGGCTTTCTTTACATTATTTAGTCTATTTAACTCTTCCAAGAACTCTATGAAAATGGTATTCTTCTGCCCTACATTACTGATCATGAAACAAAAGCTAAAGAAGTTTCATTTGAGGGGGAGCCACACAGCGCTATTGAAGGCAGCAGAACTCTGATCCTAAGGTTCTGATGTGCTGTCTACTATACCATATGGTCTCCTGGGCAGTTTGCTTTTTAATTCAAATCTCTGAAGTAGATGCTTCCTCCCACACCTTCTGCTTCTCTTTGATGGGAAAAAAAAAATCTACCCTCTCTCATCCTCCCACAAGCTTAAAAAGTTCTTTATCGCAATGGCAGGGGACAGTTCAGAAGCTAAGATAGCAATCACATGTGTGATTTCTGTGCTTTCCACAAGGAGTTGGAAGGCCAAGACAGTGTACAGTGTTTTCTGACCTAGACAACACTTTGGAGAATGTAAAAATGTCACAGAGATGTTCAAGGGCAGAGATGTGATCTCTCCCTATTTTCCTCACCAAGTCAAATTCACTGAAAATCAGTCAAAGGCAAGGTAAATAGTCCCTGGAAAACTGAGGCACTTGGACTTTGATTACTGAAACCCGGGCCAGATAGAAAGGGAGAACCAGCTATGGGTGGGTGTCCTGGGACATGGGCTTTCATCCTAAAACCAAAAAGTTCTAGTACAGTGTGTTGATCCATATTGAAAGGCTTCTGCTTGGTCCTGTCTAGTTTTTTATGGCACTAGTGTGTAAGATTTTCACTTACATCTAAAAGCAAGAACACACATACAAGCACATAGACACACACACACACATACACACACACACATGCATTCAGTCCCTTAAAGAATATTTCAAGTTTTTGCTTATGTGATAACACTCAATTTAAGCATAATAAGGGTGTGTATCTGCTTATTCTTTAAAGTTATTGGACAAGGAACTGTAAGTACATCTTCAACCCTTGCCTCATTGCTGCATCTGCTCTCTCCCTAAGCAGTTGGTAGCTAGAGTGGATTGAGCCTTCCGCATTCTTGATGATATGTGTGTAAAACTTTTCAGAAGTTATAATAGTCTACATGGTGAAGATAAACCAGACTACAAGTAGGAATCTCCCTTGTGCAATATTTCTGGAAACTATTTCTGAAACATTAGAAAAAGTATACAAACTCTTCTTGGGCTAAATAATAATCTACTATATACTTTTGTTTATTTGTTGGCTTGTTTAAGACAGGGCTTCACTGTGTAGCTCCGGCTGTCCTGGAACTCGTTTTGTAGACCCAGCTGGCCTCAAATTCAAAGATCTACCTGCTTCTGCCTCCTGAGTCCTGGGATCAAAGGTGTGCATCACCACTACCCAGCTACTACATACTGTTTTTGTACTCACAATTTCATGTATATTTTCTTTCTTTTTTTTTTTTTTTTTTTTTTTTTTTGGTTTTTTCGAGACAGGGTTTCTCTGTAGCTTTGGTGCCTGTACCGGAACTAGCTCTTGTAGACCAGGCTGGCCTCGAACTCACAGAGATTCGCCTGCCTCTGCCTCCCGAGTGCTGGGATTAAAGGCGTGTGCCACCACCGCCCCGCTCATGTATATTTTCTTAAAGAAGGATTCCAAAATTGGGTAGGTTTCTGGTTGGGAAAACACAGATCTGCTTTTCCTAGGCTCTTTGCCATTTTATGTAGATTTCCCCTTACATGTATACAGTGTTATGCATTCTCAATTTTAAAAAATTTTAGAATCAATATAAAGTGCACATAAAATGCAGATTCAGTAGTTGAGATTAACAATAAACGTTTTGGTGCTGTGTTCTCCCTCTTCTATGGGCATTCTTTTGTATGTGTGATCAGTACAGAGATCTTGATATAGCTATTTGATTATAGGAATAACCAATGGAATTACCCAAATAATGAGGTCAAAAAGGGGAAGGAAGGGGCCTTTTTAAAACCAGAGCCAAATCCCAAAATGTGAATTTTGTAGAACTCGGTGAGTAGGGCCATTTCAGGGGTGGTATAGAAATCTTTAATATATCTGCCTACTGCTATAGCACTTCTCCCAATCTGCAATCAAAGTTCTTTTATGGAATTGATGAATTTTAGAATGCATGCATGTTACTCTATCAAAGTTTCACAACAGACTTTTAGGCATATTCTGCTCTCTAAAAGTTTTAATTATTTCTCTATCACATATGTTAAATTTCACATCATAAGTATACATTCAAAAATATCTAATGGACTCAACTTTTTATTTAGACTTAGCTTTTTTCCTGAAGGGGAGGTTACTGTTTTTGACATACTCTCACACCATATCCTAGGTCGTCCTGGTACCCATAGCATCTAGGTTTGCAGCAATCCATCTGCCTCGGCCTCCTTCGTGTTGGATTACAGGTCAAAGCAGTACATTTGATGGGTCCCAGACACTGTAAGGAACCAATATTTATCTACTATCCCCCCATAAATTTTATAATGAATTCTCAACATTTCTTGAATGTTGAACATCTCAGGAATAAACATGTGAATTACCCAAATAATGAGTTCAAACCAAGGGAGTGATGTGGTTTTTTTTTGTTTTTTTTTTTAATCAGAGCCAAATTCAGATATTGCTGGAAGCCCTACCTGCTGATAAATTGGGCCAAGAAGCAGCCATCCCTGAAAACTGGAGCCAAAGGCGAGGAAACAGTAACTGTTGGGATAGGATGGACCATGAGACTCAGAAGAGAAACCCAGGACAGCCAGTTGATGAATATTTGGTTGGGAAAGTCAGTTTTGTGGCCTCTGTTCTTACAGAATGTGTCTCAGGTCCCACAGTGAAACTGAGAGAGGCTGGAGAGCATTTCTCTGACTCATCTGATGATCTGGAATCTGCACTTGCCCACGGAAAGGGATGGGGCCCAAGTTACAACTCATCCTGTCTTTACCCATGTGAGTACCCGGCCAAAGAACTCCACCTTTAATTGAGGCTTAATATCACAAACAGCTTCCTTTTTTATTCAATGAATATGTGTATCTGTAGGAATTTCTATGGGCATGTTCTAGTCTGCCTGCTTCTGAATTAATACGCCACATGTAATGATCTGAACTTAAACCCTGAGTCACAAGATTGAAAATTTCCTTGAGGGGGACTTATTATTCTCATACATATGTTCTTGCTTCCACAGGTAGGATTCTCTATTGAATGTCTACTTTCTTGTTTCAACTGTAAGTGCCCTCCCCAGCTCTCTAGGGCAGCCACTAGATGTCATGTCCTCCACAGACTTGCCACGTTGTCTCATCATCCCCGCTCTCCCATGTTAGTCCTCTTACAAGCTGCTCACTTCTTACTCATGGGGCTTTAGAACATTGATGTTGCTGTTCTCACATCATAATGCCTGCTAAGTCACCTTATGTAAACCTCACTTTTCTTAGAGATTTTTCCTTCTCTCTCTCTCTCTCTCTCTCTCTCTCTCTCTCTCTCTCTCTCTCCCTCTCTCTCGGGAGGGGGGTTCCCTGAAAGTATCACAGCTAGCAGGAAAACAATCCATGAGAGATAAGAAATGAAATTTGGTTCAGTCCACCTTAGTCCATGTTGGTTCAAATATCTAGAGAGTCTGACCACTTTATTGCAAGCATATTTAAGCACAGTATAATTTGGGGGGAAAGCTTCCTGGTGTAATACAATCCCTGGTACACAAAGAGGCACAATTACATCAAAACTCAAAGTACATATGACCGTGAATATAGGTTCTAGAGATAGGCTACATGTATTAGCTTAAGGGCCTTGGGGATGATCTGGCATGGTCTTGGTCACACAGATAGCACAGAGATCACTTGAGCTATACTGTATATGTAACATCTCCCCTAAGGATGGGTTCTATTGGCTGAGAAACAAAGGCAAAGTTTTAGGTTGGGAGAGTCTGGGATAAGCATTCTGGGGACTTTGCATGGGGTCTGACTCTACAGATAAATGTCATGAGGTCATTAACAACATGCACTCCCAGCCTTCTGGGTAGAAAACTGGTATTCCCCATTTGAGGAGACAACATGCATTGGTAACATTCTTAGTTTCCGTACTTGTCTCTGAGCACAAGGGCCTTTGTGCTCCTAACATCTTCTGTCTCCTACTTCTCCAATATTAATATACACTTGGCATCTCCCGAGTTTTGGAATCCAAACTTCTTAGGATCATTGTTACGTGGGTGACGTAATGCGTCCATGTAGCATGCTTTCCTTATAAATTAATACCCTATTTCACTAAAGGCTCCTGTGGTGTGAGTATATGGGAGCAAGAGTGCTACTCATGTCACAAAACCCTGCCCCACCTCCTCTGGAACATTGTGTACCCCGTCTCTAATCTGTTCTTCTTCCAAACCCAGGAAACCCGAGCTCTTGTCTCATACAGGAGTCCTTTGGCACTATATAAGGTTGAAGTTTAATTATTTTGAGGATGAATAATCAAGAGGATTACTGGCATCATCTAGAAAGGTCCCGAAAGAAAGCCAAAGGATTGTCAGCTACCTAAGACGATAATTGCCTTCTAAGCATGGGTAGTGGGAGGACCTGCCTATGGCATTTCCTTTCCTGAGCTAAACAAATGGGAAGCAGGAGAGATGTTTCTGGAGGCGGGTACAGGCTTGATTCTCATTCCCGGAAACCTTCCCAGAAGATCCAACTATCACAAAGAAGAGGTTCCCAGTTCTGTGCTTTAACCCACTTCATGAATTGGGCTGCCAGCAGTGGAAGCTTGGGCCTGGTTATTAATTTCAGTCAAAACAGGCATTGAATGTTTTAAACGAGTTCTTCGGAAAAACAACAGAAGGATAATCATCTGAGTCGTTTTTTAATTTGCTTTAAGCAATACAATAGGCCTATTATAGAACCAAAGCAGAAATTGCAAAGCCCAATGGGGGCCCAGTTTAATGTCAGCTACCATTTATTGAGTGCCTACTATATGCCAGAACCGAACAGAATATGTGGCAGTCCCTCCAGAATATAACCACCTTCAGCAAAACTAAGATTTCAATACTTACACCCTAAATGTTATACTAAGGATAAACTCATTTCACACCCTATTCGGCATCTGCTTTGCCCTCATAAATGACAGCAATCACTTTGCCCTTGTTTCATCCTCACAGAAACCTGGTGAGGTAACAGGCATCCTGACTAGGTTTGTCATTTGTCTCCTCAACGTGAAGCCTTCAAGATCTCATGCACAGGAAATATTCATAAGGCTGCTGAATTTGCAACATGTTACAATTTACAGAGTGCATTTGCATATACTATTCTCTTTAATATTCAAATCCTACTTTTGAAGTCAGATTATTTTCACCATTTTCCTCTGAGAAGGAAAGCTCCCATGTCATGTGATGAAGCTGGGCCTCACACCCTTCCAAATCCCTTGGTAGAAAGCATCTCTGAGAAACCATGCTCTGGAAGTGAGCATTGCTGAGGTAGCTCCCTCATCCTGACTCCAAGCATGCTCAGCTGATGGAGCAGGTTTCTGGCTGAGGTTACAGGTTGGAGATAAGATGATGAGCTTCCTGAAGGTCTTGCAAATCTTTCCTTAATAAAAAGACTGAGTTAATAGGCCAAACAGTGTTGTAATGAATATAGTTTCTGTGTGATTATTTGGGTCTGGGCTTTTGAGAAATGAAACAGCAGTCTCTTCCTACATTTCAATAGCATTTTATCTTTTTTTTTTTTGCAAAGAGTTTAACTTTTTTATTTAGTGAAGGGGATTTTTTTTTATTTTTTATTGAAAAAAAAATTTCCGCCTCCTCCCAGCCTCCCATTTCCCTCCTCCTCCTCCCACTCCTCTCCCCCTCCCCCCACTCCTTTCCCCCTCCTTCTCCAGTCCGAAGAGCAGTCAGGGTTCCCTGCACTGTGGAAAGTCCAAGGTCCTCCCCCCTCTATCCAGGTCTATGAAGGTGAACATCCAAACTGGCTAGGCTGTCCTTGGCTTCTCATCAGCCCTCATTGTCCGCCGTGTTCAGAGAGTCCGGTTTTATCCCATGCTTTTTCAGTTCCAGTCCAGCTTAGGGTTGGCAAGAGACTTGAACCTAGAGGGGCTCCCAGGTGCCCAGGGGGATGTCCCTAGTTAGTTCCTTGGGCAGCTGAGGATAGGGAACCTGAAATGGCCCTATCCTATAGCCATACTGATGATTATCTTGCATATCACCATAGAGCCTTCATCTATGTTTTTTTTAAAAAAAGAAAAACACTGTTTTGTGATTAATACTTTTATTTTGCATCATCCAAATATGTATACTTGCTTCATCTCCCTTTCAAAATTTGAGTTCTTGGACCTTCCACCAGGATGACCAGGAAAGTCCTTTTACTGCTCTTCAATTTTTACTTTGCTTCCCTTATATCAGTTCATCACCCAGCAACCAGAAGAGGATTTTTAAAATGAAAACCAGATTTTATTATATCTACTTCATTGACTTCAAGTGAAGGCGTATTCGACCAGTACGCTAGAATTAACCAGACCAACTCAAAACAACAGATATAATTTAATAATTGAAACCGGGAAAACTCACACGACCAGAGTAAAAGTTCCTATGTCCAAAACGGGTCGGCGAACACCCTGCGAAGAGAGCAAGCGCACCTGGATTTCCAGGTTTTCTTCCCTGGCCCCAGGCGGCCACATCCTAGCCAAATGTGATTGGCTGAGCTTCCCCATCACTTCAAGTCACTTGCTGTCATTCAGACTAAAGTCTCACCTCCTTACTATGGACTCAAGACCCAGTTTGAGCGGAGGGGCCGGGGGGACCCACCCCAAACCATCACCAACCAACCTTATCTTCAACCACTTACTCCCAACACCTACCCTTGTGCATTTTAAATGTGCTCTATCCTACAGGCCATCGGCATTGGTGCAGACCTCTGGACATGAAAGCCTTTCTCGTCCACAGGCTCTGACCCGCACTTTTTATCATGAATTCTTTCTCCCAATCTAAAGATAAAAATCTATGCAAGTAGAAACACTAAGCAGTGTAATAAAGTGTGAGGAGGAAGTACAAATGATGTCCAGCACTGCATTATGTCTAACGATGAAAAACTACAAGTGACCTACAGTTACCAGCAGAGAAATGATTGAATTATGTTAACTTTAGCACAAGCAACTAAGAGGCCATTAAAAAGAATAACATGATAGCTGTCTGGGACTGGAACATTAGGGTAAAACAGGAAATCTCTTCCTGGATAGGGGGTTTCTTGGGGGAAGAGATAAAAAATGTTTAAAATCCATAGTCAGCTGGGTGCTGTGGTATGGCCTATATACTTCCAGCTGGGCAGGAGAATTGCTTGAGCCTAGAATTTACTAAGACCCCATTGAATTACAACCCATGCACTTTAAAGGACTGAATCTGATAGCTTATAAATTTTATCTCAAGAATAATACTTCAAAAGAAAAATACAGGAGAAGTAATGGACGTACAGAGAAAACTGTCTTGTTATTTAATGCACATACAAGTGGTAGGGAAAACAATTTCCGTATACACTGTATCCATTTTTATCAAATAAGGGATACCATTATATGTACAGATGCACGATATCGATGCTGTATCCCCAGCCACACAGGAATGATTTTGCCCAAAGCGCTCGAATACCTGACACATTTAAAGAGAAGATTTTCTGTAGTAACGAGAAATCTAAACTCAAGCTCTTCTCACCTTTTCTTGAGGCTTGATGATGACCCTTTGGGAGCAGCATCTCGGGGATGCTCTCAGCTCTGCCTTGTGTCCATCGTGTGATACACTGCAGTTACTGTCTGCTGGAGAGCAAAGTGGGCTTTCTGCCGTGCCCCTGCCCCTGCGTTTCCACTACCCTTCCACAGACTTGTAGCATGTGGCCCCTGCAGCTGCAAAGGAAGCTAGTCAGCTCCTTTTCAGTCTCCGTGATAGGAGAAAAGGGGCAGGAATAAATGCTGGGTCAGGTTTTATTCTGGAGGGCTGAGCGGTCTTAGATTCGCAGGGTTTTTTTTTCCCCAAGAAGTTTTCATGTCTTTTCTAAAACCAACGACAACAATAATAAAGCTAGGTTATACTGCCCAATCGTAGGCACTAATTATCGCATTTGTAGCTATCCTTCCAAATTTTCTTTCTCTTTTTTTGCAAAGCCCAATAGGGGCCCAGTTTAATGTCAGCTACCATTTATTGAGTGCCTACTGTATGCCAGAACCAAACAGATTATGTGGCAGTCCCTCCAGAATATAACCACCTCCAGCAAAACTATTTCAATACTTACACCCTAAATGTTATACTAAGGATAAACTCATTTCACACCCTATTTGGCATCTGCTCTGCCCTCATAAATGGCATCTCTCCATCTTGTCCTGTATAGTATGGTCAGATAGATAGAGAAGTATATGGATACGTGCTTTAAATTGTACACATATTTTATTATATGTTTCTATAAGGAGACGTATATAGAATAAACCCTATTTCTCGTTTTCTAAACTCATTTCTTTTCCACTAAAATTATCATGAAAATACAACTTGATGAATATGGATAACATTATTCTTTTAGCTGCTGCATTGATATTTTATCGTTTTCATTCAACAAATACCTTATTAAGGAACATCTGCATAATTTCTAGTTGTTTGATACTGTAAAGCATATTATAGTAAAACTCTATATTCTGTCTCTCTAGCAAAATAATGCCACCACTGGGTGCAGCGCCTCAGTAGAGTAGATGTGAAAAGCCGCTACCTAAGATGTGGGAGGTGTCGTCATGACTGTCAGTACAACCAAGGTCTGTCTGCGCTCCTCACATGGGTACTTTCCCTAATTCCACAACAACAAAAGGACCCCTAAGGCATGCGCTGGACGTCCAGGAAGCTGAAACAGTGAATTCAACAGACCTTCTGAAGGAGAGATGCTCCATTCTGATATCCATTTCCTGCATTTAAAAATAACAGGCCGTTTCTTTCATTGTTTTAAAGGAGAGAAGTGCCGTGTTATTTATGTTGAAAAGGAAAGATTACATTAAAGCCTGACAGAAACTGACATAAGCCAGAGAATTCAAACTGAACACTGACCCTCTATCCTGAGCTCCAGCTTTTCAAAGCAAATTAGAGGGAAAAAAAAGTTTCAACAAAAGGACTGTGCTCCAGTCAATCAAATTACATCCTTACAAGGCAGTACGGTGGCTCAGCGGGACTGTGAAAACCATGTATATCACTGTATGCTTGTAGATCGGGGTCCGCAAGATCAGAATAGCAGATGGTACTGAATTAAGGGCCGGGAGGAAAAACTGCTGGAAAACTGGGCACAGAATTACCCAGTGTTTGCAAAAGCAGATAAGAGGAGACACAAAACAAGCTTGCAGGGACACTGCCTGGTCTCAGACATCTTAAGACTACAGAGAAGTAACTGGGGGGGGGGGGGGATCTGGTGACTGTACCCTGCTCTGATCCTGAGCGCTGTTAAACGCAACACAAACACGTCCTTCTAAAAAAAACATTCACAGCCAAATTTGTTCTCACCCACCGCTGCCACCCATTACCCAATCTGCCAGCTGCTTGTTTTAAATTTGTGAGGGCCCCACTCAGATCCTTCCTCTGCAAACTCCCCACCACCTTCTCTTGTTTCTCTCCTGCACCCCAGACAAGGACCCCAGTCTCAACCAGAGCTGAAAACCACAACTTTCTCCCAGGAATCCTCTCAAGTCAGCAGATTCTAATGACCACTAGAAGAGCCATTGGCTAAGACATCAGTTAAACCGAGTTGCTCCAAATGAGGAATGGCTTAAAATGATGGGACACTAAACATTTATCTCGTTGCATATATTTGGATTTCCTCCTGTCTGGGGCCCTGGAGTTCCATAGTATCTTTCTTAGAAAATGAAATATCCATGATGCAATGATTTCCAGTCTGGAGAGCCTCTGAGAAAACTTAATACTTAAGCAGTGTTTGACTGCCAGAGGATTGGCTTCATGTCTGCAGCTTTTTCTGATCTTGTCTCATCCACCCAGTACCAACTGCTTATTTATTTTTTTGTTAAGTTGGGTGTATGATGTTTTTCACTTATTTTTAAGTATTTTTATAATAAAATTTATTTCAAAATCAACTACTTGTTTTTGTTTTGTTTTTAAGTTACCTATATCAACTCTTTTTTTGGATCAATGAGCTTAGTTTTCTGTGGATCCATGAAAATACATTAATATTTGGTATGACATTTTGCCAAATGACATGACAAACACAGATTTGGAAGCAAGCTGCAGACGCCATTAGCTCTCAGTGACGGCTGAGATCGCCTGGACAGGAGTCAATGGCATTCGTCGTGTAGGAGGCTACTGATCAAGTGAATCTGGTCTGGAAAAGCAGGTCAGCAGGTCTGGTTAAGAAGCTTCTGGTCAGGTTGTAAGTGGTGGAGCAGGCCTGTGAGCCCAGCACTAGAGAGGCTGAGGCAGGAGGGTCCCTGTGAAGTGGAGACCATGCTAGTCTACAGAGTAAATTTTTGGCCAGGCTGGTCCATATAATGAGATCCCATCTCAAACAGAAAGGAAAGAAAAGGCATAAGGAAAAGAGGGATGCTGTGGGATATCTGTACACTGCGAAGAGGTATTGCTGGGATTGGTGAATAAAAAGCTGAATGGTCAGTAGCTAGGCAGGGGAGATGGGGGACTTACAGGCAGAACAAGGAAGAGGATATATGAGGGGATTGGATTGGACACATGGAATGGGAGAGAGGTGGAATGTAGGTTTATAAAAATATGGGTTAATTTAAATTATGAGCTGGTGGGACAGGTCTAAGCTAAGGTCAAGATTTCATAATTAATAATAAGCCTCTGTGTCATTATTTGAGAGCTGAAGACCCAAAGAAGAGTCCGCTTATGGGGGGAAGGAAAGAAAAAAGGAAGGGAAGGAGGGAGGGAAGAAAGGAAGGGAAGGAAGGAGGGAAGAAGGGAGGAAGGAAGGGATGGAGAAAAGGAGGGAGGGAGGAAGGCAGGCAGGCAGGGAGGGAGGGAGGGAGGCAGGCAGGCAGGCTGGGAGGAAGGGAGGGAGGGAGGAAGGCAGGCAGGCAGGCTGGGAGGAAGGGAGGGAGTGAGGAAGGAAGGATGCAAGGAAGGAAGAAGACTGTGGTGGCGCTAAACTATAAATTTTGGACCTGATAATTAGTCTGGAAATTCAGGAAATAACTGATGAGCACAGACCAGAGAGTTTATGACCATAGTAGGAATGATATTTAAAAGCGGCCCAAAATCACAGACCAGGCTAGCAATACACTATCCAATTAGAACACATGCTGGCTGTCCACAGCCTAAATGGAGATGTTGCGTATTCTAGCTGAAGATCAGCTCTGCTCAGGGACGTTGGACATTCCAGGCAGGCCTTACTCATTTGCAAATGAGGGGCTTGATCAAGCAGATCCACTGGTCCAACTCTGAAATATTTTATTGACCTATATACACCCCTAATTAATTGTCTCCCAGGGGGCTCATCAATTTCCTGATTCAATTCTTTCTTCCTTTCTCTAGAAAGGTGTAATCTCGGAATTGTCACTGAGACACTTTCATGGGCAATAAGAAGACAGTAATAAGAGAGACATGCACAATAAAGTGCAAAAGAAATATAAGTATACAGTGTATATTATGTATTTCATACATGCTGCATTACAAGCAGATTTACTCATGCCTACAACCACACATTCCCATCCATCTTTCTGCCTGATTCCCCAGGGGTCTGCGTTCAGCATGCTTTGTTTATTTTTTAACCTGGCGATGATGCTCATTTTTCTGTTATGCTTATTTACAGATTGGAGCATGTTTGCCACATGTAGCTTCTTGCTTGCCAGCAAGGCCAGCTGCTGAGGGGCACCAAAGATCACCCCATCACAGGAGACAATCTTGAACAGCCTCATGGCTCCCTCTCCTTCCCTGCACAATCTTTCCCAACAGCTTCAGTTTGAATAGCCACTCTCATTTACAGGAAACATTTACAAGAAAGAAAGAAAGAGAAAGAGAGAAAGAAAGAAAGAAAGAAAGAAAGAAAGAAAGAAAGAAAGAAAGAAAGAAAGAATCCTTTCTCCCCCTTTCCCACACATCCTAAAAGAGTTTGTCATAAGGCAGACAGAAAGCCTCTTTCAGCTTGCCTCTGTCTGACAGACCACAAACAGCCAAGGCCAAGGGGAATCCAATGCAGTCTGACCAGATGAGAGTGAACATTGTGTTTTGAACTCTGTCTAAAAGGAGACAGGATGTACTTGCTGGGAAAGAAGGGGATTTGTGAAAAAGCCTGTTTTACTGTGTTCACTCAGGCTCCCTCGTGCCAAGGCCGAGCCCATCAGGAATTTGATTGCTGTTATAAACTGAGAAGAGGAACTGGGAGTAGAAGTGGTGATACAAGCTGCTAGAGCCGTGCTACTGTGTTTCTGTGACTTCCCCTTACACCAACACACACAGAGACACACACACAGATACACACAGACACATACACACACAGACACACACACACATACAGACGACACAAACACAGATATACACAGATAGACACACACAACACACACAGACAGACACACACATACACACTACACACACACAGATATACACAGATAGACACACACAACACACACAGACACACACACACATACACACGACACAGACACATACACACGACACACACAGACACACACACATACACACGACACACACACAGATATACACAGATAGAAACACACAACACACACACAGACACACATACACATACACACGACACAGACACATACACACGACACACACAGACACACACACATACACACGACACACACACAGATATACACAGACACACACAACACACACACAGACACACACACACATACACACGACACAGACACATACACACGACACACATACACACGACACACACACAGATATACACAGATAGACACACACAACACACACACAGAGACACACACACACGACACACACACAGACACAGACACATCTGGGGCAAACCCCTCAAACACTCAAAACTGTTTTGACCCTCAGATAGACTCTTTGATTTTTTTCCCCTTAATTTTTATAAATTTATTCTTATCTTCTGAGGGTGTTTTGCCTGTGTGTATGGCCGAGCACCGTGGGTGTGCCTAGGGTCCAAAGGATGTCATTCAGATTGCCTAGAACTGGATATACAGAGGGTTGTGACCTGGCACATGGGTGATGAGAATCAAACTCGGGTCCTTTGGAAGAACAGCACGTGCTCCTAACAGCTGAGCCATTTCTCCAGCTCCAGCTTCTTAGTTTTAATAAAGAGAATGGGTGGAGAGCATCAGTGAGAGATGCGCGCTCTCGAACCATTCATGCTGGTGAGTGGATGCTTGTATCTCAGAACACAAATGAGTTCATCAGGTGCAGTTAGATCCCTCTCCCAAGTAAAGCCCACCTTTTGAAGGGAGGGGTACAATTGCTCATTTGAATGACACCTTCGGGTATCGTAATGACAATAATTAATAAAGGCACAACTGCTTGATCACCTTATTAGCACCAAAGAAGATCTCTCAAAGATCAGTTCTCTGTGTTTAGTCAATACAGAAATTAGGCCAAATGTAACCAGGAAACTAAGGCTTAGAAAATCCCCCGGAGGTTCAAGAGGCCAGAGCGGCAGCAGCAGAGTGAGCAGATTAAAAACGCACGCTAGAGGTCGCTGTTGCTACTTGAGCTGAAGGCGTATTCATTGACCTGCATGTATGTGGATATACTAACATAGACACATATCATCAATGTTGTTTTGGTAGATTGTATGAATGTTTGAACATTTTTGAAAAGATCAGATACCTTTGTTAAGTCTGAAAAAAAATCTACTATGGGCATCATGCTTTTGTCCTGGTGTGTTTATTTTCTGTTGGGTATGTGACTAGTTGGGTGCTAAAAAGAAGATTTTTAAAAGAAACTTTATTTTTAAGACTTTCATCCAATAACTGCACACAGATTAAATATTTCACCTCTCATAAAAGTCTCACACCTACTTGGGTATGTTTCAAAGAACACCTTTCACATTCTCATAGACTTCCAACCAGAGTGACTGACAAATCCAGGTCAGTACACCTCTTATGGAAAATGGTCCCAGACTCTGGGACTGTGAAAGGAAAGTCAGACTGATTAAATAAATTTTTTAAAAAAGCTAGTCCCATCTTCAGAAGTATATGCAGAGTGTTTTAAGTCTGGCAATCCTGAGAAAAATCATGGAACAGCTTTGGGGAATGTTAGTAAAAATTTTCAGCTTTTTATAAATGAAAAGAAAATATTTCAGGAAAACAGGTAATGTCCCTAGAGAGTCATTACATTTCAGATATAATGAGTCTGGTAGAACTACCTTTGCATAGCTCCAGATCCGGCTGTCTCCCATTAAGTCTTCAGGTAGATGTCTACCTTGGAGAGTAGAGGTCCCTCCTACAGGTCAAAATCGGACTCAAGGAATTTACAGGGGAACTACCAGCAGAATGACCTAATTCTCCAAAAGAATTCTCTCACTGCCAAGCAAGGGAATCTACGATATGGTTTAATGTTGATCAAATTGCTTGCTTTGTCCTGCGTTGCTGGTTGCAGGGACTGAATCCAAGGTGTCAGTACATCCTGAACGCAGGCGCCATGACTGACTGTCAAATCTATCCCCAAGTAGCGCTCTGGGAAGTATACCACACGTCTGGGCTTTCGACTGTCTTGAGAAACATTTTCATAAAGACATCCTCACCTGCCTTCCTTAGACACTAAGGCAAGCTGGCAGGATGAGGAGAAAGCTGGCCAGTTGCCCTTCCTTTGCTGAGCTTCCTCTCTGGCCTCTATTGCCTTATTTTTTTTTCTTATTTCTTTGTCCTGCTGATCACAGTCCTGGGAGTAGTTAAAGTTCAAAGAGTGGGATCCCAATTCCTCCCAGTCAGAAGCTTTCCACAAGTTTCGCGGGCATGGATAAAACGGGGTTTGAATTTAATTTACTGGAGAATTCAACATTTTAAAATCACATTTTCCAAGTATCTTTGTTGAATTAGTGGTAGCGTTGTGGAGGGCTTTGAAAAGGCTCAGAACTTCGATAGGAATCTGAAGAAAGTGCTTTTCCCACACAGAGTACCACATGGGGAACCGCTTGAGGCTTGGCCCTTGGGCTCTTTCTCCAGCCCTAAGAAGGTAAACTTGGGTAAGTATCTGACCTTGTTGCCGCTGATTTCTTCCTGGCAAGAAAGGATATGTTTTCTTCCTCTCCCGGCAGGCTTCTACAAATCAATGGTTGCTAAGTGGTTCGTACTCAGAATGACACTGGAAAAGCCTTGGGTGCCTGTCAGCTGTCATTATCTTTGTCACAGTGGAAATTCTCGGGATCCCTTTACACCTGTGGAAGAGGGATGGGAGCTGTGCTTACATTCAAAGCAGCTTAAAAAAAAAAAAAGCAACAGCAACCTGAAAACAAAACAAAACAAACCAGTTTAACAGCTCATTCAGACAAAGAACAGATTTTAATTAAAGGTTGTGTTTCTGTCTTTCCTACCAGCTTTGTGAACACAAACTCAGCCTTGGACTTCAAGGGAACTAGAACACTTCACTATTAGAAGACAGGACTATTATCGTCATTTTTGGTTGAGAAAATTATGTGCATTTTATTAACCAAAAAATGTGTTTGTACTTTTCACCATGTAACTATTTTTTGAAAATCTCCTGTTATCCACAGTCTGGTTAAAGGACTGTGGGTTCATTGAAGTCAGCCACATTTAAGAGCCGTCTCACAAGTTCTTACAAGGTTGGGAACCACTGCCCTCGTGGGTTCTGGTAGCAATTATAATGTGCAATACATTTGGTTTTCAATGGAAGGTTTCATAATGAAATTTGGAAGCCAGCGTCATTTCCCTTCCTTGGCTTCCTACAAAAAGGATTTGAGGGCAAACAATAAAGGAAATATCAAGGAATGATTATATGACCTTAGGCAAATCTGCTCCGTGATTCAACCTTGCACACACACACACACACACACACAGAGAGAGAGAGAGAGAGAAACAGAAATGCAAAATGGAGACGTGACAATTCCTTGGTACTTTAAAAAGATGTGTATATTAGACAAATTGAATGATTAATAGTTACCAAATTTTCTAATTAACTAAATAACTGCCAAGGTCCGGTGCAATCTTCTGAACTAGTATTGCCCAGGCTGTGGGAAAGGGTGGAGCTTTTTATTTTTTTATTTTTTCTCACTTGGATGAACCTGGGAGAAGTTATAAAGAACTGCAAGAACTCGATGATTCAGGAAGAGAACATATAGTTTTATCTTCTCGTCTTGCTATAAGGAAGCACTGGGGTTGCCTTTCAGGACAGACAAAACATTTCAAAAATCCATGTTCTCAGCCACCCCCTTCAAGATTGTTTTTGAGCTGCCTTTATTCTATTAATTTTCCTGTCAGCAAAACAAACCTTAAATAAAAATCCAGCAAGTTGGCCACTGTTTCCAGAAAACACTGGCTCACAGAAGAAATCCTCAGTCCCTGTGTCTGCTTTGCATCTGATGGCTGTAGTCTGGCCTTGGGATGTCGGCAGGGGAGTTTGGTGGGCTATGCTTACACCACTCAAAATGAGAACCAAGGCAGCAATGAGTCTCACTGATGCTGCAGCTGTACCTATAGATATGTCCCCCCCTTCCCTTTGTTGACATCAGTGCTGCCACATTTGAGACTTCTCTTGCCAAAGTCAGACTAAAGGAATAAATATAAGAGCTGGGGAGGTGTATCCACAGATAAAGTGGATGAGAGTTCAGATCCCACACATAAAAGTAAATGCCACTGTGGGCCTGGTGACCTGCCTGTAACTGCAGCATTTCAAAGGCAGATATGGGGAAACCCCAGAGCGAGCAAGCTGGCCAGGCTAGCTGCTCTGAGGAGGCTAGCATTCCACAGAGACACCCTTCTTAACAAATAATTTGGAAAGTGATTGAGGGATGCTGCTGGCATCAGGGTGCACATGGAATCATGTAACCCACATATATACCGACACGCACATACCTCTGAAAAAAATAAAAATAAATTCAATAAACAGAATGTCAGCATGCCGACGGAAGGGTACCAAGGAGTGAGGAGGTGGTTAGGGTCTCAAGGGGGACTCTGGGCTGAAGAACAAAGACAAGCTCCAAATGAAAAGAGAGCAGCAGAAGGGGCCTAAGAGTTGACAGCCATTTTTACCTTATTTGTTTATTTGTTTAGCAAATGACTTTGACTTCAGAGACTGCAGCAAGAGGCATCTGCTGAAGATTTTTGTTGCTTTGTGTAACAACCTGGATTCCTTGATAAACTCTGTCCATTTCTACTTCATGATTTAGAGCAACAAATTTCTCTCTAGACTTTAGAGTCTCTAAGAGCAATTCAATCCATTTGAATATCTTTATTGTGTCTTGAGAAAAAAGGAGGCTATAAAGAGGTCTGCTCCTGAATGTAATCACGCTCATGTGGGCCTACGGCAGCGCTTTTACAGAAAGACTTAGGGCGTGGTCTTCTTCAGTGCTTCTCAAAATTCAGGCCACTGACATATATGTAGACCACGTGACAGCCTACTGCTAAATGGGCAGTGCCCTGTCCCTACCACAGGGCCCAAGTCAGCATCCTCCATCACTGCGCATGGAGCCATGGACTCTCTCTGCGAGTCCCCTGGCTGTGTGCTACAGTTAGGAGAAGAATGTCGATTCATGACTGGCTCGCACAACTAACCCTCTCCCCATTGCTTGTGCAATGAGGAACACTGGGTGATATTCCTATTGAGGATCTTGGGGGGGGGCAGTTATTATTCTATAAACATGAGTTTTAACAGATTGGGGTGAAGAATCTTATGGTGACAGAAATGTTTAACCAAACGAGTGAGCATAACCTTAGCCACATCTCCCTCAGCCTGGGCTGTTACTGCCACAATTTTCGCTCTTGGCAGCAGTATGCACAGCCAGTGAAGCGATACTGCAAGGTGGGCCACTGCCATTCTCCTGCTTTTCATCAAATGTTACACACTAAAAGTCCAAGTTCACTGTTTTAACTGTTATTGTCTTTATTATTGCCAAGAGACAGAATTTTTCACTCTATTAAAGTTGTTAAAAATCATCCCATAAGGAGCAATTGGACTCTAATTATGTATGCCAAAGGAAGCTGTATCAAATTTAAAACAACTAAATTTTCTACTTTATATTGTGGGTCTTTCATACTTCATATAAAAAGATTTAAGTAGAACAAAATTTAAAGGAAACAAGCATCCAGGCCAGGGAACAAGCTTACCACTCCTAAAAAAACACATCTCTGTATGAGTCCTCAATAAGATAGCACAAGGGATATTTAGAGTTCTGCAGACGACTTCCTGCTTTCTACACTAGAAATTCATCCATCCTTCCAAATGGCTTGAGAGGCATTTATAACCAATAAAATATATTTGTGTCCAAGCTGGGAGTACAGTCCAAGCACCAGATAGCAAACCTGAGACACCTTGGCCCAGGGAGCTTAACGGATGTCAAATGTAAAGCACGTTTCAAAAGCATGTTGTCAGGTCTACACAGGCTATCCATCCAGATAATCTCATTCCATTTTCTATTTTATTGCTGAAAGGAGAGGTAGATTAATGAAAATTCAAATCCCTCTGGAAAGAAAACTTTCCATATAAGGTGTGCCCAAAGAGCAATTTGGAAAAATGACTTAGTATGTCTTTGTTTTTCCAAGTTACAGTTAGACCATTTATATTTGAAAGATCCTTAAACCAGGTCAGTGTGGTTTACTAGATTAAATCTAGAGAGGAACAAAAAGAAAAGGAAAAGAAAGAAAAAAAGAAAAACAGAAAGAGACAAGATGCAGAAGACAAGGGTGGCAATGGAATATTGAACTATGATCATAATAACTATGAGCTCGAGAGATTTGTGACTCTCCTTCAGCCTCTCATGCTTGTTGGATGTTAAAGAAAAGCTAAACAAAATTACAAGTTTATTTACAAAGGTATGCCATGGGAAAGAAATATTTATCCAAAGAAACTTAAAAATATTTAGCACCTAGCTATATGTATCCCTTCACTTAGGAAAGCCAAAAGAATCCACTTATAGAGAATGGTGAACAGAACCTTGGCGTGCTGTGGATCAGAACTGAAGGAGCCTTACAAATCACGTGGCCACCTTGGTGACTTCATTTACTCAAGCAGAAGCCAGAGCATAAAGGAATGTCCTTCATGACTTCAAGAACTTCTCGTCTGTTACTCTAGCGTGCCAAGATTCCTGATGCTGCAGAAGTTTCAAGACAAAATGCCAAGGCACACGCCTTTAATTTCAGCACTCAGAAGGAAGAGGCAGATGGATCTCAGTGAGTTTGAGAACAGCCTGATTTACAGAGCAAGTTCCAGGACAGCCAGAGCTGCTGCGTAGAGAAACCCTGTCTTGAAAACCAAAATCAAAACAAAACAAAATGCCAAAGTTCATGAACTCTACCTGAAGTTGAAACAAGAGCCTAGATTTCAAGTTCCAAGAGCAAAGATTACTATTTATAAAAATATGAACAGTTTTATATTGAAAAAATCCATCTGCCAATTAATTTGAGGATAATTTTGATCATATATATATATATATATATACTCAATAGAAATGCAGCAAGCTATTGTTTCTGATGACTTGCTCTTGACAAGACCATTGTAAATTGTACGCCTGTCCTCAACAAGCTTACTTTCCAAGGTTATGTTTTAACTTTACCTTTCCTCAAATCCTAGTACGTCTGGGAATCCAAACTTTGAGAATCCCACTTGACTAAGGAGTCTGCATTTTCGCCACCCCCCTCCTCCAGGTCACCCTAATGCCTGGGTCTTAGAAGCTGCATTGGGAAGCACTGCTGAAGGCAGATAATCAGGGTGATAGGAGTTTGTAAGAGACTTCATCAAGCTGGTCTTGGTGAGCTCCCATTAGATCAGCCCCATCGTCTCAGTGGGTGGGCACACCCTTGCAGTCCTGACTTCCTTGCTCATATTTTTCCTCCTTCAGCTCCTCATTTGGGCCGTGGGAGCTCAATCCAGCGCTCCAATGTGGGTCTCTGTCTCTATCTCCATCCATCGCCAGATGAAGTTTCTATGGTGATATGCAAGATATTCATCAGAATGGCTATAAGATAGGGCCATTTCAGGCTCCCTCTCCTCAGTTGCCCAAGGAAATAACTAGGGATATCTCCATGGATACCTGGGAACCCCTCTACAGTCAAGTCTCTTGCCAACCCTAAAATGGCTTCCTTAATTAAGATATCTTCTTCCCTGCTCCCATATCCACCCTTCCTCCATCCCAACCATCCCATTCCCCCAGGGTCTCCTCATCCTCCCCTCCTCACTTTTCTCTCCCCATCTTCCCATCTCCCCTTACCCCCACCAGGGCAGCTCGACTGGAACTGAAAAGCATGGGATCAAACCGGACTCTCTGAACGTGGCAGACGATGAGGGCTGACTGAGAAGCCAAGGACAATGGCACTGAGTTTTGATCTTACTGCATGTACCGGTTTTGAGGGAGCCTAGTCTGTTTAGATGCTCACCTTCCTAGACCTGGATGGAGGGAGGAGGACCTTGGACTTCCCATAGGTCAGGGAACCCTGACTGCTCTTTGGACTGGAGAGGGAGGGGGAGGGAAGTAGGGGGAAGGGGAGGGAAATGGGAGGTGGGGAGGAGGCAGAAATTTTTCATATAATATAAAAAAAGAGAGACTTCATCACCTTTCAGAAGGCACCAGCGGTGAGCTAACCTAGTTGTTTACTGTAAATAATTGTGCCTGCGCCAGATGGTTGAAAAGCCGCATTGAGGGATTACTCTCTAAGCATCTTATTAGCAATATTGGCTGCAGGTTTTACTTCAGATGTCTGTCTTTAGATGCCAGTCACCTTTATCCCCACAGACATTGGAGTCACTTCTTTGCCATTATAGGCCAACTGGATAGTTTTTAAAAGTATAGAGTCATAAGGTAGAGAAAATGCAGTCTTCAGTCTTTCTGCTCTTGGACCTGTCTTGGGTAGCAATAAGAAGCAGTCTGGCTAAGAGCATCACATCAGCCCTTAAGGGTGATCCAGGGCGAAGGTACAGCCTCTGATACTGCACTGGAAAAGGACTGTGGGCCCATGACTTTCTGCCCTATGGCTGGCAAAACGAGTGTGTGCATCTCCTGCTCTCCCTACTGCTGGAAAAGGAATACTCTCTGGGTTGCACAAGGAAACACGACAACAAACCAAAAGTAACTCAGCAGGGTGATTTCCTTTTACAAAAAATCGTCTCATGCCAGAACCCAAACGTGGCTAGAAAAAATATACACCTTTATTCATCTTTATTCATCTATCCCTGATATGGTGGTGACTATTTATCATCCCACTACTGGCCATCTTTAGAAAAGGTAGGGCTGACTACCTGTGACAGAGAAAAGTAAAACACAGAGACACACACACTCATTTCCAACACTGTCAAGCTGCCTTCCAGCAAATTCCAACCCCCCATGAAACAGACCCTGAGCAGAAAGAAATGATGGAGCCCTAGCTGCCATTTCCTTCTGAACTCATGTCACCCCGCTATAGGAGCCAGGCATCACACTGTGAGAGAGCAGGCCGAGCTAGAGGAGCTGTCCAGACCTGCTGTGACGAAGAAGGACTCTTCCGCTTCAACAGCAAGTATGTTTGCTTATGTCACTATTGTCTACTGACTACAAGACTGACTTGTCAAAGGTGTATGTGTGCGTTTGAGTGTGTGTGTGTTTCCTTGCCTATGAACTGACATATCTCCTCCCTTCTCGGTTTTCATTATACTCCATTGTCTGGCCGTATGCAGAGCCAAGCTTTCTTTTAAATGCTGAATATTTCCTATTAGCCACACAATGGCTAAATGAAGAAACATGTGCTGGACACTTTGAAAACTGTTTTTTGAATTAAAATGCCCCAAGTCAGTCACAGACATGCAATCCTGAAGATGTGCACGGAGTTGAATGTGTGGGTTACACGTTCTGGAACCCCCCCCCCCTTTAGCTGTGGTGTGTGCCCCGTGCTTCTTTTCACAAAGAAGTGTTCTGCCATTAGAATAACAATTTCTATTTTGTCGAGACACTAAACCCAATTAGAGGCCAGTGTTGACTGATCGTTTGCCAGTGTTTAATTTATAAATCAAAACTAAACTTAGTGTATGTGAGCTTTTCAAACATCCACGGTCCTTCTATTCACATTTGACATACACTTAAAACAACTCGTTACTTTTTTAAAATTTTTGAAGAGACATTTGGGCTCCAGATGAAAAATGTTGCACCCAGAACAATCTGCTGTAGTTGAACAATGCCCCCTCATTGCTCCTAATGGAAACGGTGAGCAACTTTCTGTTCTATAAGCCTCCCAGGATTGGATGGGGTGGATGGTTTGGAGAATGTGGGTTCCTTCTGCAGTGATAAGAACAACACACTTTCCAGCTATTACAAATCTGGAAAGACAATGGCAAGTACTTGTGACCCAGTTCTCAAATATTGTCCCTTATTTTAGTTTTTCCTTAGCAATTGTTTGAATGTTCACCCATCTCCAGAAAATGAATTGAGAAGTCATTGTTACACAAAATAAACAATATTGTAAAAGAAAAAAAAAGGATAGGCCAATAGTAACCTGACTGCACCACAGAACGAACTACGCAACATTAAAAGGCTGGGAGCTGTCACTTAGTCGTTGTTGACACACCTCTTAAGGTTTTCAAGAACAAACATTAGCTAAACAATTAAGGCCCTGGCAGTTTATTAGAGCGCAGAGAGTTACAGAGTTTGTGCAAATGGTAAGCAACTATTGTCACGGTCACCCAGAGCAGAGTTATTTCAATCTAAGGCATGTTTACTAATAGTCTTCATTTGCCCAAGCTAGAATTTTATTCCAACATAATTCTTATATTAGTTGTTCAACTTGACTAACTATGTAACTATTAAGAGATCTGTTCACCTCTGTAGACTCCCCATGGGAGGTCTCACCCTCTCTGATGAGTGGATGGGGGTAATGAGGAGAAGGTGGGGTCCACGGGAGGAGGAGAGGGATTGGAAACTGGGATTGGCACATAAAATAATAAAAAGATTGTTTTTTAAAAAATAAAATAAGAAAGAGATCTGTCTATAGCACACGTTGAGATGTATAACTTGCACCTACAGCTCATGACAATGATTAGAAACACAATGTAAGTGAAATGGTCCTAATTTCAAAGACTTGTTATTGAGCTTGGCATGGTGGTCCCCTACTTTAATCCCAGCACTTGGGAAGCAAAAGCAAACCAATTTCTGTGATCTCTAGGCTACCTTGGTCTGCCTAGACCAGCTAGGGCTATGCATTGAACCTATATCTTTTTTTAAAAAAACAATATTAAACAAAGAAGCAAAGACTTAACTACCTAATAAGGGAAACAGATGTAAAGCGGTGCCAAGGAAACCACACAGTGTAACACATGTATAAATCTCATTTTGTGCATGAAAATAGCCCAGAGGAAAGAATGGTTTTGCTTTGATTGACTTCTGAAGCAATAAAAGAAGTAAACTTAACAAGAGTCTTAGTACAAAAATAGAAGTATTCTATAGGTCCCAAAGGGAGGTGATTTGTAGTCCCGGAGGAGTGAACTAGTAACCTAGAAATGGGGGTGGGTTTACGTGGACAGACAAGGATGATGGCATAGCACTCGCGTATCAGAACACAGGCAGAAAGAGGAAGGGTGTGGAAATTGCCGGACTGTCACAGCTAAATCATGAAAACTCTTAGGTTACAGAAAGAAAGGTGGCTTTTAATGTGTGTGAACCTTGAAAGAACTTTAGGGTTTACAAAAACTTATCCAGTGGCATTTTGAAAGCCAGATGCTAGGTCTGAAAGGATAAAGAATGAGACCAGAAGTAATATTTGGGAAGCCATAACACAGTCCAAATGAAAGATAATACAAACCTTCTTAGGGTGGGGAAGACAACGTGGAGAAAGTATATGCAAGGATTACTTGATGGTAGTCTTAACAGTGGAATCTGGACATCAGAGGAAGACCTGTCTGGATACCCAATAAAGGATCTCAGCACAGCTCCCTAAGAAGAGTGGAACATACCAGCTCAGGGATGCTGGGTCTGATTGGTCATCATCAGAAATGACTTTTGTTGGTCAACGAATTTTTAGATTTTGTCTTCCTGTCCTACAGTATTTCAGAGACAGAGAAGCTGACAATAAGCCACACTAGGGAAACCCATGTGAAGATAATCAGTAACTCATCCAGGAGAGAGCAGCCAAGAAATTACAGTCAACATAGTTAGTCCAGAACCGACCCTGGCGAAAGCAATCCATTGGAAAGAGTAAATACAGTAAGTCACTCAGTTGTTCGTCTATATTATACTGCTAAAGAGTAGTGCCAGATCTGTTGAAAAGTCACGTGTACCGGACATATAGCATGCCAGAATAAGCTAAGGCTTCCTTTGCAGATATAGTTGGCTATCTTAACCATACATGCTGTGTCCAAGAGGCTTAAACAATTTGTGTGCACAATTTCAAGAGCAAACGTTTAGGGTAAGAGAGATGGTTTAAGAACTCTTGTTGCTCTTTCATAAGACCCAAATTTGGTTCCCAGCACCCACACAACAATTCACGGGTATCTGAAACTCTAGTTAGGAGATCTGATGCCTTCTTTTCCCCCCCTTTTTTTAATTGATTTTTATTGAGCTCTACATTTTTCTCTGCTGCCCTCCCTGCCGCTCCCCTCCCACAAGGTCCCCATGCTCCCATTTTAACTCAGGAGATCTTGTCTTTTTCTACTTTCTACCTCCCATGTAGATTAGATCTATGTAAGTCTCTCTTAGTATTCTCAATGTTGTCTAAGTTCTCTGGGATTGTGGTTTGTAGGCTGGTTTTCTTTGCTTTATGTTATAAACCATCTATGAGTGAGTACATGTGATAATTGTCTTTCTGTGTCTGGGTTACCTCACTCAAAATAATGTTTTCTAGCTCCATCCATTTTTCTGCAAAATTCAAGCTGTCATATTTTTTTTTCTGCTGTGTAGTACTCCATTGTGTAAATGTGCTACATTTTCCTTATCCATTCTTCAGTCAAGGGGCATGTAGGTTGTTTCCAGGTTCTGGCTATGAAAAACAATGTTGCTGTGAACATAGTTGAGCACAGGTCCTTGTGGCACGACTGAGCATCTTTTGGATATATACCCAAAAGTGGTATTGCTGGGTCTTGAGGAAAGTTGTTTCCCAATTTTCTGAGAAATTGCCACACTGATATCCAAAGGGGTTGTACCAGCTCGCATTCCCACCAGCAATGCAAAAGTGTTCCCTTTTCCCCACAACCTCTCCAGCATAAGTTGTCATCAGTGTTTTTGATCTTGGCCATTCTTACAGGTGTAAGATGGAATCTCAGAGTTGTTTTGATTTGCATTTCTCTGATGACTAAAGAACATTTCCTTAAATATCTTTCAACCAGTTTAGATTCCTCTGTTGAGAATTCTCTGTTTAGGTCTGTACTCCATTTTTTTATTGGATTGTGTGATCTTTTGGTGTCCAGTTTTTTGAGTTCTTTGTATGTGTTGGAGATCAGACCTCTGTCTGATGTGGGGTTAGTGAAGATCTTTTCCCATTCTGTAGACTATCATTTTATCTTGTTGACCATGTCCTTTGCTTTACAGAATCTTTTCAGTTTCAGGAGGTCCCATTTATTAATTATTTCTCTCAGTGTCTGTGCTGCTGGAGTTATATTTAGGAAGTGGTCTCCTGTGCCAATGCATTCAAGTATTTCCCACTTTCTCTTCTATAAGGTTCAATGTGGCCAGCTTTATGTTGAGGTCTTTGATCCGTTTGCACTTGAGTTTTTTTGCATGGTGATAGATATGGGTCTATTTCCATTCTTCTACACATTGATATCCAGTTATGCCAGCACCACTTGTTAAATATGCTTTCTTTTTTCCATTTGATATTTTTTTGCTTCTTTGTCAAAAATCAGGTGTTCGAAGATGTGTGGATAGTGATCCGAGTCTTCTATTCCATTCCATTGGTCCTCCTGTCTGTTTTTATGCCAATCCCAGGCTCTTTTCATTACTGTAGCTCTGTAGTAAAGTTTGAAGTCAGAGATTGTGATGCCTCCAGAAGTTCTTTTATTGTACACTATGGTTTTGGCTATCCTGGGTTTTTGGTTTTCCATATGAAGTTGAGTACCATTCTTTTGAGTTCTTTGAAGAATTTTGCTGGGGTTTTGATGGGCATTGCATTGAATCTGTCTGATGTCCTCTTCTGGCTTTCTCGGGTACTATGCAGGCATGCAGCACATATACACACAAATAGGCAAATGCTCATGCACATAAAAATAAAAATAAATCCATCTTTTTAAAAAAGGAAAGCAAGAATTTGTGTTGGGTATATTCTAAACCACCAATATGTGTTAGAAGGTTGTTTCTGGATCATTTCTTTACTTTCTGCCCTTGCTGCTACTGCTTCTGTTCCAGAAATAGTAGCCTTTCACAATACACTTATTCCCTTGAAAGAAGAAGCTGCATACTAGCTATGACCCAGGAATCGTGATATGTTTTGCATAATTTAGTTCACTTGATCCTCAAAGCAACCTTCAGGAATGTGCTGACATCACTGTCAGGCCACGATAAAGCAACAGAAGTACAGAGAGGTTGGGTGGCTAACCCAAGGGTGCAGCAATAACCCACAGACTGGATTCATTCACAGTCAGACTGTTTACCCAAATGCTGTTTCTAAGACTTATTTTTGTGGTCTTCATTTGTATCTATCGATGAACTGGGTTTTCTTTACAAAAAAAATCACAACTTGATCAAAAACTCTGTAACCACATGATCTTATCAACACCTAGGAAAGCACAGAATAACCAGATCAAGTTTGCCCAGTCTGGTGATATTTTACCAAAATCCAGCTAACTGCATGAGCTGTCAAGGCCAAAGCCAGAATTTTTGCATTTCGGCTAACACCTCCTCTCTATGATTAGAATGCATTATAATTAGCTACCTTTGCTGTGGAAGATAATAAAACTGAGTGCATTTTTAAAGGAGAAGCACTGGATCTTATACAAAAAAGAAAGAAAGAAAGAAGAAAGAAAGAAACAAAGAAAGAAAGAAAGAAAGAAAGGAAGGAAGGAAGGAAGGAAGGAAGGAAGGAAAAGAAACCAAAATACTTGGTAAGCCCAATAGATGGATGAATTTCCAAACATAGTAATTCTAGAAACAAGACCAGCCTTCCTTATTTTGCAACAACGTTTGGAAAGACAGTTACGGTGGATACTCCATACTGTTTGCTCGCTTTGGCCCATCAAATGTTTGAGATTGAATTGGAGCGTTGGTAGAGCAGCTATCCACTATCTACGGTTACACACTGGTGGGGATCTACAGATGACCTATGCCATATGGTCCACAAGCCTTACCACTTGAGCAACTACGTAGGGAAATCCCCAGAGGAACAAGTGGGTCTTGGCACTCATAAAGGCTCGTATATTAAGTGAATCTGTGAGCCATGGGGCAGCTGCTGGGCTGCCCTTCCTAGCTGGGAAATGACGGTCTGATGTATGTTTTATGTTCCTCAAGAGAACTGAGGGAACTTTAGAAAGGGATAAAACCCGAATTGGCTGCTGTATTCAAGTGTAGCTAATGAAATGCCTGTAAAATAGCCATTTATAAATACAAGCTTGTAAATGGTTACAGAAGTAGTAGTGAACACTAGCGAAATGTTAGAGCAAACTCCTCCGCATGGTGAGTCACTCATCACTTTCCCTAACTGGATGTTGGAGTTGTTGGAGTCTCCCAGAAAGCACAGGGATCTAGGTCGGTGCCGATCTCAGCTGTGCCCAGAAAAGCCTCTTTCTGCGATGAGTGGTGATCAATGCAGAGTCATGATTAGTTCAAGTCCTGAGAATAGGTCTGTGTTGAGTGCTCAGCCCCAGTAGGACATCTATATAACCCACCGACTGGGAATATTGCAAAGAGTAAGCCGAAAGAGCCTCAGAGCCTGAGGATGGGCGCTGGAAACGCTATCTTCTGGGTGGGATACTGCCACTCATGAACTCGCGGCAGCTATGGTCACCTGCAGAAGACCATTATTCCTACAGACAATACTAATTGTATCAAATGAATTATACAAGACCAGAGAGAGAGAGAGAGAGAGAGAGAGAGAGAGAGAGAGAGTGTGTAACCGTGGAAAGGAGACTCTTGGCCTCTTTGGGGAAGAGTTGGAGGTAGACATGATATTACATTGTATAAAAGGATAAAATTGTCAAAGAATAAGGAAAAGATACTCTCGTGCATACTAACAAAGACATCTTGTACATACTAACAAGATATCTCGTGCATACTAACAAAATCAGAGCGTGCAGTTGTAAACTGACTTGGTGAACAGTCGGTGTCAGCTCTTTCGTGATGGGCAACCATCAATCATCCGTTGTCAGTTATTTCTGTGAGTAAGCCTTTGTTTAAAGCACAAAATAAGAATGTGGCCAGACCACAGGAGCAAGCTCTGAGCTATGTGCAGGTGCCGCTACTCATAGCAGCCAATTAAACCCAGGACATTTCCAGACCGGCCACCCGGAACCACATATGCTGTCGACACAGCAATTCTTTAAGAAAACCATCAACCTCAGAGTACTGATACAAACTTTTATCTTCATCTCCCAAGAACAGCATTACACTTGTTAAAATGCCTAGAAACAGCAATAACAACAAAAGAATAAGGAGGGTTCCAGTTAGCCGGATTATTGAAATGTACCTATCATATTCTTTCTTTTAGCATATTGGTTGTGGAAAGGCTTCCTACATACTCAAAGCTGTTTGATAAAGTCTCCATTCTATATGATAAGAGTTTTACTTGAGAAAACCATTTCACAGCTTTATTTAGAACGCCCTTTTCTTACTTTTTAGTTCCCAAATGCCATGTCCCTTCTCATGCAAATCAATTAATAGTAAATATTGCAGTTATGATCATGTGCACATGTGGAGGCCACAGATCACCCTTGGATGTCACTCCTCAGCTGCATGTACTTTGTTTTTTGGGGTAATTTCTTATTGGTGCAGAGTTTTGCTTATTGAGCTATTCCTCTGCTTGGCCTCAGGGATAGACCCTTCTTCAATTCTGCAGTGGCAACTACAGACCTTTGACAGTGTGTGCGGTTTCCACGGGTGGTTTGGAGGTCAATCTCGGTTGAGTTCTCCAAGCCAATGACAATCTTGAGAGGAAGTGATCCTGGTGAAATAACAGCAATTTTAAGTAAACTTTCTTCCCGGTCAATCTTTAGAAAATAGGAGATGAACCGGATGGTGGTGGTGCATGCCTTTAATCCCAGCACTCGGGAGTCAGAGGCAGGCAGATTTCTGAGTTCAAGGACAGCCTGGTCTACAGAGCTAATTCCAGGTCATTCAGGACTGTTACACAGAGAAACCCTGTCTCAAAAAACAAACAAACAAACACAAAACAAACAACAACAAAAAAAGAAGAAAAGAAGAAAGAAAAAAGAAAAAAATGAAGAGATGGAAATCCTGTCTCAAAAATGAAAAAAAGGAAGGAAGGAAGGAAAAGAGAGAGAGAGAGAGACAGAGAGAGACAGAGAGAGAAGAAAAAATGAAGAGATGGAAACCCTGTCTCAAAAACAAAAAGAAAGGAAGGAAGGAAGGAAGGAAGGAAGGAAGGAAGGGAAAGAAAGAAAGAAAGAAAGAAAGAAAGAAAGAAAGAAAGAAAGAAAGAAAGAAAGAAAATTAAGAGATATTCTGTTTTACCATGCTGAGAATTGGGTCATAGTGGTCTGGGGTTGTACATCTGATTGTCTAGATTGAGCAATAGACTTTGTTATCAGGAGCCATTTCTTCGCATTCACCTGGCTGTAAGCAATCACTTCCACAGTCTTTGAAATTCTTGATTTCCACGGGTTTTTCTTTTAGAGACATCCACTTCAGAAAACAAACTGTGTGAAAGCTGGAATCTCTTTCAAATAACTCATTCCGCTACACAAGCCAGGAAGCACGTTTTGTTGTTGCTGCTGTCTGTTATCCATACGGGTAATTGTCCTTCGTTTTCTTGCTACTGAGAAAAGGGCAAAGTCGCTCTCCTCTATCAAAGTCTCTGCAGATTTTCATGTGAAAAGGAAAAGAAAATGCCTGTCCTGCTATCTGCATAATGAATAGCTACTAAGAGAGCTATCTTCAATACAAATATGTTTTTCATTTGTAAATTAATTTTTCATAAAAGCCATCCTGCAAACATATGGAATGCTAAAGATCTGAATGAGAGGGAAATGTTTACTATTACATCAAGAACACATGTGGTTTTGCCGTGAAGACAGGACAAAGCAATGACTTCCAGTGGCCTTGAGCCTTTGGGCTCTGCTTGTTCCGTATTCATCATCTGCGGAGCTGGAGATGCTGTGTTTGTCTTTGACTTTGAGCTATTCATTTGTGACAACATCTGTCCACACACTTTTAGATAAAAGAGTAAAAGATACTGGAAGCCTTGGTCCAGTAAAGTTCTGTCTCTAGATCCAAAGGGCCACATTTCCCCAGTGATTTCAGGACTTTTATGAATCATAGTGATAGTGTTATTGACGTGTACACTCAGAACATCATGAGGGCTGCTGCCATTGTTCAGACAAACTTGTATAGCACTGAGGATGCTCATATCATAGTGAACCTGGTTTTAATCATGGTTTGACTTTTGTAGCTATGACATTCACCTTCACTCACTTGTTCATACATATGTATGTTTCTTCTCTTTCTGTACAAAGGTGAGTAGCCTCATGTGACTAAATAAGGGCATATGTCTTACATAACTTTGCTGATGAAAAGCCCACGATAACCCACAAAAAACATATGCATACACAGAGACCAGTGTTGTCTGTTATTGGCTCTGGCTTGGTAGATTCTGATGCTTCCCTTAGGGCTGAAGAAAAGGAGTGAGCATGGAACACAGTGAACACTGGTAGCCCAGGCAAGTCCTCCTCCTCATCAATGCTTCTCATGTTTGTGTTTATTAAGACTAACTAGTACAATTATGTCACTCATAACATATGTAATGTTCCTGCACAAGGTCGGTCCTTTCCTTTCTGCCCACTAAGATTATTTCAGCTCCACGCATACAAAGCAGAGCATTGGGCAAGAAATCAATCACATCAGAGAAAAGTAGTTACTGAAAAACTGCCAAACACCATAAACACTGGTCAAAATGGAGTCCAACCATGTGCACAGAGAGTAATTGAAACTATGGATTCACTTGGGGCAAACAAGCAACTTTTCATTATGAATTATAAAGCTTTCTGAACATAAAATGATATCCGAGAGGAGTGCATTACCTAAAAGGTTTCGATAAGCAATGAAAAGAGCGTTAAAGTATGCAGCAGGGATCAATCATCCGGCCGCGTGGTGCTACTTACACCTTGATAAACAATGTCCCATAACCTCTGAGCATTTCCATTATTTTCGTCGGGACCCAGACATCAGAAGTGACAAAAATGTCAAATGATGTTTTATTTACTAATATAAAACAAGTCCTCATGAAAGTAGATACTCTGTGACAATGGGGGCCCATAAAGTGCATTTCCCGGCATCAATGGTGATTTACATTGTCCAGTGAAGATATAAAGCCAGCTGCTGGTGATGAAATTTAATTGGAATTTTAGTCACGATGGACATGGATTTCTTTCTTTGGGGCGATGGTGCGTCCTGCCTCTGTGGCTGAAGGACAGGTTAGTGTGCCTGAAAAAGAAAAATGATGAGTTGAAGCAGAGCGTTATCTTCATGTCATGTGTCGTAACGTATACTCTGATGCTTTCTTGTTGGAGTCATTAAAAAAATGTAATCAATGTTGTTTATAGATATCAATTGATTACAACAGTTGTCAAAAAACATTTTACAGAATAGAATGAAATGTGTTGAAATGTCTCCCCAGAGGCCATTTGAAATATGCCTGGGACTCAGTTGGTAATATGCGTGCCTGGCATGCAGGAAGCCCTGGGTTCAAGTCCCAATCTCATGTAAATAGCAGTCGGTGCACACTCTTGCTATCTCAGTACTTCAGAAGTAGAGTCAGGGTGATCAGAAGTTCTAGGTCATCTTTGAAGTAGCTTGCGTGTTTTACCCCTCTCCACCTGGAGTACATGAGATCTTGTCTCGAAATCAAATACGCAAAATTAAATAAACCTCGATGACTAACCATCCTCCATAGTCAGGATGAAAACTTGCTCCTTGTGCAATTGCTTCTCCTGCATCTTCACATTTGTGTGATCTGTGCCTGTAACAACCTAGTAGAACCTGGCAGAGCAACTACAAAATGGCATGGCCCCCTCAGCAGCCATCAGTCTCGTAAGCTCACCCAGCAAAGGTCTTAGTGCAGAACTCGAGTCTCTTCCTACAAGTAAAGGGTCGGGAGGTTCATGGCTTTTTTAATTCTCTGGGCTCGATTTCAGTGGTGGCTCTCCCTTACATCTAGCCATATGCATGTTCTCTGTATGAGGAACACAGCCTATTCTCCATTCAGAGACACCATACCTTTCTATACAACCCTGTTATCCAAATATGTCTCATACAAACACCCCAAAATTTATGAGGACATTTACTATCTGAATCCTTTCAGAGAGCTTAGATAGTTTTCCTAACATGTTCTCAACTCAGCTAATGGCAAACCTCACGTCATTCTACAGTAGCCTAATGGGTTTGACAAGACGAGAAACTTGTTCTTCCTGTTGGCACTTATTATCCATCTTTTCAGGATGCTCAGCAGAGAGGACAAAGCTCAATAAAGCGGGATTTGCTCAACACTTCAGTGCTTACGCTCTATCAGGTTGACTCAGTGCAATCTGGCAATAGAACAATCTGAATTTAGGGTAGCCCATGAAAAATAACATTTTTTGAGACTATCATCTAATAAGTAGATGAGGAAGAAATACTATGTCCATCCTCCCTGTACATTTGCAGTGGTTATTGGGAGTTCCCATATATCTATGCTCTTTTCCAATTCATTGATGGGATCTGACAGAGGATAATACTGAAAGTCAAGTCCTCAGTCTGCAGTGGGGATGAAGATGTGATTACAGGCTTTGATCATTGTAAATTTAGCTCCAAACAGTCCAGATATTTCGTGGAAAGTGGAGGTTGAAGTACAGAATTGATAAATGCGATGGGATAATGTTTTATCTGTGAACATTTAATAATTTCTTCAAAGAGTCAAGTTTTCATAAGAGGTAATGATTCTTATGAGCTTAATACAGGTGTGGAAATGAAAAAGGAAATAAGAATGAATTTATATGAATATATTATTTAAATACCCAAAACATTTCTCTGTTTTAATGATTAAATTATGATCAATAAGACTCTTCAATCTGATGAAGGGATTGCTAACCAGCAACAGTCAAGCTGCAGTTGTGGTAGACTATATGTCTCTAAGGATGTACATCCAGTCTTTACGGTTTAAACCTGTAAAGAAGTCTGCATGCATATCTTCAGTCTTGCCCTACATATGTGTCTACATCTACATGCATGCACATGTCTGTGAGGAACACCTGTTTTTTGACACCTCCTCATCTGCCCACAAAGGCTCTCATGCCTTCAGTCTGTTGCTTGAGAAAGACTGTTCCTGGAACTAATTAATCCTTAAAGAGATCAGCTGATACACCCCATTGTTAGCAATACATTTTTAATTGTTCATTTTAGTCAGGCCCCATTTGAACACTAGTCAATTTGCAATTTCATTTGAGAACCCAAAAGGCCTGGGGTCTACTTTTTTTTAAAATAAGACAGAATAAAAAGTGGGCAAAATTTCATAAAGGCTGTTAATCCTCTAATTAATTTTATTTATCAAGCAAGAATTAATGTGTCCTGCTATTTGAGCAGAAGTCTTCTTGCCAAGATGTTCATGTTGCCGTGCCATCTTCCCAGGGAAACCTATTCACAGGCTTTGAAGGCAAATCCTCTGGCCGCTAATGAAGAGCTTTAAAACAATACTCACAGATCATTTGCTTTGGTGACATTTCAAGGCTTTTCTCTAGTCGTCCTGATTCTATTGTAAGCTGAGTACACATGCAGCCTTTGAGAACTCCACCCACGAAATAAAGATCTGTCAGGGGACAGCTGACGAGTATTGCGGATTTTCATGCTCCTCATAGATGACTTAGACACACTTGAAAGGTAAAACATATGAAGGGTATTGAGTGGGTTGACCGTATTCACAGGTGAGTTAGTGAGACATGTCTCTTTCCACCATAGCTTTACACCAAAACTCATAATAAGCAAGTAAACTTTCTATGAAATGAAAATGCCACGGTCATCATTCATAATCTGACGACTGATTACCATTGCTATAAAGTCATAAATTCTGAATATTTGCAACAATTGCCATTATTGCATCCTTTAAGAAAAGTCTATCAAGAGAAAGCGGACAACTAACACACATAAACTTCAGTATGAAGGATAAATATTTTGTGTTTGACTTTGGACTTCCTTAAAAATCAATGTTAAAACCCTTAGGTCTGACTTTTTTCATCCTGCTGTCTTTGTGTAATCCGCCTCAGCACTACCTGATCTAATCTAGTGAGACGCAAGTTAAGGAAGTCCTTCAGCTACTTATCAAGGGTTTCAGATGACACATTATAACTATATTTAAAAGTCAATATTTGCTAATCATGTTAGGACAGGAACTGTTCCAGGCCCACAATTCTTAACTTGCAAATGCATTCAAGATTAATTAAACTTCAGTGCCCTGGTCCTCTCCTTCTGCCTCTGGGGAATGAGTAAATCAATGGCAGCCTAAACAAGCCTGAAGAACCAGAGTTTCAAACCAGAAGCCACCACCATCTCTTCAGCCCATTTGCGTCTGTACTCCAGAATCCTGATTTGTGGCTTCTTTGCAGGATAAGGAAAGTTTTTATGTTTTAAAATCAAATTCACTGAATCATCTGCTAGAAAAGAATGACCAATCCAAGATGAGAACATTGAGTTGTTTGTTTGGGTTTTTTTTGTTTGTTTGTTGTTTATTTTTAGTCAGAAGAATGCTGAGATAACATGGCTTGATTTTTCTTGTCCTTTGTGACATATTTTGGCAAATTTGTGACCACCAAAGTTGAAAGGTCTCCTGCTTTTATAAGAACAAATGATTGGGTTTGTACAATGTTATATAGGTATTTTACCCCCTGAATGTGTTCTGCTCTTAAAAAGTGGTTTCAGTAGGCTCCTCACCCCTCTTCTGTACTTTGGAATGAGAGACCAATGTTCAAAAGCCAAGGTTTCTTTACTGTAAAGCCATTAATTAACCAAGATCCATTTGCAACCTGATACTGTGTGTAGAGCTCGCGACTTGACTGAGATTGGGTGTCACATAAATTTGACATGTTATTAGCCTGCATGGGCTAGCAGAAACCTGGGCAGCTCAGTCCTTTAGTGTGAAGGACAGCAGCTGCTGGTGCAGTTCCCTGGGGGAGAGAAACCAGTGCATTAGGCCAGCCTAACACCCAGGATGTATTGACAGGTGGTTAGTGAAACCAATATCCTGTTAACTGAATATCTAGAATGTGAATCAATATAGACCAGTAATTAGGTTATAAATACATTGATTTTACTTTGTATACATCCTCAAATAGAGTCTGCAAGTCAGCATACTAAAATGAGGCTCTCAAGCTAAGAATAGGGGTGATCAGGTAATTTACTGCTGTTCTCCAATCAATCCAGAAAGGAGAGACAAAACACACAGGCATAATCAGAATGATGTACCCATTAACATCCCAATTACTACTGGTCTAGTGTGTTAAGGCCTTGGAGCCACACGATCCAGAAATCTCGTGTCAGCTTTTGTTTCCGTTCAATTCAAAATGAGACAACTCTCCCCTTCGAATGATGATATTAAACATGATTCTATGCAAGGATTCCATATCCTGATTGATTCAGATAAACTCAGAATAAGGTCCTTAACTCCCTTATTTTCATTGAAGAAGTCAGTGGCTGTGATCTTATTTATAAACTTAAATGACAAAATGTCAGTTTTTAGCACAGTGAGAAATGACTAATAAGTATCAATGTTTGCACAATTTTCTATGTATAATATAAAAACAGGGACTATAATGCGCTGATAAACTATTCCAGAGAAAGGATGCACAGACTGGGTTAGCCTGACCTTAGAACTAGAGCAATGAGTTAAGCTCAGCACCACACATAAGAGTTTAGTCATTGTCGTAGCTTGAATGTAATTGGCCCCCACAATCTCATAAGAAATAGCACTATTAGGAGGTGTGGCTTTGCTGAAGCGGATATGACCTTGTTGGAGGAAGTTTGTCACTGTGGGGTAGGGCTTTGAGGTCTCCTTTACTCAGGATACCACCCAGTGTCTCAGTCAGCTTTCTGCTGCCTACAAAATGTAGCACTCTCACCTCCAGCACCACATCTGTTTACACACTGCCATGTTCTGAGTCTTCGTGATAATGGACTGAACTGCTGAAACTGGAAGCGAACTGCCCCAATTAAATGTTTTCTTTAAAAGAGTTGCCATTCATGGTGCTTCATCACAGCACTAGAAAGCCTAACTAAGACAGAAGTCGGTATCAAGAACTGGGTATTTCTGTGATAGGTCTGACCATGCGTTTTTGGAGTAATATGGATTTCAGTACTCTGGCTTATGAAAGCAGTGGAATGCTGTAAGCACTGCTTAATGGGCCGTAGTAGCAGGAGCACCGAAGACAGAGGTGCTAAGAGTTATTTGAACTGTCAGGAGCTCACTCCAGAGGTTTCAGAGGAGAATTTTAGTACATTGCCAAGAGATCACTCTTGTGAAACAAAGAAAATTCATTTTGCCCCTGTACAAAGAGTCTGCCTGAGGCTAAAGTGAGGAGCTTTGGATTAATTTCATTATCAGAATCAAAATCTCAAAATAGCCCAGTATAGACTCTGTCATGTGGTTACTAATATTTATGCTTATAAGGATTTATAATAAAAAGAAGCAAGCTGAGCAGGGCAAATTACAAAATGTAAATTTTTTTTTTTTTTTTTTTTTGGTTTTTTCAAGACAGGGTTTCTCTGTGGTTTTTGGAGCCTGTCCTGGAATTAGCTCTTGTAGACCAGACTGGTCTCGAACTCACAGAGATCCGCCTGCCTCTGCCTCCCAAGTGCTAGGATTAAAGGCGTGCGCCACCACCGCCCGGCCAAAATGTAAATTTTGAAGGAAAAAAAAAAAAGAGTACGAGGAAGTGGAATGGAGCTAAATCCTGTGGTGATAAATGGATTAAGAAATGGAATAGAAAAAACCCAGGATAGCCAAAACAATCTTATATAATAAAGGATCGTCTGGAGGCATTACCATCCCTGACTTCAAACTCTATTACAGAGCTACAGTATTGAAAACAGCTTGGTACTGGCATAAAAACAGAGAAGTCGACCAATGGAATCGAATATAAGACCCTGACTTTAGCCCACAAACCTATGAACACCTGATTTTCGATAAAGGAGCTAAAAGTATTCAATGGAAAAAAGAGAGCATCTTCAACAAATTGTGCTGGCAAAACTGGATGTCAATCTGTAGAAAAATGAAAATAGATCCATATCTATCACCATGCACAAAACTCAAGTCCAAATGGATTAAAGACCTCAATATCAGTCTGAACACACTGAACCTGATAGAAGAGAAAGTGGGAAGTACTCTACAATACATGGACACAGGAGAACACTTCCTACGTACAACCCCAGCAGCACAGACATTAAGGGCATCATTGAATAAATGGGACCTCCTGAGACTGAGAAGCTTCTGTAAAGCAAAGGACACTGTCACTAAGACAGAAAGGCAACCCACTGACTGGGAGAAGATCTTCACCAACCCAGCAATTGACAAAGGTCTGATATCCAAAATATATAAAGAACTCAAGAAATTAGACCGTAAAAGGTTAATCAATCCAATTATAAAATGGGGCACTGAGCTAAACAGAGACTTTTCAACAGAAGAAGTTCAAATGGCCAAAAGACACTTAAGATCGTGCTCAACTTCCTTAGTAATCAGGGAAATGCAAATCAAGACAACATTAAGATACCATCTTACACCTGTCAGAATGGCTAAAATCAAAAACACCAATGATAGCCTCTGCTGGAGAGGTTGTGGAGAAAGGGGCACACTCATCCATTGCTGGTGGGAATGCAAACTGGTGCAACCACTTTGGAAAGCAGTGTGGCGGTTTCTCAGGAAAGTCGGGTTCAACCTACCTCTCGACCCAGCAATACCACTATTGGGAATATACCCAAGAGATGCCCTAACATACAACAAAAGTATATGCTCAACTATGTTCATAGCAGCATTGTTTGTAATAGCCAGAACCTGGAAACAACCTAGATGCCCTTCAATGGAAGAATGGATGAAGAAAGTATGGAATATATACATATTAGAGTACTACTCAGCAGTAAAAAACAATGACTTCTTGAATTTTGCATACAAATGGATGGAAATTGAAAACACTATCCTGAGTGAGGTAAGCCAGACCCAAAAAGATGAACATGGGATGTACTCACTCATATTTGGTTTCTAGCCATAAATAAAGGACATTGAGACTATAATTCGTGATTCTAGAGAAGCTAAATAAGAAGGTGAACCCAAGGAAAAACATATAAGCATCCTCCTGAATATTAACCTTCATCAGGCGATAAAAGAAGACAGAGACAGAGACCAACATTGGAGCACTGGACTGAAGTCTCACGATCCAAAGGAGGAGCAGAAGGAGAGAGAGCACGAGCAAGGAACTCAGGACCGCGAGGGGTGCACCCACACACTGAGGCAATGGGGATGTTCTATTGGGAACTCACCAAGGCCAGCTGGCCGGAGTCTGAAAAAGCATGGGACAAAACCGGTCTCGCTGAACATAACGGACAATGAGGACTACTGAGAACTGAAGAACAATGGCAATGGTTCTTGTTCCTATTGCACGTAATGGCTTTGTGGGAGCCTAGGTAGTTTGGATGTTCACCTTAATAGACCTGGATGGAGGTCCTTGGACCTCCCACAGGGCAGGGAAACCTGCTTGCTCTTTGGGCTGAGGAGGGAGGAAGACTTGATTGGGGGAGGCGGGGTAATGGGAGGTGGTGGCGGGGAAGAGGCAGAAATCTTTAATAATTAAATAAATTAATTAATAAAAAAAAACTTAAAAAAAAAGAAATGGAATAGAAAGAGTGAGTGGTGAGCTCAGGACAAGATCTCATCAAACTATATCTCCAACTTGTCAAAAGGACCTAAAGAAGAGTTTAGAGCTGAAAATAGAGGAACTTTAATCCTAGCAGAGGCATACAGAACACCAATCAAGAACAGAAAATAACCTCAGTGCATTGCAGCACAGTGTATACTAAATGTATAGAACAAGCTACACTGAAACCTCTAAACGAGATTGACCCAGTCACATCCCAAAGCAGATCCATCAAAAACAAACAAAAAAATCAAACACACACCACACACCACACACACACCAAAAAAAAAAAAAAAAAAAACCTACCAGCTGACTTTTCAATCCAAACTATGAATGTAAGAAGGGCTTAGATCAATATCTTTCAAATTCTAAAAGATAACAATTGCCAACTCAATCTAATATTCCCACTGGCATAGTTTTAATGTAAACTGGCCCCATTAATCTCATAGGGGGTGGCACTATTAGGAGGTGTGGCTTTTTTTGGAGTGGGTAGAGCTTTATTGGAAGAAGTGAGTCACTGCAGGGGTAGGCTTTGCTTTGAGGTTTCTTATGCTCAGGTAACCAACCACCAAGTGTTTCAGTGGACTTGTTGTTGCCCACAAGATGCAGCACTCTCAGCCCCAACATATCTGCCTGCATGCCACCATGTTCCCATCATGACCATAGTGGACTGTACTTCTGAAACTGTAAGTAAGCCACCTCTTCCTCTATAAGAGTCATAGTGGTCATGGTGTCTCTTCATGATAATAAAATCCCTAACTAAGACACACACCAAAACTGTTAGAACTGAAAATGAAAAAAAAAATATGATAAAATTAGGCTAAAAGAATTCATTACCACACTTCATTCCTACAAAAAATAAAGGTAAGCATGCTGAGGAAACTATAAGAAGGAGAAATAAATGATGCTATAATTAATCATTAAAAAAGAAATTTTCAAACACTACAAAATCAAAAAAAGAAAAATGACAGGAGTAATACATACATCTCAATAGTAATATAGACAGTATTGAGAAATGAATGGCTTGTTGAAGGGATAAAGAAGAGAATAAAATATCCCTGGCATTAAGTGAAAAGGAAAACACAACATCATCAAATCTATGAGACAAAATGAAGAATTCCCAATAGGAACGTTTATAGCTATACATTCTTAATTTAAAAATCAAAGATGTCTCAGACTAACAATACAATGATGAACTGTAAGACATGTTGAAAAATAAAACCAAATCAGTCTGCAAAGCAGTAGATGGAGAGAAATAACAAAGGTCAAGGACAAAATTCATGAAATAGAAATGTAAAAAAAAAAAAAGAGTAAATAAAAATGTAGCATGAGTTCTAATTCTTCTTAATAATAAAAACCTGGAGTCCGATATTAGGGGGTAGGAACTGAAAGATCAAAGAAGCAGAGCAGTCAATCACTAGTTCTTACCTCTATGAAATCCTCTGACTGAGTGGGGTACCCTATTTCTACAAGTCCTCAGACTTAATGCCTTCTCTTTGAAACCTCAGATTGAATCCTGAGCTCCTATCTCCTCCTGCCTTATATTCCTCTCTCCACCCAGCTATATCACATCCAATCTCTACCTCCCTAGTGCTGGGATTAGAGGTGTGAGCCACCACCACTTGACTCTGTTTCTCTTTATTCAATCTCAATAGCCCAGGGTGGACTTGAGCTCACAGAATTCCATCTGCCTCTGTCTCCCAAGTACCGGGTTTAAAGGTATGTACCATTACTGTCTGTGACTAACTATTATGGCTAGTACCACAACTCTGATCTTCAGGCCAGCTGTATTTGTTAAAGCACAAATAAAATATCAGCACAGAAAAAAACAGTCTTAGTTCTTTGAAAAGACAAATTTAATGTATTCTTACAGAAATTTACCAACAGGAAGAAAGGACCCAAATCATCAAAAGCAGGAATGAAAAGGGAGGCATTACAACAGATATAGAGGAAATCTGGAGAATCATGAGGACATATTTTTGAAACTTATATTCCATTAACTGAAAAATATAAAATATATGAATGAAATTCTAGATGCTTATGATCTAGTGAACTTAAACTAAGAGGAAATAAATGTTTCAACAGACTCATAACAACCCAAAATACAGAAACAGTAATTTCAAATCGTACAGCTAAAAAAAGGCCAATGCCAAATGAATTCAACACAGAATTCTGATAGATATTCAAGTAGAAACAAACATCAATATTCTTCAATTTGTTCCTAAAGTAGAAATGAAGGAACACAATCAAATTCTTTTTTACTGGAGCCAGTATTACCCAAAATCAGATAAAGACTAAATAATAAAATGAGAATTCTAGGCCATTCTCCCTGATAATCAGAGATACAAAAATTCTCAATAAAATGCTTGCCAAAAGAATTCCAGAACACAATAAAGATTATTCACAATGATCAAGTCAGCTTCATGCCAGAAATGCAGGGAAAGTTCAGCATACATAAATCAGTAAGCATAATTCACCACAAAAATAGGCTCAAGGACAGAAACCACAGGATCATCTCATTATATGCAGAAAGAACCTTTGATATAATCCAACATTCTTTCATCATAAAAGTCCTAGAGATTCTAAGGATACAGGAGACAAACCTCAGCATAATGAAAGCAATATACAACAATTCCACAGCTGACCTCAAGCCAAGTGAAGACAAGCACAGAGCAAGTCTACTAAGAGGAGAAAGAAGATGAGGGTGTCTACTTTGTCCATTCTTATTCAATATAGTGCTAGAAGTCCTAGCTAGAGCAATAAGACACCGAAAGGTAATAAAAGGATACAAATACAAATGTTAAATAAAAGGTCAAATATCCCTATCTGAAAATGGCATGATTCTATACATGGGAAACTTCAAAGATTACATCAGGAAATGTGTATAGCTGATAGATACTTTCAGCAAAGTTACAAAATTAACAGAAAAATCTGTAGTCTTGCTGTAGAACAAAGAAAAATACACAGAAAATACACAGAAATAAGAAAATACAGAGAAATCAGGAAAACAATCTCATTTGTAATAACTCAAAGAAAATACAATGGGACAAACTTAACTGTTGTGTATTTTTTTCTGTTATTTTAGCAGCTGCACCTGAATCTACTGATCCTTTAACTACCATCAATGACCCCACAGCAGCACTCAGCATCCCACTGCTCAAGACATGGCCTGGCAGGACCAGATCTGCTGCTGCTGCTGCTGCCAAATGTAGTTTTTAACTAAATCACTATCATTTTACTTAGCAATAAAGATTCAAGAGTCAGATGCTGGGGTGAAAACTTGCTAGCTCAGAGAGGCCAAGAAACAACCAGCTGATCATCCTTTTTGGCCAGAACCCAGCAAGAAAGAATCTCTCTAGTCATCCCAAACCAAAACTTCTGATCTATCCCTACTCTCCCTGTACATCTCTCTATCCATCTTCATGACTCCTCCATACTCTCTGTTGTTAAATCCTGTCAACTAGATATTGACTCTGCCCCCAAATTCAAGGTTGATTTTATTAACTCAGTTTCAGGTTTGAAAGTACAATCAAATATCCTGCAACACTTCACTGAGGAGGTGAAAGGCCTATACAATGAAATCTTGAGGAAAGAAATTGAAGACACCATAAGATGGAAAGAGATTTCATTTACATAGAACTGTAGGATTAATACTGTGAAAAATGACCATCTCATCAAAATTAACTTACAGATTCAATACAAACCTATCAAAAGTCCAATGCATTTCTCCTCAGAAATTGAAAAAAAATCTTAAAGTTGGCAAAGAAACACAAACAACCTCTCAACCAAAATAATCCTGAACAATAAAAACTGCTAGAGTTATCCCCATTCCTGAATTCAAATTATACTACAAAGACAAAGCAGTAAAAGCAGCATAGTGCTAATATAAAAACAGACTCATTGACCAGTGAAATAAAAGCAAGGATTCAGATGTAAGTCTATACACGGATACCCACCTGGTTTTTGACAGAAGCCAAATGTACACATTAAAGGGGGGAAAAACATCATTTTTAACGTATTGTGTTAGAAAAACTGGTGTCTGCTGTGGAATATTCCTTTACATTGTGTCACTGTGATTGGTTTAATAAACAAGCTGACTGGTCAATAGCTGAACAGGATATAGTTAGATGGGAAAGCTAAGCTGAGAAAGATGGATTGAGGAAGGGTGGAGTCATAGGAGTCACCAGCCCGGCAGAGGGAGCAGGAGATGGACGTGCCATGCTAATAAAGGTACTGCCACACGGCAGAACATAAATAAGGAATAACGGTTAACTTAAAACATAAGAGTAGCTAGTAACAAACCCTAGTGTCAGCTGAGCATTTATAATATTAAACCTCTGAGTGGTTATTTGGGAACTGATGGGCAGGAGAGAAACGTCTGACTGACTACAGTGTCTGCAAATGGAAAAAATGACATTTGGTCCTTCTCTCGTTGTGTTCACATAGATCAGTTTCAGAAGAATCAAAGGTTTCAGTATTTGAAACTTCTAAAAGAAAGAGTAGTAAGTACTCTTGATAATAGGCTCAAATAAAGACTTTATGAATAGAAACCTACTTGCCCAGAAAATAGGACCAAAAATCAATGATTAGACCTTCATAAAATTAAAACACTTCTATAGTGTGAAAGAAACTATTGATCCATTAATAAAAACCAGCCTAGAAAATGGGGAGGAGGGATCTTTGCCAGCTATACATCTCATAGAAGATTAGTGTCGAGAATATACAAAGAATTCAAAATCCCTAGTACCAAGAAACAAAGTGTGCCAGAGAAATGAATAGAGTTCTCAGAAGAAATAAAATGGTTGAAAAAACAGTTTTAAAAATGTTCATCATCCTTAGCCATCAAAAAAAAAATGTACATTAAAAGCCTGTGTGGCTCCTTTTGTCCCCGGCTCATTGGGCTACCCGTGTCCCTGTTTAGGTGCTGAGGAGTTCCATCTGGATGGGTGAGTGTGTGCTATTCAGGGGCGGACTATCCAGGAAGAGAGCACAAACCCCCCTCCCCCAGCTCCTGCTGCAAGGCTTTCTTTCCTACACACGACTCCCCCCACCCCCCCAAGCCTGCCTTGTCTGCAAGGTCCTTTGCTGAGGAACAGTTTCCTGCTCCTACACTAAGGCTACCCACTCAGAGTGGTGAGTGCCTGCCTACTGGGCAGGCCTCAAGAACCCCCCCCCCCCGAAAGGGAGCACAGGCACCTTCAGCTTGCACTACAGGGTCTCCTGTGTTTTATTCGACCCTGCCCTACCCCCCCACATTCGCCCTTTTGTCCGCGGGTCATTGGACTACCAGGCATCCATGTTTCGGTGCTGAGGAGTCCATCTGGAAGGGAACGGTTCCTGCTCCTACACTGAGGAGATACACACAGGGAGTCAGTCACAGCAAAGACTAGACCAAGACACCAGGCCTCTCCTGGTTCCATTTGAAGGAAGAGATGGGCAGACGCCAATGCAAGAATTCCTCCAACAACCTGAAAGGCAACACGACATCATCAGAATCCAGGAATCCCGAAATAAGAAGAATTGTACACCCTACCCCAGAAGAATGAGAAGAATTCGACTCAAAAGTGAATTAATTATATGAAAATAGTAGAGGACCTTAAACAGGAGGTGAAAAACTGCCATAATCAATTAGAGATTACAAACAAAAAGGTAGAAGAAATGAATAAATCTCTCAAAGATACCCAAGAAAACCAAGAGAAACAAGAAAAAGCAATCAAACGGGTAAGGGAAACAGTTGAAGACTTGAAGAATGAAATGGAAGTAATGAAGAAAACACAAACCGAGGGAAGGATGGAGATGGAAAATCTGGGTAAATGAACAGGAACTACAGAGACAAGTACTACCAACAGATTATAAGAGATAGAAGAAAGAATCTCAGACACTGAAGATAACATAGAGAAAATAAACACTCTGATCAAAGAAAACAGCAAAACCAACAAATTCTCATCACAAAACATCCAGGAAATCTGAGACACAATAAAAAGACCAAACCTAAGAATAATACGGGATAGAAGAAGAATAAGTACAGTTCAATGGTCCAGAAAATATATTTAATAAAATAATAAAAGAAAACTTTCCCAACCTTAAGAAAGATATTCCTTTGAAGGTCCAAGAAACATACAGAACACCGAATAGACTGGATCAAAAAAACCGTCTCCTCGCCATATAATAATCAAAACACAAAACATACAGAATAAAGAAAGACTATTAAGAGCTGCAAAGGAAAAAGGTCAACTTACTTATAAAGGTAAACCTATCAGACTTACACCTGACTTCTCTATGGAAACCATGAAAGCCAGAAGGTCCTGGATAGATATACTGCAGAAACTAAGAGACCATGGATGCAAGCCCAGACTACTATACCCAGCCAAGCTTTCGTTCACTATAAATGGAGAAAACAAAATTTTCCAGGATAAAAACCAATTTAAACAATATGTAGCCACAAATCCAGCCTTACAGAAAGTAACTGAAGGAAAATCACAACCCAAGGAGTCCAACAATGCCCACAATAACTCAGACATCTAATGACCCTTCACCAGCACAACTTGAAGAAGGGAAACACACAAACTCTACTACCAAAAAAAAAAAAAAAAGAAGAAGAAGAAGAAGAAAGAAAAAATGACCGGAGTTAACAACCACTGGTCATTAATATCACTTAATATTAGTGGACTCAACTCACCTATAAAGAGACACAGGCTAAGAGATTGTATACAAAAACAGGATCCAACATTCTGCTATTTACAAGAAACACACCTCAACCACAAAGACAGACATCTACTCAGAGTAAAGATCTGGGAAAAGGTTTATCAAGCAAATGGACCTAAGAAACAAGCAGGTGTGGCCATACTAATTTCTAACAAAGTTGACTTCAAACTAAAATCAATCAGAAGAGATGGAGAGGGACATTTTTTACTCATAACAGGAACAATTCATCAGGACAAAGTCTCAATCCTGAATATCTATGCCCCTAATATAAAAGCACCCACTTATGTAAAAGAAACATTACTAAAACTCAAGGCAGTCATCAAATCACACACACTAATAGTAGGAGATTTCAACACTCCTCTCTCACCAATGGATAGGTCAATCAGACAGAAACCTAACAAAGAAATAAGAAGATTAAGGGAGGTAATGAATGAAATGGACTTAACAGTCATCTATAGAACATTCCACCCAAAGAGGAAAGAATATACCTTCTTCTCTACAGCTCATGGAACCTTCTCGAAAATTGACCACATACTTGGTAACAAAGCAAACTTACACAGTTACAAAAAAATATTAGTAACCACCTGTGTCTTATCAGATCACCATGGATTAAAGTTAGAATTCAACAACAATGCTAAGAGCAGAAAGCCTAGGAACTCATGGAAACTGGACAGTCAGCTACTGAACCACACCTGGATCAAGGAAGAAATAAAGAAAGAAATTAAAGTCTTTCTTGAATTCAATGAAAACAAAGACTCAACACACTCAAACCTATGGGACACTATGAAAGCAGTGCTAAGAGGAAAGTTCATAGCACTAACTGCCCACTTAAAGAAAACGGAGAAAGCACACATTGGAGACTTAACAGCCCACCTGAAAGCTGAAAAAAAAAGAAGCAGACTCACCTAGCAGGAGTAGAAGACTGGAAATAATCAAACTGAGGGCTGAAATCAACAAAATAGAAACACAGAAAACAATCCAAAGAATCAATGAAACAAAAAGCTGGTACTTGGAGAAAATCAACAAGATTGATAAACACCTATCCAAACTAATCAAACGGCGGAGAGAGAATACGCAAATTAACAAGATCAGAAATGAAAAGGGAGACATAACCACAGACACAGAGGAAATTCAGAGAATCATTAGATCTTACTACAAAAGCCTGTATGCCACAATTGGAAAATGTAAAAGAAATGGACACTTTTTTAGATAAGTAACATATACCAAAGTTAAACCAGGACCAGGTGAACAATCTAAATAGACCTGTTAGTCGCGAAGAATTAGAAGTTGTTATAAAAAACCTCCCTACCAAAAAAAGCCCAGGTCCAGATGGCTTCAATGCAGAATTCTACCAGAACTTCCAAGAAGACCTAATACCTATACTCCTTAATGTATTTCACAATATAGAAACAGAGAAGTCATTGCCAAATTCCTTTTATGAAGCTGCAGTTACTCTGATACCAAAACCACACAAAGACTCAACCAAGAAAGAGAACTACAGGCCAATCTCATTCATGAACAGCAATGTGAAAATCCTCAATAAAATACTGGCAAACCGAATCCAAGAATACATTAGAAAAATTATCCATTATGATCAAGTAGGCTTCATCCCAGGGATGCAGGGGCTGGTTCAACATACAAAAATCTATCAATGTAATCCATCATATAAATAAACTGAAAGAAAAAAACCATGTGATCATTTCATTAGATGCTTAAAAAGCATTTGACAAAATTCAACATCCCTTTATGATAAAGGTCTTAGAGAGATTAGGGATACAAGGGTCGTACCTAACTAATTATAGCTATTTATAGCAAGCCGACAGCTAACATCAAATTAAATGGAGAGAAACTCAAAGCCATCCCACTGAAATCAGGAACACGACAAGGCTGTCCACTCTCTCCATACCTCTTCAATATAGTGCTTGAAGTTCTAGCAATAAAATGACATAAGGGGATCAAAGGGATTCAAATTGGAAAGGAAGAAGTTAAACTTTCATTATTTGCAGATGATATGATAGTGTACATAAGCGACCCCAAAAACTCAAGCAAAGAACTCCTACAGCTGATAAACACTTTTAGTAGCGTGGCAGGATACAAAATAATTCCAAAAAATCAGTTGCCCTCCTATACACAAAGGATAAAGAAGCAGAGAGGGAAATCAGAGAAGCATCACCCTTTACGATAGCCACAAATAGCATAAAGTATCTTGGGGGTAACTCTAACCAAGGAAGTGGAGGATCTATTTGACAAGAACTTTAAGTCTTTGAAGAAAGAAATTGAGGAGGATACCAGAAAATGGAAGGATCTCCCTTGCTCTTGGATTGGGAGGATCAACATAGTAAAAATAGCAATTCTACCAAGGGCAATTCATAGATTCAATGCAATCCCCATTAAAATCCCATCAAAATTCTTCACAAATCTTGAGAGGACATTAATCAACTTTATATGGAAAAACAAAAGACACAGGATAGCCAAAACAATCTTATTCAATAAAGGAACTTCTGGAGGCATTACCATCCCTGACTTCAAACTCTATTACAGAGCTTCAGTATTGAAAACAGCTTGGTATTGGTATAAAAACAAAGAAGTTGATCAATGGAATCGAGTAGAAGACCCTGATTTTAACCCACAAACCTATGAACACCTGATTTTTGATAAAGGAGCTAAAAGTATTCAATGGAAGAAAGAAAGCATTTCAACAAATGGTGCTGGCAGAACTGGTTGTCAACGTGTAGAAGAATGAAAATAGATCCATATCTATTGCCATGCAGAAAACTCAAGTCCAAATGGATTAAAGACCTCAATATCAGTCTGAACACACTGAACCTGATAGAAGAAAAAATGGGAAGTACTCTACAACACATGGGCACAGGAGATTACTTCCTACGTATATCCCCAGCAGCACAGACATTAAGGACAACATTGAATAAATGGGACCTCCTGAAACTGAGAAGCTTCTGTAAAGCAAAAGACACTGTCACTAAAACAAAAAGGCAACCCACTGACTGGGAGAAGATCTTCACCAACCCCACAACAGACAAAGGTCTGATCTCCAAAATATATAAAGAACTTAAGAAACTAGACTTTAAAATGCTAATTAACCCAATTAAAAAATGGGGCACTGAACTGAACAGAGAATTCTCAACAGAAGAAATTCAAATGGCCAAAAAACACTTAAGGTCATGCTCAATCTCCTTAGCGATAAGGGAAATGCAAATTAAAACAACTTTGAGATACCATCTTACACCTGTCAGAATGGCTAAAATCAAAAACACCAATGATAGCCTTTGCTGGAGAGGTTGTGGAGTAAGGGGCACACTCATCCATTGCTGGTGGGAATGCAAACTTGTGCAACCACTTTGGAAATCAGTGTGGCGATTTCTCAGGAAATTTGGGATCAACTTACCCCAAGATCCAGTAATACCACTATTGGGAATATACCCAAGACATGCCCTATCACATGACAAAAGCATTTGTTCAACTATGTTCATAGCAGCATTGTTTGTAATAGCCAGAACCTGGAAACAACCTAGATGCCCTTCAATGGAAGAATGGATGAAGAAAGTGTGGAATATATACATATTAGAGTACTACTCAGCGGTAAAAAAAAAAAATGACATCGTGAATTTTGCATGCAAATGGATGGAAATAGAAAACACTATCCTGAGTGAGGTATCCCAGACTCAAAAAGATGAACATGGGATGTACTCACTCATAATTGGTTTCTAGCCATAAATAAAGGACATTGAGCATATAATTTGTGATTCTAGAGAAACTAAATAAGAAGGTGAACCCAAAGAAAAACGTATAGTCATCCGCCTGGACAGGGGAAGTAGACAATATTGCCGGGCAAAAACTGGGAACTTGCGGGTGAGGTGGCATGGGGCTAAGGGGAAATGGAGTGAGAAACGTCAGAAGGGGAGGATGGGGGGAGCTGGTGGAATAGGATGGTTGGGATATAGGAAAGGTGGATATGGGAGCAGAGAAATATATATCCTAATTAAGGGAGCCATCTTAGGGTTGGCAAGAGACTTGACTCTAGAGGGGCTCGCAGGTGTCCAGGGAGATGTCCCCAGCTAGTACCTTGGGCAACTGAGGAAAGGGAACCTGAAATGACCCTATCCTATAGCCATACTGATGAATATCTTGCATATCACCTTAGAACCTTCATCTGGCGATGGATCGAGATAGAGACAGAGACCTAATTTGGAGCAATGGACTGAGCTCTTAAGGTCCAAATGAAACGCAGAAGGAGGGAGAACATGAGCAAGGAAGTCAGGACCACGAGGGGTGCATCCACCCACTGTGACAGTGGAACTGATCTATTGGGAGGTCACCAAGGCCAGCTGGTCTGGGACTGAATAAGCATGGGATGAAACCGGACTCTCTGAACATGGCGGACAATGAAGGGTGATGAGAAGCCAAGGACAATGGCACTTGGTTTCGATCCTAATACATGGGCTGGCTTTGTGGGAGCCTAGCCTGTTTGGATGATCACCTTCCTGGACCTAGATAGAAGTGAGAGGACCTTGGACTTCCTGCAGTGCAGGGAACTTGAACTGCTTTTCAGTACCTAGAGGGTGGGGGAATAGAGTGGGGGAAGGGAGAGTTGGGGGAGGGGGCGATATGTGGGAGGGGGGAGGGAAATGGGAAATGGGGAGGAGGTGGAAATTTTAATTTAAAAAGAATAAAATAAAGAAAAAAAAGCCTGTGTGACTTCATCTTATTCTGGTTTTTTAATTTTTTTCATCTTAATTGCTAAGATTAAGAAAATAAATGACATCCAATACTTCCATAGATGTAGGGAAAGGGGAGGAGTAGGGAAAACATTCACAGTTAGTGGGAGTGCGAAATGATGCAGCCACTGTGGAAATCAGTGTGGTGGTTCATAAAACTCAAAAATATATTTACCATATGACCTAGCTATTCCACACCTGGGCATACTGTATTTTCTATTGCAGAGACACATACTTATCCCTGCACATCACTTCTTTGTTCAAAATAGTTAGGACATGGTAAGAGCCTAGATGTCCATCAACCAATGAACACATGATGAAATACGGCACCTATACATAGTGGAATTTTGTTCAGCTATAAAGATAAATGAAATTATAATTGATTATTGCTTAAAACGCACAAATGTAATATACTCCGATTCATTATACCAGAGTCTGGAAATCTAAAACTTACTCCATTCTTTGTAAGACAAAGGAATGATGTAGTAGATCTTTTTGTAAGGGCACACTGTATTAATTACATTTTGTAACAACTGATAGGATCCAGGACTGCAAACACTTGAAAATGTACGGAATGCCGGGGAAGCATATCATATCAAGGAAATAAAGTAAATATTTGACTCAAACCACTTAGAATCTGGTGAGGAACACTTGAGCGACTCTGATGCCCAGTTAAGCAGTGAAATCTAACCATGAGGGCTAAAGCCAGCAGTCAGAGCGCTTCCCCAACTGCTCAGAGCAGAGAGTGTGGGTGCAAAACTGATGGAGGAAGGTCATTGGTCAAGAAACAAACTGCCTTGGCCCATTTGATAGGCTATCCCTTAGGTGGGTGGAGTAAATAGAACAGAATGCTGGGAGGAAGAGGAAGTGAGCTCAGATACAGGGCAGCTCCTCTCAGAGCCAGATGCGATGAAGCAAGCCGCCAGGTCAGACATGCTGAATCTTTCCTGGTAAAACTGGTGCTACACAGATTATTAGAGATGGGTTGATCGGGATATGAGAATTAGCCAGTAAGGGCTAGAGCTAATGGGCCAAGAATACAGTTTGTGTGTTGTTATTTCAGGGCATAAGCTAGCCAGGCGACCAGGAGCTGGGGCGGCAGGAACTTAGCCCGCAGCTCCCACAACACGAAACTGTGAAAGCACTGACAAGGGGCTCCTGGTTGGCTTCCTGCAAACAAGAAATTAAATAAAATGGGAAGTTTGAGGCAGAAGGAAACTAAGGGGGTGTCATGACTTAGGGAAATTGGTCACCAAGGAAAAGGAAAGCTGTGCGCCTGTGGTGGCGTCACTGACGTCAGCATCGACAACAGCTGCTCTGAGGGCAGGTGCCCTGGAGGGACAGGCACTTCTAACAACTCAAAAGAGAAGCAGCCAAGTCCCCACGAGGCAGAAATATTTACAAAATTTAATTATCTCTCACACATCTTTCGATATTGATAACATGGGTAAGAAAAACTGAGACTTGATTAAAATGTATGTAAACTGTCCAAATATGGCCTCTACTTGAGCAGTTTAGAGTCTGTTGCGGAGATCCTGTTGCCTGTTTTCTTCACCTGGACTTCTAGCTCTGAACAGTTCCCTTGATGACAAGAATCACTCGTGTATTGTCTGGAACTGGCTGTGAATTCGGGCTCTGAGATGATTTTGTCCTCTCAAGGTTGTAATATTGTTTACATAAGATGATGGGAACTACGTGGCTTGTGGTAACTGCTGCACTGAGGTTATGGGTCAGTTATACACACCACACTTCCTCAATTCCCTGTCAGCACCAGTGGCCTCTGAGAAGCTGGTTGTGAGGGTTTCAAGATGTGGTGTCTTCCACCTGTGAGGCCTTCCGGGTGTAAGACTTCCAGATGTGAGGCCTTCGGATGTGCCTTTGTTCAAAACCTACATCAAGTTACACTTGTTTCATCTTTTAGTGAAGGAGAACCCAGGAGTGTTGTCGGGGTTTTCTGTCCTACCCAGTTCCCACAATCATTAAGTCCCAACGAAATCACACAGAGGTCTATATTAACTATAAACTGATTGGCCCATTAGCTCAGGCTTCTTATTATCTCTTATAACTTGTATTAGCCCATTATTCTTGTCTATATTAGCCACATGGCTCAGTACCTTTTTCAGCGAGGCAGTCACATCTTGCTTCTTCTGTGGCGGGGCCAGGACTGTGGAGGAATGGGCTTCCTTCTTTCCAGAATTCTCCTGTTCTTGTTGCCCTGTTTTTACTTCCTTCCTGGCTGTTCCACCTATACTTCTTGCCTGGCTCCTGGCCAATCAACATTTATTTAAAATATAATTGACAGAATAAAGACCATTTACCCACAAAGCAGGAGTGACAAGATACTCAAACTTTATGAACCCAACAACAGTGGTTGAAATAAACACTCATTTGAGGAGTGAGGTTAACCAGAATAGCTTTTGGGGATTTTTTTATGCTGACTCTCAGAAATACTGAGTTCACACCCTGACATTTGAAAAGCAGACATAGATGATGTTAAAGAGAACCCTTGAGCAGCCAAAATTTTGCATAAAAATAAGTGAAGGAAACTCAAGTGCTCTTATGTCTCACCATTTGGGGACTGAAAAGTAAAAAGAAATCACATTTTAGTCATGGTCTATGTATTTGGAGCTCAAGAGGTTCTTGCAACATTGTGTAAAACAGTATTACACTCAGAAAATGTAATGACGGGCATTTTATTTCCTAAAAATTTTGAGCTTCTATATAGCAAATGGTAAGATTTTTATATTAGCATCCCCATTTAATGCACTCTTCAGTGGTTAAAAAAAAGTATGGGAAATATTGGGAAGATTATTTCAAGAAGAGATTATAATGAAACAAAACCAAATATCGAGAGCCCTGGAGCCACAAGAAACTCTACAGATAGGTTGGTAAAATTAAAATATTTCTCTGGCAGTTGATGCTACCAAGTGGTAGAATTGTAGCTCAGGGAATGAAGAGAGGGCCAATACTATCTTGTTTTTAAGAGTCATAAGAGTTTTTCATCCATTCCTCTTTTAATATTTTTTTGGGGGGGACTTAATAAAACCTGTGCTCACTTCATTCAGAACAAAAATACAACTGCCTATTGTCATAGCATTTTCTAGGTGGGCAAGAAGATTGTGCACCTTGGAAAGCAGAAGAAACTCAAGCAGATACAATATTTTGAAGGAATTACTGTGGTAAGGAAACTCACACACCCATACCTTAAGGGAAAGCTATTTTCACACATGGAGATGGGGACCCCAGTAGGTCTCTAAGTGAGGCTCAAGCTGAGCATATCTGCAGGCAGTCCAATACTTCTTCCTCCCTCTTTCAAAGCAGCCCATCTAAGTCCATTTGTTTATTTCACTGCTTTAGACCACAGCTGTTCAATCCCATGAAGTATTAATGTGGTCTTTGAAATATATTTAACATATAACCTCACTTTATTTTTCTGCACAAACAGAATGTATTCCTGTTTCATAAGTTTTAGAATGTTTGGTAGTTGTGGTGGTTTGAGTACGTATGGCCCCATTGACTCATGTGTTTGAATGCTTGGCCTACAGGGAGTGGCACTATTAGAAGGGATGGTTTTGTTGGAGTAGGTGTGTCCTTGTTGGAAGAAATGTGTCACTGTGGGGGCAGACTTTGAGGTATCATATGCTCAAGATATATCTGATGTGGAAGACAGTTCACTTCCTGTTGCCTGTGAATCAAGATGTGGAACTCTCGGCTCCATCTCCAGTACCATGTATGCCTGCGCGTCTCCATGTCCTGTCATGAAGAAATTGAATTAAGCATCAGAAATTGTATGCCAGCCCCACTTAAATATTTTCCTTTATAAGAGTTGCCTTGGGATACTCCCTGGGCTCCCTGCAGGGGCTCTACACCCTGCATACTGCCTCTCTCTTCTTGTCCCACCCAGCTTGCATCCAGAACCCTTCTTCCTTCTGCCCCCTTTCCTCTTTGGGCACATAACACCATCCAGCTCAGTCTGTCTGGCGCTGGGGGCAAATCGTCAGGGCAAGTAGGCAGGCGAGACTTCCTTTGTCTCACTGGCCTGCCTGCAACAAGAAGGTAAGGGCTTTGTTTACAAACTACCCAACCTGCAGGGAGATCTGATTTAGGCACCAGGAGAGACAGCAGCGGGGTGAGTTTGTGACCAGTGGCGGCGGAAGCAGCCCTGGACAGAGAACTCTGAAGTTCCTCATCCCCCACCCTATACTCCCTGGGCTCCCTGCAGGGGCTCTACACCCTGCATACTGCCTCTCTCTTCTTGTCCCACCCAGCTTGCATCCAAAACCCTTCTTCCTTCTGCCCCCTTTCCTCTTTGGGCACATAAAACCATCCAGCTCAGTCTGTCTGGCGCTGGGGGCAAATCCTCAAGGCAAGTAGGCAGGCGAGACTTCCTTTGTCTCACTGGCCTGCCTGCAACAAGAAGGTAAGGGCTTTGTTTACAAACTACCCAACCTGCAGGGAGATCTGATCTAGGCACCAGGAGAGACAGCAGCCGGGTGAGTTTGTGACCAGCGGCGGCGGAAGCAGCCCTGGACAGGGAACTCTGAAGTTCCTCATCCCCCACCCTATACTCCCTGGGCTCCCTGCAGGGGCTCTACACCCTGCATACTGCCTCTCTCTTCTTGTCCCACCCAGCTTGCATCCAGAACCCTTCTTCCCTCTGCCCCCTTTCCTCTTTGGGCACATAACACCATCCAGCTCAGTCTGTCTGGCATTGGGGGCAAATCCTCAGGGCAAGTAGGCAGGCGAGACTTCCTTTGGTTCACTGGCCTGCCTGCACCAAGCAAGGTAGGAGCTTTGTTTATGAACTACCCAACCTGCACAGAGATCTGATCTTGGCACCAGGAGAGCCATCAGTGGGAGAGCTAATCTGGGTACCAGGAGAGCCGTCTTTGGGCACGGAGATCTGATATTGGTACCAGGAGAGACATCACTGGAGCACCAGGAGAGCTATCACTGCAGGGTGCCATCACTGGGAAGGTACATCAGTAGGCAAGGAGACCTGATCCGGTAAAAGAAGATCCATAGGGGAGCATTCGGAGAAAGAGATGGGCAGGCGCCAATGCAAGAATTCACCCAACAATCTGAAAAACTATATGAAACCAACAGAACCCAGCGACCTCACAACAGGAGGACATGAACACCTTAATCATGAAGAAGTAGATAAAATTGACTTTATGAAAGTGATTGACGCCCTTAAACAGCATGTAAAAAATGCCCTTATAGAAATGGATGAGAAGTATAACAGAAAGTTTGAAGAACTGAGTAAATCAGTGAATGATACCCTAGGAAACCAAGGAAAAACAATCAAACAGATAATGGAAACAGTTCAAGACTTAAAAACTGAAATGGAGGCAAAGAAGAAAACACAAACAGAAGGCCAGCTGGACAGGGAAAATCTAGGTAAACGAATAGAGACTACAGAAGCAAGCATAACCAACAGAATACAAGAGATAGAAGAAAGAATCTCAGATTCTGAAGATACCATAGAGAAAATAAACACGCTGATCAAAGAAAACAGCAAGGCCAACAAATTCTCATCACAAAACATTCAGGAAATATGGGACACAATAAAAAGACCAAACCTAAGAATAATAGGAATAGAAGAAGGAGAAGAAGCGCAGCTCAACGGTCCAGAAAATATATTTAATAAAATTATAGAAGAAAACTTTCCCAACCTAAAGAAAGATATACCTATGAAGGTTCAAGAAGCATACAGAACACCGAATAGGCTGGATCAAAAAAAAAATCCTCTCGCCATATAATAATCAAAACACAAAGCATACAGAATAAAGAAAGAATACTAAGAGCAGCAAAGGAAAAAGGCCAAGTTACTTATAAAGGTAAACCTATCAGACTTACACCTGACTTCTCTATGGAAACCATGAAAGCCAGAAGGTCCTGGATAGATGTACTGCAGAAACTAAGAGACCATGGATGCAAGCCCAGACTACTATACCCAGCCAAGCTCTCGTTCACTATAAATGGAGAAAACAAAATTTTCCAGGATAAAAACAAATTTAAACAATACGTAGCCACAAATCCAGCCTTACAGAAAGTAATAGAAGGAAAATCATTAATCAAGGAGTCCAACAATGACCACAGTAACTCAGACATCTAGAGACCCTTTACCAGCACATCTCAAAGAAGGGAAACACACAAAATCTACCACTAAAAAAAATGACCGGAGTTAACAACCACTGGTCATTACTATCACTTAATGTCAATGGACTCAATTCACCTATAAAAAGGCACAGACTAAGAGATTGGATACGAAAACAGGATCCAACATTCTGCTGTTTACAAGAAACACACCTCAACCACAAAGACAGACACCTACTCAGAGTAAAGGGCTGAGATAAGGCTTATCAAGTAAATGGACCTAGGAAACAAGCAGGTGTGGCCATACTAATTTCTAACAAAGTTGACTTCAAACTTAAATCAATCAGAAGAGATGGAGAAGGACATTTTCTACTCATAACAGGAACAATTCATCAGGATGAAATCTCAATCCTGAATATCTATGCCCCTAATATAAAAGCACCCACGTATGTAAAAGAAACATTGTTAAAACTCAAGGCAGCCATCAAACCGCACACATTAATAGTAGGAGACTTTAATACTCCTCTCTCACCAATGGACAGGTCAATTAGAGAGAAACCTAACAGAGAAATAAGAGAATTAATGGAGGTAATGAATCAAATGGACTTAACAGACATCTATAGAATATTCCACCCAAATAGGAAAGAATATACCTTCTTCTCTGCAGCTCATGGAACCTTCTCAAAAATCGACCACATACTCGGTAACAAAGCAAACATTCACAGTTACAAAAAAATATTAGTAACCACCTGTATCTTATCAGATCACCATGGATTAAAGCTAGAATTCAGCAACAATGCTACCCCCAGAAAGCCTACAAACTCATGGAAAATGAATAGTCAACTACTGAACCATACCTGGATTAAGGAAGAAATAAAGAAAGAAATTAAAGTCTTCCTTGAAGACAATGAAAATAAAGAAACAACATACTCAAACCTATGGGACACTATGAAAGCAGTCCTGAGAGGAAAGATCATAGCACTAACTGCCCACTTAAAGAAAACAGAGAAAGCACACATTGGAGACTTAACAGCCCACCTGAAAGCTCTAGAAAAAAAAGAAGCAGACTCACCTAGAAGGGGTAGAAGACTGGAAATAATCAAACTGAGGGCTGAAATCAACAAAATAGAAACACAGAAAACAATTGAAAGAATCAATAAATCAAAAAGCTGGTTCCTGGAGAAAATCAACAAGATTGATAAACCCCTATCCAAACTAATCAAACGGCAGAGAGAGAATCTGCAAATTAATAAGATCAGAAATGAAAAGGGAGACATAACCACAGACACAGAGGAAATTCAGAGAATCATTAGATCTTACTACAAAAGCCTGTATGCCACAAAACTGGAAAATGTAAAAGAAATGGACACTTTTTTAGATAAGTACCATATACCAAAGTTAAACCAGGACCAGGTGAACAACCTAAATAGACCTGTTAGTCGTGAAGAATTAGAAGCAGTTATCAAAAACCTCCCTTCCAAAAAAAGTCCAGGACCAGATGGTTTCAATGCGGAATTCTACCAGAACTTCCAAGAAGACCTAATACCTATACTCCTTAAGGTATTTCACAATATAGAAACAGAAGAGTCATTGCCAAATTCCTTTTATGAAGCTACAGTAACTCTGATACCAAAACCACACAAAGACCCAACCAAGAAAGAAAATTACAGGCCAATCTCACTCATGAACATCGACGCAAAAATCCTCAACAAAATTCTGGCAAACCGAATCCAAGAACACATTAGAAAAATTATCCATTATGATCAAGTAGGCTTCATACCAGAGATGCAGGGCTGGTTTAACATACGCAAATCTATCAATGTAATCCATCATATAAATAAACTGAAAGAAAAAAACCATATGATCGTTTCATTTGACGCTGAAAAAGCATTTGACAAAATTCAACATCCCTTTATGATAAAAGTCTTGGAGAGATAAGGGATACAAGGGTCATACCTAAATTTAATTAAAGCTATATACAGCAAGCCGACAGCTAATATCAAATTAAATGGAGAGAAACTTAAAACCATCCCACTAAAATCAGGAACACGCCAAGGCTGTCCACTCTCTCCATACCTCTTCAATATAGTTCTCGAAGTTTTAGCAATAGCAATAAGACAACATAAGGGGATAAAGGGGATTCAAATTGGAAAGGAAGAAGTTAAACTTGCATTATTTGCAGATGATATGATAGTGTACATGAGCGACCCCAAAAACTCCACCAAAGAACTCCTACAGCTGATAAACGCCTTTAGTAATGTGGCAGGATACAAGATCAACTCCAAAAAATCAGTTGCCCTCTTATACACAAAGGATATGGAAGCAGAGGGGGAAATAAGAGAATCATCACCTTTCACGATAGCCACAAAAAGCATAAAATATCTTGGGGTAATGCTAACCAAGGAAGTGAAAGATCTATTTGACAAGAACTTTAAGGCATTGAAGAAAGAAATTGAAGAGGATACCAGAAAATGGAAGGATCTCCCTTGCTCCTGGATTGGGAGGATCAACATAGTAAAAATGGCAATTCTACCAAGGGCAATTTATAGATTCAATGCAATCCCCATTAAAATCCCATCAAAATTTTTCACAGATCTTGAAAGGACAATAATGAACTTTATATGGTGAAACAAAAAACCCAGGATAGCCAAAACAATCTTATACAATAAAGGAACTTCTGGAGGCATTACCATCCCTGACTTCAAACTCTATTACAGAGCTACAGTAATGAAAACAGCGTGGTACTGGCATAAAAACAGAGCAGTCGACCAATGGAATCGTATAGAAGACCCGGATTTTAACCCACAAACCTATGAACAACTAATTTTCGATAAAGGAGCTAAAAGTATACAATGGAAGAAAGAAAGCATCTTCAACAAATGGTGCTGGCACAATTGGATGTCAACCTGTAGAAGAATGAAAATAGACCCATATCTATCACCATGCACAAAACTCAAGTCCAAATGGATCAAAGACCTCAATATCAATCTGAACACACTGAACCTGATAGAAGAGAAAATGGGAAGTACCCTACAAGATATGGGCACAGGTGATCCCTTCCTATGTATAACCCCAGCAGCACAGACATTAAGGGCAACATTGAATAAATGGGACCTCCTGAAACTGAGAAGCTTCTGTAAAGCAAAGGACACTGTCATTAAGACAAAAAGGCAGCCTACTGACTGGGAGAAGATCTTCACCAACCCCGCTACAGACAAAGGTCTGATCTCCAAAATTTATAAAGAACTCAAGAAACTAGACTTTAAAAGGATAATTAACCCAATTAAAAAATGGGGCACTGAACTGAACAGAGAATTCTCACCAGAAGAAGTTAAAATGGCCAAAAGATACTTAAGGTCATGCTCAACCTCCTTAGCGATCAGAGAAATGCAAATCAAAACAACTTTGAGATATCATCTTACACCTGTCAGAATGGCTAAAATCAAAAACACCAAGGATAGCCTTTGCTGGAGAGGTTGTGGAGAAAGGGGTACCCTCATCCATTGCTGGTGGGACTGCAAACTTGTGCAACCACTTTGGAAATCAGTGTGGCGGTTTCTCAGAAAAATTGGGATCAACCTACCCCTGGACCCAGCAATAGCACTCTTGGGAATATACCCAAGAGATGCCCTAGCATATGACAAAAGCATTTGTCCAACTATGTTCATAGCAGCATTATTTGTAATAGCCAGAACCTGGAAGCAACCTAGATGCCCTTCAATAGAAGAATGGATGAAGAAAGTGTGGAATATATATACATTAGAGTACTACTCTGCGGTAAAAAACAATGACTTCTCGAATTTTGCATGCAAATGGATGGAAATAGAAAATACGATCCTGAGTGAGGTAACCCAGACCCAAAAAGAAGATCATGGGATGTACTCACTCATAATTGGTTTCTAGCCATGGATAGGGGCCACTGAGTCTATAACTTGTGATCCTAAAGAAGCTAAACAAGAGGGTAAACCCAAGGAAAAACATATAGATATCCTCCCAGCTATGGGAAATAGACAAGATTGATGGGCAAAAAATTGGAATCTTGGGGGGTGGGGTGGGATGGGGATGAGGGGTGATGGGGAGAGAAAAGTGTGAAGGAGAGGATGAGGGGAACTGGGGGAATCGGGGTGATTGGGGTTAAAGGATGGTTGGATTGGGGAGCAGGGAAACTCATATCTTAGTTAAGGGAGCCACCTAAGGGTTGGCAAGAGACTTGAACCTGGAATGGCTACCAGATGCCCAGGGCAATGTCCCCAGTTAGTTTATTGGGGCACCTGAGGATAGGGAACCTGAAATGAACCTATCCTATAACCATACTGATGAATATCTTGCATATCGCCATAGAACCTTCATCTAGCGATGGATGGAGATAGAGACAGAGACCCACACTGGAGCACCGGACTGAGCTCCCAAGGTTATAATGAGGAGCAGAAGGAGAGAGAACATGAACAAGGAAGTCAGGACCATGAGGGGTGGGGTGCACCCAACCACTGAGACAGGGGGGCCGATCTATTGGGAGCTCACCAAGGCCAACTGGACTGCTACTGAAAAAAACATGGGACAAAACCGGACTCTCTGGATGTGGTGGACAATGAGAGCTGACGAGAGGCCAAGGAGAATGGCACAGGAACTTTCATCTGGCGATGGATCGAGAGAGAGACAGAGACCCAATTTGGATCAACCGTCTGAGCTCTTAAGGTCCAAATGAGGAGCAGAAGGAGGGAGAACATGAGCAAGGAAATCAGGACCACGAGGCGTGCACCCACCCACAGTGACAGTGGAACTGATCTATTGGGAGCTCTCCAAGGCCAGCTGGACTGGGACTGAATAAGCATGGGTTGAAACTGGACTCTCTGAACAAGGAGGACAATGAAGGCTGATGAGAAGCCAAGGACAATGGCACTAGGTTTCGATCCTAATACATGAACTGGCTTTGTGGGAGCGTAGCCTGTTTGGATGCTCACCTTCCTGGACCTAGATAGAAGTGGGAGGACCTTGGTCTTCCTGTAGAGCAGGGAATTTGGATTGCTCTTCAGTATCGAGAGGGAGGGGGAGTGGACTAGGGGGAGGAGAAGTGGAGTAGGGATAGGGGGAGGGGAGCGGGGAGAGGGGGCAATATGTGGGAGGAGGGGGAGGGAAATGGGAAACGGGGAGCAGTTGGAAATTTTAATTAAAAGAATAATAATAATAATAAAAAAAAAAGAGTTGCCTTGGTCATGATGTCTCTTTTTTTTTTTTTTTTTTTTTTGATTTTTTCGAGACAGGGTTTCTCTGTGGTTTTGGAACCTTTCCTGGAACTAGCTCTTGTAGACCAGGCTGGTCTCGAACTCACAGAGATCCGCCTGCCTCTGCCTCCCAAGTGCTGGGATTAAAGGCGTGCGCCACCACCGCCCGGCTATGATGTCTCTTCACAGCAATGAAATCCTATCTAAGACAACAGTCCTAGGCAAAGCTTCATTTTCTCACCTGATAATAGCGTTTGTATGATAAGACATTCTAAAACTTATGAAACAGGAATACATGCTGTTTGTGCAGAAAAATAAAGTGAGGTTATATGTTAAATATTTTTCAAAGACCATTAAGTAAGATAGCACATAGAAAATATGTAGCAAATGCCCAGGAAAGAGGAAATACTTAATAATAACCCATTATTCATGCATCACGTATTGTGTTAGGTATAAAATAACAATACTTGTATGTACAGAGTTGAAATGAAATGGGTATTAAATTAGTGTAGGTCCCTTCCTCTCTCCATTTTGTTATTATAAAGGGAGAACTAGGCAACACACAGTCCGTTCTCTGGGGAACCATTGATCTAGTTACATGGTTAAAGTTGAGTCCTGTGTTCAAGTCAGGGAGAGTCTAAAGGCTCATTCCAGCCTGAGCTTGCTAAGGTTTGCTAAGATTTTCTTTTCCCTTAAATATTTGGTAGGATTCAGCATGAATCTATCTGGTTCTGAGCTTTGCTTTGTGTAGATTATTTTACTCCTTCAATCTTCTTGCATTTTAGGACTCTATTTAATGTTCTTTTGATTTAATTTTGGTGCCCATATGTGTTTAGGATTTACCCATTTCTTCCCAATTTTCTAGTGTTTTAGAATATAACTTTTCAAAATACCTTGAGTCCTTGGATTTCACTGGAGTCTATTGCAATATCTCCCTTTTCATCTTTATTATGTTTGTTCTTAGTAGTTCAGCTAAAAGTTTGTCAACACGGTGTCCCCCCACCAAAAGCCCAATTGTTTCTGAACTGATTCTATTCATTGTCTTTTAGTCTCTATCTTTGAGTTGTTGTCATTATCTTTATTATTTCTTCCATTTTGTATGTTTGAAACCTTTATGTACATCCTCTTGGTTGAGATTTCTCTGAAGTTTTAATGTAAATATTCATAGCTGTAAGCTTTCTTCCTAGGACTGTCTTAGCTATGTCTCAAAAGTTCCAATATGATATGCTATCATTTTCATTTGCTTCTAGGAATTTCATAAGGTTTAATTTCAACAAAAATCACTGTATGCCCAGGCATGGTGGCATGTACATGCAACCCAGGAAAGAAAGGAAAGAGGGACACAGGAATTCAAGACCAGCCAGCCTACTTGGTGGTTTCCAGGTCTATCTCATATACAGACAAACCATATACCAGGAAGAAAAAGTCAACATTATGATTTATGTATATGTGTATGCAAAGTATAATATATTACTTATATAATTATAATATATAGCATATATATTATATAATCTTTCTCCAATTTATTCATACTTCCAGATGATATTTCTGCACATACCACTTTTGATGGTCAGATTATCTATGGCAGCACTTGGCAGGCAAGACTGTTGAGTTCTGAAGACCAGTGGGCAAAGAGACATCTTACGTGTCTAATTTTGATGAATAAATTGTAGAAAAATGGCATATGTCCAGGCTAGACCATTTAATTGCCCATTAAGACTTTCTACAACTCCCAATCTCATTTTTGAACTTTTGAAATTTTGCTCACGTAATGACTCCCTAGTTTTAGAATAAAGAGTGACTCTGATTTGTTTTTAGTGTATTTCCTTATCATAGGTGAGTATCACTGAGTTAAAAATTAAAGCCCACAGTGGCATTCTTACATGTCCTGTTCCAAAAGTTGGGATACAAAGCCACTGGCACGACAGTGCTGGAGGGATGTGTGCTCTGGTAGTGTTGGTTCTCCTTTCAATGTCTATGAAACACTTAGGCTGTGCTACTTACTATCAAAACTATTGATTTAATTAATTCTTGCAGTGTTGTTCTGAGGAAAATATTAAGGATCCACGTAAAGTGTTCAATCATCCAGCTAATGAAAGGCAGGTTGTCCAAGTCTAGAAAACAAATTCCAGAACCATCCATTGTATGCAGAACCTATAGACCCTCCATGATTTGAACCAGTGTGTGTCATGGATGTTGTCTGGGTGAAGGCAATGATGTGCTTCAGAATGTCTCCCCTTCCTCCTTTTTGAATTTCTCAACGTTCTCAGATGACATTTCCCATGAAAGCCATTCTTCATCACTCTTGCCAACAATGGACCAACTTAGCACATCTTGCTTGGCTTCATTTTGTACTGTTTGTTACTCAGGTTCAGTGCTTTAGGGCTCTCCATAAATTCTCAACTCTTTAATGTTGGTAAGGAAAAAAAAAACATTGAACTTGAAGGAGATGCAAAAAGGTTGTAAGAGACAAAGGCAGTGGATAACTTCAGAGAGACAGATTTTCAGACACAACAGAGCCTGTGAAACTATGCACAAGACCTGTACAAGTTCAAGCCAGACAAAATCCCAGCCAGGAAAAGGGGGGATGTTGCACAAAGTCCCATCCCTGCCCACAACACATTTGCAGTTAATAACTGCTTGAAGAATGGAAAATATATCAGTTTTCTTTAATGAAGTTGCACCTTATCTGTCAGTCATACTCCAGGACAGACTGCGTGTTTAGGAATAGTTGGCCAACACGGAATGGACTCATGGATTCAGTGCTTTGCTCCATCTGTTTCAGACTTCTTTTAAGGAAGAAAGAACATGAAACTGGCTAAGTAGGGATATGAGGGAAGGTTTGGGGAAACTGAGAGAGAGGAAAGAATATGATCAAAGTAATTTACATGAAATTCTCAAAAAGTAAATTTAAAAATATTTTTATAAAGAATTAAAATCTCATTCACATGGTTTCTTTAATGTCTATTGTAAAACATCTGCAAAATATGCACATCTTTGTTAAAATCAGTGAACACAATTTTCTAAAATTTTGAGCACATCATGCAAATCTCCATGTGTGGTCACTATTCACTTACCAAGGAAAATATTTATTAAATGTCCCTGAGAGCCAAATATCAAAAAGAATCTTCTTTTAGTAATCTCTTCTTGCAATGTCATCATTTTTATTTGTATATGTGGTAATTAATAAGAAAAGAGAAATATTTGCGGTGTGGAGAAGAAGGCAGCAATTCTCAATACCAAAATGTAATCACAATCTTATTTTTTTCAAGGAGAAGCTCAGGGTGTTCTGGGAACAAATAGGCAATTACCCTACAGTGTGGTGAATTACCCTACTATGTGCTGAAGGAAGCTAATTGGTGAAGGAGTCTCTCTTACCTTTGAACTGAGGTCAGGGAGGTGAGTTACCTCAACCCCATAAATGAGTAAAGCATACACATGGCAGGTGGCAGAGGTGGCACGAGTTTTGCAGATAATGGAGTTACTCATAGAAGAGGGGGAAAATAGTTTTCATGAGATTTAATAAAAATCCCAACAGGGGTGGTGATGCACATCTTTAGTCCCAGAATTCAGAGTCAGGTGGATCTGTGTAAGTTAAAGGCCACCCTGGACCACAGAATGAGTTCCAGAACAGATAGGACTTCAACATAGGGAAACTCTGTCTTGGAAGAAACAAAAAAACAAACAAATATGTTCTTCAGGTTCTTGCTCAGACTCCCTTCATTGACTATTTTCTGAGAATTGTCTCTTGATACAGAGAATTATTTACATTTTAATCACCATGGATGTTGCAGGATATTTGTTTACACAGTGTGAAGATGTGTCGATGTGATTGGTTTACTAAAGAGCTGAATGGCCAAGAGCTAGGGCAGGAGAGAATAGACAGGATTTCTGGGGAAAGAAAGAAACTCAGGAAGAACCTAGGCATTCAGGACATGCCAGCAAGACATAGAGGAAATTGGATGTACAGAATGGAAGAAAGATAAAAAACAGAAAAGAAAAAGAAAAAAGGCCACATATAAGATATAAGAGCTAGTTGGGAACAAATTTAAGTAGTTAAAAGCCAAGTTTTCACAATTAATAATAAGTCTCCTTATCATTATTTGTGGGCTCCCAGTCCCAAAGAAAGTCTGACTACACCTGACATCATTTTAAAGAATTTTATTAATCTTGAATTGTTAAATATTAAAGTATTTGATTCAAATCAGAGAAATGTTTTTCTAATCTTCAAATACCCAAGAACACACATATTCATACTCCCACATGCATACATTTTCATACACTTACATGAGGTAATGACTCCATTTACATACATGTATATTCACACCCATGAATGTTGAATATTCATATGTAATAATATGTCTTTACTCATTCACATGTATATGTTCATATTTTCACTAATCTATGAACTAACATTCTAAGGAGTGTAGTTGTATGCATCTATCCCTAGAGGCAGCTTATGTATTCAACATTTTAATGAATTCAGCAATCAACAGGAAGAATCTGTGGCTTTGTAATACTATTGTCCAGTGAAAGGAACAAAAAATAAAGCAGCTGAAAAATATAGATCAAAATTTCAGGATGGAATAGTTTCTGTGGAGGAAATAGAGCAAGAGATAGGAAAGCTAGTAAAGGTTCTCAGATTAGAGGAAGAGAGGTATTATAGAATATTATTTTAAAATGTGTTACATTTGCTTATGGTGTGGAATACTTGTTCAATGATACAAAGATGTGCTGTAACTTTTTATGTTGCATTTGTTTAACTCTGTGATTCCTTGCCTGTCTAAAACACCTTATTGCTCTAAGAAAGGGCAGGAGAGGGGATAGGCAGAGCTGACAGGCAGACAGAATAAAGAGGAAGAGAAATCTGGGAGGAGAGCTTTGAAGAATGAGAAAGGAAGGAGAGAGGACACCGCGACCAGCCACCCAACTACACAGCAAGCCACAGAGTAGGAAGTAAAGAAAGGCAAAGAGAAATAGAGAAAGACAAAAACCCAGAGGCAAACGGTAGATAGGCTAATTTAAGAAAAGTGGACAAGAAATAAGCCAAGCTAAAGCTGGACATTTATACATAAGAACAAGCCTTCTGTGATATATTTGGGAGCTAGGTAGTGGGCCCCCAAAGAGTGAAGAGGAAAGGGCCAAAGTGTAAAGAGTCAAAACAGCCAACCACACAGAGACTTATCTGGAAGGCAATGTTTCACCTGAGACCTTGGTCATAATGATCTGACCTTTAAGATGGATCAGAGAATAGGATAGGGCGAAGAAGAGCAAATGCGAGGAGAAAGGGTTGAGTAGGCAAAGAACCAAAATACGGCAATTATGGATGAACTTTTGTGATGAACCCTCCAGTGAGATGAAACTAAAAAGAAAGAGATGCATCAAATTAAGAGAGGCCCTGTAGATTGTGAGTCTGGATTTGAATTTATTCTTTTGGTTTTTCTTTGTTTTGTTTTTGAGTCAGGGTTTCTCTGTGTAGCCTTGTCTGTCCTAGGACTTGATTAGTAGACCAGGTTGACCTTGAACTCATAGAGATCTGCCTGCCTCTGCCCCACAAGTGCTGAAATTAAAGGTGTGGGCCACCATGCCCTGCTTGGATTTGAATTATTTTCTAAGAACAAGGAGAGATGATCCTAACTTGATAGGAATCTGCTTGTTTGTTTCTGGTATTGGGCAGTAAACACACATCCTCATGTATGCAAGTAAAGAACTTTAGCACTGAGTTGTTAGATCTCCACCCTGTACTGGTAGCTTCATGTCTATCACTATAGTTTGAAGAACACACTGGGGAGAAACGAGAGTGGAGTGCAGGACACATGAGAACATTGATATAGTTTGCCAGAAAAGACACAGTGGTTACAGTAGATGTGGGAAAATAACAGGGATTTAGAACATAGTTTAGAAGTAAGACCAGACATTTGCAGTTCTAATGTAGTGATTAAAGGAAGAAGGTTGTCAAAGATACCTTCTAGATTTTTGGTTTGGGGATCTGAGAAAACTATGATAACTAGACCTTACTTAATCACCTAAGTTGATATAATAACTCACATTTATCCAAAGCTCTCTGTGTGCCACATGTGTATTTTGCATATATTATTTTATTATTCTTTACAGCATCTCTATATGAGATAGATCCTATTAGCTCTGTTTTACAGATGAGGAATTAAAGCTCACTGTGATGAATGTCTCTAAGTTCCAAGGCCTTGGATGTAAATGCTGGAGCAGAATTTAAATACAACTACTATGAACTTGGAGCCACCTTAGTCAAACTGAATGATTACACTCATGGAAGAAATCATTGTCAGATTTGGATTGCAAATGTCCTTACTACTAGCTTCTAGTTTGTTCACAAGTTGACTCAGATGGTGAATTTGGCAGGGTTCATCAAGCTGACAATCAAGATTATCCATCACAGATGGCGATCACTTTACTGTCAATTGCATCATCACTCAAGAAGAACAAGAGGGTGGAGCTACTATGCTGAGTGTGCTGGACTATGAGGCAATGCAGGCATTTTGGAAAGATTAATGAAAATGGAGTTGAAGCTTTAGCTTGGATTTTACACATCTGTCTCCAGTTAACATATAGGACATTTGGTGATTGATATATTTGATCTGTTTCAAAACGAATGGTCTCAGAGATGAGTGCTTTAGGTGCATTTTCTCTTCACTGCTAATGGTCAGGAGACCACTGTAGTCTGAATCAGAGAATGTTATTAAATACAGTTCTATTTCTACTAAATTGGACTGTTGATTTTTATGCATTTTTATGTATATTTTACTTTTTAAATCATGACTCTTCTTCTCCGTATTCATTTCTAGCATTGCATCCTATGAGCATCTCTCACCAATTGGCACTCCTAACATCCTTTCTGCAGTTCCTCTCCCCTAGAAATGTGGACTGGATTTATTGTAGATTGATTTCTAGGCAGGAGGGAATGAGTGGAAAGTGGGCATTCTCAACGAGAAGAGCAAAATGGTGAGAAACATAGTTGACAATGACAATCTTGATATCAGTTACCTGTAAGGGAAATAAAGCTCTATCAAAGATTCTACTTAAGACACTTGAGGAAAATAAGGGCTGGGTACTCCTAAAGGCAAATCTCTCTCCCTGCGTCACTCATTCTGAGAATCCAGTGAAAAAATCCTGGGACTTATGCTTGTTTTGTTTCTGTTGCTGTGATAAAATTCCCTGACAAAAAGAACTGAGGGGAGAATAGGGTTTATTTCAACTTACAACTGCAGCTTGTAATTTGTTATTTAGAGGAAACTGAGGCAAAACTTTCAAACAACTGGTCACTCACATCTACATTCAAAACCTGAGATAAATGAATACATACAGGCTAACTTGCATGGTTATGTTTGGCTTGATTACGGCACTCTTAATAGTTCAGGACGATCTGCCTAGTGAATGGTGCCACCCACAGTGGGGTGGGACTTCCAACATCAACAAAGTTAAGACAAATACCCCAGGCATGTCTACAAAGCAACACCATTCTCATTTGGACACTCTTCCCAAGTGACTCTAGGTTGTGTCCAGTTGACAACTAAAGCTAACCATCACAGACACTTGTGGTGGTTTGGATGAGAATAGCCTTCTATGCTTATATATTTGAATACTTGGTCCTCAGTTGGTAAAACTGTCTGGAAAGATTAGTGTGTTCTTGTTAGATAATATGCATCATTGGGGGGAGGGCTTTGAGGTTTCAAAAGCCCACACTATTCCCAGTTTGTACATTCTGTCTCTCTGTCTGTCTGTCTCTGTCTCTCTCCTTTTCTCTCTCCCTCACCCCTCTCTCTGCATCATGGTTGTTGTCTCAATAAATAAGCTCTTAGCTACTGTACCAGTGCCATGCTTCCCGCCATGATAGTCATGTACTAACTCTGAGTCTGTAAGTGAACCCCTAGCAAACTCTGTCTTCTATACATTGCCTTGGTCTTGGTGTCTTCAAAGCAATAGAAAAGCACGCAAGACAGGACTATATTCTGAGAATTGCCCTGAAGAATACTTCCCAGAGAACATAGGCAGTGAAGAACTTGACTGAGAACAGCTGCAATTGTTAGTGTGTAACCATGAGCTGAGTGGCAACCTGAGAAGAGGGTGTGCAAGGAAATACCAGAACTCGTGGTGTGGACACACACACACACACACAAGGGAGAGAGAGAGAGAGAGAGAGAGAGAGAGAGAGAGAGAGAGAGAGAGCTGTCTGTCTGAAAAATGCATAGGGGGATTGGGCAGCAAAAGCACACATGGCAGGAGGTTGTCTGAAGCCAGAGCCAGCTGGTCTAAGGCAGAGAAGTTCTGTGGCACTTGAAGCTCCGGGTGCTTCTGGAGGTTGGGTGGCAGCTGGAAGCTGTTTCAAAGAGGCTACAACAGGAAAGTCCCAAACTCATTCAGAGGTTTGGGGAAAAAGGGAAAAGAAAACCTAGCTGGGTGGGGCAGGATCCCTGCGTACAGCTCTGGCAGGAGCCCCACTCGCAGCTCCGGCTTGTGCCAGTGGCTATAAAACTACAGGAAAGCAGCTTTTTTGGTGAATTTCTGTCTTTAAGTTGGTCGCCAATATGTATCACAAGTTCTAATAGGTCTTAATAATAAAAGGCTGGAGGCAGATATTGGGGAAAATGCTGAGACATGAAGGGGCAAGCCACAGCCACACCTTACTTACCTCTAAAATTCCCAGTCGAAAAGAGACTGAGTTCCTGTTTCCTCCTGCCTTATCACTTTCTCTCTCTGCCCATCCACGTCACTTCCTGTCTGTCTGCACAGACATCCAGACCTCCATGGATAGGTACTGGCTCTTCAGGCAAGTTTTATTTGTACAAATAAGATATCGTTATTGTTAGTGACAAGCCTAAGTTATTGGCTGAGCATTTATAATTAGTAATAAGTATGTGTGGCTATTTGGGAGCCAGCTGGTAGGACAGAACTGACCAATGGACCAGAAAAGTCCACCTATACACACGCTTACAAATACTTGATTTTTACCGAAAATGGAAAAAAAAAAAAAAAAGGACTGGAGAAAAGACAGTACTTTCATAAATGATGTTTGCCAAACTAGATGGCTACATAAAGAAAAATTAAAAGAAATCCATATCTATCTAATTTCTACAGAGGTTAAGTGTTGAATGTCCTTAGCCATCCGGGAAGTGAAAACTAAAACTACTTTGAAATTTTATCTACCCCATCCCTAATGATCAAGATCAATCAACAACACATAGTGGTGAGGATATAGGGAAAGAGAAATTCTTACTCATTGATGTTTGGAGTGCAAACTGATACAGCCACTATGGAAATTACTATGGCAGTTCCCCAGGATGCTGTGAATTGATCTTCCTAAAGATCTAGCTATACCACTCTTGGGTATATATCCAAAAAACTCTACATCCTACTACAGAGATATTTGCTTATCCATGTTCATTGCTGAACTATTCATAATAGTCAGAAAGTGGAAACAGCCTATATGTCTGATGGATGGATAATGAAATAATAGTATATTCACACAATGGAATTTTATTCAGTTGCTATAGAAAGCAAATTTATGAAATTCTTCAGTAAATAAATAAAGCTATTAAAAATCATCCTGAGTAAGGTAACTCAGATTCCAAAAGACAAATATTATATGTTTTCTCTCATATGTAGATGTTGGATATTAATTTTCAAAATGTGTGCTACAATCCCAGTAACAACAGAAGTTGTGTATAAAGTAAGGGAATGGAAACAAGAGATCTCCCAAGGAAAAAAAAAAACTAGAATATAATGTTATAGAGGGAAAAGGGCAAGCTAGACTAGAAGAATTAAATAGGGAGGAGGAGGAAGGACAGAAGAGGAGGAATACAGGGAGGGACAATTCACACTAAAGTCCATTTGAAAAACCATATGGAAACCTATAACTGTAGAAGCTTCCCAAACTATATGCATATATGAAAGGAACCTAAATAAAGTCACTGAATACCTGGAGAGACAATGCCCCAACTAGAGATCTCTTTCTACCATGTAAAACCTCCAGTGTTAGGAATGGGTTACATGTTGTATATACATTGGCCAAAGCCTCCCCCCGCCCAAAAAAAACCCTTACCTATGTCCTTGAACATGGAGAAATTAAGCTGATGCCTAACTATTGAGGCCACCCCTACTAATTAATATGCATAGTACTGGGAGGTATTCTGCACACTATTGGAGGACAAAGATGATTGGTACCGGACAATTCTGAATTCTGTCAATTATGTTTAAAATAAATACTGATTGGTCAGTAGCTGGGCAGGAAGTATAGGTGGGACAACCAGACAGAAAGTAGAGGTGGGTCAGAGAGAACAGGAAAATTCTGGAAAGAAGGAAAGCCCATTCCTCCCGCAGTCCTGTCCAGACATGGAAGAAGGAAGATGTGACCTACCCTGCTGAAAAAGGTTCCAAGCCATGTGGTTAACATAGATAAGAATAATGGGTTAATACAAGTTACAAGAGTTAATAAGAAGCCTGAGCTAATGGGGCAATCAGTTTATAACTTATGGAGACCACTGTGTAATTTCTTTGGGGCTTACTGGCTGTGGGAACCATGCAGGACAAAAACCCCAACAAACAGGCCCATGTGTTACAGATGATTATCATTATCACCCAACTACAAAACCCATGACCTACAATGACATGATTGCTAGATATTCTGGTACATCTGTGGCACAGATGGGAGTAACCAATCATTATTTGACTGGATTTAAGACCCACACTATGAGATGGAGCCCATATCTGACACTGCTAAAGTGTCCAAAATCCTTAGACTAGGTAAGTCATGGTCCTACCAGAAAACATTACTATTTTTCTGTTAAAGCAATAAAATGATTCCTAATGACATACTGTTACACCCATATATCAGTTTCTTTTTCAACCCACATCAGAGTCACTCCTTGCAGTAGACAGGAATTAAGATAGAGGCCCACAGCTGAATACTGTTCACAGTGAGAGACTTTGGAGTACTCAGTCCTAAATAATATGTGGTGTCTCTTAAGAGTAAAGGAATAGTAACTAAGAAACTCGGGGATCTATGCATGTGGCAAAACATATCCTTATCATTAAATGATATGTGTAGGTAAATTTTGAAATCCATACAACCACTGAATCTTAACTGGAATGTTAGGTCACTTACATTGCACACAATTTTTAATAGATTTTGATCACATTGCTATTTGTTTACTATTTTTACCATGTTCCTCCCACTTTGTTTCTTCTAGAGTTGGTGTATTTTATGGGTTGGGCAACTACTTTTCTTAGTTCTTGCTTCAGTATTATTAGTGTTAATAATATCATAATATTAACTATTAGCAACATCAGGTTGTCTTCAAGTTATATTACACAACTTAATGCAGACACTGGTTCAGAAATTTTTGAAAGCAAAAAAATTGGATCAACTCATAATAAATATTGGGAATTACTTTTTCTGTAAAAACTAAGCCAAGTGGCATGAATGCTGCTTTCCATTCTGTCTCACCAATTCTTATATAACTTACTATGTGGCGAGCACTTTTGTGATATTAAAGCTTGTACTTCTTTCCCATTGAGTCAGCTTATGCAAATCTAAAGTTTTCTTATTTTTGCTTGGTATGCAAGGACTGCTGGGGGATCCCACCAAGGCCATGAGCATGCTAGCCAAGCACAGTACAAGACTTTATCCCTAAGCCTAAACTTTGTATTTTTTTTACTGAGCTATATATTTTTCTCTGCTTCCCTCCAATTCTGTCCCCTCCCTTTCTACCCTCTCCCATACTCTCCATGCTCCCAATTTATTTATAAGGTCTTGTCTTTTCTACTTCCCCATGTAGATTAGATCCATATATGTCTTTTTAGGGTCATCTTAGTTGTCTAGGTTCTCTGGGATTGTGAACTGTAGGCTAGTTTTTATGTCTAAAAGTCAGTTATGAGTGAGTACATATTATATTTGACTTTCTGGTCTGGGTTAACTCACTTAAGCTGTTTTCTAGATCCATGGCTTGTGAATTTCAAGATGTCAGTATTTTTTTCCTCTGTGTAATACTCCATTGTGTGAATGTACTACACCTTCTTTATTCATTCTTTAGTTGAGGGACATTTAGACTGTTTCCAATTTCTGGCTATTATAAATAGTGCTGCTATGGACATATCTGAGCACATGTCATTATGGTATAATTGAGCATCCTTTGAGTATATAACCAAAAGTGGTAATGCTGGTTTTGAGGTAGGTTGTTTCCTAATTTTCAGAGAAATTATCATACTAAGTTTCAAAGCAACTGTATTAATAGCACTCTCGGTAGCAATGGGGGAGTGTTCCATTTACCCATGTCCTCTTCTGCATAAGCTATCAGTGTTTTTGAACTTGGCCATTCATACAGGTGTAAGATAGAATCTCAGAGTTGCTTTGATTTGCATTTCATGAGGTCATTTTCCCAGGTATTGTTTTATTGACTCAAAATCAGAGTTTGCACACACTCCCAATCTTAAGTTCAGCCAACTGTTCAGTGTCTGGGAAGCCTCATCAACTTAGAACTATGTGCAAAGCCATGGTTGCTCACTGGCCGGTCATTGTGATCCTGAGTTTGGCTGTGAGAAGAGCAGAGGCAGCAGAGGAGTGGCCAGGCAGAGAGTGAAGGAGCAGTGATGAAAGGGCAGCATCAGTGGGGCAGAGAGAGAGAGAGAGAGCAAGAGATTTAACCCTCAGATGGAAGTCTAACCTTTAGCTAGATAAGTTTTTTTTTCCCAAGCTATCACTGCATTTGTGAATTTTCTTATTTACCTTGGTGCTGACTGAAGGCTGGTCCCCACAAGTCAGCTTTATATGGCAGCCAAACAGGGACAGATACAGGATTTTGTAAGAAATAATTGACAGAGGTGTGTATGTAAGATCGTCAAGAAAGTAATTAAATTGAAGTAAAAAAGGCTACCATCAGAAAAACATGTGCTTGTTCCCTTTTTCTTAGGTTAGCAGCAGGAACTGTGATTGTTTATTTTCCCCTCAGATAGAAAAGTGTAGCAAGCTTCAGATAAGAATTTTTTCTAAGTCCTGCTACTTTGAGGTTTTCTCTTTCTGGAGCAAACCTGGGAGCTGGCTTCCCATGGTCTGCATTACTTAATGGCTCATTCTGATGAGAGTTTAGAAGACCAAAAAGTTAAAAGAAACAGACAGTGGAGACCCAGCTTACCAAGGTTCAGAGATCAAGGACTCCAACTTAAATTGGGCTAAAGGCCATATAGCTGGGCAGTGGTGGCACATGCCTTTAACCCCAGCACTATGGTGGCAGAGACAGGCGGATCTCTGTGAATTTGAGGCCAGCCTGGTCTATAAGAGCTAGTTCTAGGACAGGCTCCAACCAAAGCTACAAAGAAACTGTCTCAAAAACCAAAAGGGGGGGGGGCGCTAAATGCCATTTGTGTGCTATCTTGACCACTCTCTCTGCAAAATGCATTCTGCCAAGGTCATAAAAACTTTAATGAAGATGTATACAGGAGTACAGGAGTAATTATTTTGGTAGAAGAAATAGAAATTTCAAGACAAAATAGTAGTCAAATTGTGATGTGGTTACTACTTTTGTTCTGATCTAGGTCTACATTGGTGAGGGAGTGTCAGCTTAACTTTACAGGCAAGGCAATGTTAAAAAGCAGCCGTTAATTATCAGTGTCCTTAAAGGCACACTTGACACTACTACTGTACAACAGGAAAGCTGTGCAATTGTGATCCACAGGGGCTAGGCCTCATACTGAGCTGGCAGCAGAAACTGACTACAGTATCCACATAATGGAAGTTTTACAAGAATAGATGAATTGTGAGGACCTATGGTCTTTCACTATGGTTCCAGAGAGCTGCTGAGGCTATGCTATGTGACAGAGTTGATGTCCTTGCAATAAGGCTCCCCAAGGGTAATGTGTGAGGATATGAAATGAAGATCCTAGGGTACTGGAGCTGCCAGAACTATGAGATGTGCACTGAAGCTGCAGTCATGGAGTGAAACTATCTCAAGGGCATTGTGTGCTCCAGGTGTGGACTCCCACCTTTGGAGTCCACATAATTAATTCTATTGCAAGCTTCATTCACTCAATAGTGTTAGATGGAGCCGACAACATGGCTACTGTTACACTTTAACGACTATAAATGAGGGTGTTAGCCCCGGTTCTATAGCAATCCAGGTTTCAAGGAAAAAGTTTCTTTTTTTTTTTTTTTCCAAAGGCCCATGAAAGACAAATGGTAGCAAGAGTTTGGAGGTTGCTGTTACCAATACCCTTATATTACCAGTCAGATACCAGAAGCACTCATGGCTCATGATGCACCACTGTGTGGCACCACAATCATCCTGCTGGTCAAGCTAAGCTCACTGTAAACACTCACCATAACACATGAAGAAGTCTTTGAAAGGAGAGATTAACTCCAACCCCAGAAGCAAATGCAAGCCCTGGTAGGAAGTCTTCCCTCATTTCCTGATAGGCTCTTGTGCTAAGCGGTGGCGCACGGCTTTAATCCCAGCACTTGGGAGGCAGAGGCAGGCGGATCTCTGTGAGTTCGAGACCAGACTGGTCTCCAAGAGCTAGTTCCAGGACAGGCTCCAAAACCACAGAGAAACCCTGTCTCGAAAAACAAAACAAAAAAAAAAAAAAAAAAAAAAGAAAAAGAAAAAAAGAAATAGTTAGGCTCATATCAGACATTCTTTCCAAAACATGAAATTCAACTATTTAGATGTTTTATTTTTATTTGTGCTCTACCTTTCTACCTACAAACAAAACCAAAAAACAAACAAACAAAAACCCTTACATTAACCGGCCTTGCCTTTGACTAATTTTACTACACCCGTTCTTAAGAAAAAATAAATAAAATGGAAATGGCTAGCTCAAAGTGAAAATTTGTATTTTACAGACGTCAATTTTCCATGTTGCTAAGTGACTACCTATGGTTTTCACTCATGCTGTATAGGTTGTTCAATAGTGTTGCATCACCTGAGGAAAAGCTTACTCTACTTAACGTAAAATCAATTACTACTGACTTCTTGCTGCATTTGGTTTTTCTGTCACGACAGCTTTACTGGTTAAGTTCAGATAACCTGATGTGGGAGGTGATGTACGCTGGGAATGTTTTATTGCCATTGGTTAATAAAGAAGCTGCTTTTGGTCAATGGCTTAACAGAGTAAAGCCAGGCTGGAAGGGACATATAGAGTAGGTGGAGTGAGGGAGAAGCCATGTAGCTGTTGTGGGAGAAAGAGGCTGGACAGAACCTTACCGGTAGATCACAACCACTGGCAATACAGAGATTAATAGAAATAGGTTAATTTAAGATATAAGAGCTAGCTAGCAATATGCTTAGGTGATTGGCCAAGCAGTGTTTTAATACAGTTTCTGTGTGGTATTTCAGGTCTGGGTAGCCAGGAACAAATGAGCAGCCTCTGCCTACATTCTCCCAAGACCATGTTTGCTCTTGTAAGATATACAACAGTGACCTTATTTTGATTATGAAATTTTTAAATCACATTTGGTATTAAACTATTAACTTAGAGTTCGAGAAAGTCATTTAATCTATTTACTAGATTTCCCTCACATACAAAATAGAAGTGTTATATGATTGCATTGAGAAGATTTAAAAGGAAAGCTTAAAACTATTTGGTAAGTAAAACATTTAACAATGTTAAATTAAGCTCACCAATTAAGATTTATTACCCAAAGAACTTTAGAAAGACAAAACTCTACAATCAACACCCATGCATGTTCACTTATGACACCTAAGAGAAGGCACAAGACATCTGGTATTCTGTGAATTCACAAGTGCTTATGAGCATACTAGTAAAAGCTGAAAATCATAGTCTAATTCGAACAATTTAAATTCAATTTAACACTTAAATCAATTAAATGTTAAATAAAATTTAAACTTTTCCAAGAAACATTTTTCAACTCTAAAGCTGAATGACTCAGAGTTACAATTTCAGTGGAACAAGAAAAAATTCACAAACAGAACGTGACTACAAATCGTTCAGAATATAATTAGTAGCCATCACAGATCAGTAGTAAGCATACAGATGCAGAGGAAGGTACTCGTTCTTTGCAATTTAAAAGTATATTAGGAAAAAAATGTGGTTCATAACTATATATAACTATTTCTGCAAAAACTAACCCATGTTCTTGTATTCAGTTATATGTCTAAACTCTGCAACAATGGTCTTGCTGAACTAAACTTTCTGTGAAGCAAAAACAGCAAAAAAGCTTGCAATAGAATATTGCTTCCAGGCCTACCAGCTGCTCCTTTGACTTTTGCGGATAATGTCTCTTGAAACTGGAAAAGTGCCAACCCATGCAAACTAGGCAGGTCTTCACATGCTAGTGCTTCCAACAGCAACTGAAGACTGAAGATAGTAGAGTGGTGTGAAGGCAGGGGTATCCTGCTGGAGGAGCACACATTCACCATCAAGAAGTGCTTTCATAGTTTCCATGAAAGAGATGACTTCCTACTGAAGCCAGGTAAGGTATGCATTCCCAAGAAACAGATGCAACAGGCCAGTGTAAGAAGATCAGCAGAACGACTTAGAGCATTCCACAGAAAGAAGTTACAGAACTTGGAGAGAGACAGAGAGAGAGAGAGAGAGAGAGAGAGAGAGAGAGAGAGAGAGAGAGAGAGAGAGAGAGAGAGAGAGAGAGAGAGACTTAGAACAGACTGAAGGCTCATGAGAAAAGCAGTCTCTTTACTTGTTTGCACCAAAACTTGCAACATCTATTTAGCTCTTTATACTATACTCTTTGGTAAATAATAAGAACTAAAATATACTTATATATCATCTGAAAAATGATACACACTTAATAACTATCAGATTGTCACAGCTCAAAGACACCTGAACAGTAGTGAATACCTTACCAAGATGGGTGCTCTTTATAGCTAAACTTTTCTTCATACTTTCTAAAAGCCATCTAGAAAAACACAAGCATCCTTACTGTCATATACCTTCCCCACTAGTTAAGGCTTATATTACTAACTTACATTTTAGAAGACAAAAAGGAGGCAGGGACAGAGGGGAAAAACAGTGAAGTTAAATAATTGATTAGAAGGAAAATAACAGTAATAAGAAAGTCTAATTTGGAATCCTGGAAAGATCAGTTAATTCTTTAAAATAAAGAATATATATGTGTGTGTGTGTGTGTGTATATATATATATACACACTGTTAATAAGCAATCCTTAATGTGTTTTGGATTATATTTTAGTGTTAATGCCCGTTCAAATTATTTTAAGTACTAACAGATTGAAACAAATTATGTAATTCTTTATATGTTCAGAAAAATCAATTCTAACATAAACAAAGGTTTGTCTGTGACTTTTAAAGGAAAATCATGCGCTAGGCATAGTGGTACTCATAGTACCAGGAGACTGAGGGAGGAGAATCACTGTGTTTTCTTCCGCATGACAAGAGTTCAAGGCCAGTTAGGACCACATAGCAAGACCCTGACTCAAATACACATGAATACAAAGAAAAAAAAGCAGCTTGGATTGTTCTATTTAATCTATATGATAAAGGAACTGGATCAGACAATATGCTTCTGTCAATTCTAATGTTAATGATGTTTTATGACTTTGCTTAATCTATTTTCTTTCTTTCTTTCTTTCTTTCTTTTTTTTTTGCTAAACTAGACTTAATGCTAGCCTATTTTTCCTAACGGCAACATGTTTTCAAATTGAATCACATATTCAGAAATATTAAAATTTAAACCTACCTCTGGCTAGCAACTGAAAACAATATTTTTTCTAAAAAAAATAAATAGACATTATCTACTTTTCAGCAAGGTCACTAACAATATGGAAAAATTAATTAAAAATTGTACTGTGTAAAGAAACCTTAAGTAACTGAAAACACTCCAGAGCAGAATCAGTTTAGTCATTTTAATCTGTTAGAAGCATTACAGCTGTCTATTATTGATCAGTTGCTATCATGTAATAAACATACTTCCCCTCTGTAGACACATAATTGCTAACTCTTCAAAAACTTATACATAATTCACATACAGCTCCAAGAAAGTTTCATTTATAATGGTAAACACTGATTTATTAAATAATAAAGTAGAAGCCCATGCTTTTTAGTCAGCATTAAATTTCTCACAGAGAAATCAAGAAAAAAGTCCTATCATAGATAGTTATTAATAGTTGTGAAACCGTCTAACTCCAATTTCATCAAAGCAGTGAAACGGAAGCTGAATGCAAAGCAGGCAACGCCTGTGCTTTGGCCTTTCTTCGAGTCAGTGCTTCCTGTCTTTTCTGTTGGATTTCTTCAGGAGAATACTTTCTATTCCTCTCCTCTTTACCTAAAAAGTAAACAAAGCATAGGGATTAATCTTATAACCTGTAAGTTATCCTGAATATGATTTAACTTTTGCTTTTATATTGCACTGGTTTGATCATTAAGTAACACCAAACCATTATACATACGAGCACATGTACACACATAATAAATATGATGTGCTAGGTCAAGAGGATGCCAAGCCTCTACCAATATCCACATTCAAGTATGATACAAACTAATTTTTGAAAACTCAACAAATAATTCATGAGAACAATGACATCTTACCCATGACTATATAAATTTCTTTTACTACCAACTTTTAAATTATATAAACATTGATACCGAGTAAAAACATTATGAATTGAACCGTCTATCAATCCTTCAAATATAGCTGAGAGTGATGAGTCCTGTTTGCAATGACAACACTCTGGGAGATGGAAGGAGATCCAGTGAACACTGCCTGCAATATGTACTTACTGCAAGGTCATTTTCTGCTACCTAAGACAGTCTTGGAGAAAAAGGGGAAGGGAAGGCAAGGAAAAAGAAGGAGACTCCAAAGACCTATGAAGGAAAGCTGGATACTAACAGTTACTTTTTTCCTTAAAAGAGTGACAAAGTTTATATTTACTCTACCAGAAAAGGATTTGAGTGACAGAATGAAACTTCTCATGTCCAGTTGTGTGGGAGGCGCGGAGGTCGACGCTCACTGATAAGCACTTGGAGAACCAGGAATGTTAAACACCCCGTTTCTTCGAAGAAAGGGATGTGCAGAAGGCTGGGATTTGACATGGAAATAGCCTGGAGTTTTGTACGCTGTTTGACTTGAGACCACACTGAATCCTCCCCCAGACTCTTAGCATGAGGTTGTCAATCTACAGAATATATCTTTATGGAAAGTGTCATATGTAATCTCTATATAGAACCCATATGTATTGATGATGTCACACTTTACAAAGAGTTTCTTCATAGTCACAACTTAACCATTACTTTGCACATGGGACTGAGTTAATTATTGCAAAGACCCCTAACACAAGCTATTTATAACTGTTTAAAATTTTATTTTCATTGGAGAATGTATCAGAAAATTGAAAAGTCTCTGTGTGTGTATGTGTGTAAGTTAAAGCTTTAGATTAGAAACTACTCTCATTGAAATGACATGTAATATCTAAGATCATAGCCCTAATATACATTTATGTAAATTTACTGATTAAACCCTAACTTTTTAGCAGAATCTGTATCATTATTAGAGAAGAAATATTTAGTTAGTGAAATCAGAACCATTTTACACAAATTTCTCTTGATCATGAAAGGAGACTCAAAATATATCTACTTTCTTTCTTGGTATAATCAGAAATTGGAAAGGACAAAGTATTTTTATTTCAAACCAACTATTACATTTACAGAAAAAGTGTAACTCGCCACTGGAATTAAAAGTATATGCAGTAGGGCTTTAATCCCTACTCGGTGGCGCACACTTTAATCCCAGCACTCAGGAGGCAGAGGCAGTTGGGTCTCTGTGAGTTCAAAGCCAGCCTGGTCTACAAGAGCTAGTTCCAGGACAGGTTCCACAGCTACAGAGAAACTCTGCTCAAAAAACCAAATAAATAACTGACTAAATAAATAAATAAAGTATATACAATAGATTCATTTTAGAAATCTCACTGAACTAGTTATATCTACTTTAAAACAAACTTACAATATGTACAACTATAATACACTGACAACAATTTTAACATTTCAAGGTACATTGGGCTGTAACATGGAAAAATACTCACTGTACCAAAATTTTCTACCTTTTTGGAAAAAATCTGGTGATAGCTGTCAAATTTCACAACATTCTCTTACATCGTATTTTTAGGAATTAACAAATACAAGTACACAAAGTTCAAAAGTTTATATAGAATTCCTACTGTGCTGTTTGTAATTGTAAAAAACCTAAGCTTTCATCAATAAAACAAATCTTACCCAATGTGAACAACCATATAATTTAACATACAGCACATAGGCACTAAAGAACTAAAGGAAACCTACAGGTACTAAAAGAAATGACAGTTATAATTTATTAAGGAAATGCAAAAATCAAGCATGTGTTATCCAATTCTGTCTATTTAAATAAAACAATAGATACAGAAACACACCTATTTATATGTATAAAAAATCATTCAAGACAAAAAGAATAAAGACTTGAAGACAAAGCTGAAGAATAATTTCTAAGAAAGTGTATTCCAACAGTAATTTTAAAAAACGACTGTGACATGTAATACCTCAGAGAAATAGACTAAACTGGACAGTTAGGGCTGTCTTTAAAAACAAACAAACAAAACAAAAGAAAAACAACAACAACAACAACAAGAGACCAAACCAAAGCACTTGTAGTCTAAGAGAGGGAAAAGACTGAAGGCATTAAAAGTAGAGCAGTGGTTGTGCACTTTTAATCCCAGCACTCAGGAGGCAGAGGGTGGATCTCTGTGAGTTTGAGGCCAGCCTGGACTACAAAGTGAGTTCCAGGACAGGCTCCAAAGTTACAAAGAAACCCATTTTGAAAAACAAATAAAAAACTCAAAACCAAAGCAAACTAGTAAAAAAAAGAAAGAAAAAAAGGAAAAAAGTAAGGCATAAAAGATCCCAAGTCTATGGAAGTAAATACTGAAAGCTGGCAGAAGTACAGGTCACATCTAACAAAAAACCTACCAGAACAGCAGACCTCTCAGAAAAAAACCTAAAACTAGGAGATAGCATGTCTGATATATTTCATATAAAAATTACCTACCAACCAATGGGCCAATGGCTACTTGTTTACTGATCTGTATTTTTGGCCCTTGAGTTTTCCAAAGGCTGAAACAAGCATCTCAAAAACAGATACAACAGGTACATGGCTCTTCGAGTACATTATGATAGACTCAATACATCTCACCCCATGGATAAACTCTCAATTTGAGGGTGTCCAGGCCGAAACTCCAGATGGGGTGCTCCTGACCTGTACTCTCTCCCGGGTGGGCAATTCTGGCTTGGTAACCGGGATAGAGGGTGGGATCTAAAACAAAAGGGGGAGATGTTGGGCCAAAATTATCTCAGGGCCTGTACCTCAAGGCCTCTAGGACAGAAAAAAGCCTAGACTTCAAGGCATATAAGGACAGAGAAAAGCTTGGCTCGAGTTTGAGTGAGGATGAGACAGCAAAAACTAGACAGACGCCCCTACAGCCAGAGGGAGGGTTTGGCTGCTTCTCACTGGCTGGAAGTACTCACAGTAATAAACTGAGTTCCTGCTTTGACTCGACTCACAGTAATAAACTGAGTTCCTGCTTTGACTCGACTCCCCATCACATCTGACTGTCCTGTATTGGTGAATCTGCTGAACGGGCGTCCTGTTGAATGGGCTGATAGCACTCACCTTTCCCTGGGAATAAGGAGGCTCAGGAAGCCTAGCACTAATTAACAGTTTCTCACATTGTGGTGACCCAGACTATAACATTATATTCATTGTTACTTTATAACTATAATTTTGCTACTGTAGTGAACTATAATGTAAAAATGTGTTTCCCAATGCTTTTAGGCGATCCCTATAAAAAGGCCTTTCTACCCACAAAGGAGCTGCAATCCACAGGTTGAGAACTACTGTACTAAAGGAATACTATGCACAGATGAAGAAAGATTAACAAGTACAAGAGCTATAGAAGTAATAAATTTTAGCTGGGCAGCGGTGGCGCACGCCTTTAATCCCAGCACTCGGAGGAGGCAGAGGCAGGTGGATCTCTGTGAGTTCAAGGCCAGCCTGGACTGCAAGAGCTAGTTCCAGGACAGGCTCCAAAACTACAGAGAAACCCTGTCTCGAAAAACAAAACAAAAAAAAAAACACAAAAACAAAAACCAAACAAACAAAAGATGTAAGAAATTTTAGAAATAACAAATTTTAATGGACGAGACAATAAAGAAACTAGTTTTAGGAAGAAATCAAGCAGCTGTAAACAGGTAAACCAGAAAATCTTTCAAGATGAAGAAGGAAATCATTCCATTTGTGAACAACCACACTAAATGTAAACAATCGTGATTCTCCAGTTAAAAGATTACTGAACAGAATATAAGTATTTGCTGGATCTCAGGAGGTGATAAACAGAGAATGAAATTACAAAAACAAAATGAATCTGAAAGCCCAGACCACAAAGTCAGGTTTCAAGCCAAACTGAAAGGGTATAAAGCAATTCACTGAGTTTTAAAGGAAGCAATCCAATATGATGAAGAGTGGGTGTGACAGTAATCCCAACACTCAAGAAGACTAAAATCAAAGCACTGAAATTCTCATGTCTGCCAGAGGCTACAAAGTGACAGCAACCCAAACCACAGAAAATCCTATGCCAAAATCCAAATTAAAACAAACCAACCAAACAAGAAAAACTTGGCCGCCATACAGATGGTTTGGTGGGTTAAAAGGTTACACTTCATGACCTTATTGTAAAACAAGACCCACTCAGTAAATAGAGATCTGAGAAGGTGATTGCCACCAAGACTGAGGGCCTTGAGTTTTATCACTAAACGTGGTAGAAAAGAGAACTGACTTCCAGACGCTGTCCTACTGACCTCCATACTTGTGCTGTGGCTTTTGTGCACCCATCTTACCTTTGTTAACAAGGTAAGCCATCCTAAGAAATATGATGGAGAGATCTAATCATGAGGAAGAATTTTAGTACCATAATATTCTATTTTTGTCAATAGACAGATCATTCAGGCAGAAAAACAAGTAATAAAACAACTCTCCAAGTTAACTATTCCACAAATCAAATGGATTTAAAGGATAAATACTGAATATTCAATTCAACCACTGCAGAAATTCTTCTAGCAAACCATTAAACTTTCTTGAAACACATGTTATGTCCGTAAGTCTTAATACATACATACACAGACATACACACACGAGGGGGAGAAAATAATTTCTTCTGTTCTCAGATCCATTGGAGGGTGAAAAGTGTGTCAGGAACTTAGAAATTTTTAGACTCAAGTAAAAATGAAAACACAACTTACTAGAAATTTTGAAAACAGCTAGGTCACTGCTAAGAGAGAGTTTTATAGCTAGGAGTTGCCTATATGTAAAAACACCAGAGATCGTAAGTAATTCAAAGCCAGTATTAACTTTGATATCAAAACGGGATAAGGATGTAACAATACATTTCCTTGGAGAACATAGCAAAATTCACTTAATAAAATACTTGCAAATCAAATTCAGTAACTTATTAATAGGATCGTGATCAATCTGATTTCATTCTGAGGATGTAGATATGATTCAGCCTACACAAATCAACAAACATAAAAATAAAATGAAGGATAAAAATCACATGATCATCTCAACAGATGTGGGGAAAGTTTTAGACAAAACTGCTTACTACTTCATGATAATAACCCTAAAGAATCTAGAACAGAAATATTATATCTCAACAAACTAAAGAATCTATTAGACAAACCTAGAGTCAATATTATACTGCTGGAAAATTGAAAGCATTTCCTTTAAAATTAGATATTTTGGTTGTGAGCCTAGCCTTTAACGGTTGAGTCATCAGAGGTATGATCTCCAAAATATACAAGGACTCAAGAAATTGGCCATCTTTAAAAGAACAAATAATCCAATAAAAAATGGGGTACAGACCTAATCAGAGAACTGCCAACAGTGGAATCTAAAATGGCTGAAAGACACTTAAGGAAATGCTCAACATCCTTAGTCATCAGAGAGATGCAAATCAAAACAACTCTGAGATTCCATCTTACACCTGTAAGAATGGCCAAGATCAAAATCACTGATGACAACTTATGTTGGAGAGGTTGTGGGTTAAAGGGAACACTCCTGCATTGCTGGTGGGAGTGAAAGCTGGTACAGCCCCTTTGGATATCAGTATGGTGATTTCTCAGAAAATTAGGAAACAACCTTCCTCAAGACGCAGCAATACCACTTTTGGGTATATATCTAAAGAATGCTCCATCCTGCCACAAGGACATGTGTTCAGCTATGTTCAGAGCAGCACTGTTTGTCATAGTCAGAACCTGGAAACAACCTAAATGCTCGATAGAAGAATGGATAAGGAAAATGTGGTACATTTACACAGTGGAGTATTACACAGCAGAGAAAAATGACAACACCTTGAATTTTACAAGAAAATTGATGGAGCTAGAAAACATCATTTTGAGTCAGGTAAACGAGACCCAGAAAGATAATTATCATATGTACTCACTCATTAAACATAAAGCTAAATAAATAAATAAATAAATAAATAAATAAATAAATAAAAACAGCCTACAAATCACAATCCCAAGAGAACCTAGACAACAATAAGGAATCTAAGAGAGAGAGATACATACATCTAATCTACATGGGAAGTAGATAAAGGCAAGATCTCCTGAGCAATTTGGGTGCATGGGGATCATGGGAGAGGGCTGAAGAGGAGGGAGGAGAGACTGGGGTGGGAAGCAGAGAAAAATGTAGAGCTCAATAAAATCAATTTTTTTTAAAAAAAAAATTAGATATGAAATAAAGTCTTCTCTCTCGGCTTATTTAATATAGCAGTGAATCTCTTAGTCATAGCAAAGACGGAACAAAAACAACAGACGTCACCAGATATTTCCACTTGTTAACCATATGACCACATACATAAAGGGCTGCAAAACTATCACTAGAAAATTCTTAGATCAGATAAACATTTTCAGTAACATAACAGTATAAAAAACTAACATATAAAAACTAGATTTTCATCTCAAACTCTCTAAGAAAACAATCAGCAAAAAATTTAAAAAAATAAAACTCCAGGAGTAAAATCACCAAGGAGGTGAAAGACCTACACAATGACAACACAGAACAATGACTGAGAAATTTAAAATACTAGAAGATGGATACCTTTCCAACGTTCATGCACTAGGAGAATTAACAATGAAAAATGGTCCTATTACCAAAATTGAGTCTACAAAGGAATCCCCATCCAAACTCAAATGACATACTTCACTTTAGGTGGGCACACACGCACACACACACAATCCCCAACAGTTAAAGTAATCCTCAACAAAATGAGTAATGCCAGAGATAACGTAATTTCAAATTCCATTAAAGTAACAATAACAAAATCAGCATGGTACTGTCTGTCACAAATGCAGACATGCAGATAAACGAAAAAGAGGACTCAGACCCAAGCAGCTACCTAGGGTCTATAAAAAAAAAAAAAAAAAGGTAATGGAAAATTAGGATATCCTTATGTAGTGCCTTCCATCCTTTATAAAAACCAATCAATAGGGATCAAAGATATTAACATAAGATCTGAACTTTTGAACTACTGGTAATCAGGTAAGAAGCTTCAAAATACAAGGATGGGCAAGAGTTTCTGGAAAGAATCACAACAGTTCAGGAAAAAAACAGAATTGGCAAGCAGGACTACATTGAATTATAAAGTGTTCGCATAACAGTATATACCAACCACAGTGAGATACAACTTAGATAATAGGGGAATATCATTGCCAGGTACTTACAACATGGGCTAATGTTCAAAAAATATAACAGATTCAACTAACGACAAAGAAAAACCCAGATAACCCAGAGAACAAATGGCAAATTAAATAAGAATCCCAAAACAAGTACAAGTCAACAAATTCATGTTAAAAAAAAAAAATCAACATCTTTAACCATGAAGGAAATGCAAATCAAAACTACTCTTGGATTTGATCTCACTGCAGTTAGAATGGTTACCAAGCCAGGGGAAAGACAACATATACTGGCAAACATGGGAAGATGGGAGGAACACTTATATTCTGTTGGTGGGGAAAAACCACATACATACATAGGTGTAATCACTAGGGCAGTCAGAAAAGGGTCCTCTTAAAGCTAAGATTAATTACACTATTGTTGGTATATTAATGAAGGAATCAAAATGAATATGCAATAGATACAGTTGCATACCCCTGATTATTATAGAAATAGGCATTCAAACTAGCCAAGTCATGTGACCTTATTTTCCATCAATGAATGACTAAAGAATGTAGCAAGCAACAAAGAAAAATGAAATGAAGGGTGACTATTTGGGATGAGAAGGAAGCCAGTAGGAAAAAGAGTAAACAGAGGTAGCAACTACAATAAAGTTATGTTATTACAAGTATGAAAATGTCATAATCAAACACCACTTTATATAAGCTGACGAAAAAAGTTTCATGACATATACCAAACTGCGCTTTTCTCAGATAAAATTACTCCAAATTATTATATAATATTCTATTTCTGATATTTTAGTATGTGAGACTGGTTAAGGGCTTTTCAGATTGTAGTTTTAGATTTTATTTGAAATGAGTCATTCACTGAAGGTTGCTTTATACATATAAATGTTTTATGTGGGTTAAAAAGCCTAGTTTGCTTTTTGAAGAACAGAATATAAGGGGGACATAGAGGACACTATAAGGTGGTAGCAATATTGTAAGGTGGACAGTGAAGATACAATTACTGAGGTGTGATTAAGGGAATTTATGAAGAAATAAGAACAATCAGAAAAAAAGATCAACTGTAATGATTTTAAAAAGGTTGCATCAGGTAACATTAATTTTGTCAAAGTGTCATGAATTTTGTATCAGATACTAATTATACCTGGTTAGGCAAAACAAGTAAACAGCATCGATAATTTTCAAGATAATACTTTTCAAAGAAAACTATTTTATACATACCTTTAGAACATGGTTTCAAAGATTCAGAATAATTTATGGAAGATTGGTGTTGATTAGCCTCAAGCAGTGAACTGACAGTTTCTTTTTTTCCTAAATCCTGCAAGATTTTGCTAACAGGTATACTTCCTGCTATACAATTTTGGTTTAATGGAGAAAGAAATTGAGGATTTTTTGTCTTAAATGTAAATTTTGAAACCCTCAATAATTTGTCATTCTGAGCTTGAGTTGCTGAGGTGATGTGGGATAGCTGATGAGTACTCAACTTCTTATTAGTAATTTCTGTGCTCACAGGACCCAAATTAACATTCAAAGTTGAACTTCCTGCAAGCATAAAATTTGAGCTATTCACCTGGACTGGTATATGTTGATTATCCCTTGAATTCTTAAAGCACACAGACACATTTGTTGCAGCATCCAAAATACTGGGATAAGCTCCACATGTGTCTCCTTTTTCTACCTCCAACGATTTATGTATCTCAGAGTTAGTTGTTACAGACGATGGTACCGAGGAACTGATAAGATTCCAATGTTGTTTAGATGCAGTAGAAATATTTCTAGGTCCCTGTTTGGAAGTGTTATTTATACTTTCTGACTGCTTGCTACCCTTGTTTTCTTGTTGAGTTAGTCTTTCAATGTCATCACATGCCTGATATAACAAATCATCATCTACATCATCCGCTTCCCAGGTAGTCTCAAACTCATGGCATGCTTCAATCATTTCACTGGCCACCAAAGGATCATTCCAGTCATCGAGGAAAGAACCGAACTTTGATCCATTAGTCTGATTTGTGTTTTGATCCATTCGTCTGTTTTCTTTGCCCAAGAATACAGAACCAAGGGGAGCAGTATCAATAGGTGCTTTCAAAGGCAGGTTAACACCAAGCCTATTGTTTCGTTCATTAAGATATCTTGAGTATGAACCAGAACTATCAGAAGCACACTTAACTGTACACTTACTGCGACTATCTTCTTTTACTATTGCAATATTAGAGACATCAACACAACCGTCATCTTTAATGTTACCCAAAGATTTCTCAAACCTCATTTTATTTCCAGTTAATGGTAACTTGCTTGATTCATCACTTGGATGTGATAAAAATCTGTATCTTCCAGAATTTCCTAGTTCTCTGTTACATGGCTTTGAAGGAAGGTCCAGGGTTACTTTCGAATCTCCCGACTTTCGACCTAGATTCATATTTGCTTTTGATGTGATTGTATCATTTTTAGCAGTAATGGTATACGCTGCATTTTGATTAGTACCTTGGGCAGTTGTCGAAGGAGGGGGTTGAAGCATTTCAGAATTTTCCATGAGGAAAGGTTCATTGCCTAGCAAGCTTTCCCAGTCATCCTCAAAATCATTAGTAGTCAGCCCATCAGGAAGTTTAGTAGAAGCTTCTGGCTTCTTAACACAGGGAGTCACACATGATTTTCGCAGTAAGGCAGTATCTACCTGAGGGGAAGGTGATATTGGAGTTCTGCTTGGCAGGTTTTCAGTGACCAGAGTTTCATTAGTAATAATTTCCTCTTCTATTGAACTGCTTTTCTTCACAAAGGTAGTTTTGCTATTGTTCAGAAAAGAATTCGTCACACCTTGGCTTAGCTGTCCACTACACATCTGAGTGGAACCATCAAAAATAGCATTCAGGGCTGCTTCAACATTTTGGTCAAAGGGTTTCTGACTGCTGTCTTGCTCCTTTGCCACAGACATTCTGGTGTTTCCTTCCATTTGCTTCTTCATTAGAGCACAATCGATTTCAGGAACTGTGTCATCTATTTCCATCTGTACAGAATCTTTACGGTGGTGTACATGTCCCGCTTCTGAAGCTGCCTGGATAAAATCATGATTCTTTCCGTCTTGCTCTTGAATCACATCAAGTTGCTCCATATTTTTATCAAACTGCTTAGCCAATTTCATGAGTTCTTTTTCTCGAGTTTTTGTTTTTAACCTATTAAAATATCATTGAAACATTTTAATTAAAAAACTGTCTAAGAATTATTCAATTATCATTTAGTATATTTTGGTATTTATATCTCAGAAAAACATGTCTTTAACTCTGGAATTTTACATATCAAATCAAAAAAGTTTACTAGTTTGGTTTATTCTAAAACCTATAATGCTAGTAAGTGGTGTGGGACTGTATTCTGTCAATTATGTTTTAAATAAACGCTGATTTGCCAGTAGCAAGGCAGGAAGTATAGGCAGGACAACCAGACAGGAAGTAGAGGCAGACCAGGAAGCTCATTCTCCTCCACAGTCCTGTCCCAACCAGAGAAGAAGGAAGAGGTGATTAATCCACTGAAAAAGGTACTGAGCCATGTGGCTAACATAGATAAAAATAATGGGCTAATATAAGTTATAAGAGTTAATAAGAAGCCTGGTAGTGTTGGTGCACGCCTTTAATCCCAGCACTCGGGAGGCAGAGGCAGGCAGACCTCTGTGAGTTTGAGACCAGTCTGGTCTAAGACTAAGAGCTAGTTCCAGGACAGGCTCCAAAGCCACAGGGAAACCCGTTCTCAGGGGGAGGGTGGGAGAGTCACTAAGAAGCCTGAGCTTATGGGCCAATCAGTTTATAACTAATGTAGACCTCTGTGTGATTTTCTTTGGGACTTACAAATGCGGGAACCAGGGAGGACAAAAACCTCAGTCAGCAAGTAAGGACATCTACCTCATTGAATTATAAGAAGATGAAGTCTGAACTCACTTTGTGCAGCGAATTTTCACTCTTGACTTTTCTTTTGCTACGCTAGGAGTACAAGGAATAGCAGTGTCACCAATCCACACACCCAGCATGGAATTTGTCACTGGTTTTTCATCCTTTGAAAGAGGGAAGAAAAAGAGCATAAGAGCACCACAAAGTAAGAAACTAACCCTTCTCCCCAAGAAAAAGGAAGGAGAGTGGAGACTAGAGGGGCAAGAGAAGAATGTGATACCAGTCACTTAACAAACTCAAGCAACGAGAAACTGGAGAAAGGTTGGAAACGTGATCCATTTATGCTTCCATGAGTAAAAACAGAAATATTCAAATTTTTATAAACATTCAAACCATATTTTTAAAAACTAAGGTTTGATATACATTACTTATCAAAAGCATTTTGATATCACATACATCTAAAGGGACATTTTATAAAAGGGAATAACATTTCAGTTGTTGTAAGATACTCATAAAATCAGAACAAACTATGTACAACTATCAGAAATGAAAATAAGAATATATCCAGAATTCTTTCTGTTGCAATGATTCTCCAATTTTTGTTTCTTATTCTCGCTAACTCTTTATCTAAGAACCAGGAGTTCCATCTTGACTTTAACTGAGCACAGACAGAGTAATGTCAGGACTAGATATTTCAGAGCAAGGTCAAGGCTAAATCTAAGAATGGGGAGAGAGACAACAAGACAAAACCAAAAAATTTAAAGTAGGAAGTGATCTTAGATTAGGATGTTTCTGCTGTATTTTTCTGTTCCTTAATTCCCAAAAAGCTACGGAATGATCATTATATTATAAACCAGCAGTTCTCCATCTGTGGACTATAACGTCTGGCAAACCTCTAGCTCCAAAAACATTTATAATTTTATGTTGGAGGTCACCACAACATGAGGAACTGTTTTAAGTGATGCAGCATTAAAAAGGTTGAAAGCCACAGTTATACTTGATCTTAAGGAGCACACCGTAAAAAGTTATATAAATGATGAAAACAAAGATATCACCTTAAACACCACTTAAGTTACCACTAAGAAAATGGAATGACTGTCTAATATGCAAACGTGTATCTTAAAAAATGAAATCTGAAACCATTAGGAGGGAACTAAGTGATTTGAAGATAACTAAGAAAACGGCAAACATTTGTAATTAGGAGGGTCTGACACTTGGAGATGAGTGAATAAACTAATCCCAGTGCAGTTTCCCATGACTCCAGCTACCATGGGGCACTGCTGCCATTTCTCCACAACAGCTGCTATTCCCAGCCCATCTCGTAAAGCCAACAGGATACTCAACATTATACACCACTAGTCAGGCTGGCCGGCCCAAAAGCGTTTTATTGTGCTTCTTTGATTTAGTTAATGAAGATTTACTGCTGACATACAGAGTAATTATATTATGGCATAGATGTACTTAAACCAAGTATTGGTACAATGAATCATACCAAGATAGTGGAAGACCTGATTTTCTGCAAGTTGTCCTCTGACCTTCACACATGTTGTGGGTATGCATGCACACACATGTACGTACACACCTACGAGAGCATGCGCGCGCGCGGGCGCACACACACACTTTAGAAAATATAGAAAGAAAATATTTAAGTAAGGAAAAGAAAGAAAAGAAACTCAGTTGATGTTCTCGGCCATGCTGCTTACTAACAACAACAGGACTAATACAAGGAATGACAGTTACTGGATTCCTTTGTGTTCCACGATTCACTAAAACTTCTATTTCATTTAAGCACCACAAAAATTAAAGTGAAGGAAAAAAAATCTTTGAAGATGGGTTTATTACAATAAATAAACGATAATTTATTTATAGCAGTCTATAGTTTATTATAAATTTTATATAACTTAATCCTAATAATCCACGGAAGACAGCACGGCAAGTAATAATTCTTTGTGGCTGAATGAACTGAGGTTATGAACATTTAACTACTCGGAAGAGGCTGTATGAGGTCTACACCTAAGCCCAGCGATTGCCCCAGTTTTAAAGCATTTCTTGGTGACTTTATAACTCAGTGGATATAAGTGAGAGCAACTGCAATGAGGAAAATCTGTACTATAGACAGTGGACAAGCACTAACAACCAAGACTCAAATTTACATTGCTTGTTATATTATACAACTGTTCAGAATACAATGCGGAAAATGCTGCATGGTGTTAAATATATTAAAGACAACAAAAGTAAAACGCTAATCACTAGTTACTACTCCAAGAGAATTAACGCGAAATATCGACTTGCACGTGCAGGTTCTACATCTGACCAATGACAGACGAAAAACAAGGGAGAGATACAGACATTTTGTTTTTCTTCCCTAACAGTACAGCATGACAACTAACTGTATTACTTAAGGAATAAATAAACTGGAGATGACTTAAAGTTTATGGGATGGGCTGGAGGCATAGCTCATGGAAGAGCACTTGCCTAGCAGAAGTGAGTCCCTGGGTTGGAGCTCCAGCACTACAAAAAAAAAATAAATAAAATAAATAAATACAGTACACGGGAGGATGTGTGCATGTTACCATGCAAAACCACACCATTATCTGTAAGGAGCTTCAGAATCTGCAAACTCGGGTATTCAGAATGGTCATGAAACCGTGCCTCATGGACATTAAGGGATGACAATACTATCCACTCCACAATTTGTCTCTTCTTTCAAGACACACATCCAGAAAGGAAAGCTAACAGCAACCTCTCTTGCTCTAAATACATTATTTCAAATGGGAAAGAGGACACAAGCAAGCAGCAAACAAATTTGGCTGTTTTATAAACCATGAAATGGCTGTCTTTACCTGAGGAGCAATGCGGTTGACAATATGTGAAATCTCATCCGTGTATGGAGTGGGAACCTGCTTTTTTTTTCTTCCTTTACCTAAAGAAACAGACATTTCTATAAATCTTAGGCCAAGAATTTTAAAATCTGTTGTTACCTTTTAGAAAATGATTGTAACCAGTGCAACTTACACTACAGTATATATAGTGACTCTGCACTAACATCACGTGCATATTAGAAAAATCACTCAAGAGTCTCAAGAACACAACAAAAAGTGCATTGTATCAAAGTTTCTGGTGTTATCTAACTAAAATGTTACAAATACCAATCCTTCACCAAACACATAACCACATAACAATCTTTGTTTTCCCTTTTCTTTAGAGACAGCCTTGGCTGTCCTGGAACTCGCTCTTGTAGACCAAGCTGACTTCGACCTCACAGAGATCCGCCTGTCTCTGCCTCCAAGTGCTGGGAGTCAAGGCAAGCGCCACCACCACCCAGCTTCCATATAACAACCGTATCAGATTACCTAACTGTTTGGTCATTGGAGAATTTTGATCCCAGAAGATATCGGTCTGTCCATCTGGATCATTAGGAGAACTGAAGGTATAGGATAAGAAATCCACTTTCACAACTCTTGTTGGTGTCTCATACTTTTCTGCACAAAAAGACAATTGTCCCGTTTTAAGCATGGCCAACGTCAAACAGCAGCACAAATTATTTTTATGCCCAATATAAAACTTCTCTTAAAAACAACTATTTTAAACACAATAGAAATGTTTCACTAAAATTGATACTTCATAAGTTTAACATTGTAGTTAGTATTTTTTTTTTAATTTCATAGGCCCAGGAATGATACCACCTGGTCACTGAGTTACTATCGCCAAGGCTTCTGTACTTTACGAACCTCTTTGCTGTTAGCAGATACACTGCCAACTATCCAAACAGAAACCCTAGTTAAACTCGTTTAAGCTCCTCCTATCAAGTCTGCCCAAATTTTATCCTCTAATTAACAACTCTAAAAAACATGAGTGATCTGTTTCTAGAGAAGTTCTGTTTAGAATCACTTAAATTTTTACAATTGCAGTGTTCTTTCTCGGATTTGTTTTGTCATAGCGGAGGCAAACAAGATAACAGAAGTTTTATTTTAAGAACGCACTCTAGGAAAGGTTCTTATTAGGTTAGGAATCTTAAAAAAAAAAATCTAACTCGAAAAGTGATCAGAAAGGAACGCTCCATTGGTTTGCTATTCTAACCGGATGTTATTCCTAGCAAGTTCCGGAAACAAACGATAGCTCTGAGGTGACCCTTTTTGAAAAGCAAAACAGTGCAAAAAAAGAAGGGAAAAAAAGAAAAGCTTAGCTGCCCAATCCCCCGGGGGTAGTTTAAGGCACAGGGTCCGCCCAGAACCAGAGTCAACTCGAAAACAGCCACCGCCGCCCGGATCAGGGGCTCCGCTCTGCAGCCTAAGCCTCCCGCCCTCTCCAAGGCCCCGGAGCTGCTCTCCCTGCCCTCTCCGCACCCCACCCACACCCCGGGCTCGGTTCCCCGGCCGCCCTCTCCTCACCCCCGGGGCTCCTCCGGTCGTCAGCCGCCGCCTGGAGCTGCTCCCGCCGCAAAGGCCGAGCTCCTGCCTTGCAGGACCGGGAGTCGCGGGCCGCCCTGGACCACCGGGACCCCGGCTCCACCGCCGGGCAGCAGTCATCGGCAGCCGCCCTGCGCGGCATGCTCCTCCGGCCAGGGCTGTCCGCAAGCTTCCTTCGCCGACTCATTCCGGCGGCACCCTCCTCCTGCCGCGTTCACACTTTGCAACCGAGGAACTGTGCAACGGCTCGGCACACCGCCTGAGCGCCAAAAGCCACCGCCATCTTTGCAAGTAAGGCGCGCAAAAGACGCTGCCGCTGATTGGCTGCGTCCGACTAGGGCGGGGTTGCTGAGCCTGACGCTGATTGGCTGCGTCCGTATGGCGGGCGGAGATACGGAGGCTGCCGCAGTGCTAGCGGCCAAGGCAGTTCCAGCTAGAAAGCTTTCCATGGAGGTCTATCTTCATCCTTACGCAGCATAGGAGGAATTGCAGAACTCTCCTCTGGACAAGTGGTTGTGGTGTAGCATGTGGGACAGTAATGCAGTGGCAGATTCCTGCTGAATTTACAACCTGTACTGGCTGCTTTTGGGTGTCAACTTGACACAAGTTAGAGTCATCAGAGGAAGGAGGAGGAAATGCCTCAATGAGATCCAGCTGTAAGGTCTTTTTTAGTGATCAGTGGGGGAGAGCCCGTCCCCTGGTGGGTGGTTTTATTCTGGGCTTTTGATCCTGCGTTCTCTAAGTGGAGTTGAGCAACCTCAGGGGATCAAATCAGTAAGCAGCTTCATTTCTTGGGCTCTGCATCAGCTCCTGCCTCCAGGATCCTGCCCTGTTTGAGTTCCTGTTCTGACTTCCTTCAGTGATGAACAGCACTGTTGAAGTGTAAGCCAAATAAACCCTTTCTACCCCAACTTGCTTTTGGTCATGGTGTTTCGTTGCAGCAATAGAAATAAGGCACAACTTAAATTGCATATTTCCAAGATTCAATTGATAATATGTTATTCGATAATTTGAGAAAATAGGTGATGTGGTTTAGGAGGAATACAAATGACTGTGCATAGATGTATGACTTGCATAGGAAAATCCAAAATGTGCGAAAACTTTCTAATTTAATTAACAGTTGTTGGAAACTGTACATGCAAAACAAAGCTGTCATCTAAGACTGTGTTTATTTTGAACCAAATAATCATGATGGCCAGGGAGCCTTGATTTAGGTTGCCCTGAAAAAAAAAAAAAAACATGTTTCTACATGAAAGCATTTACACAATCTTTAACAGTTCATAGACCAAAACACAAAGGAAGCATTTCTCGGACACTTTGCTGGGGACAGCAGGAGATAGGTGGGTTAGAGCAAAACAAGGTATTAATTCTTCCACGGGCTTTAGGCAAGGAGAGTTGATGATATCCTCCCCTTTCGGTTGATGGAAGTAAGTGGTCTGCTAATAATGCATGCCAGATGTTTTACCTGATAGTCAACAGGCTGTTAAGCCTGACAGAGAGCTGGACAATTAGTGACTAATTAGGACACTAAAAATAGGCATAAAGATTATTTGGTTATATCTGCAGCATTCCAGTTTTCCTCATCACATTAAGACAGTGTTTTATGTAGCCCAGTGCACGCACCCCCTTATACAATGCAGCATGGCCTTGAACTCCTGGTCTTCCTGCCTCATCCTTGCCAATACTAGTATCAACAGGTGCAGGCCCCTAATAGGTCAGACAGTCAACGTTGTAGACTTGTCAACATCGCTATGGCCTTTTTCTTCCATTCCCAGTACAAAGTGAAATTCAACTGCCAGTTGTGTTTTAATAGGTTAGTAATAAAGAAAATTTTAAGAGAATATGATTTGCAACAAATAGTGAATTTAAAGAGCGCCAGGTTTGCAGAGAGAACTAGAAGACATTTTGAAATAAATTGAAGACCGAAATAAACAAAGGTAATGCTGCATTCGTGGCTGTGGCACCTTAACAGGGTCAGTTCTTCGCAGGTTTGTCTATAATCAGTGCGACTCTCAGAACAGGGTGCATGCATGCGTGAAGGGGGGATAACTTTAAGATATGTATGGGAATAAAAAAGGAGGAAAATAACCAAGAAACGCTTGGTCTTCTGAAGAATAGTAAAACTGGATAACACCCAAGTGTCATGACTTAGAGTACTTAAGAGTTAGGATGGTGTTCTAGTGGTGAAGGGATGGACAAATAAATCAGTGGGGTGGAATAATTAGCATCATGGTATTACCTTAACATCCAGGAGACACTGCTGCAGTCAGTGATAAACCTGTTATGTTAACGTCTGTTTTGTGAGTTTTTGGAGTCTGGGATTGTGAATGACCCCAAACTTGTTATTGTTTCTTGCTACCTGGGCTCTACGTTTAATGATGGTCCCTATAATAACAACTGAGTGGTTAACTGGAAATTTAAGTATGACATTGGAGATATAAAGAAGTTGGTAAAGCAGATAGAAGAGGAAGTGGGAGAATATATGGAGTTTTGGGCACAGGAGAATTGAGTATGGTGATGAGACTTTTATTCTTCTGGAACTGGAGAAAAAGTGGCTGATTTTGGTGTACTCTGGAACTTAAGGGAGCAGGGCCCTGTTGGAGTTATCATATACAAGGGGGTATCTTGAGCTGGAAGAGTAAAAAGTTTAGGTGAGACAGATGGATCCAATAAGGGAGTCCCTCAAGCTTGACAACTTATGGGAGTTACAAGAATTACTTTAAAGGTCCCCTACCATTTAGGGGAAAGTATTGAGAGGCATTGGTCTAGGGGGAGAATAGTACCTGATCTCCTATTTTAATTGGCAGTGGGCATAGACGGGCACATGGTTGAGGTAATGAGTAGTCGGTAAAATCCCATAATAGGGAATGAAGACAGGCTAACAGTGGAGTAGGCAGATGATAAGGAAGAGGAGAGGTTTTAGGTGAGAGGCAGGAGGTTAAAACTGGCTGCCGATACATGAGTTCAAAGGGTGAGATAGAAAGAGAGCTGTTGGGGAAAGCCCTTCTCCTAAGAAGGACCAGAGGCAAGAGTTTTACCCAGTCAAGGTGAAGCGCCTGTGACATTTTAACAAGAACATCTTTTAAGGAACGGTTAGTTTGTTCTACCTTCCCTGAAGACTAAAAATGGTATGGGATATGAAAATGCCAGGGAATGTTAAGAGCCTTAGATAAAGTTTGAGAGGTCTGGGAGGTAAACTCTGGGCCATTATCCGACTGAAGAGAGGTTGCGATTCCAAACCAGGGGATGATTTCTCACAGAAGACCATCAGAAACTGTCCGGGCCCTCTTGTTAGTGGTGGGGAATGCTTCAATATACCAAGACATGGTGTCCACCAAAACCAGGAGATATTTAACTTGTCTACTTGTGGGTATATGAGTAAAATCAAGCTTCCAGTCAGTTTCTGGAAGGGAGCCCCTGGCCTGGTGGGTGGGAAAAGTGAAGCTACAATATTTGGTCTTGGGATGTGACTTTTGGTTTTACAAGAGGCACTGATAACTTTTAAGAACTCTAAGTCCTTGGGGGTGGGTTGGAGGTGAGCCTTGATAAAACAAAACAGAGATGTGCTATTAAGATGAAAGAGCCAATGTAGGTAGGACAGAATATGCTGTGTGTCAGTGGATGTCTACAAGGATATGGGCTGTACTGTCTGAACCTCCTGAGGTAACTGAGATCTGGAATGCTGCTGTTCTAGCTGCTTGGTCAGCCCAGTTATTTCCCTGGGAAATAATGGAGCTGTCAGTCTGATGAGACCAACAGTGAATAATTCCTATAGCCTTGGGAAGATGGGAGGCTTTTTAACAAGTTCATGATGTAACCTGAGTTAGTTGGGAAATGGATGTTAAGGTAATACCATGATGCTAAAGAGAGCAAGTGCCTTAAGATTTGCTTCAGGTAAAATACTGAGGGGGTATAATAATTTCCCTTTCTAATAATTCCCCTTTTTTTCTCTTCCCTCCTCCCTACCATCTTCTATTCCAACACTATACTATCATAATCATAAGTTTTTAATATGTCTAAAATTTATTTCTTTTTAAACATTTTCTTTTCATAAGCTCCAGGGAGCCAATTGTACCTATCTAAACAGACCAGACTTGCCCAGAATAAGTATCATTTAATTCTTCCCTTATCATTCCTGGTCTTGGGAACCCCTGGGAAATTCCCTCCTCTACCCCCCCCAAAAAGAAATCCCTCCATCCTCCATCTTGGGACTCTCCTCCCTCAATCACCAGAATCTAAAATTTTTCCAGGCATAATTTTCTGCCTTCCCAGCATCTTGCAAGATCCAAGCTGCCAGCCAGCCAGTTCCACTGAGCCCGAAAAAAAAAAAAACACAAAAGTAATCAGCCACCCTAGGACATGGACAAGCACCTCAAATCTCCAACACCCATAAAATCAGCAGGAAGCAGTCACCAGAGACCTGATGATGCCCCATTCCCATTCACTAAAGACCCCAAACTCCAAAAATTTTCATAATAAAAAAAAGGGTGGAATGTTATGATTTTAGCCAACCAACATGGTTGACACTTCCGAGTTCCAGGGCCACACAAGTGCAGACAAGCCCTTGGGCAAAAACCAAGCCACTCCGGGGGACCTTAAAAGGCCCTGTGACCCATGTGCAGCTTGGTTGTATCATCTACATATGGTGCAACTAAGTAAGCCCTTGTGCGCATATGTGAGCTCCATCGTCTGTGTATGATGTAGCTATATCACCGCCTGTGTGCATGTATTAGGCAGCCTTTAAAAGTTGGGTGTGCCATCTTCATCCCTCTTTCTGCACACCGACAGCACCAGGCCTGTACATGTTTTCTCGAATAAACTCCTATGCGGGTTTGTTTCGTGGTTCATGTTTCCTTCTCAATTGTGCCAGGTAATTTCAGAGTCTAACTGGAAGAAGCTGGCTGCAGGAGGATGGGCTTTGAAGCTTATACCTCTGCCCCTCCTCCAGCCAGTCCCTCTGCTTCCTTTGCTCTGTGTGATATCCCCCAAGCCACATGCTACCCGTGCTAGAAACAGGGGCCAAATCTGCAATACCATCCCTGTCTGGTGCTCTCAAACTATGAGCCCAAATCATTCCCTCCTCTCTCATTCCTTTCAGATATTGTTGACAATGATGACAAAAGCCATTAACACAGTAACTTTTGAAAGGGAGAAAAGGACAATGATTGCAAAACAGAGACAAGTCTCGGGGACTTGTTGCTTTCACTTTACTGTCAGAAAAATGACCATGTGGTGGTAACTCATTAAGTTCTGAATCTTATGTCTATTCACAAATGCATTATAGTCATCAGTCAACATGTGTTAATCCCTACATTGAGAATAAGACGACTACCAACAATTTGAGCCAAATGTGAAACAAGTTTGAGTTTTCTTGGGGTGCACCCAAGAGCTGACCAACGACTGCCTCCTAAGTTGGGTTAAAGAGAGCAGTCACAAATCCACCACTTGAACCCCTCCCTTTTAAGGAGCAAAATCACAAGTAGTTTTAGGGAGACAGTGGGACAATAAGGAAATACAAAAAAAATCTTAAGAAAACATCCCTTGATCACCCACCACGCAATTAGGGAGGAGTCAGGCAGGGCTAGGGTATTCTCCAAAACAAGTCAAGGTCACAGGCTGGGGAAGGTAAGGTTCTAGGAAACAGAGCAACTCAACTCTCACTGTAAATAGAAACTTACTTTTAAAAATACAGCATAAAGTCTCCAAAAATGGAGTCAGGCAGGTTGCTCATATATTGTAACTTTTCATCTAAAATTCTTAGTTCTCCGGAAGAGCTCATCCATTTCTTCTCTCCTTGTTTCCCCTGCAGTTTGGCTGAAGGTCGTCTTAGAACTAGGTCTCAGTCCTCATCCTTAGGTAAGACAGGGGCCCAGGGTAACCTGGCCACACATAATATGGCTCAGGCCATGTGGGGCCCAGGGCGGTCTGGCCACACATGGGACCTGAGCCCCACAGCTGCCACAGCAGGCAGCACTGGGCTCCAGGAAAAGCCAGAAGCTGACACCACCCAGGGCGGGCCTGCATCTAAGGGGGAAGTACCTGACATTCCAACCATTAGATAAGATAGATAAGATGTGCCTGAGCCCAGGACTTACCTGTTCCCCTTTTGCCAAGACCCCTAGACAGATGCCAGCCAATCAGGGTTCTGAACCCTGGAAATCCCCTCACCTCAACCTCTACTATGATAAAGACCCTACCCTGACTCGGCTTGGCACTCTCTGCTCTCAACCGCTGCATCGGACAGATGGAGAGTCCAAGTTTAAGTTTGAATAAAGGCTCTTTCCTTTTACATATGAGTGTGAACACCACGGTGGTTTTGGGGGATCCCCGTGATAGCGATCCGGGCAAAACAGTGCCCAGAAGAGTTGCATTCTTCTTTCCCCTTCAGTGTTTGACCTACTGCTGATATTTTCCCTTTCTTTGATAATATCTATAAATCATATGTTTGAAATTGACTTCATGACTTGAGCATCCACATGTCTAAATGAGCAGGATCAATGGTTTTTTGCTCTTAGGGATCTCTCCTGCCGCCCAACTGACCAGGGATTCTAGAAGCACATATTCCCAATGGCTTAATTCACACCCCTCTGACCCAAATACCCAACTGATGTTTAGAAAGTACCTAAAAAGGTACTGGGTGATTTGAAAGAGAATGGTTCCTGTAAATTCATATTTGCTTGGATGCTTGATCCCCATTTGGTGGATCCCATTTGAGAAGAATTAGGAGGTGTGGCCTTGCTGGAGGAGGTGTGTCACTGGGGTTGGGTTTTGAGGTTTCAAACGCCCAGCCATCCCGAGTTAGGCCTCTCTGCCTTGTGTCTGTAGTTCAGATGTAAGCTCTCAGCTGCTGCTCCCGCACCTTGCTTGCCTGGCTGTCGCCATATTCCCTGTCAGGATGGTCATGGACTCACCCAACCTCTGGAATTGTAAGCCCCAATAAACTCTTTTCTTAAGTTGCCTTGGTCATAGTGTCTCTTCAAAACAATAAAAAAAAAAAATAACTAAGACAAATCCCAGAGAATTTAATGACACCTAGAAGAGTAGTAAAAATTTGATAATACTTTAAAGCTTAAGAATGTCTCGCAAATTTTACACTGTTCTTATCATTGAAAAGAAAATAGGCACACCTAGGGTGGCCATGCTCCATGATTGTTGCATGATAGGAAACTGCCATGTCATGCATGCGCAGTCCCTTCCAGGTTGTCAATGGCTTTCAAATTAAATACCCCTTTTGAATTTAGTTCCTAAAATAAATATAATACAGCTACCGTGTAAATGATCTGTGTGGTACATGTGTTTGCAAAAGTGCCACGGTGAACATGTGAGGTCACATGACAATGTTGTGGAGCCAGTTACTGTCTCCCACTTTACGTGGGTCCTGAGGTAGCACTCGGGTTAGCTTAGTGCAGAGAGCGCCTTTACCTGCTGAGCCATCTTACTGGCACAGTAAAATGGTTTCATATGAAATATAAACTGAGTTTAGAAGATAGTTGAGCACACTATGATTCAAACTGTAAAACATAACTTTCTCTACATTTGAATAATTTATACATATAAGTAACATCTAATTTGGGAAACGTTTTAATAACAAACTAAAATTTTTGCTTAGCTCCTATAGAGAAATGGTTCATAAACATGATGGTGATTATTAATCTGTGTTCGCAGGGAATCTTCTCTGCTAGAGATTCCTATCATATTCACATTACAATCCTATTAACACATGGATTAATGGCTAACTCTGAGGAGATTTGTTTCAAAAAAACAAAACGGTAAAACCAATAATTTAATCATAGTTATATATAAAATTCTTTTTTTCTTTCAACTTTGGTAGAATGTTTCTATTCAGAGTCTGCCTGTGTCCTGAGATAGCTGTGGTGTAAGGGCCTCCGTTTAGTGGTCTCCTCAATTATCTCGGTGACTATCGGGATTCCACGGGCATCTCCAGAGGAGTTTCCGCTTCTTGTGTCCGAGAACAAAGAATTGGATGGAAACATTTGGAAAACAGCAAAGCAAAGCATGAGCATTTATAAAGTATGAATACATTTCCAAGAGTGGAATTGGGCCAGAAGAGGTGGGAGCGAGTTTAGGAGCTCAAACATGAGTATTGTACAGAGTTAGCTTTTCATGCATACTCACCTTGGCTGGGGATTTCCAGTTTTCCTCTTTGACAACAGGCTTTTCTCATATACAGACTTTATAGCCTTTGTATAAGGTCTTCTGGACCTCATTCTCCTGTTCTGTTGTCTTATCTGACCCTGAGAGCTGTGTTCCAGGCCATTCATTCTGTGGAGGAGCTGAAGAATGACGGTCTGTCTTCTTGTAACCACTTCCTGCTGCTGAAGGGCATGATCCTTGCTTACAAGGAACTACAAACTCTCTCCCTAGACATCTATCAATTGGAAAGGATGAGTTGGATTCCTTATGATAGGAATTGGCAAGAATTCCTGCTATAAAAGAAGCTTAATCTGAAAGTTGCATATTCTAGAAGACACAAATGTTATATAGAGGTTAAAAATATAGGGTCCACATAAGAGTTAGGCAATTATACCTACCCATGGTTTTAAACAGTGCAAAAGACAGGAAAGACATGGCAATGACTGCCCCAAGAAAGAGTAGTATATCTGATTCCCAGGCATTATCCTTTGATCTATATATATATATATATATATATATATATATATATATATATATATATATTTGTGTGTTTACATATTAAGAAGGTGCTAAAACAGTTCTAAGAAGGAATCTGATGCTTTGAAAGCAAAATAGCATGAGATTGTAAGTCATGAATAGATAATATAGCAGCAGTGTCTGAAGAAAACCAGAAATATAAAGTAGGGTTGCAACAACCTACAGATTAGTCAGTAGGACCTGTCGTTGTCTATAAGAAGGTAAGGCCTCTGCCTTGTTTCTGTGTTTGAAGAGAACATAAGTCTTTGGTCATCTGCAATTGGAAACTGTCTTGTCTTCAAGATGATCTTGAGTCTGTCGAGACTCATGGGGGAGAAATTTTATTCGGGAGAATAATCTCTTGAATTGGTCAGTATGGCTGCGGGGGATTGTTATCTGTTCTGTGGTGTCAGCAAATATCAGAAGACATTTATATCATTGACAGCACTCGTCTCCAGCATTGCAGTAACTTCTATAACTTATAAGTGTTTCAAATATCCAAAAGTTATAGAGTAACTAGAGAAGTAATCTAAAGTCCCTTGGCTTAGGTAAGAACACTTAGTGTAGTGTTGTGTTATTGGGGTGCATTCCCTGAGGCTGGGGATGACAGTCATTTCTTTAGCTTTGGGGCGTTTCTATCAACACTTGTCATTACACAAGTTTATTTAGTAAGTGACCCTCTGTTATTAAGACTGAGAATGAAGTTCCAATATTTGAAGAAAGGGTAACATTTTGACCTGTTACATGAAGAATTGCCTATGGTATTGCAGTGTTTGTCTTCGGTTGCTTGAGTTAGGACTTTATCAAATGTCTTTGGGCACCTTTAATCTTTAAGGGCAGCCATCAGATTAAAGGGCTATCCTTACTCCAGGAAGTGGGACTTTGTCCCTTACAGTGGTGTCCCTCTTTGCAGAGGAGGCAAAGCTCTATTTCTTATTGATGTCCAGGTGTCCTACAGGCAGCCTTGACCCTTTAGAATTCTCTGGGGTTTCTTTGAGGTAGCAGGAAATTATATATCTCCACAAATTCAAACACATTAAAATTTCAGTTCTTTTAAAACATCCAATTTCTTTTAAAAGTTCAAATCTTTCATCTGTGAGTTCCTTAAAAATCAAAATTAAATACCTTCTTCAAGAGGGAAGAACCAGTGAATTGTCACGAACTCAATCAAGCAAAACCAAACTCCAACAGTATAAAGAACTCAATGTCCAAATATCTGGGATTCATTCCTGATCTTCTGGACTCCTCCTAAGTACTTGGGTCACTTCATCAGCTCTGGCCTCTGCAGCACACACAGTTTATCATCTAGACTCCAGGCTGGCTCCACTCCACGACTGTTATTGCTTTTGGTGGTCTTCCCACATAGTACTGGCATCTCCAAAATGCTGGTGTCCCTTGATGCTGCAACTGGGCTGCATTTTTGCCAATAACCTCTCACAAGATCTCCTCATGGTACCAACCCTCAACTTCTTTGCATGATACCTTCAATCCTGGGCCTATAAGACAATTAAAAACGGGGGGGGGGGGGAGCTGGCATTTCTGCCTTCATTTTGTTCATGTCTAATGTTCTTTGTTTAAACTGTATACTTCCATAAGTAACTTAACTCACAGAGATAAGTCATTGTCTCTGTCCTTGGATCCAGGAATAGCAGAGCTGAGTGGGGCCACCTTCCTGACCAGGGCAAGGCTACATTCCAGAGATGGGATAGTGAACTCCCGAGAACTAGTCCATCCCCTCAAGTAAGTGTGATTTCTTATAGAACCAGAAGTGAAACACTGATCATCTAGGTAACACCCTGGCCAAACCTGCTGATTCTGTAAACATTTTCCTTTATCTGTTAAGTGTAAAACACATGTCTGTTTCTCAGATGTATCCGGGCTCATCAGACTTCTCCACTTGCTTTCTCCCACATGGCTACATTGATTAAATCTCTGTTCTTCACCATTACTGTCTCTTTAACTGGCATATTCAGACTGATGGGCCAACTTAACCAGTGGAGGCTGGCATCGCCAATAGTTTTAACTTAAAGTTCCAACTGCAAACTTAATAGAATTTAGGCCAACTTAACCATTTTAATATATATATAGCCACTCACTTTTAGACCAATTAGGTGAATGAAAGAAATATATAAATGTAAACACATATTCATAATCTGTCTTTTAAGTCTTTTGTCTGAAATTACCTATAACTCACTCTTGGAAGATACCATTACTGTAGAATTGCCATCTTTTGGAAGAGTTGTATTGCCTTGTTTTTGTTTGTTTATGAATGTGTGTGTGGCACTCAATTTTTAGTAGTCAGACACTTTGTTTTCTTAGTCCCTGTATTTGTGCCACAGAGTATGTTAGAGAGATTCCCTCGTATGCCACCATGAATCTATTGTCATTAGCTGAACTTTCACAGACAATAACAAACCATCACTGATTAGCTCATTCTCCAAACTAGAGATTCCGGATTTCTTCAACTTTCTACAAGTTCCTTTCCAATTCACATTGTTTCTTGACTAAAATGTTTGACATTCTACTCAAGGTGAGACTCACCTGTATCTTTTCCTGAAACTTTAAAGGAAAGCAGGCTGTCATGATTTGTACCTGAAATCCCATTAATTAAAAGGTGAGACATGGGGCTCACTATGAACTGAAGACCACTCTGGACTGCATCACAAGTTCCAGGACAGCCTGGACTATAGACTGAGATCTTGTTTTGAAACAAAACAAAATTTGAAGGAAACAAAAATGTCCATTATAGCAAATATTTACTCATAATGAAACATACCTAAGTTTAAAATCATGCAGACACAACACAAATTCTCTTCTTAGTCTTTCTAACTCTTAAAGGGGTCTACATGACAAAGTTGTGGTCTTAAAGCAAAGTAACAATCCATAGGTGTAGCTTAGGAATCAAATTGTTAGAAGCTAACTGGCTATTCATTGTGCTTCTTCATGATGGACAGTTGAACCCACAGAGTCCTTCAGGGAATTTTAAAGCCACTTTCTGAGATGGTAGCCAGGATAATTCAAGGATCCTAGATTTCAAAAATGCTGAATAACATGGAACCCAGCCAGGGCCATCTATCCATTGTCCTTTGAGGGGCAATATTTCTGAGTGTCATTCCCAAGGCTAGCAGCATCAGTACCACTAAGAACTGAAGGGAAATCCATATTCTGATACCATTCTATAGTCACAGGGTAGAGACTCACTAAGAGATAGATATCTGAGCTTTGATAATCATGTAGCTATTTTTTTTTTGTTTTGTTTTTCGAGACAGGATTTCTCTGTAGCTTTGGAGCCTGGCCTGGAACTAACTCTTGTAGACCAGGCTGGCCTCGAACTCGTAGAGATCTGCCTGCCTCTGCCTCCCAAGTGCTGGGATTAAAGGCGTGCGCCACCACTGCCTGGCTCCTGTAGCTAATTTTTATGATTCTGTAATACTTAAACATGATCTTCTTGGGTTTCCTTAAAGTCATGTCAAATTTTCATTGTAGATTAACATTTTAAAAAATAAACATTAGTACACTTTCATTACTCAGAGAAAATTGTCAAGGTCCAGTCTCCAGGGGTTTGTATGTTCCAGGTTAGGAGAGTGTGGATTAGAAATGTTAGGCAGACAAACAGTGATACAAAGAAAATAGACAGAGACACAGAAGAGAGTCGGGAGAGCAACCCAGGGAATAGTGAATTCCCTCATTTATTTTCCATATGCCTTATGTACCTACCCCATTTCTAAAGGAGGAAAGAAGGCTAAAGAGTGGTTTACTAAGATACAAAGAAGAAACAGAGCAATTACTTCTTCAATACCTGAAATACCAAGCAGGACATGCAGCAACCACACCTTAGGCTGAGCGTCTTTGTAGGCAGCCACTCCCGGGAGTCAAACCTCCAGTCGTAACCTTGAAGGGGCAAGAATAGGCCTAAACTCTCTGACCTGTGTTCAAGGTGGAACAGATATACATCCAGGGAATCTGGCAGAAAATATAGCTAATTTTGGAATATTTCCTTTAGAATGAGTATGATTGAAGCATATGCATAGTATATAACTGCTAACTTATTTTTCTACTCTACCAAGATACATATTTAACAGTTCACTTTGTTATACAAACTTTTTATACGCCAGCTGTTTACATAGTAAGAATAAGAATCTCACATGTTTTAAAGGTTAGCACAGTGTCCAGCAAGACATCTACATTAAAACACACTGGGAATAAAAGAAACATTGCCAAAATCTTTTTAGGAGACTACAGTCATCCTAAAATCCAAACCAAACAAAGACACAACTAAGAGAATTATAGACCAATCAATCTTCCTCATGGACATTGGTGCAAAATCACTCAATAAAATACTGGCAACGTGAATCCAAGAACACATCAGGAAAATCATTCACTATGGCAAAGTAGGATTTATCCCAGAGATGCATAGATGGTTCAGCATACGGAAATCTGTTGATGTAATCCACCATATAAACAAACTAAAAGAAAAAAAAAACCCTCAAGTTCATCTCATTAGATGCTGAAAAGGCCTGTGACAAATTCCAACACCTCTTTATGATAAAGGTCTTGGAGAGAGCAGGAAAACAAGGAACATACCTATACACAATAAGGGCAATATAAAGCAAGGCAATAACCAACATCAAACTAAATGGAAACTCAAAATGATCCCACTGAAATCAGGAACAAGAAAGTCTGTCCATTCTCTTCATATATATTCAATATAATACTTGAAGTCCTAGCTGTAGTAATAAGAAAACAAAAAGAGATCAAGGGGATACAAGTTGGAAAAGAAAATGTCAAACTTTTGCTATTCACCAATAATATGATAATATACATAGGTGAGCTCAAAAATTCTACTAGGGAGCTACTACAACCGCTAAACACTTTCAGTAATGTGACAGGAAACAAGATTAACTCAAATAATCAGTAGCCCTCCTATATACAAATGATACATAGACTGAGAAAGAAATCAGAGAAACATCACCATTTACAATAGCCACAAATAAAAGAAAATATCTTGGAGTAACTCTAGCCAAACAAGTGAATGATCTATATGACAAGGACTTTAAGTCTCTTAAGAAAGGAATTGAAGAAGGTACATTAGAAAATGGAAAGATCACTGGTTAGTGGTGGTACACGCCTTTAATCCTAGCACTTGGGAGGAAGAGGCAGGTGGATCGCTGTGAGTTCAAGGCCAGCCTGGTCAACAAGAGCTAGTCCCAGGACAGGCTCCAAAATTATGGAGAAACCTTGTCTCAAAAAAAAAAAAAAAAAAAAAGAAAGAAAGAAAGAAAAAAAATGAAAATGGAAAGATCGTCTGTGCTCTTGAACAGGTAGGCTTCACATTGTGAAAATGGCTATCTTGCCAAAAGCAATCTGCAGATTCAATGCAATGCCCATCAAAATACAAGCAAAATTCATAACAGACCTTGAAAGAACAACACTCAACTTCATATGGGAAAACAAAAAACCCAGGATAGCCAAAACCATCCTGTACAACAAAGGAACTTCTGGAGACACCACAATCCCTGACTTCAAACTCCACTAACAGAGCTACAGTTCTGAAAACAGCTTGTTACTGGCATAGAAACAGAGAGGTTGACCAATGGAATTGAATCGAGGACCCAGATATCCACACATCTATGAACACCTGATTTTTGACAAAGAAGCTGAAACCATAAAATGGGAAAAAGAAAGCATCTTCAACAAATGGTGCTGGCACAACCAAATGTCAACAAGTAGAACACTGCAAACAGATTCATGTCTCTCACCATACACAAAACTCAAGTCCAAATGGATCAAAGACCTCAACATATAACCAACCACATTGAACCTCAGAGAAAAGAAAGTGGGAGGTAGCCTTGAATGCACTGGCACAGAAGACCATATCCTCTATATAACCCCAGTAGCACAGACACTGAGGTCAAAAATTAGTAAGTGGGACCTCCTGAAGCTGTATCTGTTCATGCTCACACTCCTTTCTCCAGCTTAAGTAACTTCAGTTTCTTGGACATTTCCCCATCTTATCTGATTTTCAAGCCTTCCATCTATTTTATGCTGCTTAATTCTGTGGAAGATCTTAGATTTGAACCTAGAGAAGTCTATGCTGTGGGTTAGCTGTACAAGTGAAGCCAAGTAAGAGTGTTGAAGGTAAACAAAGCCTAAGGGAAGCAGGCAAGAGCTGAGACGTCAGTGGTAAGGACTTTTCTAGTTCTGTTTCCATAGGAGCTCAGGCTGAGAAGTAAGAGGGACACCACCTGAGAGCTTATCAGAAGTGCAGAACCTAGGGCTGGTGATATAGTGCAGTTATTAGAATATTTGCCCAGCATGACCAAGGCCCTTGGTTTAATCATCAGTATTGCACAAAATCAGGTGTAGTTCCTGTTATACTAGAACACAGGAGGATCAGGAATTCAAGGTCATTCTCAGCCACACCCAGCTTAAAGCCAGCCCGGACTAGTGAGAACCTGTGAGGGGGATTAAATTATAAAAACAAAGAAAGATAAGCAAATCTACAAAATATTGGCTTAAACAGAAAAACGCTGTTCGTTTTCCTGATGTTAATTTTTTTAGTTCTTTGTATATTCACATACTAATCCTCTGCCAGTAAAGACTTTTCCTCATTTTTGTAGACTTCTTTTTACCTGAATAATGCTGCCCTTTGCTGTACAGCAGCGTTTTGTTTCATGAGGTCCCATTATTAATTTTTGATCTTAATACCTATGCTATTGGGTTCCTGTTCAGAAAGGTCTTTGGGTATCCAGAGATAAATATTAGATTTTTAAAAAATACATTTAAAATCCCAAAGGCATTATTAATTGTTTTAATTGTTTTTTTTAATTTATTTTTATTTATTTTTTTTTTATTTTTGAGACAGGGTTTCTCCGTAGCTTTTTGGTTCCTGTCTTGGAACTAGCTCTTGTAGACCAGGCTGACCTCTAACTCCCAGAGATCCTCCTGCCTCTGCCTCCCGAGTGCTGGGATTAAAGGTGTGTGCCACCACCTCCCGGCTAATTGTTTTAATTGTTACATCGTCTTTCAGTCTACTTAATCACAAATTTTTCATATTTATTTTTTTTTCATTTTCTCTCATTTTTTATTATCATTATTTTCTTTTTCACTGAGATTGTTTTTCTTTAACCTGAAGAAATTTCTTTGGCATTTATTTGAGCAATCAAAATTATCCAACAACAATCAACAGTAATGAGAAAACAATGAAAATGTCAGAAATATAGAATGGCTTTCTCATTAGCTAAAGTAGTCTGTTGGCCAAACTTTATATCTCAACTACTAGTCATTCATTTAATGTGCATTATGACAATCTGTCATAGTTTTTCATTGACCCTTAAAGCATTCAATAAAAGAAAGTCAGAAAAAACTCAGATATATAATTTTGTAGTCGTCATATTAAGACAGAGTCTCCCATAGCCCAGGCTGGCTAGGAAATAGAGTCTCCCATAGCCCAGGCTGGCCAGGATCTGGATGAAGACAAGGATGACACTGAACTCTTGATTCTCCTTTCTCCATGTTCAAGTCCTAGAATTATAGAAGTGCCACATGCCCGGCTTATATTCTTTCTTGCTCAGCTATTTTTTTATTATTATAAATCTTCATTAGAGTTACCACTAATAACCATACAACAAAGTAAATAATAGGCTGTTTTGAGATTTATTCTGCAAATAGAATTAATCCAATCTAGCCTCAGGCAGACTCTTAAGACAAAGGCAAAAAGCAGTCACATTCTTCACCAAAATATCACAAGAACAATCTTTAGGACACATATTAATATTCTTCTCCTCTGAAAATTCCTGAGCTAGGCCCCACAGTTCAAATAACTCTCAGTACCACCGTTCCTACTAGTATGGCTCATTGAGCAGCACTTAAAGCATTCTGCTACTTTCCTAACCCAAACTTCCCAAATCCAAATTCCTCCACCACCACTACCCCCAAAAAAACATAGTCAGGCTTATTATGGCACTCCTCTACTCTCTAATACCAACTTCTGTCTTAGGGTTTCTATTGCTGTGAAGAGACACCATGACCACAGCAACTCTTATAAAGGAAAAATATTATGGGTTACTTACAATTTCAGAGGTTTAGTCCATTATCATCATGGAGGGTCATGGCAGTGTATAGCAGACATGGTCCTGGAGAAGAGGTTGAGAGTTCTATATCTTGATCCACAGGCAACAGGAAGTGAACTATGACACTGGGTGTAGCTTGAGCATAGAAGACTTCAAAACCTACTCTCACAGTGACACACTTCCTCCAACCTCTTTCATCTCCCCTCTCTTCCATTTGAAACCCTTTGTTTCACAAGTTACCTCCTTGTCTGATGTTGTCTAAAACATTTTTGGTGGATCCACTGACTAATTGTGGTTGATTTCATAAATCATGAGTTATTTACTGAAATGTGGACAACTTATCAGTAGCTACTCCATGAAAAATTGTCACATCGTATTCTGTGCCTATTAATTGCCCTTATTCCTTCAGTGAAGGACCACAAGAGCTTTCCATCTACACATGATGATATGGATACAGTGATATGCAGGTCTTATACAGGCAGCCATATTGAGTGAGGTGAGTTCATGAGTGCGATAGCCATGTCATGTCCAGAGGACACTGTTTTCTATCTTCCTTCCCAACCCATGGCCCTGAGATTTCTACCCACTCTTCTGTTAACTGAGCTTGGGAGGGGAGACACAGATGTCCCATTAGGAATGAGCACTATTCTTTGCACTGTGGCTAGTCATGAGTGTCTGCATTTTCAACTGTCTAGTTCTAAAGGAAGCTTCTCTAATGAAGGCTGAAATTATTGATCTTTGGGTATAATAATCAACATTCATAAGACTCTTTTAAGCTGTTTCCATTTAATAAAGTAACATTAGTAGGTTTATCTCTGGAGCCTATAGCTTCTCTTGCCATGGACTCATATCCAGAATTACAATGCCAGGTATAAGTTCATTCCTGTGGAATAGGCCTCAAATCCAATCAAAAATTTTGTTAGCTACATTAAGAGTCATGCAACTATTGCACCAGTGGACATATTTTGTCTTGCAGGTCATTATTGTAACCCATGGGTCCCACAGTGTATAGTACCTGCCAGCAAAGAAAACTTCTACTCAGATATAGCTTGATTTCTCAATGTCTTGTAATGTGAGAGTGTTATCAATAGGGATCATCAATATGGCTTATGATCTTATTCTGATAGGCAACCAAGAGCACTGGCAGTGGCCCAAATTTTTAGGCGGGGGGGGGGTAATCTGGCATTCTTCCTGACAACAGCTCATAGTGAAGTATTCCACACCCTGGACTAGAATTTTTATGTGATTAATTTTATCTTTCTAAAGATAAACCGCTTTCTAAAGATTAACCATTCATTCAGGAATGTCACTTCAGGGTTTAAAAATTATATGTATGTATATACATATAAATTCATGTATGTATGTAGCTAAGTATTGTGCATCGATCATTCATATATCTCTATACCTATCAATATATGTATACATATATACAATATACATATATTGGTAAATATGTATATACACACATATACATATATGAGACAGAGAGTCTTACTATATAGCCAAAGCTTACCTGGAACTCAATATGTAGACACGAGAAGATTGACCTCAAAACCACAGATATCTTTGGCTTTCTCCTGCCTATTTTTCTAGGTGCTGGATTAAAAGATTTATGAAGTCTCCCTATGGCTTTTCCCATGAATCCCTAGTTTGGTTATCCCTTTCTCTGAGTCTGTCTCTCTCCTTGATTTCCCCATTTTTCCTACGTATGTATTGGTTCCATAAATAATACATACTTGTAATAACAGGTCCACCCATGTAACAGTAGAAAATACAAAGTGAAAGCACTTCTTAAGTAAGTAGCGAGTTAAGAATCTTCCTCACTAAAATAATCATACTATGATAACAAAGGTGTAATATTCCATTTCAGTAGCCTATATCAAATGCCAAGTCCGTCAGTAATATAAAAGCATCATAGAAAAAAATTTTAAAAAAGCATCATAGGATGATCCCAGTTGCCCTATGCGTTGATTACTGATACACTGCTGCCTCCTGATGCAAATAGATGAAGTATAACTTTGGAAGTAGGAAAGGAAGAGAAGGAGTGAGCAATTTCGAGGCTGACCTCTTTGGACAACAGTGGGAGGCTTTTGATAAATGTTACCAGATGCCTTAGAGTTGCTGGGCATCCAAGCTTCTTCTTTTATATGCTTCTTTAAAATCAGGCTGTCTTTCCCTGACAGCTTTTGTTACTGTCCAATACAATGAATTTTATTGTGACATTTCTGTTCATGTGGATCTTGTTCTTTGTTCATGCTTATATTTGCTACCCTCTTTGAGCATCCCTCTCCATGTCTGCTCCACCACATCCTGCCCTCTAAACAGTCTTGAGCCCTGTTCTGTCTTCATCCTTTTCCATGTCTACTCCACCACATCCTACCCTCCAATGGTCCCGAGTCAAACTCTGCTGTCTTCCAGGTTCCTTTCCTTATAATTTTGGTTCAAATGAGGGTTAGAATTCAAGAATGTACTTCCTAATTCATTCCGTTGCTTATGGAGATAATATACTTACCCCCCCCAAGGCTAGAAAATATTGTTTTGCCTTTAGTCAGTGTATTTGTTAGTTTCAGTATTTTTATGGATTTAATAAACATTTTCATTAGAAGTTTGGAGAAAGCAAATTTAAAATTTTGTAAATCTTCGCCATGAAGGTCAACATCAAAATTTAAGTAGAAACTTGTATTTATTCACTCACTAAATTTGTTGTTGCTTTGCTTTCCCTTTTATTATGAAGCTCTTATAGAAAGCATGGGGCTGTGACTTCCAAAGGGACCCTCATTGGCTATGCTGCATTCCTACTAGGTTGAACTAGATGGTTTCAGGGAATGAGTACTAGCCTCGAATTTAAAAGAATTTGAAGCCGGGCGGTGGTGGCGCACGCCTTTAATCCCAGCACTCGGGAGGCAGAGGCAGGCGGATCTCTGTGAGTTCGAGGCCAGCCTGGTCTAGAAGAGCTAGTTCCAGGACAGGAACCAAAATGCTTCGGAGAAACCCTGTCTCAAAAAATCAAAAAAAAAAAAAAAAAAAAAAAAAGAATTTGAGTCTGTAAATATTTGATTCTGCAGAACAAGAATAAATTATTTAATTTCTCTCATTTTCAAAATCTTCTTGTATAAAATGAAATTAATAGTGAGTATCTCAATGGGTTATGAGACTTGAGGTGATACTATTTGGAAAATGCAGCACTGAATATACCTTTGTTAACAAAAGTTAGTGTGGGCCAAGTTCTTATGGTGCTTTCTATCAAAGGGGACCCCGGGTATCAGATTAATACTTCTACATTGCAACTGTGACTTGTTTTACAAAGGAGAACTCATTCCCTTTTGTTGAGTTTCAATACACTTGCATTTCAGTTACCTTGATAAAATTAAATAATATCAGTTCACCCCAACAATGCTGTTCAAATTTTCAGCTACTAAAGTATATCAGCTGAGTAATTATATTGTGTACAAACTTCACTTTTATCTCTTTATCAACAAATATCTAAACAATAATAGGTGCATATCATCAATGACAAATCACCAGTTTTTCCGATTTGTCAGTGATTGGCTCCTGCATATCTGTTATTCCACTCATCTATAAGCAACAAAGAAAGTATTTGTTCTATTCTTTGTCTCCTAGTAATAAATTCGTGTGACATTTTACACACAAGGATAATTGGAAAAGGGAATCCACACACAAAGATAAAAGTACCAGAAAAAGGGGCTGGAGAGATGGCTCAGAGGTTAAGAGCACTGCCTGCTCTTCCAAAGGTCCTGAGTTCAATTCCCAGCAACCACATGGTGGCTCACAACCATCTGTAATGGGGTCTGGTGCCCTCTTCTGGCCTGTAGGCATACACACAGACAGAATATTGTATACATAATAAATAAAAAAAAAATTTAAAAAAAAAAAAAAGTACCAGAAAAAGAATGAATAATAGCCATGTTGGGGGTGAAGTTCAAATTGAACATAAATGATATTCTGCCCATGAGAGTGTTGCCACTGCCATCACTGTAAGAGATTCTAGGTGTGTGGCCAGAGGTTTATTTAGTTCAGGTGGACTAAGCAATATAAATGGAGAGCGTGGCTGTGGTCTAAAGGGTGGAGATGTTACAAAGGAAGTGACGGCAAAGAAAAGTTTCTTTTTTCGAGACATTCAGAGATAGTTCACCGTGTTCAAAGCATAAAGGATACAGTGTGAGATGCAGACTAAAAGTACTCACCAAGGGAGAAGAAAAGAGCTTGCTCATGATTTTTAGCTTCTAAGAAGAAAAAGGAAAACAATGTTTAATACATATTAAGGTATTTTTCATATAAAATTATTTTACAGTTTACACGTATTTTGAAAAATGCAATATAAAATGTTATTGCTATTTTAGATTTCCAGTGATGCATTTTCTTTTTCTTAATTTTTTTCTTTGAAAAATTTATACACATATAGAATGAGATGTTCTCTGGACTCCTATTTCTCCTTCTAGATTCCTCCAGCTCCATCCTTCGCACCATTCCCTCACAAATTCATGTCCTTTATTTGTTTTCTTTTTGATAACTCACTAAGTCTAGTTAGTACTACCCATATGTGCAAGAGTTTGAGCCCTCCACTGGAGAATGGACAACCTGCCAGCTGCCATATCCTCAGTGTTTCAGAATGCATTTCTACAAACAAAACCATATATTTTTAAATAACCTCAATGTAGTAATCAAAATCAGAAAATTATGCAATTACTTTTAAGTAATGTCTACAAGAGTGTGTTTTGGTAACTGATACCATCATGATTTTTATTGTGCATATAATTTGATCTGATTTCAAAGGGATCACCATATTCGTCCTGCCTTTTGTTTTACAAATTTTCTTCAAATGATGTCAAAATGAAGCTCACTGCTTCTTGACAGTACTTCTACCACACCGTTTCTTCCTTGTGGGTATAAAGGGATACATCAAAAGTTATTCTGAGACCTCCCAGAAATAATACATCTGTCTCAGTTTTTAATATTATTTTTTATGGTCAGGAAAAGCCAAAAAAAAAAAAAACAACCTTTGAGTCGCAAAGATATTTGATGTGTGGTCTTAAATATTCACAGAGCCATTTCTTCCCACAAAACTGTGCAATATGTCTGGAATGTGATACCCACACAACACTGAGATACCCACACAACCACGGTTATCAGCTCATGCAGTGATTAGACACACAGTGTTTCATTTTTTTCTTAGTTCCTTCCATCCCTCTAGCAAAGGAAAAACTTTTCTTAGATTCTTTATTTAGATGTGTTTCACTCATCGAGCATCTATTTTATGTTTTAATGCCCTTCCCTTCTGCAGTGAGTCAGTGGTACAAAAGTATTGCCCTTTTCCCCCCTTGTTCTTGTGGTTTCATTACCTGCCATTCACACCTATGCCATCAGTTTTTGTTAGATTTAAACTCTGATCAAGCTAAAATATTTTAATAAGTGTTCCATTTGTTTCATGAAAGGATTTTGACTCAAACAATGTCTTTACTGTTTCAAAACCAGTTTTCACTTCCATACAGCCAAAAAGATCACAGGGTTAGGTGTTTGTGTAGCTCTGCATATTTTTTTTAGGTTTTCCCTTAAAAAAGTATTATAGAAAACAATATTTTAATTCTCTATGGACTGAAAAACAGAAAGGAGAGAGAGGGGGGAGGGGGAGGGAGAGGGAGAGAGAGTTCTTAATACAAATTTCAGCTATAACCTCAGAAGAAATCCCACTGTCGCCTTCCTGAAGCTTTTGTAGTGGTTTTCAGCACAGTATTATTATTTTAAAAACTCTTACTCCACATGATTCTTTTGCAAACTTATTAATCTGCTAATTTTTATATATTCGTTCCTCACTTTCATTTCTGTTCTTTCTTCTGCTATACTCCTTGTGGTGATTTGAATGTTCCCCATAGACGCATAAGAAGTGGCATTAATAATAAATAATAATATTATTATATTATTAGATATTAACGCATCATATATAATTAATATACTAATATATGCTAATATATTAATATATGTTATTATATTATTATTATTCTGGAGGAGTGGCCATGTTGGAATAGGTGTTGTCTTGTTGGAGGACATGTGTCACCAGGAGCGGACTCTAAGGTTTCAGAAACTTAAGTCTTCTTTGCTGCTGCCTGAAGATCCAGACGGAGAACTCTCAGCCCTTTACCCATGTCTACCTGTGTGCTACCATACTTCCTACCACGATAATGGACTGAGCCTCTGAACTGTAAACCAGCCCCAATTAAATGTTTTCCCTTATAAGAGTTGCAATGGTCATGGTGTCTCTTCACAGCAGTAGAAGTCCTAATATACACCTTAATATTATAATTACTTGATTCTTTCAAACCAGATTATTTTTCTTTTAGCTCAGTTCCTTCCTTACAGTTTTCATTTTTTCAATGACACTTATGTTCTTTTTAAAAATAATTTTATTAGTTCCTTGAAAATTTATTTTTTATTTTTAATATTTTTCTTTCTTTCTTTATTTATTAAAGATTTCTGCCTCCTCCCCGCCACCGCCTCCCATTTCCCTCCCCCTCCCCCAATCAAGTCCCCCTCCCTCGTCAGCCCGAAGAGCAATTAGGGTTCCCTGCCCTGTGGGAAGTCCAAGGACCACCCACCTCCATCCAGGTCTAGTAAGGTGAACATCCAAACTGCCTAGGCTCCCACCAAGCCAGTACGTGCAGTAGGATCAAAAACCCATTGCCATTGTTCTTGAGTTCTCAGTAGTCCTCATTGTCCGTTATGTTCAGCGAGTCCGGTTTTATCCCATGCTTTCCTTGAAAATTTTTTATAACATATTTTGGTTATAACCACTCTCCCCCAACTCTTTCCACATCCATACCCCTTTTCTTTACCACCTAAATTGGTAACAGTCGATCAAGGCCAGTTTGTGCTGCCCAAATTTTCTTGGGTGTGTGGACTGCAAGTGGATTGTGATCAGTTTATTGGGGGCCATGTTATTATAGAAAAGAGACCCTTCCTCTCCCCGCAGCTAAGAACTGCTAATAACTCCTCAGCTAGGGGTGGCATGTTGTGCTCAACTCCCCTCTTCATTCTCATGTTGTCTGGCTTGGGATGCCAAGTCTTGTGGATGGTACTACCGTTGCTGGAGTTCATATGTACAGTTCTCTGCTGTTTCCAGAAGACACAGTAGTCATCCACCCACAGCCTCTTGCTCTTACCCTCTTCCCACCCCCTTACCCACAATGGCCCTTGAATCTTTGGAGAAGGAGTTGTGCTATACATGTTCCTTCTGGGGATAAACATTCGGTAATCTTTCATTCTCTGTACCTTGGTCAGAAGGAATTTGTAGAACATGTTTTAGCATAGATGATGGGTACACAAATGAATAAAATGATAACAAAAATTAAATATTGAGGGGCAGTTTCCTAACTGGTGATTTTTTTTTTTGCTTTACCTAGTTGTTGAGTGTGAGCATGGTCTAAACCAGCAGTTCTCAACCTGTCAGTGGCAAACCCTTTGGGACTGCATATTAGATATCCTGCATATTTGACATTATATTTCATAACAATAGCAAAATTATAGTTATGAAGTAGCAATGAAATAATTTGTGGTTGGGGGTCAGCACAACATGAGGAACTGTATTAAACGGTTGCAGCAGTAGGAAGGTCAAGAACCTTAAACTCTAAACCTTTGTTTATGGGCTAACAAAATATTATGTGCCTTACATCAACTTTTGGTCTTCTTGAGGGGCTCCTAACAATGGGAGCAGGGCTGTCTCTGACTGTGTCGCCTACTTTGGGATCCTGTTCCTCCTACCAGTTGCCTAGTTCAGCCTTAAAACAAGAGAATGTGCCTAGTCTCACTGCACTTGATATAGCACACAGGCTGATATCCATGGGAGGCCTCGCTTTTCTGAAGAGAAACGGAGGGGGAGTGAATGGATGGTGGGAGAGGATGGTGGAGAGAAACTGGCAAAAGAGGAGGGAGGGGAAACCAGTTAGGATAAAACAATAACAACAACAATCAAAGGAGTAAGCAAACAACAACAACAAAATAGAAATGCAAACCCTCTCCTTTCTGGTACCTTCTTCCTGTTTTCTGCATACTCTCACTGCTCAGCCTCCCTCAGCTGTGCCAGTTCCTTCCATGATCATACAGCTATCCTCCCATCTCCTATGCCTAGCCATTTCACCTTATGGTGAGTGATTTCTTCAGAGTCATATTCTTCTCCAGTTCTAACTTGTTACTAGCTATTTTTTTTTTTTTTTTTTTTTTTTTTTTTTTTTTTTTTTGTAAATCCACATCTTCTCACGGTCTTAAACGTCTATTCTGGAGACTCTTTGAGCTATTAGGAAATATGTCCTTGTAGACAATGAGAGATTGAACTTTATAAAAATGGTATATAGCTGTTCATAGACACTCAGATTGTGAAGGGGATAAACTCATCCCACCCCAATACTCGGTGGGAACTGGATACATGCCAAGCAGTTTTATGTAGCCAGTAAAATATGAATGGACCAATTATGCTTTGATCCTAGTACTGGAGACTAAGTAAGGTGGATCTCTGAGTTTGAGTCCAGCCTGATCTACAGAACAAGTTCCAGCCAGGACTACATGGAGAAACCCTGTCCCGGAAAACCAACCAGCCAAACAAACAAAAAGAGTTATTTAAATTAGTTTATTTTAAAGAAAGATTTATCTGTAAGGTCCTTTAATTCTACCCTAATTTGTGCTTCATTTCTGTGTCTCTGTGTATGTCATCCTACCAAATAGAATCATATTTTCTTGTTTCAAAAAGCCACCACAGACCCTCACCCCAGTTTCAAAATATTTCCAGTCTACAGTGCTGTCTTATTAAAAGCAGAATGGTATATAAACAAAATTAAATAGGTCCACAAATTTTCAGAGAGGGTTTCCTGCATGTGGCACACTCACTGGGAGACAGTGTCCCTAGTCCTAGTCACTCAAGCACAGGCATGCCTCAGTCTCAGCAAACCTGACTTGTACAGTGTCTTCATGAGGTCCAGAAGAAGCCGACTGTGAATACCCAGCCCTGGAGTGACATTCTGGAAAAGAAAGTTCTTTGGACCCTTTCTGCTCCACACTTACACAAAAGGGTTCTCCTGCTCATATGTCTCTCCCAACCTAACCCCCATTTATTTATCAGGACTGTCATTCTTATAGGATTAGTGGGTTAAAGAATGTGCACACTAATAAATTCTGATGCATATTGTGGACAATTAGACAGGAGTTTGTATCTATGTAAGTACCTGCCAGAAAATTGTGGCAACGTTCTTACTGCTATAGGGAAGTCTTATTTTTAATATTGTGTTTTAAACCATATAATTACACACATGTCCAAACCTGATGATTTACACTGTGAACATTTGATGCACTGTGATTCAGTATAATGACCATCATAATCCTTTGCCTTGGTTTATTCAGAGAAATTATTTCAGTACTTTGGGAAAAAATAATTCTGGATTCATTGCAAAATTTGTTTTACTGTCTGTGAGTGGCACCTGAAACTGTAAGTATTTAAGTGATTGCTTCTCAGAAGGTGTTCATCTGAGTGCAAATGAGTTTGGCTCAGAATGGCTTTTAGCGGGCATTTGACAGCTTGGATGACTGGCACGTTGTCATCTTCATAACACACCTAACGTGTGGAGTGCCAAAAATCACAAACAGGTTTGGTGTAGTTAAAGACTGAGAGCTTGTCCAACTTAGTTAATTTCTTAAAGCACAGCAGCAGAAATATGCCAACCTTAATTAAAATTGTAATCTGTAATGTAAAACATGATTATCTTGTTTGAAGATGCATACTTGTAATTTATTGTTCTATATTCATTCTGAGATGAATCCCTGCTCCTCTCTGGCCCAGTCCAGAGAACGATTGAAAACAGATGAGATGAGACCAGACCAGACTGGATCCTAACAGTCAGCCTTTCCTTTTCTGACTATTTCTGATTATTGGATTGTTTGTATAGCTGGAGATTTTAATTAAGTAATTAACTTAAAAGACATGATGCTGCTGTATAGCTCAGACTGTCCTTGGACTTTTGATCATTCTGCTTTGGTCTCCAGAGTATGTGGCAGCCACTTTGGAATGTGTAGATGAGTAACAAAATTGCCCTTTTGTTATATTATATGCTGACACCAGGTGTTATCAACAGAGGAAGGTGTCATGACAAAGAAGGGAAAGGCCCTCATAGAATCATTGCTTTATGATACATAAAATACTCCCTATAAGTGCTTTGAAGGTGATCCCAACACTGCACACAAAACTATCTCAGTGAAACAAAACACTTACCTCAGGAAATGCTAGGGGATGTTCAGAGGGACTGTCATCATTCTCTTTCTCTCGGTTCCCCAACTCGTGCATGTGTGTGTGTGTGTGTGTGTGTGTGTGTGTGCATGTGCATGTGTACTCACACATGTGTGCTTTAGTATATATTTGTCAGTTAGTGAAATAGAGAAGGAGGACTGAGGTGAGGAAGAGTTCATTAACAAGTAAATTATTCACGATCCTCAGCTCTTACTTTAAAGGAGGTACAAACATAGTAACTCAACATAATAAAAGCAGTAACCAACCGGTCTAATGCCAACATTATACTAAAGGTGGGGAATACCAGAGGCCTCCAACAAGAGACTAGTAGAAGTGGTAAACAAATTCAATAAAGTAGAAAAATACACAAAACAGTAGTTTTTCCATAGAGAAATAACAAATTTGGAGAGAAACAATTAAAACACAGAAGCAACAACAAACTTAAGAAAAAAATTACCCAAGGAGGAGAAGTAAACCAGCAACGGAAATTACAGATCATTGAAAAAAGAATTAAACAGGAGATTGAAAGATGAAAAAGACTCCACCTGTATTCATATGATGTGGGATTCCCCCTCTGTATGCTGTGACTACCACTGATTAATAAAAAAACTAGGGTTGGCAAGAGACTTGAACTTGGAATGGCTACCAGATGCCCAGGGCAATGTCCCCAGTTAGTTCATTGGGGCACCTGAGGATAGGGAACCTGAAATGAACCTATCCTATAATCATACTGATGAATATCTTGCGTATCGCCATAGAACCTTCATCTAGCGATGGATGGAGATAGAGACAGAGACCCACACTGGAGCACCTGACTGAGCTCCCAAGGTTATAATGAGGAGCAAAAGGAGAGAGAACATGAACAAGGAAGTCAGGACCATGAGGGGTGCACCCAACCACTGAGACAGTGGGGCCGATCTATTGGGAGCTCACCAAGGCCAGCTGGACTGCTACTGAAAAAACATGGGATAAAACCGGACTCTCTGAATGTGGCAGACAATGAGAGCTGATGAGAGGCCAAGGAGAATGGCACGGGAACTTTCATCTGGCGATGGATCGAGAGAGAGACAGAGACCCAATTTGGAGCAACGGTCTGAGCTCTTAAGGTCCAAATGAGGAGCAGAAGGAGGGAGAACATGAGCAAGGAAATCAGGACCACGAGGCGTGCACCCACCCACTGTGACAGTGGAACTGATCTATTGGGAGCTCTCCAAGGCCAGCTGGACTGGGACTGAATAAGCATGGGTTGAACCTGGACTCTCTGAACATGGCGGACAATGAAGGCTGATGAGAAGCCAAGGACAATGGCACTAGGTTTCGATCCTAATACATGAACTGGCTTTGTGGGAGCTTAGCCTGTTTGGATGCTCACCTTCCTGGACCTAGATAGAAGTGGGAGGACCTTGGTCTTCCTGTAGGGCAGGGAATTTGGACTGCTCTTCAGTATCGAGAGGGAGGGGGAATGGACTGGGGGGGAGGAGAAGAGGAGTGGGGATAGGGGGAGGGGAGCGGGGGGAGTGGGCAATATGTGGGAGGAGGGGGAGGGAAATGGGAAACGGGGGGGGCAGTTGGAAATTTTAATTAAAAAAGAATAAAAAAAAGAAAAAAAAACTGCTTTGGGCCTATAGCAGGGAAGAACAGAACTAGGCAGAGAAAACTAAACTGAATGTTTGGAGAAAGAAGGCAGAGTCAGGAGATGCCATGTAGCTGCCAGAAGGGAAAGATGTGAGCTGCTAGTTAGAACCTTGCCGGTAGGCCATGAACCTCATGATAAAATATAAAATAATGGAAATGGGTTAATTTTAGGTTTAAGAGCTAGCTAGCAATATTCTTAATTGAATGGTCAAGCAGTGATTTAAATAATATAGTTTCTGAGTGATTATTTTGGGGTTGAGCAGCCGGGAACAAACAAGCACCCTCCTACTACAGATTGGCACACAAATGAGGCCAACTAACTCCACTTAAAACTTGAAAGAGTCTGGGAAGGAATTCTAGATACACACACACAAACGCACGCACACACACACACACAAACACACACACAGATTTTAACACAGCTTCTTGATCTGTTTGCTTGCCACAGATCCCTTAAGAGAGGTCTTCCTGATTCAGCGGTAGCAACAAAAACAAACAAAAAACTATGTGGTTTCAACAAGGCAGCTTCCTGAATTGTTCTGCCAGGATGAACTCTAGCTCTTTCAGGAGGCCAAGCACTTGAATAGGGTTTATGAGCAGTGTGTGACAATCTCCTTACTGGTGTGATATAGACCCACTGCATACTTGGAACTGGGGCAGTGTACATGACTAGCAGAGGTGGTGAACATGCCCCTGCCATGTTGGATTGGGCAGAGGAAAAAGGCAAAGAAGACTTCATCTTAGTAGGCTGTTTGGCATTTTAAGGAGTGCTCATGGACAGAAAAGGATTTCAGATACACAATAGGACAGATTCAGACATGAAAGACCTCTGAATGAGACACAATGTGTACAAAAATGTTTGTAGGCTTGGGAGAGAGCAGAAAAAGAGCAAAGGGACAATAAATGTAATATAGAAGAATACAGACAGTCATAGATTAAAGGAGTAAATATAATAAAATAAACATTAAACTTGTAGAAAAAGTAATAAGTAAGAAAAATAAGCTACATAAAGATGGAATATACACAGAAAGCCTAGATTATGTATATTATTGTGTTTTCTTTGAATTTTTTGACTATGAAGGACCTAAGTACAGAGAGACATTTCATTGTATGGGCTGCTAAGCTAAATCAGCATATATGTTTTAGAGGTATCTTGACCTCAAAATTTGGGTCTAAGAATATGATGCTTTAGAAAACAGGTTCTTCTTTTGTTTCCACAGAGGATGAGAACCTGTGGAATCCATCCAGACTAATGTGGTTTGATGGACTAAGATCCTCCTGAAAGGTTTCTATGAACAACCCAAAAATCCCCATTAAAATATCAATGACATTCTTCATAAAAGTACTAAAAATTAGTAAGGTCATTTCACAGGTACAAAACACCTTAAAACAGGGGATGTGATCTTAAGCATGAAGGGTGATGCTGAAGGCATTGTATCTTCAAGACATACTCTAGAGACACAATAAATAAGGCAGTATGGGGCTGGCAGAAAATAAGACACATAGAACAATGGAGCTGAGTAGGGACTTCAGAACTAGACCTACAAGTCTAGAGCCAATTGATTCTTGTCACACATACAAATCATTTATTAAATAAAGAGGGGAGAATAAAGGTCACTTCCTCAGCAAATGGTTCTGGATAATTGGAGAGCCACATGCAGAACACTGAAAAATGGTCCCTATGTCTCACTACCTACAAAGATGGACTCAAAACTGATCAAAATGACCTCTGTTTAAAACTGGAAACTGAGACTTGAAGAGCAAGCTGCAGGAAGAAAAGACAAGGGCAGTGATTTTCTGGACGGTGCCTAAAAAGCACAGGAAACAAAAGCAAAATGTGAAAAATGGAATTTCACATGGCACCCAAGCACAAAGCTTCTGAACAAGAATGAAAATCATCATCAGAGCCAAAAGAGAAGATGGCAGACATCGTGCTAGCTGCTTGTCCTCATTCAAAGAATTTCACAGTGTCTGACTGCTGAGAACATTGTGAGCATGAGCAGTATTGTCTGCACCTTTGCTATCCCTCCCCTGTGGTTGGTGGATGGGGGAGTTCAGGTCTCAAAGAGGCTATTGTGTAGTTGGTGGGGTAAGAGAAGGAGGAGATGGACACAGTCTGAGGGTGAATCAGGCTGGCTGCCAGTGCCTTTAATTGGGAAAATATTACATATACTATACTGTAGAGTAGCACATAGGATTAAATGGAGACAAAGAGCATGTAAACTGGGCTGTGGCTTGAGATCAGGAATCTAGTCTTGACCTTAACAATAGGCACCAGTTCTGTGTTAATGAAGGGCTGCAAGTTCTTCTTGCTAGAGATAAGAAGGATAACTGCTTTGTCAAGCAGGAACTTTCCTCAAGTTGCTAAAGGAATGGAGCCCTTTATCCAAATGCCTGACCTTAGAAAAGGACTTCTGGAGAGCAGACAGTATACTACAGTTTCTTAGTCTTACTATATGGTCCTGTTTCTCTCATAATGCTCCCAAAAGGGAAGGTGCTGATGTCTTATCTTTTCTCATTAAACTGCGCCATTCTGATTTCTCTGAGTTTAATAACTGAACTCTCGCTTTTAATGTTCTCAGGCTCTGGATGTGAATTGTAGACATTTTATCCTTGGAATCGGGTGTGTCTAGTAAATCTCTAATATTCCTGTTCTTGGTGTAATTAGGAGGGCACAATGGAATTCCTGGTTCCACCGTGGCACAGATTCTTTTTCAAAGAATTATTTTGTTTAGAAAGGGTACCATTGTACAAATTTTTATCTTCTACCAAAGCCCACACAAAATTTCCCAAAGGCAAAGGAATTAATATTGAGAATCATTAAAAATGAGAGTAGAAAGGTGCTGGAGAAGTGTGGTCTGGAAGCTGTAATGCTGGAACTTTGTCAAACAGCAATGGTCACCATGTGATCTACTCCACCTCCGGTTCTCCTCTGTCCTCCACACGATTTCCTTGGTGGAGGCATGGGTACACACATACACACACACACTTACAAACATACACACAAGTACACAAATACATATATGTAAACATTTTAATGCCTATGATTTATGCAGCTAAATCTTCATTTCCTATTTTTATTTATATGCATTTCCTTTTATTTTAAAAAATAATATTTGTTTTCAAATCAGCATGTCTTCATTTATTCTAATTTTGTTGTTTCTAGGTCCTTCATTAGTTTTTACATTTATTCTTATTTGGAATTTTGATAGCTTGTATTTATCCTGTTGCTCCCCTGGTTTTCTGGGTTGGACAGTGGATTATCACTTCTCTCTTTTCCTAAAATAGCATCCAGAGCGCAAAATTTCCCTAAATATTACTTTAGTTGCACCTCACAATTTCAATATTTAGATGTTCTATCATTGCTTAGTTAAAAGTATCTGGAAATTGCCATTGTAGTTGGGATCCATAAATTATTTTGATGTTTATTTTACTGCTTACAATACACAAAGCTGTATTTTTTTTTGTCTATGATGCCCAGTCCTATGTATTTGCTCAGGGACTGTGCTTCGATGACAGTTTATTTAGTTGAAGGTTGCTTTGTGTTCTAGTAGGTGGTCAATGTTTACAAATCTTCTGCTTGTTCAAAATACTTCTTCTTTAAGTGATGGATGTGCTTTTATCTGAAAATGCATATTCATTGGGGTGATTATTGTGTCCTTGACTCTTTAATTACTAGGGAAAAGTGTTGTAAAATGGAGTGGAACCTTGGAGAATTCCATGGCAGGTAACCATCAAGTGAGAGACCTTTGCTGCAGGTCCCATGGCAGGGAGATCCAAACTATGATGGGTGACAGAATATGCCACATGCCACACAGGCAGAGCTTAAGTGTGGAGTTTTCTTGGGGGAAGGGAAGGGAGTATGGAAGAGGAAGAAGAAGAAGAAGAAGAAGAAGAAGAAGAAGAAGAAGAAGAAGAAGAAGAAGAAGAAGAAGAAGAAGAGGAAAGAAGAAGAAGAAGGGATAGAAGGAAAGAGAAGAGAAAGAAAGAGACAGAGAGAGAAAAAAGAAGAAACAGGAAAAGTCCTGGAGAGGGGGTGGTGGGCAGAGCTTGTCTCTCTCTTTGGTTTTTGAGACAAAGTTTCTCCGTGTCTTAGAACTTGCTCTATAGACCAGGCTGGCCTAGAACTCACAAAGATCCACCTGCCTCTGCTTCCCTGAGTGCTGGGATTAAAGGCATGGACCACCACGACTGGAGATTGTCTCTAATAGGGACCTTTGCTTCTGTATACAGACTGGTACCCAGGGCTAGACAGGGTACTACGTGGGTACATCCTGCCAGTTGACAGGGCAGGCTAGCATAATGCCTAAATCCTAACAAAAGGGTATTAATATACCCTAGTATGAGTACAGCTTCATCAGCTGGTCTTTGCATTTTCTTTGTTTTTGAGACCTGGTTTTGCTATGTTGCTCAGACTGACCTCAGACTTGAGATCCTTCTGCCTCTGGGTCTGGAGCGTTGTGATTACAGGAAATCACCACCACTTCTTTGTTTCGTCATTCTTGAGGATATGTTGTTAGGTACATAGGAGCCAGAAATACTATGTCTTTTGTGTGCTGTGTTGACAATTGGAATATATAATGATTGTCTTTATTTCAAGCTCCCCCACCCCTGCTGTGGCACACACCTCTGCACACTTGTGAGGCAGAGGCAGGCGGATCTCTGTGAGTTCAAGGACAACCTGGTCTATAGAGTGAGTGCCAGGACAGCCAAAGTTACACAGAGAAACTTAGTCTCAAAAAACCACCAATAGTTAAAAATAAAAATAAAATAAAATAGATTTTAAAATAAAGTCACGTAAAGATGGAAAATACACAGAGTCTAGATAGTCTATGTTATTGTGTTGTCTTTGAATGTTTTGATGGCTGAGGAAGGAACAACAGCTGCTAAAAGACATTTGATTTTAAATACTGCTCTATTAATCCAACAATGGAGATTTGATTTAGAGTTCTTGTTTAAAAAATAAAAAAGGGAAGTGTTTTGGGACTATACCCTATCATTTGTATTTTAAAAATGCTGATTGGCCAATAGCTAGGCAGGAAGTATAGGTGGGGCAACCAGGCAGGAAGTAGAGATGGGACAAGGAGAACAGGAGAGTACTGGGAAGAGAGTCCGTCTATAGTTGTTATCCAGACACAGAGAAAGCAAGATGTGACTGTCTTGCCTTAAAAGGTACTAAGCCAAGTGGCTAACACAGAAGAGAATTATGGGCTAATATAAGTTAGAAGAGTTAATAAGAAGCCTGAGTTAATAGGCCAATCAGTTTATAATTAAACAGAGGTGTAGACCTCTGTGTGGGACAGAAACCTTGGTCAATACCCCCCCACCAGAATTGCACCTTTTCTTCTAGTAACACAGTGAATGAAACCTTTAATGCTGCCATCATTTTTCTTCCTTTATCTCCAATCTTTGTGCGTCTGTTTTTTTTTTGAGTGTCTCTGCTTTAAATTCATGCATTTTTCTTTTGCTTATTTGATATTAATGTTATTAACCCATTTATTTTTCTGCCCACTGAAAGCATTTTAAACCAGAGATTTCAGTTCTTTTATGTGTGGTTTCATTAATACAATTTGGGGATATAGTTCCTGCATACCTTTTATGCTTCTCCTACTTTCCTCTACTGTAGTTATGAATCACATAGGAAATGATGTACATGGGTGTGAGTGTAGAAACCACTAAAGTGACTATATTATTAGGAATGATAATAAAAGAGCCAAATAAAGGGTATTAGTGAGAAGTAGTTTAACAAGCAGATAGAAAAGACCCAACAAAGAGACTGGTAAGTTATGTTACAGAGATGGAGAAAGGAACTGGAAAGGTCAGTGTCTTCACTTCTAGCTGGCTGTACCATCGGTATGTAGGGACAACAACATCAGATGCTACTATTTCTATGGAATATGACTGCAGTGGTCACATGCAATAGAAAATTGTTGGTGACTTTTGAGAGCATTGTTTCAGAAGAATAGTAGTAGTATTAATTTTATAGGCAGATAAAAATCTATATACAGATGTAATCTTTGATTGAAAGATGTATGAGCCTAGAGGAAATTTCGTGATGGAATAAAATCTTTGTCAAGGTTTCATGGTGATCATGTAACAGGACAGAGTAGCCAACGAACCAAAGTCTTGAAGACTATGATCTTACCTCTCCTTTCAGTGGCTCCTTAGAGACTGCACAGACTACATGTCCAATTACAACTCAGAAGAAATGTAATATAAATGGAGAGGGTGTCTCCACAGGCAGTGCAGATGGACCCATTAATTTTGGTATCGTTGATCAAGGACTGTGACGTGAATCCTGCAATGTGGGTTATATCAGAACATACATTAATAAATGTGCTTGCACTTGACCTATAAAATGAATGATCAACATGTCCCTTAGGGCTGGGGACTGGTGAGCGCTCCGAAGAATCATCACTATCACTAATCTGTTTTAAAGGCCTGGTTTTAGATTTTCATTAGGACAAATATCTCTGAATGCCTTTGTTAATGAAAACCAAGTGTCTAATTCCCGCTAAAACAGACTCAGAGCAATTAATAAGGTTTTTACTCTTACAGTAAAAATACAGTACTTTTACTATACCTACATGGTCTGGCTCTTTTTTTCTTTGAGAAGTAACTGTCATTACCAGTTCATACATAATTGATGAATGGCACCAAACATGATATTCATCACAACACTAACTTTTCAACAGTTTAGGGGGAGCTATTTGTGTTTCATTTAGAATGAGACACTCAGCTTCCTCCAGGCATCTTTGACTGTTTAGGAAAGCCACTGTTCATTTCCTAAAGTGGCAAGAAAAAATGATGTTACTATTTAGTATCTTAGAGATATCTACACACAATAAAAGGAGATTTTTCTTGGAAAGAAAAACCTTGTTTAGGTCTCTTAATTATGAGAAAGAACTGAGCTCTCATGCTTACCTAGGTCCTCAGGAGAGTAACAGGAATTGGGCAATTGATTCTTAACTCCTCGGTAAGTTACTATAAGGTTTGAGCAGTGTTCAAAGGGAAGGAGCAAGAACATGTAAGTAGTAAGGGAACATGATCAATAAACAGGACCTAAGGAAGGAGGGGGTAGCCTGTTCTCTGCAGCAAACAGCTGACTGTGTGTACGATGTAAAAGATTTCACTTGCAATTGCATTATCTCTGTGATGGAATCCAGTTTTCTTCCAGTCCCCAAGAGGAAAAGCAGGTCGGCATAGTGGTTCTTGCAGTGGTGATGGAGAAGGAACAGCTCAGCTTGTTTGGGGCAAAGTGAAATACAGAATGTCTCATCTTGGGGCAAAGTGATGTGGGATGTGATTTCAGAAGGAGGAATTTGAAACAGAAGGCCACACATGAAAATATTGAAGAGGAGAGATGGGTGTTTCCATAAAAAGTGGTTTAGGGTGAACTTATGAGAAAATGGTGATTCCTGATTCCTAAAAGGCAGGAAACCCAGATAGTGCCCTGTACTTAAAATACTGATAGCAGTAATGATGCTGATAATGAGATGCAAATGAGCCCCACCACACATATGTACACACATGCACACAAATACACACCTACACATACACACCAACATGGACACACACAGATACGGATGCACACACAAATGTGAATACCACAAACACACACATTCATGCATACATGTATACATAAACCCCAGAACAAAGACAAACCTTAAAACTAGTGTACCTTGATGTGGAAATCATGACAGAAAAAAATCAAATCTACTTTAACTCTGTTTCTTACCTGGTATTTTTTATCTATAAAACTCAAGTATTAAATCTTCAGACTGGTGCCTGGTGCATGGTAAATACTTAATAAATGCGAGCTTCTGCAGAAGGCAGTTCTTGATGCTTTGTAAGAAAATCACACCTCTACATAACATCTCTCACGTACAGTGTTGGAATCTTTGAGAACGTGGTAATGCAAAGAGAAAAAACCCACTCTTCTTCCCTAAGGAGCCCATGGGATAATTTTGGGAGATGATAAAGACTGACATGCTCTTTTCTTCTTTGCCTTTATACTCTTTGAAGAACATCCAGGAGAGGATGAAAGAGACCAAGGCTAATGGGAGGCACAATTTGACCATAGCATGTAGTCCCTGGCAAAGAAACATGGGGACTTTAGACATCTAATTTCACCTGAGTAGACGAGCAGCAAAGGGAAGAATGTCCTGCCATGGTAAGCTTGCAGTCTGCAAGTAAGCAAGGAAAGATCAGTCTTTTGGGACAAGAAAGTAGAGAGAGTATGGATGGAACATACTTCACGGCTAGAATCTTCACCCACTTTGAGTGTGTCTTCTCTTGTGGTTAGGTTAACTTCTGTTGAGTTTCAGCATCATATAAACAGGAGTACTTTGGGTCTCTGTTGAGAGGAGCGGCGGGCTGTGTCCCGCCACCCGGCTAGCTTTACCCGAAATAATTACACGGAAACTGTATTCTTTTAAACACTGCTTGGCCCATTAGTTATAACCTCTTATTGGCTAGCTCTTACATATTGATCTAACCCATTTCTAATATCTGTGTAGCCTCACGATGTGTGGCTTACCAGGAAAGATCTTAACCTGCTTCTGTGTCGGATGGGAGAATCATGGCAACTGCCTGACTCGGCTTCTTTCTCCCAGCATTCTGTTCCGTCTACTCCGCCTATCTAAGCTGCTGTCCTATCAAAAGGGCCAAGGCAGTTTCTTTATTAACCAATAGACATATGACCCTCTTCCATCATTTCCCCCTTTTCTGTTTAAACCAAAAAGAAAGGCTTTAACTTTAACATAGTAAAATTACATATAACAAAACAGTTATCAAGCAAGAATTACAGTTACAATATTTATATCTATTTTATCTTTTATTATAACTAAGGAAAACTATAATTATCTATTCATTTTCAACTCCATCAAAGACTACAGAAGGATATAATATTACCTAAGTAAACAAGAAATAAGAAACTTCAAATTCTAGAAATGACAGAGACATCTCGCTGCCTGGAGAGTCACCCAAAGTTCCACTGTACCGTTGGGGCATCCATCTTTGGCCTACAGGCCCATAGTATCCAGCAGACAGTTCCATGAAGCAGGAAATTCCAAAGACAGTTTAGTCACTTTCTGCTGTGTCCTGCAGAATGATTATCCATTAACAACCTATATTTTCTAATTATACATTACATCTTTAAATGAACTACACAATCACAATACCTTAATCAATATCAGAAATACATATACATATAACAAAATTGACCTTAAAATCCATACCAATGCAAATTATTCATATCTATAGCATATCCCCCTTTAAATGTAAAAGAACAATATTTGGGAACATGGGCAGTTTTTTTCTCTCCAAATTGCTTCCTGCTGAATAGGGGTGCTGTTATTCAGGTCTTTTATGGGATAACTTGTCTGCTAGGTTCATCTCAGTTGGCAGTTGAGTGAAATAATTTTTTTGAGGGTGTTCACAGCAACCTTTCAGGAGGGCATGGTCTATCATACCATACTGGGATAGAAGCAATCCACAGGGTCGCATCCTCTGTGTAAACAAACGAAGACCCTCTCCAAAGCATCATATCCTTAGACCCAAATTCTGAAGTCATGATACCTTTAGAACATACATGTAGTTTGGCAGACCACAAAATGAAATGTCTCCCTGTACTTAGCTCCTACACAGTCAAAAAATTTAAAGAAAATACAATAATACAAAGAATCCAGACTCTCTGTGAATTTTCCATTTTTTACGTGGCTTATTTTTCTTTATTTCTTTTAATCTATAACTATCTGTACTTTGTCTCTTTAAAGACTTTACCCTTTTTTTTAAAGACATTAACTTTATTCTTTATATTCTTTTTCTTCTCTCTCCCAAGCCTACGTACATTCATCCAACAGTGTCTGAATCTGTTCTATTGTGAATATGTAATTTTTTTACTATCCAGGAGCACTTTGTTTTGTGCTTTTAAATCGCTAAGCGCTTAAGAATCTAAGCTGTGACATTCCTAGGTCAAAAACAGGTACTGCCTGCTTGCCCTGCCCAGTCCAACATGGCGGAGCCGCTCATGCCTCTGATCCTTGCACATTGTACCACTAGCATGGTGGAGCTGCTTGTGTCTCTGAGTCGCAGCACAAAATGACCCCCTTTTAGGAACACAGCGAGTCTAGTTGCCATCAAACAAATTGTAGCACTTTACTACAAATGCTCCATTCAAAAGCTCTGTCTCCTGCAGGAGCTAGACAGGGATCACAATGGCGGCACAGCCCAGAAACTTGTGTCTCAAAACCTACACTTTTTAGTAGACCTGATCCCGCGGCCTACCCAGGCAGGAAGAGCTGAGCCAAAGGCATGGTCTCATGTCTGTGTTGGATGGGAGAATCATGGCGACTGCCTGACTCAGCTTCTTTCTCCCAGCATTCTGTTCTGTCTACTCCGCCTATCTAAGCTGCTGTCCTATCGAAAGGGCCAAGGCAATTTCTTTATTAACCAATAGACATATGACCCTCTTCCATCAGGTCTCCAAATTGTGTCTGTGTGTGCAGATTTCCATGTAGGAGAGAGTAGATGTTGTATTAGAAACATCTCCATTCATGCTTATTAATGGGAAGATTTTAGAAGTAAAACTGTGTCTGTTTCATTTTGCTTTAGCACTTGTGACAACATGGCTCTGCATCTGACTAGTGTGAGGGCATCACTATTGATTAAACAGCGTGATGAAAGAGAAGAGTGCTTATGTGCTGAGCGATTATTGCCAGAGACATGTGGTCAACAAAGTGCTGAAAGGAGATCTGTGTGACAGTTTCATCACGAATTAGCAACGAGCAGTGGGGAGATGCGAGGGTGGTAGTGTTCCAGGGCACATCTCTATGTGCTGCTGTTTGTATCAGGAGGCACGTAGGACCATATCTTGCTTCCCAATTGAGCCTATTTATTTTTCTCCACAGTAATAAAAAAAAAATAAACTTCTGAAATACAGTAATCCACCCCAATCTCACGGAAAAGGAACACAATTCTAACCTCTGGCATCATACATGAAACAACACAAAACTCAAAATGTCCTTTCACCACACACACTCCTGCAGTACTGAAAGCAGTCTACATCTCTCAGAAGTGTTAGATGTGTATGTATGTACAAGATGTGTTGTTTAGATCTGTGTGAAAATGGCCCTCAAAGGGACAGGCATTATTAGGAGGTATGGCTTTGTTGGAGATCTTGTTGGAGGAAGTGTGTCCATGTTAGTGAAGCATGATTAATAAAAAACTCAGAGAGAGAAACTGGGGTTCAACCAGAAGGTCAGGAATACAAAACAGCCAGCCACCGGTTCTTACTCAGTCTGAAATGGCAATCCTGCCTCCAAGAATCTCAGAATGAATCTGAGAGCTGTTTCCCCCCATTAAACAATCCTCTCTAGTTCTGGGATTAAAGACATGCACGACTGGGATTAAAGGCATGCATTGCCTGGTTTCTATGGCAACTAGTATGGCCACTGGGATTAAAGGTGTGTGTCACTACTTCCTGATCTGTAAGGCTGACCAGTGGGGCTGTTTTACTCTCTGATCTTCAGGCAAGCTTTATTTATTAAAGTACAAATAAAATGCCACTGCATGTTAGGGTAGACTTTGAGGTCTTCTTTGCTCAATCTAAATTCAGTGTGATCAAGATGTAGAACCCTCAGCTCCTTCTCCAACACCAAGTCTACCTGCATGCTTCCATGTCCTGCCACTATGATAATGGACTAGACCTCTGAAACAGTAAGTTAACCTCAATTAAATATTTTTCTTTATAAGAGTTGCTGTGGTCATGGTATCTCTGCACGGCAATAAAACCCTAACTAAGACAACCTGGGAGAAAACAGAATTAGTCAAAATCATATTAGTTAGGGTTTTTATTGCTGTAAAGATAAACCATAACCATGGCAACTCTTATAAAAAAAATCATTTAATTGGGATGACCAACATTTTTAGAGGTTTAATCCATTATCATCAAGGTGCCACCCGGTTGTGTTCAGGCAGACATGGTGCTGGGAAGTATTTGATTGTCCTACATCTTGGCTTGTAGGCAACAGAAAGTCATCTGAGACACTGGGCATGACTTGAGCATATATGGTACTTCAAAGCCACAATAATATATTTCCTTCAACAAGATCACATCTCCACAAGGCTTTCTGTTAATTTGGTTTTCTTTGGTCTGATTAAAATTATTTGTGTCAGTGGAGAGGCTGGTTTTTAGGAATTATTCCTAACAGTTTGGAGGTCCCGCAGAAGAGGGGGCTGTTTTTCGGACAGGCTCAAGGCCACATGTTGGAAAACGCCCTTGTCACACACTGTGCTCTGTGCTAGGCTAAAATCAGCTTCCAGGTTAGATCGGCTTCGTCTCTGTGAGTTCCCCTCTTTTTGCTTTATGCTAGTAGGGTTAGGGGACCCATTCGCGTCTATTTTTGTCGATTTTTGGGCTTTCTGTTGAAGTCACAATTGCGCTGTGAAAGTCTGATCCAAGTGGCTAAGCTGGGCTTAGCTGAGGTAAAAATTGCGTGGCCAGGAACACCTACCATTCATTTTTCACAACCCTATTTTGGCTCAAGAGTTGTCCCAGTGGATGCACTGTGACAGACTTGAGCCCCACAATTGGGCATAAACTTCTATGTGGGTTCCTGCATTCGAAGCCAGATCTGTTATCGCCCCTGGGCTGCCACCTACAAAATATTTATAAATTGGGACTGTCTGATACAATCTGTCCCCGAACAGCTAATTTCTCTATGCACTAAGATTGACCTCAAAACAACCTTGACAATGGGACACGATAGCCACCAGAGGGAACTCTTAAGTTTTCCATCCTCCAGGACCTAGAGAATTTTTGCCCCCATAGGGATAAATGTACAGAACTCTCATACATCCATGGGTTCTGGGCACTGTGCTCTCGCCCCTCCCTTAGCAACCAGTGTCTTGCAGCACCAGTTCTGGTCACCAGGGTCACAGCGCCGCCAGATTCCCGACTATCAGGGAATTGGGACCCTGAAAGCTGTGCCATGACCATGAAGTCAGAGACACTGGCCGCTCCCCACTTCCTCGAACCCTTACTACCCAACCCCTCCTTCTCCACATTCCTCCCCTTACCCACCATTACCTACTCCCTCCCCAGGCAAACTGAAAGTTCAAGGTCAACTTTCTCCCCACTCCCCCATGCCTCAACCTACTTCTTGGACCCCGTCTACACACTGGACTAACCCCCCACTCCCAATCCTCCCCTGTCTCCTCTCATACCAGATCTCACCATAACCCTGCCCTTCTCTGTCCTCTCTGGGAGGTAATGGGAGCTGATGGCATTATTAAAGTCCAGGTTCCCTTCTCTCTTCTGGATCTCTCTCAGATAGAAAAGTTGTTGGGTTCCTTCTCTGCTAATCCTTCTGTTTATATTAAGGAGTTTCACTATCTGTCCCAGACCACGAAGTAACCTGGCATGACCCCTATGTCATCCAGGCTTCTACTCTCACTCCTGAAGAGCAAAGTAGAATTCAGGCAGCAGCTAGACAGTACACAAACCAGACTCACCTAGTAGACAGTAAAGTCCTTGTGGGGAAAGTGTCTGTGCCAGCCACAGAACCATAATGGGATTATCAACCTGGCCAGATGGCTGACAGAGGTGGAACATCATGGTCCGACGCCTCCTTCAGGATATGGAGATGGTCTCAGAGAAAGTAGTTAATTTTGACCAACTTCAAGAAATCACACAGCTAGCTGAAAAAAAAAACCCAGCCAGTTTTAAAAATTGATTACAAGAGACCATGGTCCAATAGATTAGACTGAACCCAGCCTCCCCAGCAGGAGCCATGGTTCTGGCTACCCATTTTATTTCTCAGCACCAGATATTAGGAAAAAAAGTCTAAAAAGGCTGAGGAAGGTCCCCAAACCCTCATACAGGAATTGGTAAAAATGACTTTTAAAGTTTTTAATTTTCAAGAAGAAATAGCTAAGTCCTCCAAAGGAGGCTGCAACAGGCAGCAATGCTCCAAGCCCAACCCCTAGCAGCTGCTCTGAGGCCACAGGGACTCCCAGAAGGCGGACAAGGGAAGTCAACCACAGGGCTCTATCCCACTGGAACTCAGCCTAATTCAACCCTGCTGGTAGCCTGCTACCCTTCGTCCTTCTCTCCCAGACCCTAGTTTCCTATTTCTGAAACCCACCACTAAGGCCTATTATCACCTGTCTCTTATCTCAAGGACTTTTGATTTCTATCCACTCACCCTCTAACACTCCAATCCTTTCTGTGCATAATCCCTCTGGTGCTTACAATTTGGTTTAAGACCTCTGCCTCATAAATGAGGCAGTCATTCCAGTTCACCCACTGGTTAACAACCCATACAATCTCCTGTCTAAAGTCCCTCCTACCACCTCCTACTTTACATTCTGAACCTAAAAGATGCCTTCTTCACTGTCCCTTTATACTCTGATTCACACTTCCTCTTTGCCTTGTCCTGGGAGGGCCCTGACTCCTGGTCCTCCAGCCAGCTTACACGGACTGTTCTCCTTCAGGGGTTTCGGGACAGCCCCCATCTCTTTGGCCAAGCTCTGGCTTGAGATCTCTCAAACGCTGACCCAGGTCCTGGTATGCTCCTCCAGTACGTTGATGATCTCCTTCTCTGCAGTCCTACACTGTCTCTGCCCCGACAGGCCACCTCAGCACTCCTGAACTTCCTCAGATCCCTGGAATATCAAGTCTCACCAACTAAGGGTCAGCTGTGCTCTCCTACAGTGGTATATTTGGGTGTCCAACTTAGCCCAAGATCTAAGACCCTCACCTCTGACAGAGTTGAGGCCCTGTAGGATTTACAGCTCCCAACCACAGGGGCACAGATCCTCTCATTTTTGGGCCTGCTAGGGTTCTTCCTTCATTGGATTCCTAACTTTGCCATTACAGTCAAACCTCTGTACCAGGCAGCCAGAGAGACCCCCATGGGGCTTCTCATCCACCCTGCCATCATCCACTGCCCCTTCTCTCTACAGCGAGATGTCCTTCTAACAACCCCTGCTCTTGTTCTTCCAGATCCCATGAAACCTTACCTTCTCTATACAGATGAGAGGTTAGGAGTGGTCATGGGACTTTTAACCCAACAGCTTCAAATCGAGCTGTTGCCTTTTTATCCAAACAGCTGGACTTCGCCATCTGTGGATGACAACCATGCCTGAGAGCCTTGATGGCAGCAGCTGAACTCACTTGGGATGCCCTCAAGATCACCTTGTCCAGGTCAATCATGGTATATTCCACCTACTGCCTCTCAGACCTTCTGAGACACTCTCCTCTCTCTCTCTTGGGCCCTTATGAGTCAAGGTTTTTCATTTACTGTTTCTAGAAAACCCCCAAATTATTTTGGCCTCCAGTCCTGCCCTAAACCCCACAACTCTCCTTCCTGCTTCCTACCTCTCCAGCTACACTTCTCACTGAGTGTGAACCCACAAACACCCAGATCTCCCCCCAAATTACCCCATGCCCACAGGAAGTAGCCAGACTTGATATAATGCCCTTTTTCCAAAGAGAGCCTAAAATGTTGGTCATAAATATCACCTCAGCTTCCTGTCACTTCTTACACAAAGAGTCTGGAATGTAATCCCAGCCCCCAGCATCCATCTTTGGAAGCTCCCTCCCCTAACCCCTTCAAACTTTGACCTTTCCCCAGGAAAGGTCAAGACTATTCCCACAGGATATTTAAACTGTCTCCCAGAAAATAAACATGTGGTCTTTCCTCTTCCTCTTCGGTGATTCTATCGACTTTCTATTCCCACCTCGGGCCACCCAAGAGCACAGATGTTCAATTAAACCTGTATATCTTTTATTTTGGTCTCATTTGGTCTTATTGGGATTATTTGCATAGGCAGAGAGGCTCATTCTTAGGAATTATTCCTAACACCCACAGTTCAAATCACTCTCAGCACCACTGTCTTCCATGCTCCTACTAGTATGGCCCATTAATCACGGTTTAAACATTCCATTGCTTTCCTAACCCAAAGGAGCGATGTCTAAATTCCTTCAAACAAAACTTGGTCAGGTCTGTCACAGCAATATCTCATTTCTGATACCAAAGTCTGTCTTGGTTAGGGTTCTATTGACACCATGTCAATGGCAACTCTAATAACGGAAAGACATTTAATTGAGGTGTCTTATATTTTCAGAGGTTTAGTTCATTATCATCATGGTGCAACATGGTGGCATGCAGGGTGTGATATGGCAGCATGCAAGTAGACAGGGAGCTGGAGAAGTAGCTGAGTGTCCTACATCTTGGCTTGAGGCAAGAGGAACAGATTTGAAGCACTGGGCTTGAGCATATTTGAGACCTCAAAACTTGCCTCCACAGTGACACACTTCCTTCAAGAAGACCACATTTATTTGACAAGACCATACCTCTTAATAATGCCACTCCCTTTGGAGGCCATTTTCTTTCAAACAACCACAAATGATTAGAGGAATGGATTTTACCCCAAAAGAAAGAGTTCCTAAAAAAACAGAGGCACCTGCAGCCCAGTTCTGAATGATGACACCAATATTTGCACAACTCTCACAGATGGTTTAGCCTCATAGAAAGGAGGCACATGGGAATTTTGCATTTCATTTAGTGACTAGATCTTAATCCTGCTATTGAGTGTTCTGCAGACTCTTTCTCCTAATTTTCTGGGGTTTGTTATTATTACTTTTATCTGTTTACTTGCCTGCCTTCATTCTTTACTTTCATTTCCTTTTTCTCCTTCAGGAGAATAGTTAAGTTCAAAACCCCCTGGATTATTCCTAGTTTCAAGTCTCAGGACCATGTGTCACCTTAGGAAGACCGCTCGGCCTTTCTCTGACTCACTTTCCCCATTTATCAAGGTGGCTACAACAACAAGGCCTACTCCTTAGAGTTGCTTCAAGAACAAACTAGTCTAAGATACTTAAAGTGCTTAAGTCATTTCTGACACATATAGTTGCTACTGAGCTTTTTGTACATTTAAACAGCCACTGAATAAATTAGCTTCATTCATGTGGACATATATAAACATTGCTTTTGTACCTTTTAATGACAGTATTGCAGTGTGTAGTAGTTCTTGAACATTTCAAAACTTATCAAGAAGCACTCTACAGCCGGGCGGTGGTGGCGCACGCCTTTAATCCCAGCACTCGGCAGAGGCAGGCGGATCTCTGTGAGTTTGAGACCAGCCTGGTCTACAAGAGCTAGTTCCAGGACAGGCTCTAAAACCACAAAGAAACCCTGTCAAAAAAAAAAAAAAAAAGCACTCTACAGCATCAACTGAGTTTTTGATTTCCACTATTCTTTGTCATGATGTGGCCACAGCACAGTCTGCTTGCAAAGCAGATTGTTTCCTCTTCAGAATTTTCTTGACTGTCTACTTTTTCTTAGAAAATGACCCAAGTCACCATTAATTGGCTTTTTTTTTTTCCAGAGCCGTTGGCAATTCCCATTTACTTTGTGACCAATTCCAACTCCATCTCTTGGAAAAGGCTGAGTTTATCTTTAAAGAACTAACCATTTCCTTAGAAATTCACATTAGAAGAACTTCCTGGATGTTCAGATCAAATTGGTGTTTTAAAAAGGCTCCCATTTCAACTTCTTAACTTTTTACCAAGAATCCTGCTTTTAATTCTAGCAAAGGATTTTCCCTAGAAAAGACCCATAAGTCACCATCCTTCCTCAAAAGCAAATTATTTCTCTCCATTTCATCTTGAGAACACAAAGCCTTTGACACTCTTTTTAGAGAGTAATTGGCTTTTGTCTCTTCTTCCATGTGAATGGGCTTTTGCAATTGAACCATTATAATCTGAACAAACTCAAATGGACAAATAACCTCTATACAACTTCTGTATTATAACTTCATAATGGAAAAGGGTGTTTTTACTGCTGAGAAGAGGGCAGGGATTGACTATTTTCTGTTACTAGCTACTTCATACTGAATGGGCAATTTAAACTTCAGGGATATTGCCATGCTTTAAAAAGTCAGCTTAAAATTGTGGGTTTTTTCCTTGTTGTTGAACTCAGAGCTGCCCCTTGTTCGTGATCCTTCTGCCTTGGATGCTGAGATCATACATGTTCATATACCACTAGCCTGGCTACGAAAGGAAGCCAACTATTTTGTAGTTCTAGCTACCAATCATGAAGCCATTGCTAGGCTTATTTGCGAATTTTTTCTTTTAGGTCTTAATAGTGTCATTTTTTTCAAAGATTAGAGAGAGGGCTGAGTTGGAGACACACTTGGGAATAACAAAACAGGAAATAGTCTTGTTTTTAGGTAGTGTTTTGTTCATACAGCGGAATGCAATGAAAATATTTCTTGAAAGTTTTCACTGGGCCTACAGAAAGAGAGTCATACCTGTACTTTTCTGTTTTCTACTTGTTACAATATCTACTGGCTGCTGTATGGACTCAATCTGAGAGCTTGAGATATGCTTTTAAAAGGAAAGGGACTCATGATTTCAAACTTTTGAAGTTTTCAATGGGATAGTTCAAATGGTAATGGGAAGAGAACACTAAGTGCCTTATTCTTTTCCTCATAAACTAAAGAAATCAAGAACCTGTACCAGATTCAAATACTTCTGTCTTAATTATTTACATTGAAGAACTACAAATTGTAAGCATGTAGTAACAGAAAGAAATGTTTCATACATGTTTGACTCTTATAATGTCTTTAACATGTGTTTTTTGATAATCTTGGCAATGTTTCGGGTGCTTTGGGGGTGGTTTTATAGCTATCAAGGCAAGCTATCTTTGGCATATCAATGAGCTGATCAATTACAAACCAATAGAGCGCTGCATCTTCAGCATATCATTTGCATTCTGATTGCAGGTCATGATTTCTAGAAGCTCTGAGGTGACACAGACACACCTGTCTTTTCTGGGAGAGGAAATGTGCAACAGCAAGAGAAACCTCCCCACAAATCATTAGTCTGAACTCATTGCCCTCAAATGATATCTACTCTTTTAATTATGTTTTGCTAAAGACTGCTAATAAAAGCAACCTTCCAGGGAAAGACTAAGAAACTGTTTCAGAATAAAGGAGATTAAAGAAAGATAATAAGGGGCTGGAGAGATGGCTCAGTGGTTAAGAGCATTGCCTGCTCTTCCAAAGGTCCTGAGTTCAATTCCCAGCAACCACATGGTGGCTCACAAACATCTGTAATGAGGTCTGGTGCCCTCTTCTGGCCTGCAGGCATACACACAAACAGAATATTGTATACATAATAAGTAAATAAATAAATATTTTAAAAAAAGAAAGATAATAATTTGAATGTAATACATATTCTATAACTTTTTTAAACCATAAAAGCAATATTAAAACCCTTGGTTAAGTCTGTAAGTTAGACAAGAGCATTATGCTACATCAATTTTAATTTTCAGAGTTTGATTTGATTACAAATTATTCAAACCAATTAGATGATACAGATTTTCTAGTTAATTTTAACAAATAATTGCCACAATTTCATTCATGTTCTGTGGTGTATGATGTTGTGTTTGAATGGGAACTTTGTTTAACATTTGTTTTATTTTTAATTATATTTGTGCATACATGATTCTCTGTCTGTGTTTGTGTACATGTATGTGACCGTGTGTGTGTGTGTTTGTGTATGTGTCTGTATGTGTGCACTTGTGAGTGTGGTGCTCAAGGAGACAACACGCATCAGATCACTTGAAGTTGGGGTTACAGGTGACTGGGAATTGAACATATGTTCTCTGCATGAGCAGAACATGGCCTTCCCCTCAGCATGTCTCTCCAGTCCTTAGGATGGGAAATTCTGAGAAAGACAATGAAGGAGTTACAACTGTAAAGTTCAAGTAAAAAGGTTTATCTATTTTGTAAAGTGATAATAAGGATTCTCTGAGTTATAGTTAAAGCTCAAAGAACACTAGCTAACTGGTTGTGCACTCAGTAGTGACTAACAGCAAGATAACTGTAATTCTTTCTTATGGATTTTATAGTTAAAAGAGATAAGCTTATTACCTCAACTTATTTGTAGTAGAGTATTGAGACACAAACAAATGCCACCAGTGAGGATGACCTATGCTCATTTTGGGGAGAAAATATAAATCTGAGTTCCTAGGTGAAAATTCTCAGTCCTACTGACAGAACTTTCTATGCACTACCTGCAAAGACACTCCAGAACACCACCCTGATACTAAGTCTTGCAAAGCATGCTTCTATTTCAAACTTACTGTTGAAATATCGGCTGGCATAGTGCAGTGTTGATTAAACTGTGGGTGATGTTACATTAGAATGCAGTAGGACCTGTTTAATGGGGGTAGCAACCAGAAATATAAAACAGGTTTAGTTACAGTAGATTAGGATGTTTAGAGTAAAATGTGCATACAGAGGTAAATATTGTTTTAAGAATGTTATTTCAGGAATATTATGTATGCATTGGGTTGAAGTACAAAATATGTTCCCCACTGTAAGTTTTGACCAATGAATAGACTGGGAAAGGAGGCCTGACTAGCAGCACATGCCTCACTTCAAATATATAACTCATTGGGAACTATATGCAAAAGGGCATTGATTGACTCATGACTCTCCCACAATAGTCTCAAACAAACAAACAAACAAACAAGCAAGCAAACAATCAATAACAAAGACCCTTTTCTCCAGTTCCTGTCCACAGGAAACTTCACTTTAATCTCTGGGTATCTGAAGTTATGGAACCACAGCAGTCAGTAACCATCAGTATGTGATGGAGGAGGGTCATCTTTCTATCTGTTGCTTTCATTGGTTAATTAATAAAGAAACTGATTGACCTCTGATAGGGTAGAATTTAGATAGGCGGAGTAAACAGAACAGAATGCTGGGAGAAAAAAGCCGAGTCAGGAGTAGCCATGATTCGCCCACCAGACACAGACGCAGGTTAAGATCTCCCTGGTAAGCCACCAGATTGTGGTGCTACACAGATTTTTAGAAATGGATTAATCTAGATATGAGAGCTAGCCAGTAAGAGGCTAGAGCTAATGGGCCAAACAGTATTCAAAAGAATACAGTTTCCGTGTAATTATTTCGGGTAAAGCTAGCAGGGTGGCGGGACGCAGCCCGCCACACCACCAACAAGTATGTACGATGTATGGATTGAAGCTAACAGCATCAGGAGATCAGGAGTAAAATGATTGGCCTGCAGTCTGAGGCAAGGTAAACAGGCTATTGTATACACATTCATTCCATTTCAATTTTGTTGATTGCTGTTTTGGAACAGTATCTTACTATGGTGCCCAGGTTGGTCTCAGGTTCACAGTCCTCGGGCCTCAGCCTCCGGAGGAGGGAACATCGTCATCCTCTGCCACCATGTATAGTTTCCATCCTTGTGCTTAAAGAGTTGGGTATTTGTGCAGGAGCATTGTTTCTGGCACCTTTGAGAACAGCTCCCTCCTGGCTTATGGGAAACTCTCAGACCTTTGCATGGAGACCCCGTTGCTGACTCCAGAAAAGCCACATTACTGCAGGAATGGACCGCTTGCCCTCAAGTCCCACACCTTTCTTTGATATTCCTCACTGGATGCTTTTATGATGTAGAAGGTTCTGCTGGATTCCAGGGAGAAGAAACAAAATACCTTTCTAGTTTGGGGGCTTAATATTCAGCAGAAAAATACTAATTTACCTCTTCCATGTTTTCCTATTTTCTTTTCCTCTTTCTCCTTCCTCCTCTTTAATAAACACCCACAGCTATGCCTAACCTAGGAAATTGGCAACAAGAGCTGGACTGATCCTTATTGCCTCCAGGAAACATGACAGCATCTGCTGCTGAGCAGATACCCATTGGAATCAAGGGCTGTTGTTAAAGGAAAGGCAGGGAAGGTACATTATCATTTCAGGCTGTCATCACCATACAGCTTCACTGACCTCCAGCATTTATGGAAAGACAACCAGAGGGTGAAGGGCAGAACCAGGAGGCAGCGAGGAAAAGTGAAAGCTGTGTTTTCTCTTTTCTTTAACTAGAAGGATGGACATATGACCTGGGGATATTGCTGCTTCATTTCTAGGTGACTAAGTTGACCTCCTATCACTTTAAACTTAGTCACCTAGAAATGGTTACAACAGCCGGGCGGTGGTGGCGCACGCCTTTAATCCTAGCACTTGGGAGGCAGAGGCAGGTGGATCTCTGTGAGTTCGAGACCAGCCTGGTCTACAAGAGCTAGTTCCAGGACAGGCTCCAAAACCACAGAGAAACCCTGTCTCGAAAAACAAAAAAACAAAAAAACAACAACAAAAAAAGAATGTTACAACAATTAATTTACAATATTAACTTTACAATTTAAGACAGAATAGTCAACTATTACATGTTTGAAGCACCTGGGTTCAGCTGTATCTTTTGGCTTCGACTGACTAATTCACCTTAAAAATTTAGGACAAGATTGCTTGTATAATATTTATTTCTTCATCTTATGTGTTTATTTATTTTTTTTTTGCGTGTATGCCTGTTCACCACTAGTATGTGTGTGACTGGTACCCATGGAGGTCAGAAGAGGACATCAGATTTATTGGAACTCAAGATATGGATGGTGGTGAGCCACTATGTGGGTGGTGGCAATCGAACCCAGGTTCTCTGGAAGAGCAGCTAGCGCTCTTAACCCACGAGCAGTCTCTCCACCCTGTAACCTTGAACTTTAGGAGCTGGTAAAATGACAAAGGTCAGCTTGATTGATGATTTGTTCCTTGTTTGCTCACACAAGGAATTTGATGGAAGTTTTGTCCCTGTCCCTTTTCTTGAATTTTCTTTTTCTGAAATTTCAGAAAAGTTTCAAGTAAAGCACTTATTTAGCATCCTAAATTGCAGCACTAATATGCCTAAATATATGAACATTTTTGGATTTTTAAATTTTTTACAATAATGTGAAGTTGTTGTGTCCTGTCAAAGTCAAGCATTTTGCATGTAGAAAAATATTTGGAATCTTGGACTGTACTTATTTACTTTCTCCTAGGTTTTTCATCATAGACACTGGGTTTTTAGTCAAGAGACATTCTGGCCCTTTTGATTCATCTCTTACAGCCTAATTTCTGATGATATTCATTTGTTAATGAGTTCAGTCACTCAGTTCCTGAATGAGCAGTGGGCTGTTATCTCTCTGATTCTGTGTGGCATTCTTCCCATGTCTTCCCCCGACATTGCTGTACACTAGGATGTCTAATTTTATTGAAGAATTATCTGTCTACCTTTAGCAACACAGAAGTGGTTTCTATGACTCTGAAAAAGCAGGCTGAGAATAATTCTAAACAAAGACTATAGAAAAAGCACACAGTATGCAATAGCTCTTTCTAGTCTCGGCAAGACCATCTGTTCAAAAAAAAAAAGATCTTGTTCTTTCCAGAGTTATATTTTAAAAGGGTTAAGCATTCATTCAGATAATTGGACTTCATTGCTGTGAAATTTCATCAAAGTGTCCTCAATCTCGAGCTGATATCCAGGTCCATTTTGCCAATCGGATAAAACCTCCTAGATCTTTTTCCTAGAGGCATGAGTGGTTAACTTGATCTCATTGTGCGGCGAAAGTGTCTGTGCTACACATCATTTTTCATAAATGCTGTTTGTTGTGTTAGGAAAACTCCAGAGAGACTCCTTGTTAGAATGGATTTGGGCTGGTAGGGGCACACTGGTACTCGAACCTCTGTTGCCTTATACGGAATCACGGTTTTGCAGTTTAATCATAGAAGAAACAAAGAGACGAAACAGATGCAGGAGAAATTAGCAGATGGAGAAAATAAAGACTTTCTGTGTCATGAAGAGATTAACGATGGTCTTAGAAGCCAGAGGCAGGAAGCCAGGTTTGGAGGTGTACACCTTTTTAATCCCAGCACTCTGAGGCAGAAGCAGAGGGAGAGGCAGGGGAATCTCTGTGAGTTCTCATCTATAGAACAAGTTCTAGGTCAGAACTACCCAGAGACACCCTGCCTTTAAATAAAATGAATGGAAAAAAAGTAGAAAAAGAAAAGAAGAAAATATGAACAAAAAACAGGCCCAAGAAAAATTCCTGATTTTGAAGCATTGCATTCATTTGCCTTAAGCTCCTCTCTTTCTCTCTCTCTCTTTCTCTTTCTTTCTCTCTCTCTCTCTCTCTCTCTCTCTCTCTCTCTCTCTCTCTCCTCCCTTTCCCTCGACTTCCTCACTCTTCCCTTCCTCTTCCACTCTCCTCTCCTTAGAAGGCAAGGGGTTTGAAGACAACTGACTCTGTTTATTTGTCTTTGTAAAGGCAATCACCCCAAAGGCCCGCTGACTTCAGGACCAGCGCTCACAGCCTTTGCCCTGAAAGAGCACTAGGTGGTGCCCATTTGCTTTGCAGTGACAAGGGGATTCCCCAGGGGAGTCACTGGGGGAAGTTCATCAGGCCCCAGACTCCTCCAGCACAAAGTCCTCCTTTAAGAGGTGCCCAGGAGAATGGTGTCCTGTTGTTATTGTTGTTGCTGTCTTTGTTTCTGCTTTTGTTCTCACTCCTTAAAGCGTCCTAGACTTGCCCCTTTTGGGATGGAGTTTTACTTTGAGAAAGAGTATGTGTTTGCAAGTGTGGGGGTGGGAATGGAGAAATATTCCCTTTGGAAAGGAAAGATAAGAGGAGTAAAGGCTGTGCCTTGCCATCTGTGTGTATAAAAGTCACCACCTAAGCGCTTGCCAAGCCTGTGCCCCCGCCAGATCATCTGGACAGTACAGTGCGCATGCTAGCATTATTTTTCTACTTTGCCTATAATCAAGTTGTAAAAAGAATAGCAGGATAGAAGAAAGGTGACTCTTAAATTTCACTTTGCCTCCTCACAAAAATAATTCTTTGTCAAATTAAATCCGGTTAAAGTGAAGATTTTGCATGCCTGTGCCGATTCCCAAAACTGCTACTTAAAGGGGTGGCTTTATACTGCTGGGTTTATTCCTTAAAAAATAATCTTATTAGACATGCTTAACAGCTTGTTGCTTTGTGTTGAAGGAGAGTAGATAACTGGCTAAAATGATGTGTTTTCTGTTTCCCCTGTTTCACCTACTCAATGCACTCTCAGATCAGTTTTAAAATTGAGAATCATTTGGAAGTTTTGTTTTGTTTTGTTTTTTTTGTAAAGATCTGTAGCAGTTGGCATAATCATGCTATTGTCATAAAATAGAAATAGCAAAAAATTCATTTAAATATAAATATGCAAAATGCTTATCTTTCTTTGACTTACATCCCAAAGTTTAGCTGAGTGTAGCTAAGCCTTCTGCATGTATTTGTTTTATTTAAAAAAAAAAAGACAAGAAAAATGTTTTTTTGAATGTCAAACTATGCTCTTCTGGTAAAACCTGAATTGTGCTACAGTGCAGAGAGACAGAGACTTAGTTTCAAAAAGTTAAACTAAGAGCCAAGCTGTATGAAGCCTTGAGAGGCTCCTCTAAGCTCCAACTGCCAGGTCATGCGTCATGGCATGTGGCAGCTCACTGCTCATTAATTCTATTTATACCAGTCTGAGAATCCACCCCACCGAGTTTACATGTGTTAAAATATTCATAACTTATGTTTATTTGGAACAAATATACATTAAAGTCCCGAAACAAGACCATTATGTAAACATAAAACTAGTCATCAATCAAGTAAGCATAGCTCTTTCATGGCCAGCACAGTACAATGTGTTTTGTCAGACATGAGTTAACTGTTTCATCCAGGATTTCCCAAAGAAGGCTCACCTTTTGTTTCTCAGTTCAGCAGAGGGAATAGATTTCATTGAAAGGGATAGATTTGGGGAAGAAGGGATGCTCTGTTACCTCCGACCAATAGCAACATCGACTAGAGCAAATAAGAAAAGCAATTCAGAGCTCTAAAATCTAGAAAAGAGTCCCCAGTTCATGACTTGAACTTGAACTGACAGATATTTCATAAAACATATATCAAGTTAAGCAGATCAGATGAGCACTGGATAAAAGTGGCTGAAAATAGAAATTTTAATTGTATACATTTTTTTTCTCAAAATAAAGGTTATGAAAATTTCAGCCATTGAAAGATGAACCCCAAATCCTAACACTCCAGCAGTCAGTGCTTTGGAACTTGGTGTTCCCCAGTGAGCCCCCTGAATGACTGTCCTTTGGATGATTCTGTGAAATTGACATGGTAGAGATGAATTTCTCTCTGCAAGCTTCTTGAGCAGATACCCAGCACAACGGAAAAATGCAAATTCCCTGTCAAAGTTCAAAGTGGTTCTAGATGAAAATGCATTGCCTAACATACTCAACGCGTCATCTTCTACATTAGCACCATGACAGCATCCAGGACAATCAGTTATTAGGAGCACACTTCAGATTTAACGGAAACCATGGTCATCTTAATAGGTAAGCTGTGTCCTGACCTGCCTGTCTATTTGTAATATCCTAGGGAACTGTGATAAATGTGAATCTTTCATGGAAGGGACCATCTTTCTAGGTTGAGATGCAGACAGTAAGGGAAGCAAATGAGGTGGTCAGGACTCCATTCAGTATTACTGTATGTTTACTCTGAAAACACACACACACACACACACACACACACACACACACTTAGGGACACAAGAGGAAAAGTGAAATATTTTTCCCACGGCCACAGTTCTTGCTTTGGAGTGAAGTTGTTACCTGGGATTGCACATGAATTGTATGTGCCTTTGCTTTAATCAGTAGTGTTGATTTCACACAATGTTTAACTTTCCATTTAGTTTTGGAAGAGAATTTTGGGAATTTTGTACACCACACACACATACACACACACACACACCTTTTAAAGGTGCATTTGGTGGAAATGCTTTATAAAGCAATTATCTAAAATATGGAACAAGCTATATCTACAAAAATTACTTTTATAACTCTCGAAGGAGTTTTAATTATCTGACAATGGGAGGATGGTTTGAAAAAATTGATAACGAGGTTGGGGGAAGCGGCTCAGTGAGGAAAGTCCCTGCACATGAGCATGGGAACTCAGGTTCAGATCCCAAACACCCATGAGAAACTCCTGTGTGTGTGTTTGTAGTCCTAGAGCGCACCGTGTCAGGCAGATAAATGCCAGAAGACCCTGCCTCAAAAAACACAGTGAGGAAGACAGCCCACTGGTAACCTCTTGGTTTCCACACACGCCCCCTGGCATGCAAGTGCACATATAACACACTCAAGCATACATGCACACACAAAAGTTTTAAAAAGGATAATAACATGACTTGATGAAAAATTGTACTGCCAATAAAAAGCATGGGGTATGTAGCAAACAGTGTGGGGGAAAGTAGTGAAAAAAAGTCTGAATATAAGATTAAGTTGTAACATGATTACAATAATTTTATGATATGCAAATAATGAAAAAAATTTAAAGAGTGTACATAAGTCTGCTTGCCATCATAACAAGGACCAAAACTGATGTTGAACCTATTTTCAAGTCTCTATTATTATACTAGGATAACTAAAATGCATTTAAAACATTTTTAAATTATTAAGGAAATCAGGACTCAATTTATATCTTTTCCCTCAAACATCACGATTACTACAGACTTTTGAGAGAAATCAGACAACTCCCACTTTCAAAAAATGTTAACTCTGAAGATCTTATCCAAGAGTGGAGTTTTTAGTTTTCAGTAGTCAAACCCATTTTATTAAAAAAGGCTCAGTGAGATATTCTTCTGTGTATTATACCGAACCCCAAACCAGAGCCTTTTTACCTACCCATTCTCAACCCCCTTGCACAGCCTTTTCCACAAAGGAAACAAAGGGTTCGTATCCAAACCACCGCGAACTCTTCTCATTATGCTGAGAAGTTTGAGACACACTTTCATGTGGATCTTGGCCTCTGTACAGCACCACTATGCCTCATTTTCATCTGAGACCTGAACATATTGGGGAAACGAGAGCCTTCCTTTCTTTTATTCTGTCATTTTCCAGCCCTCCCCCAGCCACTGGCGGTGATGGGCATATGGCAGGCACCCTCCACGGATTCTCAAACAACAGGAGGGACCTGATTTCAATTCCTACATCCTGTCATCAGTGACTCTTGGGATATTTTGTTCTTGCAAGGCTAAGGATGTGATTCGAATTTACCATAAGGACGGAGCTTAGCGGGGTGCCATTTTTACCACTAGAGCCCTCCATCCGTTAATTAAACATGATACAGACCACCACATGTGTTTGTAAAAGAAGATGAATGCAGCTAAGTCAGCGCAAATGAGGAATCCCCATCCTGGAAGATCACACTTTTCGAAACTCAATACTTTTAAGCCTTCGTCAGTTTAATCCCTCAGACTGCTTTGTGCAACTTGAAACCCTGAGCTGTCATCTTCAGCCAAAAATACAGCATAACTTCTTTAGCTTTTACCCCATTGTTGAAATCAGCATTCACAATGCCCAGCAAAGATCAAACCTTTCAGCGGACTACAGGGCAGTCTCTGGCCGCCTGCAACACCAGAAACACATTTAACAAATATTTCATTTGCTTTAACATGAAAACTTCCCCTTTCCTGGTCCTCCTTTTTTTTTTTTTTTTTTTTTTCTTTCCTGGGGAGCTCAAGGCTACCCCCAAGCTGTGCATTCCATCACTGTGGTCAGTTAGGTTTATGGCCTTAACAAAAGGATTTTCCCCTCCACGTGCTACAGAGTCCTGTTAAATCAGCACAATTACAGAGACACAGGATAGGTGTTCAGCAGAGATCAAAGCTCATCTACAGAAAGCTCCCTAGGAATTCAGAATTCTTTTTGAAAAGTGCTCAGTTTACAAAGTAGAGAGGTATTAAACCCCAGGAATTATAAAGAAAAAAAAAAGCCTATTTCGAATAATGTTAAAGTCCGACAGTAGTTCCTACACGATCGCCTTCTGCCACTCTGTGAGTATTATTCCTAATATCTACTCACAGCACACCAATAATAGCTCCAAAGGAACCGTTGTGCTCCAAAGACATACGCACATGATGGGTCCTTAATATCAAATGCATTACCTGCTCAGTAGGTACATTTTAATCTCCATATCCTAGCTCAGGGGAAGGGAAAGAAAATAGCCTGTAAATTTCTGCAGAAGGAAAACAATGCACCAGCCTAGGTATGGAGCATGGTGTCATATAGTGGGGTTACCCCACCCTACCCCTGCTCTATTTTCCACACTGAAGGACATTGGTTGTTCTGTCCTGGGCTGTACCAGGTCTCATCAGCACCTGCCCCTAGTCCAGGAAAAACAGTCCAATTACAGTTGGGAGCCAATTGAAATACCCAAGCTTAGGCCATGTAATATTTCCTTTACCTTGATAGGCTACAACACACACGAGAGAGAGAGAGAGAGAGAGAGAGAGAGAGAGAGAGAGAGAGAGAGAGAGAGAGAGAGGGAGGGAGAAGGGAGGGAGGGAGAAGGGAGGGAGGGAGGGAGGGAGAACAAAGCATATGCACACACATGAATGAGTGCATGGATTCTAATAGTTGTCAATTTTGTTTCAGAATGACATCGATAAACCTTGGGTATTGTTTATTGTTCGCACCACCATATGGTTACAGGAATTTTCAGTGAGGAGATTTTTAATGTCCTTTTTTTTTTCATTTTTTAATTTTTTTCTAGCATCCTTCTATTTCTTCACTGATCATTATCATCGTTGTTATCACCATTGTTTTTGTTACTATTACTATTGATACTGTATCTTGCTGTATAGCTCATGCTGGCTTTGAACTCATAATTCTTCTTCGGCTGCTAGAGTGTTAGCAATACAGGTGTAAGCCACCACACCCGACTAAGATGCCTTTCTTGGCACCCCTTTCCTTAAGTCTGGTCATTTCTCTGATGTCAGATAGCATTCCATAAGGCAGGATAATTAGGATGAGCCTGGCATTGACTTCTGGGCTTCAACAAAGAAAGATGGGTGAGACAGCTATCCAGGTGTGCTTCCCTGTGCCTGTGATCCCAGCATTCAGGGAAGTGGAGCAAGAGGATTGGTATTGTTTAAGGGTATCATGAGCCACCAAGTGAGCACCTGATTCATAAAACAAGACAGCAAACAAATGGACAAAAAAGGCAACTTCTGTCAGGACATTTTACATGTCTGCTTAGGAGAAAACATTTGAGGTTTATAGTGTCCAGGAATATTAACTTGAAAAAATGCAGAGGCAGATATGGGGCTCTCATTTTGCCCCGTATATCCATTTTAATAACACACAGCAACAGTAATAAAAAATAATAGCTGATATTTATTGGCTCTTTGTTTTGTGCCAGGCTGTTTATCTAGCAGGTCACACGGAGTATAACGTTTAATAAGGCAGGTTCCACTACTCCATCTATTCTCTAGAGAAGAGGACTGGCACAGAGGGTCGATGAAGGCTGCCAAAATCGCATAGTGAGGAAAGGGAGGAGATGCTTTCAATCTGTGTTACAAGGCTGGAAGCGGAGCTTCTTCAGCCTTTCTTTGGTTTGAATTTTATTTTGTGCTATGACCTGAGCATTCTGTTTTATGGTTTCTTTTATTTGAATATAGCTTTCAGGAGAATTCGAAACTTTGCAGTAAATGAACTGCTTTTAATTTGGTATCGAATGTGGAATGTAGCCTTCAACTATTCTGCGTAGTGTTTTGAGACTGGCTCTCTCACAGGATCTGGACTTCAGTGTTTCAGTTGGACTTTTTGCTCAGAAAGTCCTAGCGGCCCTTCCATCACTATTGCTTAAAGGACGGGGAGAGCAGGTACCTGAGGCCACACCCAGGCTTTAACTCTGGTGCCAACATTCAGGTTCAGGACTTGACACCTACATGGTGGGAAGCTCTGATCCACTGAGCTGTCTTCCCGGCCTGCATTAGAGTCCTATTCTTGGGTAATTATTTAAATTCTCTTAGATTCCAGTAGTTAACTATTGACAAAATGAGAGAAAAAAAATAATGCCTCTCATTTGGTGCTATCCTTGGAACTAAATCAAATAGCATATTTTTTAACACTAAGTGGTGGTCTAAGAAACATTACTTGCCCCACACCTTTGCAGATATAGCTACAGATGATCACCCTTCTCCCTACAAAGATCTTGGAAGTGCTATTAACTGTCCAGCACTGTGTTGGAAAGAAGGACCTTATTCTGGGGTCTTTGATAAAGATTTAGGTTTGTGTCTATTCAGAACATCTCCTAGCTACTCCTGCCAGATCTGAGGCTCTGAACACTCTCCATAGAACCTTGCTTGATAGCTGGACATCAAGGGGACCCTCGAATCAGGGGAAAAGGTTCAGTTTCAGTTTACAGATTATGAATTTGGCATTTTCTAAAAATCCCTCATCTGTGTACATTGTCAGACCTCATAGGACAAACATTTCACCCCTCTGATTGGCAACAATGTATTCCATTCTGTCCCTTTAAAACCTCATGACCCAATGTTTCAAGACAGTTACTTGTTCCTTAGGCCATGGAGACCTGGCCTGCAGGTGTCTACAGTCTCTGCTTCCACCGGTCTATAATAAATATTAATAATCTTTCAATTAATCTACTACCTTTCTAAGTATTGTATTTCTTTCACAGTTTAAGAACACACTTGGCATTTTACCAAAATGCTAACCTTTGGAGAAGTCGTTTTATCTTTCATTGATCTGACTATGTCTGCAGAAACATGCAGAGACAGTCTTCCCAAAAGCGACTGTTGTGTAAACCGTTAATTCAGCTTTTTGATGAGCTCTTTGGCTTTGCTTCCTTCTCTTTGCAGAACTTTCCTTCTGCACTTCCCATCGACCTGCAAGGCTCCATCTTTACAAGCATTCAAGAAACAGCTTCACTGAAGGCATGCTCTATAAAAATATGATTTTAGTGAGCTGTGACATGTTGGCCCTGCTTGGACAGTGATGCATCAAGATAATTGTGCAATTGCCTTTTAACCAAGGGCTCTTCTAGTCTACTAGCATCTGCACAGAAACACCTGGCACTTAGAACATTTGCTTTCCTTCAGCGTTGCCACATTTAGCAGATAAAAAGTATACTGTGCCTAGTTAGATTAGTGTGGCAGAAAAATAAATTTTATTATTAGTATGTGTCATGCAGTATTTATGATGCACTTATTTTGAAATATTCCTTATGGTTTATCTGATATTTAGTTTAATTGGCCTTCCTGTATTTTATCTGGCAACTTGTTTTCTCTCTCTCTCTTGTATAAATAAAATGATCTCAGTTCAGCTTCTTTCTACTCTTTGGAGATTTCACAATGTGGAGTTGGCAGGTGGCTCTGTTTTTTATAAGCCTGTGGAGGAATCTGAAAGCAAAATATGAAGAAATGGATTTGAGGTAGGGACACTGATTCTCTCCAAAAAATCTACCAAGCCACTGATTGTGACTGCATAATTTTCTGATTTGATCTCTTTATTTTTCTTAAATACAAAAGTAAGGAAGACTCAATTAAAAGGGTGAGGAAAACTCAGATCTATGATTATTTCTTCCTTTCTTCATTCAACAATACATATGTAAGGAAGGTGTGCAGTGTGTTGGTACTGGGAGGTAGTGAAAATAACAGATTTTCATTCTGCCCACTTCCATACAGATTCAGGGGCACTGTGTGCTTGGGTAGTAATGGCTGTGGTTTTGAACAGCAAAGGCTGGAGGTGCCTGAGTCAGGCTTCTCGCCTTATAAAGCAGCAGTAGATATAATCCCCAATACTGACAACTAGCGATGCATATGCTATCAGAAGTCTTTTAGTCCTCCCTCTACAGAACAGCTATATCCTTAAACATTATAGTTATACCACTACTTACATTTTTTTTAACCTACATCAAAGCAACACCTCTGCTTTCTCACAGCATTAAGTTAAAGTATGACTTATTCTATATTTTTAAAAGCCAGAGGGTCAAAATACGGTTCAGGAAAAATGCTTCATTTTTCAGACATCAAAACCACTCCTCTATTAATTTTAAGTCATTTTTATTCATTTTGAGGTTTATGGAGAGTCTTATATGTTTTTGATTGGATTCATTCAAATAAGCTGTACAGCTGTTACTATGCCTTGTAATTTTTTTCATTACACTAAAAAGCCTTTTAAATCACTGCTACTTAGAATTATATTGAAAATACTTGTGATACTTTTATATACAGTGAGTTTAGTGCCAGGATGTGAAAGCAAATTGATTGTGGGCAATTCTGTGCTTGAGCACCCAGAGGAAAAAGAATTACACCAGTAACCCTGGGGACCCGCAGACAACAAGCGTTTCTGTACACTCAGACAACCACTGGCAGGTGAAAAAAATGGAGAAAAGATTGCTCAGTTCTTCTCTGAAACCATATAAACACATTTTAATTCAGAGAAATATTTTTTGAAGCAGAAAAACCACCTCAAGAGACACTTATGTTTAATGTTTTTAATTTAGTAAAACGAGCATCAAGAAAAGTATGTCATCTTTGCCATAGCTTCAGAAAGTCTCCTAAGAGTGTCTGAAATAGAGACAGCCTGCTGTCCGGAGGATGTGTGGACTGAGAGGTGCTACCTGGGTCAGAGGATAAAATTCATGGAGACATTTTACCTCTCACCCCCTGGGCAGAGTCAGAAGTCCTTGGGGTGTCTAAGCAGAGTCTGTAATGACATATACCTCAGCCAGCTTGAAGAGCTGACACGCTTGAGGAGTGATCTCAGACTGTAAGGCAAGAGAGTGAATTAACACTTTAGGGAGGAGCCTTTGGTCAGGATTAGGATCCTTGGTGTCTGGGCACTTCAGAGTGAATTTGTCAGAGAGAAAAGGGACAAAACATAGACATTCCAGACTGGACATCAGTAGTCAGACTAACCGTGTACAGTTCAGTTCCTTCACCTAGCCAGCTTTGGTTGGGAGAGGTAGTGAGGACTCTTGAAGCGATTGACACAAAAGGTGAGAATGTGTTTTCTTTCATGGACCATGAATTCTTGAAGAGAACAAAAGGGACCATGTCTGTAGCTTAGTTGGCTTGCGGACAATATGGTTCTGAAAGAAAGTGAGGCCTCTCAAGCGCAAGTATTTTTCTACCAAGGACAGGACCTCGATCAGCTTCTGGGGAACCTCAAAAACAGAGGTCTAAAATTACTCATGGGAGGGGTGCCTCTTTATCCTGAAGATAAAAAGGTGTTGAAGAGGGTGTTCCATGCAAGTTCTTAACTCTGGTGTCTCACATCTTGAAGAGGGTGTTCCATGAAAGTTCTTAACTCTGCTGTCTCACATCTGTCCTCACCAAGATGTTTAGATATGAAGGACCCATAGTGGGGGTCCTGCAGCTCACAGCCCATCTTTGAATCCTAGCTCCAAAACTAATGAACTGTGCAAACGTGGGCAAATTATCCATCCTGTCTGCGAAAAACACCATCAAGTGCACCTTCAGTAACTGGCTAGGAGACTTATACTCTGGGTGACTTTTGTGGTTGCCTGTACTGAGGAAACAAAGGTGTATTAACTCAGGCAACAAGTACCATTTTCAGACACATTTATCAAAGTGGTTGTCATGATTCTAATAAGGTTCTGGCTAATAATCTTTGTGATCAAGTCCCTTGTTCAACCTTGCATCCTAAGGCATCCTCTGGTCCAGCGCTTTTCTTTTGCAGATAACTACAGTTCCTGGAAGTGGGTCCCAGGATTGATACTGCCAACATCATGGACTAAGTTCCCTTTCCATTGTTTTCTAATGTGTTCTGGTTCTTGACACCAGGTAAAGTAGACCTGGTTGGAACTTTCAGAGCAATTAGTAGGAGTATGAGGTCTTTCTTACTAATTTTCACCTGAGATGGACCCGTGTGAATTTATTAATACATTCCACAGACCTAAACCAGTTTGCCCTGAATACTATATACCTATGTGATGGGATGCTTTGCCAGTCACATCACTGAGTAGTCAAGAGAGGCCCTTTTTGGTCTTTCTAAGAGACGGTGGCTTGACTCACAGAGCAACCTAGACATTTTTATCATTCACTGTTATCAGCATCAACTATGTTCTCAAACTTGACATAGATTAATAACTTGGCCTCAGACATACTTGAGAAGTATCTTACACGCAAGTGGTCTTTATGTTCCTGTCCCTTTCTGTAAGGTTCCACTCTGTTTTATCATTTCTTTTATGAAATACACTGTCAACAGCTACTTAGTTGGGTCATATAAGGATGATTGCAGCACTCTGTTTTGATAAACCAGAGCCAGTTGATATCCACGGTGTCTGGCTATCCTTTTATTGTTCAGCCTAGACCTCTGCTCTCTTAGGCTAGAGCTGAACACCCTTCTACTTGCAAGCTTACCATTTGCACTGTAGATGGATGCAACTTCCTGTCTGATGTTCTTGAGAATGCATTATGTAGATTGCAGTTCAATGAGACTGCAGCTGCCGGGTTGTGACACACAGAGATTAATCATCGTGCCTGGGATAGCTTCATGACGCTGACTACCCATTACATCTTACTGAGATTATAAAATGTTGTTTTTAATTTACAAGGCCCACACTTGTACTCACTCACCTCTTTGGTCCTATCAGGTCATTGGAAATTACTGTTATTTCTCATAAGTTTTGACTTTGAAGCTGGAGCTTTCTAATATCAGATTGAGTAACATGTCTAGCAAAGAAAGCGCATCATGTGTTTTATTAGAAGTAAAATAAAAATTTACAGGGAATATTTAAAGAGCTGCTGTGAGAATTTCAAAGACAGCAGCAGTGACTGGGGTGAGGGATTTGCACAGTGCAGAGTGCTTGTGTAGAACCCGGCCAAGCAAAAGAAACAAACACTAGCTTTAAACTCTCAAGAAATCACACAATTGCAAAAATATAAAAGATGTATGCAATAATGAATAACCAATTTAGTTTGATGCAAGTGTAAATGAAAAAGGTAAAGAAGAATTTTCTGGTAAAAATCATTGCAAAAATTTGGCTAGCTGAAATTGGCAGGAACCACCAGCAAGAAATGTATTGAAACCCAAACAGCAGTATCCCTGCGAGGTCTTCTCAGAAACAAAAGCAAAACGTTAAGGTGGCTATAGATGGGACATCTATGTCCGACCTCTCTTCAAGGCTTAGGGAATATTGCTGAAGAATATGAGAGGGAGGAGGATTGTGACATATCTTCCGGACTGTATGTGGATGTTGCACATATGAGCTCTTGCAGCTGTGGTTGTCTATACAAAATCTTCACAGCCTGGGGATTAGAAAGATGGCTCATGATTTAAGAGCATACATTGCTCTTCCAGGAGACCCAAGTTTAATTCTCAGCACCCACATCAGGTGGCTAGCAACTGTCTGTAACTCCAGTTCCCCTCTGGCTTCTGCATGCATGTAGTATACACGACACTACACGCCCAAACACACATGCATACACACACCGAGAGAGACAAGCATGTGTAATTAAGTATAAAATAAATCTTTAAAAGAAAAACAATGCTCAGAATAGGAACTAGAGACATGCTAACTCCTTCAGCACTTGCTGCCTTTTCACTTGAGTTCAGTTCCCAGGACCCATACTGAGTTGCTTACAACCACCTGTAATTCCAGTTCTAGAACATCCAACACCCTATTCTGGCTTCCTTGGACACATAGGCAGCATACATTCACACATTCATGCAAAAAAAATGAATAAATAAAAGCAAGAGTAATTGTATGAAAATCCTGGGTAGGGCTGGCAGAGGCTCAGGAGGTCCCAGCCCATCTGGGGAGATGAGCCAGTTGATGGCTGCTGAAGAGAGAGCCACTCTTTGTTTAGCCATGGCTACTGGTAGGTTGCCCATGGGCCATAGAATGGGTACACACCCTACTATACATATGCTCAGTGCTAACAGGACAGGGTGGGTTTAAATTTAAAAAAAAAAAAAAAAAGCCGGGCGGTGGTGGCACACGCCTTTAATCCCAGCACTTGGGAGGCAGAGGCAGGTGGATCTCTGTGAGTTCGAGACCAGCCTGGTCTACAAGAGCTAGTTCCAGGAAAGGCTCCAAAACCACAGAGAAACCCTGTCTCGAAAAACCAAAAAAAAAAAAAAAAAAAAAAAAACAGAGGTCACGAAACTCAGAGAAGGTTTTTTTTTTTTTTTTTTTTTTTTTTTTTTTTTTTTTTTTTTTTTTTATGGATTTTCGAGACAGGGTTTCTCTGTGGTTTTGGAGCCTGTCCTGGAGCTAGCTCTTGTAGACCAGGCTGGTCTTGAACTCACAGAGATCCGCCTGCCTCTGCCTCCCAAGTGCTGGGATTAAAGGCGTGAGCCACCACCGCCCGGCCAGAAAAGCTTTTTTTAGGAACCGGGAGGGAGTTGGAAGGTGGCCATGACCATGATACATTGTATACATGTATGAGATGTTCAAAGAATAAAAAAGTAATTGACTTCTCAAATTGTGTTCTAAGATGGTTTACTTTAAAGAACTTAGTTAAACCTCAAAACATCTAAGTCAAATAATATAACAGTTATTTGAATCTAGATTCCTATAAAATCAGAGGTCATCGAGCACTTAATGTTTGATTATGTAGATAGAATATACACCTTGACTGTTTAAAACAGCACAACTTGTAGCAGTCAGTCGAGGGCCAGTCTCACTCCCTTTCTTCGTGACTGGTTTCTAAAAATGGTTGTCACTAAAGCGGTCCTGCTTATGGTTGAGTTGAAAATTTCACTTTTCTATTACAATTTAGAGATTTCCTGAGGAAACGTGGATCATCACCATGCAGTTGAAAGCAGGGAGAAAAAGGTAATTTTGAACTTTCCACTTCCAGTCTGGGTAAAGGAAACTTCAAAAAAATGTGGAAGGGTGAGAGTACACTTATCCTTCAACCAAAGAGGAATCTCTTTGCAGTAGATGGAAACTGTTACAGGAAGCCACAACTGGTCAAAATGCTGACAACTGACACTCAGATTTGCCCAGCCCCATCTGATACATCTGCAGCATGACACCTACATTCAAGGCTCAGGGAACACTGCAGAAGAGGGGACAGAAAAGACCCTAAGATCCAGAGGACAATGACATCGGCTGAAAGAGGTAGTGTTTTGTTGTTGTTGTTGTTGTTGTTTGTTTTTTAAAGGACATAAAGTGAAGGAGGGTAAGGTAGGGAAGAGGAGTTGAATTTGGGACAAATTTGGAGAAGAGGTAGGTGATGAATATCATCAAAATATGTTCTAGAAAATTCTCAAAGAATCATTAAAAAATGTTAGAAAAAAGAACAATAAAAGATGTCAGGGACCCACAAAAACTTTGGGAGGAGGAATAATCATTTGCATAGTTATTTTAGAAATATGTGACCCAAGACTATCTATTCAGTAAAGTCTCAAAACAAAATCTCTTAGCAATAAATAGTTAGAACAACTTTCTGAGGGTCTATAATAGTTGTTCAGGTTATAGACTCTCATGTTCTCAAATAAGCAGACAAACAAACAAACCACTTTGAACTTTCTTCAACTAGAATACATATTCTATGCCATCAAAAGGAAGTCATCACTAGGACCTATGTTGTAACGTTATGTAGAATTCTACCCAGCTAACCAGGCAAATTGATACCCCTTTCTTTTCTATAACAGAATTTTCCTTATTTGGTGATGATTAAATTGTATAAATTTGACATTAAATTACTTAGAAATCTACCAAAGTCATCTTCCAAAGTAGTACTTTACCCATAGTGCATCCTTAGCTATTTGTACTATGGATCTTCAGGCTCAAACATAGTATCTATATATCTATTAGGGTCATGGTGCTGAAGATGGTACCAGTAGCTAATGATTACTGAGACCCATATCACAGATCCATCTCAGTGTAGGAACACTGGGATGCTTCAAGTCCAGGTTCTGTAGCAAACTCTGTGAACTTTGGTTGTTTTAGTCTCCTTTCCTCACGTTGCTGGGATGGGATCAGGTGGTTGGCCAATAACTGATGTCCTCCCCAGTCCCAGAGTCTGGTTCTCAGGAGCTACTTACCTTAGTCTGCTTTAGTGATCAGACACCATGAACAAAAGCAACGTAGGCAGGAAAGGGTTTATTTCATCATATCCATTATAGTCTATCGTGAAGGAATTCAGGGCAGGAAGTCAAGGCAGGAATCTGGAGGCTGAAGCTGAAGCAGGGATCATGGAGGAGTACTGCTTACCAGCTTGCAGTTCATGCATTGGTCAGTCTAGTTTCTTATACAGCACAGGATCACCTGGCCAGGGGTGGCACTGCCCACAGTGAGCAGGTCTTCCCATGCCAACCACCAATAAAGAAAATGTTCTACAAACTCGCCTAAGAGCCAATCTGATGAGGCATTTCTCAGCTGAGGTTCCTCTTCCCAGCTAACTGTATCTTGTATAAAGTGGACCAAAAAAGAAACAACAACAACAAACAAACAAAACAAAACAAAACAATAAAACAACCCAGGACAAAGCCCAAAACTTCTTTTTGATGTTTACCAAACATTACATATGGCATATGTCAAAAGTTATAAATTTTTTAATTGAATCCACTGTGTTTAATTTCCACAGCATAAAGGTGAAATATTTTTGTATTTTCCCAACGCGTTTTTCTTTAATAACACAGCCACTAAAAATACTTTTGTTCATGTAGTAGTGTTAATATACCTTAGCCAAGGAAAAAGCATAATATTACCTACTGAAAGAGGGGACGAGAGCCTCATTTGTTATCAAGAGGGAGCTGGAAACACAGCAATTATTATAGTGCCCTTTTCCTAATTGGACTTAAATTAGTGAGTTTATGTTATCAAAGGATATGAAATATATAGTACGTGCACATAAGAGACAAAAATATTGCTTGCTCATATGTACGTTTATGACGTTAATCTATCTCCCAATGATCTAATATAAAATAAACCATTTGGAAGCAATTTCATTGAAATACTTTCAGAAATGTTGAAATGAAAGTATTAATCTTTTGGAAGTGTCATCTTGGAATTTTTTTTATTCCAGGAAGATGGGTTGAGGAGTATTGAGAATAAACAAGCAGACAAGAAGACAAAAACGAAGGCATAAAGATGCCAGCTTATAAGTAAGAGTCCTCTTCTCTCTCTTCTCTCTGCATTTTCTCTCTCCATCAACAAATATTATGGGAAAACAGTCATAAACAAAGTATTGTGCTAGGCTTTACTGTAGAACAAAGGCCCTATGTCATTGAGTCTGTACACTGGGGAGGTTCCTTTAAGGTGGACTGAGTTCTTCTGAGGAGGTCCAAGTATGATAACAGGGCCAGAGGGCCCTTCTGAAGCCTGTTCATGGATAAAGACTCCTGCCTGTTCAACAAATACTTCCTCTCACAGCCTGCTTCTCTCTCCATCACACACATACATAAGAGAGTACTTCAGTGTGCTTTCTTATTTCAATATGCACTCTCTTTATTCATAAATCAATAGATACTAAAGGAGATAATTTTAGTTTTTCAAAGTCATTGGCTTATTGCACATGTTCCCTGTAAGTGTATACAGTAATTCCAAAGAAGTGTATTAATTGATGTTAGAAGCTGTATGGACTGTTCTATCATTGGAACTCGCGCGCGCGCGCTCACGCACGTGTGTGTGTGTGTGTGTATGTGTGTGTATTTCCTTTGGCTAGAGTCTTAGCTCATAATTCTTGTGTCTTAGCTTTCTGGATATTCCATTCTTGGCCAGTTTTGTAACCATAAAAATAAAGATGGTATGACTGAAATAAACTCAACTCATCAATGATTTAACACTCTCCCTATTACATTATTTACATATTGATCTTGTTTACATGATGATCTAGTCTCGGTTTACCCTGTTTCATCTTGTCTCTTTCAGTATCATAAATACCCCTGGCTCTTTTCTATTTTTTTTTTTTTATGATTTTTGAGACAGGGTTTCTCCGTAGCTTTTTGGTTCCTGTCCTGGAACTAGCTCTTGTAGACCAGGCTGGCCTCGAACTCACAGAGATCCGCCTGCCTCTGCCTCCCTAGTGCTGGGATTAAAGGCGTGCGCCACCACTGCTCGGCTCTAATTTAATATTCTTACATACAAGCATTTGTTTCATATTTTGGCATTATCTTATTGTAATCTCTGCATTGTTTATGTCTGTCTACTTATCATTTATTTGTCTCTTTTTCCAAAGAAAAGCTCCCAGATAGACCTTGCCTTTCCTGTCTGCTTCTCTAGCCTCAGAACTTAGCATAAGCTCACAGTACGTATTTGCTGATTAAGTAAATGTATGAACAATGAATGCATACAGAAATTTGACATGTAGAGGAAGGTGAACAGATAGTCTTCCAAAAAATGGGGGGAAAAGGAACAAAGTGGAAGATTTCAGTTTGGGGAAATCTGGTTTGAACTAAACCCCACATTTATCACTGACAAATGACAACTTGGGGAAATTATTTCATCTCTCAGGGTCTAAGTTTCTAGAAAACAAACATCACAATGCCATCATCTATTTGAGCATTAGTTGAATCTGCCAGTATACACATATAAAGTACTGTGATTGGTAAATGTTGACAAATGATCAATCACTCTGATATTAAAGACATTCCGAAATGCTATTGTGGACTAGAGTTCATTTCTTAATTCATTGTATATATTAAAGGGGTAGACCACACAAGTTTGAAATAGATGTAGAAAATGAAGTAATCAGTGGTAGTTGGAAGCAGGTGTATTATGGCTCTTTACTTTGGCTGACATATGAGCCTACTGACTGATGACAGCCACTTTGAAGGTCAGGAAAACCCTAGAACTTCCCTTCTGTGAAGTTGGCACCAGACATACCAAATCTACATGGCCCTGCGTGGCTTACTGATGGATGGGGTCATAGGAGTGACTATTTTTACGTATAATCCTGATGCCTGCCCAACTCACAGCTTCTACAGTGTCAGGTATTGCTAGGTAGAAACGATAAGACCCTGGCATTTTGGAAGGACTTCACAGTAGAATTTGATTCAGAATTAAGGTTTCTAAGAGGTCTACAGTGATGCATCAGTTCGTCTGAGCAGATAGACAAATGTTCCCTTGTTTCCTTGGAAACCTCAGACCTGAGCATCTGTAGCTCAGAACATGCTACATGATGCATGAGCATGGAACTCATCCAGGATGCATTAATCACAAGAGATCCAATATGCCATCATAAAAGACGAAGCAATGTCTACGTCGAATTTCCAAGCTAAACTCTGACATTAATGGCAACATCTTATAACACATAATAATCATAGATAACAGAGGCAATCACTGTTAGAAATTGGTTTGTTGAGCTGGCATGGCTTTTCGTTTTGTTTATGTTTTCTCTGAACTAGGTGAGCATGTTTCTTGTTGTATTTGTTTTTGTTTAGAGTATCAGTTCATACTTTTTGTTCCTGGGATCTCCATGAGCAAAACAAGCATTGAGCTCCAAAGCTCTGCACAGACACAGGCATGTGGAAAACCTAGGTTTATTTATTTATTTTTTTTGTCCTGGATTACACACTGCACATATAAGGTGATGTTAATGTTTTAATCAGATTTGTTGGTGATTTTGTTTTGTTGTGCTAAGGTTCACATCAAGGACCTGAAACCAGCAAGGCAGAGACTACCCAGCTTTATTAACCCTTTAAAAAGATGAACTGTAGCTCCTACAATGTTTCTGGTCTTTGGCATTGCCTCTAGCTTATATTTAGGGTTCAGGATATTCTGGCACTTATAGGTTTGTCTATGACATATTTGGAATACCCATGTGTTTCCAACTACTACTGCTAGCTCCTTGAGTCTCTATCTTTCAGAGTTTTACATGTTTAACAACTGAAGAAATCAGTATGGAAAGAGGTCTGAGCAGTCTGTCTGTGGCCACACCAGTGTTTAATGGGGAGACTGGAAGGCGAAAGCAAAGTCTTTATGTTTCCAGACCTGTACCTGCCACTTAAAGCCATCTTCATCCACACTAGTGAATCAGAGTTAGGGATGAAACACTCCTTTTAATCAATGTTCTGGCTAATAAGATATGTGTATGTATCAGTTATAATTTGTTACAAGTCAAAATATGCAGTAGGAATACTGAAAGGCAATGAAATAGATATCAATTCAGAATTGCAGAGAGGGGACCAAAATGAAGCAGGGTACGGCCAAGTTGCCACCAGGTAGGATGGAAAATGTGAGAAAATGCTTGTCTTCTTTTATGGGTCCCTAACTAGAAACTGGAAGACTACATGTAAGGCGAGAATAAAGAAAGCTTCTATTGGTTTTAAAAATGTGATACTGAGGGCCTTTACAAATTTAAGATTGTGAGTCTATACAGCAGAAACACTACAAATTCAATTTTGTTGATTCAGAAGATGCCTCAAGGCTTTTTATTGGCCATGGAGATCACCATGGTCATAAATGCCTGAGAGGAAATATTACATTCTTGGCTAAAAGAAGGCTATCTCAGACAAACTTTCTTTGTTTTTAATATTTTTCAATGACTGACAGCAGCCAAAGTTCCGTACAATTCTTCAACCTTTTTTTGAAAAGGACCAATTAGTATATATTTGAAGATTTATTTGTTTTGGGACTACATGGTCAGAATAAGTTACTATGCAAGTAACTATAAATGGAAGAATACGACTGTAGTCCAAAGTAACTGTTTATTTGTTGGTACATACTTGGACTTTTCTAACTCTTTTGCTAGGTTAGAGATCCAGTGAATTTTACAAACATTGACTTACCTACTTGGTGACCATAGAGAAAGCTAACTGTCAGTCATGACCACAGTAGCTCACTACCTGCGTCTTTTCTCTTGCATCATAGATAATGTCATTAAAGAGAACTGCTAGAGGAGGTGCAAGTTCATGTGTGGAAAAGACTATTTATATTTGGCAGAAAAGGGAATTCTCAAAATAGTTTCTAGAAATTTAATGAAGATTGTCGATTTAGTTGCCACGAGGTAGGACGGAAAATGGAAAGTACTGCTACGGATTTAATCAACATATAGCCAACATTCATTTGTGAAAGTAAACACAATAATTTTAGAAGAATTGGTGGGCATTTTCCCTTCAGTTACTTGAGTGATAGGAAGCCCATCAAAATAAAGACAAGTGTTAGGCACTGTGCAAGCCCCCACTGGAATGATGTTCATATACTACAGTGCCTGAACCCTCTTCTGTCTAAGTAACCACAAAAGGGAGTTAGAGATAGCAAAGGAACGTAGAAAATTGCTAAGGAACATGGAAAATCTGAGTATTCTTCAAATTTCTCACACAAAAATGGGCCCTGAATTCTTATTTTAAATGGAGCCTGTGGCTTTGTCTAATTGCTTAAAGCCCCTAGTTTATTTATATCACTTCAGGTATGTTAACAAGAAATTAGAAACTGTAAGAGTCTTTCTGTGGAACTTCTTTCTTACTCCAAATTCAGAATATTGAATATGAGTGGTCCCTTTAAGGAAAGGAAGCATGTTGTTGTTTCATTTTAATTAACTAACTTGTTTCTTTATTTATGATGATAATTAAAAAAGCCATGGCTTCATGTATACAAGTGCTCTACCAGCTGAGATACACTACCCTTGGTTTTAAAACATTTAATATACAAAGGATGTATGTTCACAGCATCTAGACAGCTCTACAGATCTGATATTTTGGTGTGGGGACAGCCCTGGAATTTCTTTTTATGAACCGAAAACCTCACAACCTCATTTTGTCTCAGTGTTTGAAACTAGTTGCATAGCATGTATGTCAAAGGTCATCATGATGGGTCAAGATATAAATTTGAGCATCCAATGAAACAGATACCACTATGATGATTATTGACAGTTAATGATTTTAAGAGTGTGTGTATTACAAAGGTTTGGACAAGAGTATGCCCGAAAAGATGAATCACATATCTACTGCTATTGACAATGAGTTTCAGGCACTGAGGGTTTTAGATCCTTGAGTTATCTTGATATTTACAGAATTACTGCAATGCTTATCTCTAAAGAAGCAAGCACACCAAAATCTACACCGTGAAGTCAAAGCACCATCGAAGGAGCTCTGCGAAGTCTGCGCCTAGTGAAGAAGGGGAGGATTATAGTGATCGCAAAGGAGCAAACTGTAAATCACAGCAGATTTCCTTGACAGCTTTTAAGGGGTTTTAAGATAAACATCTTAGGTAAAAGTGATATTATATCAGTTCATTTCTGTGACAAATGTGGACTGTCTGTTAAAACTGATAGGAGAATGATTCCTTGCAAACATGTTCCTTTCACCGTGACTGAGCTCTTTTATATGAAAAGGGGAGAGAGAGAGATAAGATAAAACTGTAGTGATTCTGTGCAGGGACTTGAGTAGTGCACATAAGGTTGTTTGTGTGCAGTATTGTCCAGGGGTGCAAGGATGTGTCTACCTTAGTGAGATTTATGCGCTCATATCAATCATCACCACATAAGAACAGAAAGCCTGTGCATCACTTGGAAGCATTCACTATCTGATTGTCATATCACCTACTAAAACCCATGATCTTATTATAATGTCAGCAAGCAAATATCATATGAGTAACATTCTACCTAATCAGTGCATCATTCCAATATTTTCTATGCAAAATATGCCATACAAACCCTATAATCAGCCCCATGAGCCTGATACAGTAATAACTGGCCTGGATTCAAATTGAAATGCTAGGGATCTGCTACTCCTGCTCCAGCACCTACTCCCCATCGTCCTAAACATCAGAGTCAATCAGGAATATTTCATCCTTGCTGGAGCCACAGGTACTTCTCTCTACCCCCAAAATGACCTTGGTTCCACAGACAACAATCTCTTCTGCTAGATATGTTACTCACCAGATGTCACCTTATTATATGACTTATATTCCTTCACAGTTGCTCTCCCATAAAGTGGTGGTCCAACTGTAACTTTCCTCAATTATGTACCTATCCCTGGAAGAAGTGTCACAGAATGTGTTGTCTTCTCCCAGGACCTCCCTGACACGGTGAGCTATACCATCAAACCGTTATCCCAAACAAGGATGCTTTGTCTCCTACCATGACTTCTCTGACATAGTGGGCTACACCTGCAAAGCGTTGTCCTGAACAAATATTTTATTCTTTAAATCACTTTTGTCAGGAATACTTTATTACAGTAACAGAAAAATACTGAATACAGAAAATGGGAACCTAGCATGAGGATATTGTTCTGATGAACCCGATTCCATTGTTGTTAGGTCTTCAGGGTTTATATGCTGCAAGAAGCATGTGGAAGAATTTGGAATTTTGGGCCAGACATGCCCCCATATACAAATATCATCAAAGCTTAGTATGATGTGGATTTGGACGAGAAGACTGCTGAGATGAATACAGACAGTAGAGACCTGGGGTTTCAGAGGACAAAGTCTCTGCTAGAACCTGGAGACTCTTATGAGATATTTTCTGACAAAAAATTCAGGGTGCACCCTCCACATGTCCTAAGAAGTTGAACGAAGTTGAATTTAAAGATAGTGGACTAGTGTCTTTCATGTCTACAGTTAAAAAGAACAAAAAGTTGGACGAAAATAAGATATAAAATTGTGTACTTTAAAGCTGGGCAGTGATGGCACATGCCTCTCCTTCCAGCACTTGGGAGGCAGAGGCAGGTGGATCACTATGAGTTTGAGGCCAGCCTAGACTACAAGAGCTAGTTCCAGGTTAGGCTCCAAAGCTATAGAGGAAATCCTATCTCAAAACAAAACAAGATACAGAAAAACCAAAAAAACCAAAAGAAAACAAAATAATAAAACAAAAAATGTGTAGTTTGGTGAGGAAAAGAATAGGAGTAAATTTAACACTGCTAAAAGTGTGTGCGTGTGTGTGTGTGTGTGTAAGGGAGAGAGAGAGAGAGAGAGAGAGAGAGAGAGAGAGAGAGAGAGAAGAGAGAAATTATCATAGAAGAACCTCTTAATCTGTATCAAAAGAATAGAATAAATTCTCTAAGTTCAAGTCTTCACCCATCAAAGGCCTTAATTTAAAAAAAATAAAATTGATTTAAAATATTTTTTCTCTTTTCCACTTTTTTATTGATTTTTATTGAGCTTTACATATTTTTCTGCTCTCCTCTCTGCCTCTCCCCTTCCCTTTGCAACCTCCCTCAAGGTCCCCATGCTCCCAATTTACTCAGGAGATCTTGTCTTTTTCTACTTCCATGTAGATTAATTAGATCTATGTATGTCTCTCAGCATCCTCATTGTTCTCTATGTTCTCTGGGATTGTGATTTGTAGGCTGGTTTTCTTTGTTTTATGTTTAAAAACCCTTTATGAGTGAGTACATGTGATCATTGTCTATCTGGGTCTGGGTTACCTGACTCAAAATGATGTTTTCTAGCTCCATTCATTTGCCTACAAATTTTAAAATGTCATTTTTTTTTCTGCTGTGTAGTAATCCATTGTCTAAATGTACCATATTTTCATTATCCATTCTTTGGTCGAGGGGCATTTAGGTTGTTTCCAGGTTCTGGCTATGACAAACAATGCTGCTATGAACATAGTTGAGGACAGGTCCTTGTGGCACGATTGAGCACTCTTTGATACATACCCAAAAGTGGTATTGCTGGGTCTTGAGGAAGGCTGTTTCCTAATTTTCTGAGAAATCATCATTCTGATATCCAAAGGAGTTGTACCAGCTTGTATTCCCACCAGCAATGCAGGAGTGTTCCCTTTACCCCACATCCTCTCCAGCCTAAGTTGTCATCAGTGTTTTTGATCTTGATCATTCTTACAGGTGTAAAATGGAATCTCATAGTTTTTTGATTTGCATTTATCTGATGATTCAAGGATGTTGAGCATTTTCTTAAATGTCTTTCAGCCATTTTAGATTCTTCTGTTGAGAGTTCTCTGTTTAGGTCTGTATTCCAGTTTTTTTTATTGGATTATATGTTCTTTAGATGACTAATTTATTAAGTTCTTTATATATTTTGGAGATCAGACCTCTGTCCGATATGGGGTTATGAAGATATTTCCCATTCTGTAGGCTGTTGTTTTGTCTTGTTGACTGCGTCCTTTGTTTTACAGAAGCTTTTTAGTTTCGGGAGGTCTTATTTATTAATTGTTTCTCTCAGTGTCTGTGCTACTGGGGTTATATTTAGGAAGTGATCTCCTGTGCCAATGCATTCAAGTGTACATTCCACTTTCTCTTCTATGAGGTTCAATGTGGTTGGCTTTATGTTGAGGTCTTTGATCCATTTGGACTCGAGTTTTATGCATGGCGATAGAAATGAATCTACGGTATAGGAGGTCCTTCTGTTCATGTGTAGCTTTCATTGGTTAATGAATAAAGAAACTGCAAAACTTAGGTAGGTGAAGAAGACAGAACTGAATGCTGGGAAGAAGAGCAGAGTGAGAGAAGCCATGGATCTTCTGCCTGAGATGGATACTGGTTAGAATCTTGCCAGTAAGCCACAGTCATGTGGCAATACACAGATTAGCAGAAATGAGTTAAATTAAGTTGTAAGAATTAGCCAGTAAGAAACTAGAGCTAATGGGCCAAACTGTGTTTTAATAAATACAGTTTATGTGTGGTTACTTTGGGTGTTAGCTATCTGGGTAGCCAGGACAAACAAGGCCCCCCCCTCCTTCCGTATCAGATCGATTCTCATTCTTCTACATGTTGATATCCAGTTATGCCAGCACCATCTGTTAAATATGCTTTCTTTTTTTTTCCATTTGATACTTTTTGCTTCTTTGTCACAAATCAGGTGTTTGAAGGTGTGTGGATTAATATTCAGGTCTTGGATTCAGTTCCATTGGTCCTCCTGTCTGTTTTTATGCCAATACCAGGCTGTTTTCAGTACTGTAGCTCTGTAGTGGAGTTTGAAGTCAGGGATTGTGATGCCTCCAAAAGTTCTTTTATTGTAAAGGACTGGTTGGGCTATCCTGGGTTTTTTGCTTTTCCATATGAAGTTGAGTACCATTCTTTTGAGGTCTGTGAAGAATTTTCCTGGGCATTGCATTGAATCTGTATATTGTTTTTGCTAAGATTGCCATTTTTACTATGTTCATTCTGGCTACCCAAAAGCATGAAAGATCTTGCCACTTTCTGGTGTCTTCTTCAATTTCTTTTTTCAAAGATTTAAAGTTCTTGTCATATAAGTCTTCCACTTGTTTGGTTAGTTATTCCAAGATATTTTATGCTATTTATGGCTATTGTGAAGGCCGATGTTTCTCTGATTTATTTCCCAGATTTTTTTTTATCATCTGTGTACAAGAGGGCTACTGACTTTTTTAGTTAATCTTGTATCCTGCTACATTACTGAAAGTGTTTATGACTTGTAGAAGTTCCTTGCTAGAATTTTTGGGGTCACTTAAGTAAACGATCAGAACATCAGCATATAGAGTTTGACTTCTTCTTTTCTGATTTGTATCCTCTTGATCTTCTTTTGTTGTCTTTTGTCTTTTTTAAAAATATTTATTTATTATGTATGCAATATTCTGTCTGCGTGCATGCCTGAAGAGGGCACTAGACCTTATCACAGATGGTTGTGAGCCACCATGTGGTTGCTGGGAATTGAACTCAGTACCTCTGGAAGAGCAGGCAATGCTCTTAACCACTGAGCCATCTCTCCAGCCCCCCTTCTTTTGTTGTCTTATTACTCTATTTAGGACCTCAAGAACTATGTTGAATAGATATGGAGAAAGTGGATTTCAGTAGGATTGCTGTGAGTTTCTCTCCATTTAGTTTGATGTTGGCTGCTGTCTTGCTGTATAGTGCCTTTATTATGTTTAGGTATGTTCCTTGTGTCCCTGCTCTCTCCAAGACCTTTATCATAAAGGGATGATGTATTTTGTTGAATGCTTTTTCGGCATCTAATAAGATGATCACATGATTTTTATTTTTCAGTTTGTTTATATGGTGGATTATGCTGACAGATTTTCATATGTTGAACCATCCCTGCATCTCTGGGATGAAGCTGACTTGATCATGTGGAGATTTACAATATTTTTAAAGGTGAAAGTGAACAAGGCAAAAAGACCCCTTACTCAAACACAACTACCTAGGAAAGCAGTACTGCAGATTCAGCCAACAAGGAATACAAAGGTCATTACAGCCAGGATGCAATAGGCTAGGCTGCATGGATCAGGGAACAGAACTTACCATCTTCGTCCATGTGGTACTGGTATTCCAGGTATGACAGATGCAATATTTCAGTGTGTCCTGGAATCTTACCCCATACTTCCAGAGAGATGTGAATGCCAGACAATCTGAGGCAGGCTGGAAGCTTTCACAAAGAGGTGCTGTGAAGTCAAGATAGAAAACTGGGAAAGTAAATGAAGCCCATGTTACAGTGGTGCCTCTAGGATGTTAAAAAAGCTAAAACCATGTGACAGCTGATGAAAAAACCTATATGAAATCACAGAGCTAGTCCGAGAGAGAACCTATCTGTGCTGTGGGCATCAAAATTTTGGTGGAGCAAGACTATACACACTCTTTGGAGCTTAGATGATTTCATTATGAGCTCCAGATGCTGGATATGGAGCTGCAAGATTTGGTGCTTTTTCTCTTGGGCTTCGGTTAGACCGTTTATTGCCATGTTTCCGTTCTTCCCTTGCGGATGGGTTATTTGACACTTTTTTAAGTTCTAATTTTATTTATTTATTTTATTTTATGAGAGCTCACAGTCAAGAAACTGTCTTATGTTTCAGAAGATTGAGAAGTGTCAGATGTAAGTTCAAGTGAAACAAAGATATAAATTTCTGGGGGGGGGGAGGTAAGAAGTCTACTATGAGAGCCATTGATGTCACAAATAGACAGACACATGATAGCATTGTGGTGACTCTAAGGAGGGTTGAGAACCAGCACCAGAGACAGATAGCCTGACAGGGCTCTGAAGAGAGTGACCAAGATTCCCATGGTGTAGCAGGGGTCTCTTTTCTGAGGATGGAGGTGAGATTCCCCCATGGCACAGTAGGGGTCTCTTTTCTGAGGATGGAGGTGGTTTCAAAGCAGGAAGCTGCAGCCAATGTATCTGATTCCTTGGAGGAGGGAATAAATGGGGAGGGGATATAAACTTCCTTCCCCAGGTGAGAATTCCTGGCTCCTGGAAAACCATTGGCTAGGTATTTATAGGCAGTATTTGAATGAGGTACCTGTCTTTATCATTTAGACCTCAAGGACTCTGTCCTGAGCAGCAACTGGATTCTAACATCACATTCTTAAAGAGGCTTAAATTTTAAATATTGTTACAACTCTTAAAGACTATGGAGAATTTTGAGGTTGGGTGACTGCATTTTGCCTTATGAGATGGCCATGAGCCTATCAGGAAAAGGGAAAGAAGGTTGATTCAACAGTGATGTGGCTGACTTGTGAGGGTTGTATCGATTGTCAGTAGAGAGACTATAGAATCACCTAAGCCACAGCATCGTGGTATGCTTCTTAAAAATTATTTACATTAAATCACTTGAGGTGGGAAGTCTTACTTTAATTGTTGGAAATACCTTTCTGAGATTCTTAGACTAAATACAGAGGAGATATAGACCTGAGCACTAGAATTCTCCTCTTGCTTCCTGACAGCAGGCACAAGGGGGCACAAGCTGCCTCAGGCTCCTCAGCCATATCTCTGTTGCCCTGATAGGCTATCCCCTGGAGCTGAGGGCTAAAATAAGCCCTTCCCTCCTTAGGTTGTTTTTTTGATGGTGTTTTCTCACAACAACTGAAAAGTAATAAGGAAATATACTTGCATTTCTTTGATATAACTGTAACTGAAATTCTCCACTTCATTACAAATGTTGCACAAGGATTCACACGGTCAGTCACTTAAATCTTTCCTGCATTTCTACAAAAGAATCAGCAACGAAAGCCATTAAATGGGATGCAATTTGTAAGCCTTTCATTAAATAATGATTCTCAGCTGGATTTCTTTAAAGCAATATTAATGCAAACACATGTAACTAGCATTGCAAAAAATTAGCCTTGCTGACTTCAGTCTTGAATCAATCATTTTAAGCTATGCGTTAGAGTTGTTGCTGATACATTTCTGTCTGAGACAGCTCAGCACATAGAGGGGGATGAGCACAGTGGTTTTCAGAGTATGCTTTGTGTGAAATGGCCCTAGCATTTCAGGTTTCCTGGGTTTGCAGGGAATGATCAAATCCATATGTAGAGCGTTGGGGATACAGTTCAGTGCTTGAGTTGAGTTGCTTGCTTGGCATGCCCAACCGCTAGGACTACGAAACAAAACCAAATAAAGCAAAATAAAACACCATACATAGAAAAACAGACTGGTGCTGTTCAAGGTTCAATAGCTAATTCCTAATGTCTAACATGTATTCTCTTGAGTACAGGGCTAAGGAATGAGTCAAACTTCACTCAGCCTAGAGCTGAATTTCTGGATGAGGGAGCCAGATTGGGTTATGGTATGGGTGTGGTATGTTGCAATCTGCAAGACCCAATTTTGGTTGCCAAGGTATGAAAATAGTATGAGGCGTTCTCAAGCTTCCTTTTACATCATTATTGGACTACAGTATTTTCTCTGAGATTTGAGTGTTTATGCTATCATGCATGTTTATTTTATTAGTCACAAGATGCTACTCTAACAGCAAAGATTAAGTCATCACCAGTTAAGGATTTAGCTAAGTAAGAAAGATTGGGAGAGGCAATAAAATGGAATTCTAGGGCATTGGATTAGACATGTCTGCTGGTTCTGAGGAAAACCAATGAAAAGAGCTTCGTTAGGTTTTACAGGCTTGTGGCCATGCCAAAGTTCAAGAGGTCCATTGTAGAAATCACCGTGTGGAGTTAACACTAGAATCACTTTTGACGGTGATTTCATCTTCCTGCCTTTATCCCACAAGTTCTTCTCCTCACTTCTGCTTGCCATTCGAGCAGTGCATTCGTTTAAGAATTTATTTCTGAGGAATGGATTTGATTAGTTGCTACTTTATAGTGTGGTTTGCCTTATTTTTTTCCTAATTAGGTTAAGATTCAAATTTGTAGTCAGTATGATATACAAACAGTGCTATCTTTGACCTATATCGTGGTATCAATATGTAGGCTGCCAGAATAATTCCCAAGTCATTTTCTAGGTGTGTCAGATTGATTCGTTTGTTATAAAATTTACCATTGACCTGTCACCTAAGAATTTTGGTAGTGATACATGAAGGCTGCCCCAGCCTATTATTTTATAAACAGATACTAAAATCTTCTGAAGAAATGCCACTGATTCCATCTAAATGTACAAAATGAGGGAGGCTAAAATTCTGAAAAAGTAGCCAACTGCACTAGGCAGGCTCAGTATACCACTGAGCAAATGACAAAACAATTCCAGTGGATAAGCATATGCAGTCCTTTTAAAGATACTTTGCAAGTTTATTTTCTATTGTCAAACAGTATAGACATCTCCAGGCCCAGGAGCCATCGGAGCTTCAATGTGGAACAACTTTATCAAGATGATTAAAAAAATTAGTACAGATACAATGCCCCACTCATTGGTATACGGTCTAGTGATACCCCGGTCATTTCCATTTCATTTTAACCTCAAGTGAAATTTCAGTGAAGGTGATTGCTGACCGTTCAATCTTATTAAATACATGTTATATACATACTTCTTCCAATGCAAATATTTAATAAAAAACAAATTATGAAAGTGAAATCGTCTTATTACTTTCAGTATGTTTATGCCATAACAACCATCAAAATAGGTGGTTTCAAGGTCTTCAGGAACAAACAACTGGGGTATGGAGAAACAGTTCAGTGATTAAGGGCACATGGTGCTCTTGCAGAGGACCAGGATTCAGTTCCCAGCACCCACATGGCAGCGGATAACCCTGTCACTCCAGTTCCACAGGATCTGATACCCTCTTCTGGCCTGTGTGGGCACTGCAGGCATGTGGTACACAGACATGCGTGTACCACAATCGGAATACCCAGGCATACATTGTTAAAACAAACATTTTAAAAAGAACAAACAATGTAGTACGATAAAGCAGAACCAAGTTTCAGATCCTTTTATTTATATTTCTTTCTGCCTTAGTCTACTTATTCTTCACTTATAGAGTAGACAACTCCATTTGACTCAAACTGTTATTCCAAGTTGAGTTCATAGTTACTCATGCTCTTGATGCACAGAAGGAAAAGCCCAGTTTTTCCTTCAGTGGATCCTTGAGGGCATCCTTTCTTAATCCTTTTGGGAGTTCTCATTGTACTGCGAAAAATATGACCTTTTGTGCTAGCCTGAAAGATCTTTGAGAATATTTCTCTTCCATCAGTGTCTCTACTCTGTTGTCTACAACAACAGAGCCCTCACTACAGTAGATAATAAGGTAACAGCCAACTCTGGTAAATGTGTTTGATTAAGTCTAGCTACAAATTCACAGAACTTGCCTATGGTGGTAAGTTTTTGTCAGTGTGATGCCTCCATCAGATTGGCCTATGGACAAGACTGTGGAGGCATTTTCTTGATTAATTATTAATGTGGGAAGGCCCAATGCACTGAGGATAGGGCCACCCTTAGATATTTCGGGGTTGTATAAAAAAATGAAGCTGTACAAATTTTGAGAAGCAAGCCAATAATCAGCATTTCTTCATGACCTCTGCTTCAGTTCCTGCCTCAAGGTTTCTGCTAGAGGTTCTGCTCCAACTTCCATCAACGAAGAGCTACGATGTGGAAATGAAAAAAAAAACACACATTTCCTCCCCCTAGTTGGTTTCTGTCAGTGTTTTATCTCAGCAAGAGAAAGCAAGCTAGGGCATTGCTCTTTCTCAGAAGGCAGGAAGTGGCAGTGTTTCCCAACCATCTGCTTACTCAATTCCTTTCCCCATTATTATCTCCCATAGATTATTATTTAGAAATATGTCTTTCATTTTCCACCAACAGAATGTGAAGGTTTTTCTTTCTTTTTTTCCCTTCTTTTTTGTTCACTAATTTCCTGAATATCAGTGCCTAAAGCAGTTCCTAGTACATAATAAGGAATACATTTTTTGGGGGGAGGGTTGAGGTAGGGTTTTTCTGTGTAACAGCTCTGGCTGTTCTGGAACTTGATTTATAGACCAGGCTGGCCTTAATAGTACAGAGATCTGCTAGCTTCTGCCTCCTAAGGGCTGGGATGAAAGGAACACACTTTTAAAGAGCCAGTTTATGTGAAGGGTCGAATGCTTCCTACCCATTTTCTTGATGCCATATTTTATTCAGTGGCTTAAAATTTGCTTTTGGTGGTTGTAGGCTCCTCTGTGTATCCTGAGTAAATGCTCTCAACTTCTGCTTTTTAGATCTTTATTACTTAAATAAAGCAACCAACATTTATTTCCTGAATATCTAAGGAACACCACTAGTGAGTTATTTTTTGCATTTGTGCTAGATATTTAGATATCCTGCTTACTCTATCTTATGCCACTCCCAGCCCAGAACCAGTCATTGCCATTGATTTCCTGGTCAAGTGTCCATATAGCATGGTCTTCAGCTTTTCAATCACTCCTTTCCAAGTACAGAAGACATAGCCTGTCCTCTGTCGTCTAGATTGCTATAAGAGGTTGCAGGAGTTAAGCAGCTCTGTTGAAAATTGGAGACTATGAGAGCCAAACAACAGACAACAGGGCCAGTACTATGGAATGAATTCTCATCTTGCTCTATCACTTCCCAGGCTTTTCTTTAGCCCTCAGTCTCTTGCCTCATTCCTGGAGCACACACTTTCATCTGCATCCCTGTTTCCTCTCCGAGGTTCCCTCATTTTCTATCTATGTACTTCCTTGACCTCCTCACCAAAATGAACACTATCAGAGGATGTTTGCAGCTTTGATGTAATTTCACTTTATCAAAATAGCATCTCTGTCTGGAAGACAAACTGCTGTGCTGCCTCTTTCCAGAGTGGACATCTTTCCTTCTAGGCTAGGTCCAAGTTTTACTTTCAAAAACTCAATGGCACTGGGTTTTGATACTATTGTATGTACTGGCTTTGTGGGAGCCTAACCAGTCTGGATGCTCACCTTCCTAGACCTGGATGGAGCGGGGAGGACCTTGGACTTCCCACAGGGCAGGGAACCCTGACTGCTCTTTGGACTGGAGAGGGAGGGGGAGAGGAGTGGGGGGAGGGGGAGAGGAGTGAGGAGAGGGGGAGGGAAATGGGAGGCTGGGAGGAGGCGGAAATTTTTTTCAATAAAAAAAAATCCCAACAACAACAAAAACAAAACTAAACACCCCCCCCAAAAAAAACTCCATTAAAAACTTTTTTTTTAATACCAACAAGCAATTATTCCTTTGGAAATATTCTGATGCATTTAGAATAAATCACAGAATGTTTATTTTACTTTAGAAGGAAGAGCTTGAGGCAGAGAAGAAGGTCCTGAGAAGGAAATATGACTCAATGAGTAAGCCACCTGTGTGGGTGATGAACTTGATCCTATTGGCACTTTCTGAAGAACTGTCAGGCATGTTCTAGCACTGTCCAAATTAAGTAGATGATCTCTATCTACTTAGGTTTTTACAGTGAAATGATGAGTTTCCAACACTCCCATATTTTATTGTGAGCCTCAGGCCAGTCTCATAGCTGGTGTGTAGCTTAAACGGGCTGCTGCTGTGTTAGCTGGGTTAAATGGTGGGCTCACCGTGATAAAGGAAATTGTTAGATATCAAATCTTAATGCCAACGTGAACTTAGAATTCTGGCTTGCAATTCCACTCTTCACTTTTACTTGGCCGCAAGGTCTTAGACAAATCAATTTCTGTATTCCTTTGAACCTATATATCTTAAAAAGTGAATAATCAATAATATTAGTTTAATAAGTTAATGAAATTGAATTCTCAAAGTATATTTACTTTTGATAAAAGGATACTAGAATAAATATCAACTATCAAATCAACAGATTAAATAGCATAAGAGTTTTGCTGAGGGCTGGAAAGATGGCTCAGTGGTTAAGAGCATTGCCTGCTCTTCCAAAGGTCCTGAGTTCAATTTCCAACAACCACATGGTGGCTCACAACCATCTGTAATGAGGTCTGGTGCCCTCTTCTGGCCTTCAGGCATGCACACAGACAGATTATTGTATAAATAATAAATAAATAAATATAAAAAAGAGTTTTGCTGCTATTTGAAGGCAGTTTAACTAAGACACAAAATAGTGCAATCAAGCATTCAATAGGCACTTAATCGGAGTAGTGATAATCATACTATGTAAATTTAACTTTAAAGTGTTGACCATTGGATTTATTATCAACCTTAAACTCAAAGAACAATGTCATACTTCTTTGGCAGTAGATAAGAAGCCTTCTCAGGAGTGGGCGCTGGTTCTCAACATGGGAGCAGGTCCTTACATTTCTATTTGTCTCCTATTTGGGGAGTTGATGTAGGAAGTCCTTCTGTATATATGTTGCTCTTATTAGTTAATGAACAAAGAAGCTGCCTTGGCCTGTTATAGGAAAGAATAGAGCTAGGTGGGAAAAACTAAACTGAATGCTTGGAGAAAGAAGGCAGAGTCAGAGATGCCATGAAGCCACAAGAGGAGAAAGATGCCAGCTGCCATCCAGAACCTTGCTGGTAGGCCACAAGGTTCATGGTAAAATATAAAATAATAGAAATGGGTTAACAAAAGATATAAGAGCTAGCTAGCCCAATGCTTAAGTGATTGCCCATGCAGTGGTTTAAATAATATAGGTTCTGAGTGGTTATTTTGAGTCTGGGCAGCTGGGAACAAACAAGTGGCCCCAATAACAAGGAGTTATGTCACATGTAGGTATTTGGTGTGCCCTACTACCTGAGTAAGGTCTTGAAAACATGTGAGAATCCATGCCACAAATGTGTCTGCAATTCTTTTATTTTCTCTGAGAATTTAGGATTATTTATTTTTATTTTAGAATATTGTATATGGGAACTGTATTTACATCATTTTTCCTACCCTACCCTCCCTCTAAATCCTCAATTTCATGGTCTCTTATTATTCATACATGCCTCCTCCACAGTTTATAAGTGCAAGCTGTTAAGTTTGTTTAGCATTTCTCATATATATATATGTGTGTGTGTGTGTGTGTGTGTGTGTGTGTGTGTTCATAACTAACTGCTTGGGTTTGGATCACCGATAAAGAGGTTCATCTCTAGAGAAGACTTATTCTCCTTTTTTTGGTAGTCATTAATTACCTGTTCATGGTATGTAATACCCTCTAGAATGTTGGGTTTCAACAAATGAGGACATTTTGGGGCTGTAAAGGAAAGAAATTGAGTAGTGAGTTGTTAACGATCCCACATTTAGAGGAGTGAAGTCTAGCCACTAAAGCAAATTGATACCCAGAACTGAAGTCTTGCCCACTTCAGAACAACACAACCATCAACATGGCCTCTCAGAGATACTGGTGAAAAATTTAGGACTGGAAGGAAGAGATCTAAATTTTCAGATTAAATTTTAAAAGAAAGACATACTAGTGCAATAGTGGCACAAATGTTATAAAAGTAACCAACTACCTTTTGATCAGATTTAAGGCCCACTTCAGGAGATGGAACCCATACCTGACATTGCTAAAGAGACCAAAAACCTGAGACTAGAAAGGTCATGATCAATAGGGTAAACCTACTACTATCTTGAATGAACGTAAGCAATAAAGTGACTCCTGATGACATAATCTTATACCCATGGATCAATGACATCACTCAACCAATTCAGAGAAACTTCTTTCTGTCATGGATGAACACATATATAATTAATACAGAGACCCACAACTAGACAATGTACAGAGAATAAGCTACTTTGTGGCACTCAGCTCTAAAAATCTTTGTCAAATTCCTTCTCTAAATGCTCAGGCATCTATTGTAGAAGGAGAAGCAGAACGTGTAAGAGTCAAAGGTAGTGGAAGACTCCAAGGACATAGTATCTTCCAGACAAAACAGAATTGAAACACATTATGAACTTACAAAGACAGTGACAGCATGGACAAGACCTGTACATGTTCAAACCAAGATTCTAAGACTGAAAAAGAGAAGTAGACACAAAGCCTCACCCTTGGCCAAGAAACTACTTGCAACTGATACCTGCTGCTGGGAAAGGAAGAATCAGTTTCTCCAATGGAGTGTTCTTGGGAATATCAATTACAATCCAAGGCAGGCCCTGTATTCAGGGGTAGCTGGCCAACATGAAACAGGCTCCACGTATTTTCTGTGTGCTTTTTATTTTGCTTTGTATGTATGTATATATGTGTGTGTATGTATATACATATATGTGTGTGTGTATATGGGGAGAGAAAGTCTTACTTGTTTTTTGTTTGTTTTGATATTCTTTTTCTGCTTTGTATTTTTTAAGAGATGAAAAAGGAGAAAGAGAGAGACAGAGAGACAGAGAGAGGAGAGAGAGGAGAGAGAGAGAGAGAAAGAGAGAGAGAGAGAGGCATGTGAGCATGAAGTTGAGTGGTAGGAAGGTAGGATGATATGTCAAGAGTTGGAAGTGGGAAAACGTGGTGAAAATGTTTGTATAGAAAAATTCTTAAATAATAAAAAATTATTTTCTCAGGAAGTGTCAGAGTCAATGAAACTTCACTGAATCTTATTCAAATCCATTTAGACATGCTCAAGCATCTTCAGCCATAGGAACTTAACCTTTCACTTCTGGGGCACAACAGAGGGCTACAGCAATAGCCTATAATATTTTGGAAATCTCTTAAATATTCCTGACCAAACAATAGGACTTCTTATGTCTGTTTTTTGGGGGGCAGTTCCTAGATAGTCTATGAATCTTGGGGAGAGCATTTTCAGTCTGGAGGCGAAACTTTTATTTGAACTATGTATGTATATACCAACTTATACATATTATAGGCATTCTTAGGTAATCAGTACTATGATTTCTTTGATGTTTTCAGATATCTTTACTGTTATTTTACCCTCTTTTAAAATTTATCTGCCTAGCCCCTCCACAACTAAAGCCTTCTGCTTTCTTATTTCCCATTGGTCCATCTTTATTGCTTAGCTAACCACCTCACAATGATTCCTTTTTACGTTTCATTACCTGTTTTTGGCAGTTACTCTAGGTTATAGTCACATCTGGAAGAGGGAACCAACTGGTTTTCCAATACCAGATGGTCAGCATCCCAGCACGCATGCACACGCACACACACACACACATACACACACACACAATAGGCCATGAATCAGAAATAAAGCTAGGGCAGGTACTTGGGAAGTCTTGAAAGAAGAAAAGGAAATGGGAAATGATGTAATTTGTTATAATCTCAAAAAAAAATTAAAAAGGAGGACTAAGAAAGAAAACAAGAAAAGAAAAAGGAAAAGAATGGAATGGAAAGGAAAGAAATAAAAGGAAAGATGTACCTAGGCAGGGGTTTGAGAGGTACAGGTTCTTGCATAAGCATGAGAACTTGAGTTCAGACCCCTACACCTGCATACAGTGTCAAGTACATGCATACAAAACCACACACACATGCGTGCACACACAAACACACACACATACAACATGCACGTACAAATCCAGGGTTGCTTCTTAAAATATTTTCACACATGACACACATCCACCAAAGCCTGCACTCAATTTTCTTTTGTTAGAAATTTCAGGAAACCAGAAAAATAAAAAAAATGTACCCTAAGAATCATTGTGTATTAGAAATTCTGTTTATTTCAGTGACTTGAAATACTACCAGGAGAAGACACTGTTGCAGCAAATGCAAAGTGGAAACAAAACAAAATGACTCAGCTCTTGTAAACACTCTTGACCTTACCGGAGAGCATATCCCTCCAAGCAGGAGCTAACATTCCTTTTAGTGACTGGCCAGAGAAGGTGCCTATGGACATTTCTGTCTGTGAGTAAGAACACTCTTCTGATTCGTCAACCAAGCAAGCTACTTAGCTTTCACTGGCCTTGGTAAGTTGAAAACACTTCTGTAATTCTTTTTTATTTCTTTACTTAAAATGTCTGTGATCATCAAGTAGACAGACACACATCAGCACTAAATAACTATTAAGGTACTATTTTCTCAGCTAACCTCATGCCAATAAATGATGATATTTTAGACTAGCATCTATGTTCACCTTTATATATTTAACACAAGTGTGTGTGTGTGTGTGTGTGTGTGTGTGCAGGCTTTGTCTGAACATGTGACTAGGAAAATCTCAGGAAGCCTTATGGCCTGCAAGATTATATTTCAATGCAACCAGGAAAACTTTTCCATCTTCAAGGCTCATTTTCAAAGGCTTAAAATGACCCCTTTGGGGTCTCTCTGCTTTGGTTCAAGTGTTAGTCCTCTCGCAATTACCCCAAGAGAGTTGGTATGTCTTGTCACATTAGATATTGAGTGTCTATGATCTGATTGGTCAAAAATGCTTAGTCTGAAGAAGGAGAGTGGTTGGTGAAAGTACTGGAACCCTGGAGGGCAAGGATCGAGTTACTATTAACTGATAGCTGATCTCAGGGAAGAGGAACTGAGATCATGTAGGACACACTGGACTCACAGTAGGCCTGCTACAAAGCTGAAGGCGATGTAAGTTAGGCTCTGCACTCACCAGAATGCTTTACTTTCTCTTTCCTCAGTGAGCTTTCTGAGATCGTGGACACAGAGAGAAGGAAACAATAATCAGTCAGCTTTGGGTCACTATCCCAAGATAACCAAAACTCATGGTCATGAAAGCGCCATGGCAACACTCATCCTCTTTTCTTCCGGCTTCTGAATGAGGCAGCGCATCATGGTGGGAACACAGGACAGAGCAAACTGCTCACTTCGTGAATCAGAAAGCAAAGGTTGACTAGACTGGCTGTGGTGTCTGCACCCCCCACTAGGACACATTCTCAATAACCTAAACATCTCTCAATAAGCCTCTTTCTTAAGGACTTAGAGTACTGCCCAGGGCCACCACCTCAAGAAACACATCCTCAGTATGTGGGGCTCTTGTACCAAGATGAATTGCTAAAATCCAAAAAAAAAAAAAAAGAAAAAAAAAAAAGAAGTCAAAACAAACCCAAAAAACCCTCAATAGAAGTATTTGCTAAAATTTTGTTCAAGAAAATAAAGATGCTGGAATTTTGCAGGCTACATGGTTGTTATATGTCTTGGTGCTTTTGTGTCTGTGTTCCAGGAGGAAATTCTAATGGTTTCCTGTCATTCTCCGGGGACTTAAATTGGTGGTCAGTCAGGGTCATGTGGATAGAGTTTCTCCCTTACAAGAGTTATAATTGTAGTAAATGCAGGGAGAGGCTTGTGTTTGTGATGAGTAAGGAGGAGCTTTCATAGCTTTCCCATTAGTAAACCTTTTTTTTTTTTTCTTTTTTCTTTTTTTTTCTTTTATTTATTTTTTATTCTTTTTTAATTAAAATTTCCACCTGCTCCCCGTTTCCCATTTCCCTCCCCTCCTCCCAAATATTGCCCCCTCCCCCCACTCCCCTTCCCCTATCCCCACTCCTCTTCTCCCCCCCCCCACACCATTCCCCCTCCCTCTCGATACTGAAGAGCAGTCCAAATTCTCTGCCCTGCGGGAAGCCTGTTTAGAAGCTCACCTTCCCATTAGTAAACCTAAATTTTAAACTTGTGCTAAAAATAACGTCTTCCGAGAAAAGACTGTTGGGATCTTGGGAAACTTGAATATGTCTTGAGGTTAAAACTTTGGTAAGAGGTTAGACTTAGATATTTGGGAGGCGATGCATGGGTTCTAGGTAAAAGCAAGATGGTGGTGCTCTTCTGAACAGGACCACAGATGGAGTGCTCAACCTTCTTGTCTTTGTGATGTGAGCATATGGTAGCGGGCAACAGAAAGGTTATTTGAGGTGTCATATGATACAAAGTAATAAAGACTCTTCAGAAGGTGTGAATGCAGACGAAAAGACTGAAACTCCCAGGTTACAAGACAAGCCAGGCACTATAAACAAGCATTACCTAGCTCCAGCTAGAGTCCTAATTCTAAACAATTTACACATTTCAGAGTTACAGGAGGGAAAAGCCACTGATGGCTAAATAAACAGGGTGAGTACATGATTAATGCTTTAAAACAGCAAACACTTCCCATGTGTGGCATTCCTCGCACGGACTGCTCCGGGAGACCTTGTTTTCATTGCTGCTTTGCAGACCGTGTTTTGTTTATTTGTTCTTCTTATGTTGGATTTCTCTCTTTTCATTTACCTTACTATAGGGTGCAAAGTGAAAATGTCCAAAATAAGTGGAAAGTCTAAAACAATTACCAAATTTAAGACTGAGCCTTAGCCAACTCGACGAACATAATTTCTCAGCAAGATAGAAACGGCTGATAAAAAGATACTGTGGGTAGATTGAGAAACACACTTAAAGCAAGGTTTATATTTCTAACAAAAAAAAATCATCCAAAGAAATTCAGAGGCTGTGAAGAAATGGGGTCTGTTTAACTTCTTGTCTTGGAAAAATAGGGAAAGTGAGGGACCCTAAGCAGGAGCTTCATCTCATAGACTTAAACAATCTTGTCCTAAAAGTACATGTTTTGTATGATGCATTGAGAATAGGACAAAATTTGATCAAAAATTCATTAGGAAAAAATAATAAAACATACATGGCTGCTATGGAGTTAAAAAGTAAAAAAAAATAAAGATGTGTTTTTTGTTTGTTTTCAGAATCCATTGAGTCCAATTTATACAACCCATGTATGAACGAGTATAGGTCCTACCAGTGAAGCATGGTTGACCTACTAAAGGCCAGACCATAAAGTAAAGGGACTGTCCCTCACTTGTTATCTGTGCACTGCCAATAGCTCCTCATCTAGGGGTTAGAACACATGGGAGAGGATTGGGAAATGAATTCCGAAAGAGTTAGCGTGGAGAGTGATCAAAATATATTACATCTATCTATAAAATTCTTTAATACTAAAACTACTATATTATAAAAAAAGGAAGCATTGTATGAAAGTATGGGAGAGGGAGACGGGGAGACTCACAGACAGAGAGAGAGACACACAGAGAGAGATAGAGACTGAGGCAGAGACAGAAAACAAAGATGATTTATAAAGTGTTTGGAGAGGATTCTTGAGCCAGGTTGGATCTCAGATCTCGTCCTCTTGCAGATTGACTGACATTTTGAAAAATGAGAACAGAAAGTCCTGTTGGTAAAAACTTTCATGGCTGTGGTCAAGTTAGTATGCTCAAATACTGAGAATATAAGCATAATTTTCAAAGTGTGGCAGAAGAATAGGGGTTCATGATCATGCCAATTATTACAGTTAAAAAATCACAATCTGGCTACTCTACATAGTATATCTGAGCAGAAATTTGAATAGCTTTATGAACTGAGATGGAGTCCATAACACGGATGTAGATAACTCTCACTCACGCAGGACTTGTCCAGTGTAAGGATGGGACAGGCATGGACATTCTGTGCTTCTTTCCAGTTCCTCATCCAGCCCTCATCTGCTGTCCTGGAACAACGTGTACATACCTGGTCGTCATCTGCTGGGAGTGAATACTTGTTTGGAGGATAGTTGAAAAGTATCTGTTTGTGATCTAACATTTACTTATTTCTATTTAGTTTCATGTTTTGTGTATAGCAGGTCTACATTAGACACAGGTACAACTTCCCTGGGTCTTAAAGAAAAAGCTTGACTCACTAGAACGTTTGGTGTACAGGCTCTCATCTGTGGAGAGTCCCTCTAAAGCATGCGGATAGAATTTGGAAGTGATTAGCATAAGAAAATAGCAAGACAATAAACAGGCTGACCACAAGGTGTTGTATAGAACCAAGGTCACAACATTCAGTCCTTCAAGGATGTCATTGTTCTTAAATGCTGTCATAGTCAAAGAAACCTGGAGTCATCATGACATAGAAAACACAGCATATTTGCATGTATCTTCTGAAGACTACTGCCCCCTGCATTGTTCCTAGACAATTTGAAAGGTACTTATTAGGTTACATCCTAAAATACAGAATTCAGACAGAATGGCCATTCTACAGAATTGGTTGTAAATGATTTGGTGCCTCTGTTTGAATTAAGTGTTGTGAGTCAGGTTTTGGCAAGTGCTCTGTAAGCAACACACATGAAAACACCCACTCCTTGAGAACTTGTAGTCTAGGTGTATTGCAGGAGGGCCCATTTGTTCATCCCGGCTGCCTGGCTAGCTTAGCCCCAAAATAACCGCACAGAAAACTGTATTAATTAAAACACTGCTTGGCCCATTAGCTCTAACTTCTTATTGGCTGACTCTTACATCTTAATTTAACCCATTTCTATTAATCTGTATATCGCCACATGACACTGGCTTACTGGGTAAAATTCTAGTGTCTGTCTTTGGCAGATCCATGGCATTTCTCTGAACCTGCACTTCTTTTTTCCAGAATTCAGTCCAGTTCTTCTGCTTACCTAAGTTCTGCTCTATAAACAGGCTAAGGCAGTTTCTTTATTCATTAATGTTAATCACAACACACAGAGGGGAACTCCCACATCATAGGTGGATGTAGACACATTAACACCAAGTTATAAAGGGCAGGACAGAATGGAGTAAAGGAAGCCATAGGCTGAAGCAATGGGTGTGCAGGGGTAGAACTAATCTAGTAAAATAGCCTTATGAGAAGGTAAATTTCCAATGATGCATAAGGTTATATATATAGTGACTGTAGTGGTTATACATGATGTGAATCTTAGGACTTGTTGCCATGTTGTTTGTAAACTGGTGTGTGTTATTCTGTACATGATACTATGATACTGGTTTTCATTAAAAACAATTTTAAAGCAAATTAAAAAGCTAGGTGGTGGTGGTGCACACTTTGAATCTCAGGAAGCAAAGGCAGGTGGAACTCCATGAATTCCAGGCCAGCCTAGTCTATAGACCAAGTTATAGAACAGCCAAGGATACAGAGAACCCTGTCTCAAAAAGAACATTTTCTTACAAGCATATAATGTACTTTGACTACACACCTTCATACCATATATTAACTTCCCATCTCTCCTCTTGCCCCTTCATGTTAATTTTTTCCTTCCCCTAAAGTGTGACTTCTACTTACTATTTTTTCTTTTTTTATTGTTTTTATTGAGATATACATTTTTGTCTGTTCCCCTCCCTTCCTACCCTCTGTACTTCAACCCTCTCTCATGACCCCCATGCTCCCAATTTACTAAAGAAATCTTGTCATTTTTTCCTTTTTGTGTAGTTCTTCCCCTCCCTTCCCACCCTCTGTACTTCACCCCTCTCTCATGACCCCCATGCTCCCAATTTACTAAAGAAATCTTGTCATTTTTTCTTTTTTGTGTAGTTCCATGTATGTCTCTCTTAAGGTCCTCTTTGTTGTCTAGGTTCTTTGGGACTGTGGACTGTAAGATAGTTTTCCTTTGCTTTACATCTAAAAGTCACTATGAGTAAGTACATAATATATTTGTCTTCCTGGGTCTGAGTTACCTCACTCAGGATGTTTTTTTCTAGATCCATCCATTTGCCTGCCATTTTCAAGATGTCATTAGTTTTAGCACTGAGTAGTACTCCACTGTGTAAATGTACCACATCTTCTTTATCCATTCTTCTGCTGAGAAGCATCTAGGTTGTTTCCAGGTTCTGATTATTACAAATAATGCTGCTTTGAACAAAGGTGAGCATATGTCCTTGTGGTATGATTGAGCATTATTTGGGTATATACCCAAAGTAGTATTGCTGGGTCTTGAGTTAGACTGTTTTCTAATTTTCTGAGAAATTGCCATACCGATTTCCAAAGGGGATGTACAAGTTTGTACTTCCAACAACAAGAGAGGAGTGTTCCCTTAACCCACAGCCTCTCCAGACTAAGTTGTCACCAGTGCTTTTGATCTTGGCCATTCTGACAGGTATAAGATGGAATCTCAGAGTTATTTTGATTTGCATTTCTCTGATGGCTAAGGATGTTGAGCATTTCCTTAAGTGTCTTTCAGTCATTTGAGATTTGTCTGTTGACTCTGAAGAAAGAAAATGAAGAAGATACCAGAAAATGGAAAGATCTCCAGAGCTCTTAGGTAGGTAGAATTAACATAGAAAAATGGCAATTTTGCCAAAAGCAGTCCACAGATTTGATGCAATGCCCATCAAAATCCAAGCAAAATTCTTCTCCGACTTCATAATAACAATACTCAACTTCATAGAAAGAAAAAAAAAAAACTCCAGGATAGCCAAAACTATCCTGTACAATAAAGGAACTTCTGAAGGCATCACCATCCCTGACTTCAGACTCTACTATAGAACTGAAAACAGCCTGGTATTGGCATAAAAACAGACAAGAGGAACAATGGAATCAATTTGATGACCCAGATATCAATTCACACCTGCAACCGTCTAATTTTTGACAAAGCAGCTAAAAATATAAAATAAAAAAAGAAAGCATATTCACAAATGGTGCTGGTATAACTGGATATCAACATGTAGAAGAATGAAAATAGATCCATATCTATCATGCACAAAACTCAAGTCCAAATAAATCAAAGACCTCAACATATAACCAACCACACTGAAACTCATAGAGGAGAAACTGGGAAGTACACTTGAACGCATTGGCACAGGAGACCACTTCCTAAATATAACCCCAGTAGCATAGACACTGAGCAAATTAAATGGGATTTCCTGACACTGAGATGCTTCTTTAAAGCAAAGGACAGTCAACAAGACTAAACAGCAGCCTACAGAATAAGAAAAGATCTTCACTAACCCCATATCAGACAGAGAGCTAATCTCCAAAATATACAAAGAACTCAAGAAACTTGACATCAAAAGAACAAATAATCCAATAAAAATGGGTTACAGATAAACAGAGAACTCTCATCAGACTTGTACTTTCATATGTGATATGAGATAGCCATATGAAATCTAGGATTCACACATGGAAAAAAAAAGCAATATTTGTTTTTCTCAGTTTGACTTAATTCATTTAATATGATGATGTCTAGCTCCATCCCCCTTTCCTGTGAATTTCATTCTTTTTTACAGCTTAATGCAATTCCAGTGCATCCATATACCACAGATTTTAATCTAGGCCCACACTGACTATCACTTGGATTTAATCTATAAATTAGCTGTTATCAATATAGCTGTAATAAACACCTGTGTGCAAGTGTATCTGTGATATGTTGGTGTGAAGTACTGTGAAACTATCAAGGGATGCTGTAGCTGGGTTGGTCATATAGTGGGGCTATTTTTAATTTTTTTTAAAAGAAAATAAACTATTGTATTCATTTTACATACCATTCCCAGTTTCTACTCCCTCCCCTCCTTCCATTCCCTCCACCTTTCTCCCAACCCCACCCTCAACCACTCTCCAGAGAGGGTACATTGCTTTGTGGAATGTCCAAGGCCCTCACTAGTATATCTAGGCTGAGCAAAGTATCCATCCAAAAGGAATGGGCCCCCAGAAGCCAGTACCAGCAGTTGAGATAAACCTTGGTATCACTGCCAGTGGGCCCGCCTTCTGCCACAGCCATAGAACTCTCACCCACATTCAGAGGAACTAGTTTGGTCTTATGCTAGCTTCTTCCCTGTCGGGCTGGAGTTGGTGAGCTCCCATTAGCTCAGATAGACTGTTTCAGTGGGTGTCTCCATCATGGTCTTGACCTCTTTGCTCATATTCTCACTCCTCCCACTCTTCAACTGAACTTTGGGAGATCAGTCCAATGCTTTTTGGGGGGTCTGTGCCTCTGTTTCTATCAGTTTCTGTATGAAGGTTTTATGGTGACTATTATTCTCTAAAAAACGGTGGGTGTTCCAAGCAGGGCAGTGGTGGGTGACACAGGGGGCTGCAGTTCCCCGAGGGCTGTAGTGGGCCATGAGGAACAGCTGGTCCCACCACCCGAGGTCTCAGTTGGTCCCAGGTGGGTGCACCGGGTGAGAGACAGATACATCATGTAGAGAGAGTTTGGATATAGAGTTTATTTTATTTAGTGGGTTATGGAATGGAAGGGGAGGGGGGAGAAAGAAAAGGGTAGAAGAGAACGAGAGAGGAAGCAGCCACCTCTTCAGAAGAGGGACAGGGAGAGAGAGAGTACAGGTCAGAGGAGGCACAAGATCTGCTTCCCTTGGCAGAAGGGTGGAGTGGGCAGGGCTTGTCTCTTAAGGGGACAGGTAAACAGTTGTCAGGACAGATTATAACGTTGACAATTAAGCTAGTCATCAATCTGACTACAGGGCAAGGCCAGTTCGGGCACCCTCTCCATTATTGCTTAGAGCCTTAGCTGGGGTGATCTTTGTAGATTCATGGGAATTTCTCTAGTGTCAGGTTTCTTGCTAGCCCCATAATGGCTCCTGATGACTGAAGTTTCTGCCTGGTTCCCACAATTGTTAAGTCCCAAAGAAATCACACAGAGGTCTACATTAGTTATAAACTGATTGACCCAGTATCTCAGGCTTCTTATTAACTCTTATAACATATATTAACCCATTATTCTTGTCTATGTTAGCCACATGGCTTGGTACTTTATTCAGTGAGGCAGTCACACCTTGCTTCTTCTGTGGCTGGAGCCCTGCCTCTACTTTCTGCCTGGTTGTCCCACCTATATTTTCTGCCTGGCTACTGGCCAATCAGCATTTATTTAAAATACAATTGACAGAATACAGATTATTGTTCCACACCAGGCTCCCTCAACCAAAACATCTCTTTTCTTGCTCTCCCACTTTGTCCTTCCTCCATCTCAACTATTTCATTCCCTCAAGTTCTCCTCTTCCCTCCACTTTTCCTTCTCTCCTTTTCTTTTATCCTTCCACCCTCCCTTCTTCTCTCACCTCATGTGATGTGGGATTCACCTTTGTTTGCTGTGAATATCATTGATTTTAATAAAGAAGCTGTTTGGGGCCAGTGGTAGGGTAGAATAGAGCTAGGTGGGGAAAACTAAACTAAATGCTGGGAGAAAGAAGGCAGAGTCAGTGAGAAGCCACCTAACTCTGCCAGAGACAGATGTTGGAGGGAACTTTACCTGGTAAGCCACAGCCACATGGTGATACACAGATTAATGGAGATGGGTTAGTTTAAAATATAAGAGTTAGTCAGAAATTTGCTTAAGGAGTTAGTCAGAAATTTGCTTAAGCTATTGGCCAAACAGTATTGCAAATAATATAGTTTCTGTGTGATTATTTTGGAAGTCTGGGCAGCCAGAAAATGAACAAGCAGCCTCATACTACACCCATTCTCCCAATTTTGTCAGAAGATCTTGTCTGTTTCCTAATGGGGATATTTTTAAGGATGGGGAAACATTTATTCTGATTTCCACAGTAAGAGGGCTAATTTACATTTCACCATCATTGACTAAATGTTTTTATTTCTCAACATCCTGCCAAACATTTGCCATTGTTTCATTTATACTTTTAAAATTGCATTTTAATAAATTTATTTTATTTGTTTGCCTATGTATCCATAGCATATAAATAGATCTCACAAGACAACCTGTGTGAATCACTTCTCTCCTTTACTCAGGGATTGGGCTCAGGCTGTAAGGATTCTCAGTCCTCCATCTAACCAGCATCTCTTATTGTTTTCATAATGACTGACATTCTGACTGAAGTGAAGTGAAGTCTAATTTAGTTTTAGCTTGTTTCCCTGATAGTTATACTGAACATTTTTAATGAAATCATTTTTATTACATTTAACTAATTAATTGACCAACTCATTAATTTTTGTGTGTATGCCTTCATGTGCATGCATACACATGAGTGCCATAACACAAGTGTGGACAGAGGACATCTTGCAAGAGTTGGTTTGCTCCTTTCATGATTTGGATCCTAGGTATCAAATTCAGGTCTCTCTGGCATGGCAGCAAGCATCTTTATTGTCAGGCCATCTATCTGGCCCATTGAACATTTTAAAATATGTCTAATGGTCATTTGCATTTCATCTTTTGATAGCAGTCTGTTCATTATCCTATTTATTGTTTGGTTTGCTTGATCTCTTTGTATTTATTTTGGAGTTCCTTATATTCTAGCTATTAATCTTCTGTTAAGTGTATAACAGTATCCTCTACCATTCTGTAAGCCATATTTGCACTCAATGGACTGCTTCCTTTGCTGTGCATGTTTTTTTTTTTTATTTTTATGAGGTCCCATGTGTCAGTTGTTACCATTTATTTCTTGAATGACAAGAGTTCTTTTCAGAAAGTCTTTGCCAGTACCAATCCCTTGAATTATTTTCCTTATATTTTTATATATCACTTTTAGATGTTTCAGGTCTTACATGAAAGTCTTTGAGTTAATTTTCATACATGGCAATGGGCAGTGTTCTAGTTTAATTCTTTTATGTATGGATCACCAGTTTTCAAAGTATCATTTGCTGAAGAGGTTATTGTATGTTTTTGGCATTCTTGTTAAGAATTAGGACCCTGTAACTTCTGGGGAATTCATATCTGAGTGGTAGGTTTATTAGTTCTAAGATTTTTCTTGTATAGTCTGAGGATCTAATATATAGAACCATACCCTCCACACTAAAGATGCTTTGTTTTCTTCCTTTCCCATTTTATCTTTTTTTTTTTTAAAAAAAAATTCCTTCTCTTGCCTTATTGCACTGGCTAAGAGTGCAAGTATTATACAGAAGGTGAACACTCTCACTTGTTCTTTCTCTGGGTACAAACAATTTGAACTTTTCTACATTTAACATACTATGGACTACAGATTTATTGTATGTTGTCTTTATTATGTTCATGCAGGTTCTTTGTATAACTAGTTTCTTCCAGACTCTTACCATGAATGGGTCTTGATTTTGTCAAAAGAATCTTCTGCATTGATTCAGATAATTATGTGAGTTCTGTTCTTGAATAATTTCATGGTTAGTTATATTTATTGGTTTGTATGTCGAACCATCATTGTAACACCAGAATGAAGCCAACTTGATCATGGTTGTGGTGGTTTGAATGAAAATAGTCATCATAAGCTCCTAGGGAAGGGTGCTATTTGAAAAAATAAGAAGGTGAATACTTATCCCTAAACAATCAGGCTGTTGCTAAGACTATAGGTTGCTTTCCACAAACTGACAGCAAGGCCCCGTTGTTGAAGACAACATCCACACAACTCACTGAATATAGAAAGGCCAAGCTGGTGACTACATAGAACATTCACCCTGTATTGTATTGTTGATGACACAGAAAGGTACTCTGCATTCTACCAAAAGAAAAAAGTAGACACCAATATACTAGTCAATTGTAGCAGAAACCTTGTGGGAGTAACCAAATAATGCTTGCTTTGACTTAAGGCCCATTCCAGAAGTAGAACTATTCCTCACACTGCTTGAGTGACCAAAAATCAGAATTGAGATAGCCCAGAGTCCTAGGTTAAAGCCAAATAAAGTCAAACATATAAAAATTGACTCATGGGATGGATAAATTAATGCACACAGAGGTGAGGAGATCCTTTCACACAATGTGGCAAAGGGAGGACCAACCCAAAGGTTGTCCTATGACTTCTACATTTGTCCTATAACATGCTCATGCCTGTATACATACACATGAACAAGTAGGCCCTCCTACACACACACTCATGCACAAACAAATAATAAAAGTGAATCTAACTGGTCCTATCTGTGTGAGAGATGGAGTTTTTCATTAATTACTCATTCAATATTGTTATTTGTCATAGATCTATTTTTTATTTTTATCCTCTTGCTTTGATGCTGGTTGATTGTGCCCTGTTCTTTATACTATTAATAGTTTTTGATTTGGGAATATATCCCAGTGATAAATGTCCTTGTCTAATATGTGAAAAGCCCTGATTTTGATTCAGTTCTGTATAAAATTCTTTGATATTTTTTGAAGAGGCTAATGATCTAATATAAGTATCCTGGGAACAAAATGATAGCTATATTTAAAACGTTTTTGCACTGATGTCAATGTTTCTGCCAACTTGCAGGCTAGTTTTCACCTTTGTCTTATATCTTACTCACATCTTTGTGGTAGGTTTCTTTCAAAGAGCTCTATAGCATGAGCCACCTGAGTTTTGGAAAATTAAAATCTTTGACAAATCAGAATACTAAGGTACAGCCTAGGTACCCTGTAAAACTTAAGACAGCTCATTTAACCTTCACAATAAAAACACTAACTTTGGTAGGCAGGTTAAAGAAATGAAACACACAAAGTATAAATTACATAAGATTGCCCAGCTGTGTTAGTCATGGGTCCCTAGAGCAGTGGTTCTCAATCTATGGGTAGTGACCCCGTTAGGGTGGCATATAAGATATCCCGTACATCAAATATTTACATTACAATTCACAACATTAGCAAAATTACAGTTCTAAAGTAACAATGAAATTATTATATAGTTGGGGTGTCACCCCAACATGAGGTATGGTATTAAAGAATTGAAGCATTGTAAGGGTTGAGAACTGCTGCATTAAAGGACCAGACCTGAGAGGAAGAAATATATATTAAAAGGGATCTATGCGTTTCACTTACAAAAACGTGCTCTGGAAAGCCGTCCAGTAGCCATCTCTTACAGGACAGGTTGAGAATCCACAGTAGTTTCTCGGGCCTGTGATTAGTTGTCTCAGCAGTCACAATCTGTTTCCGACGACTTGGTGAATTCCTGAATAATTTCTGGTCTTCACTCAGTATTGGAAGGCCAGGACAGTTGGTTCTAATATCAGCAAAGAAACACAGCAGCAACAGGTAGATAAATTTGCCATTGAGGAGTGCATCAAAAAGCATGTTCCCTTCTTTCACACTCTTTTGTGTGGTCTGCCACCAATAGGTGATGCTCACATATAGGCTGGGAGACCTGATTAAGTAAGTCACTCCCAGGATTGTCCAGTAGCTTGGGTTTTAGTTGATCCCAGACCCTGTCAGGTTTACAACCAAGGTCAATCATCACACAAGTTTACAGATGGCTGAATCACAATTCAAATGTAAGTCTGAAGCTCCCAAGTCCAACCTCCTTGTTTTAACTTTGTTAAAAGCCTCATGTCCAAGAGAAGATTTTTCCTGGAAGGTTAGTGTGTATGAAATATTAGTTTAAAATCTTAGTGCTTTGGAAGCAAAACAATGAATATTTCAGAACAACTCTCAAGCAGTAAGTTAGTACATAATTAAAAGCCAATATGCTTATTTTAACTCCTGATTGCATTTGGATTTTGTATTTCAAACCAGTTTGGCACACACATATTACAGCTGAAGAACCAGAATAGATCCCCAAACATAAGGTAAAGTCAAGTGTGTTAATGCTTGCCTTTAATTCATCAACCTGGAGGCAGAGGCAGGAAGACCATGAGATCAAGGCTAGCATGATGACTCTGTCTCACAAATTAAAACAAAAGCCAGACAACCAAGCACATAAAAACATATAGGAGGCCAATCGCAAACAAGCATGTCTCTTCTTTGCTGTAGCTGACTGTCACCTACCAATTATCCACAGGGCTGTACATGGTGCTTCTATACTGTCTGTCCAACTTCAAATCTTTTGGAATCACTGTAGTTTTATTGCAGAGATTTGCAGAGGTTCAGCATTGTATCTGATGTAAATCAGTAAGTTTAAGGCACAATTTCTCTTTCAATACAATTGCTAAGGTTTGAAGATCAGAGACAGTTAGCTTTTTTCACCTGAGCTGCCACCAAGACACAACATTTTCCTCTCACTGGGGGTGTAATGTCACAAATGTTTTGAAACAATGCCTAGTGTTTTGCAGATCTTTATTTCAACTGTACATATATTTTCTCCATAGATTTAAAAGTATCTTGCAAAACCCATACCTAATGTGTATATGCTTACACACACATATACACATACACACACATTTACACTCACACTCTCACACACACTTATATAAATCTTTGCTACTGGAAATAGGCTTGAAATTTCTTTGTTACAGACAAAAACAAATCTTTCTTATCCCAAATCTTTTTGTTCTTCTAGTTAAAAATATTTTATTAGGCAAGCTCTGTAGGTTAATATAAGTTACCTTGAAAAGTTTTAATTTCAGCTGATTAAGATATGCCTTATGAGTGCAGAATTTGTTGGACTTATTCCACAGGCTATGTTAGTGCTAATTAGCCGATCATGTTGTTCATTGTGCTCTTTTCTTTATATATATATGTATATATATATATATTCATCATATATGGCAAATATACTTCTATCTACTTAGCAAAGGCATTCCTGTATGTTTTGGTAATGGTTTTGAGATGCTTTAAGCATATTTTTCGCTATGCTATTGGTACCCTAAGATATATTTTCAGATGAAAATTTATGTGGCATTACATCACCATCTACTTGACCATTGCAGCACTATATGGTTGAGACAAATCTTTCTGCCTGGGTAAATCTGACTTTGTAAGTGCTATTACCTTTGGCCATGCCTTTGACATAGAGGCCATCTGTTTGCCATGAAGACAAAAGAAGTCCATGGCATCATGGCTGACTTATTTAGTCCTTCCTTACAGGTTTTGCAGGGCTCAGTCTTCTGCTCTGGTACACAAGGTCCAAGACAGCTTTGCAGAATTAAGCTGCAGTTCCACCCTTGATGTCCTCCCAGGTGAGCGCCTGGGCTTCATGCGTGCACTCCTAAAGCAAGCAAACTTTAAGCTAATTATGTGCTAGCTGATTCTCCCTTGCTGAATTTTGGCAGGTTGCTTCTGTAAATTATGAAAAATAAATGTGAGATATGCAGATGTCTTTTGTTTGAAGCAGATGTTTGGTGGGTCTTGCCAAAACCTAATCAGCTGTTCCCCTGGGGGTCTTCCCCTTACAGCGTTACCCCAGAGCAGCTCAGAAACACGAAAAGGTGATCAGAAAGCACTCCGTGGAAACTTGAGGCAGGCTTTGTACTTAGAGGTCTTTGTTATGGAAAAATAAAAATAGAAATAGCCCAATCATCTCTGGTAGAAGACACTGGATATGGAGCATTTTCTTCTGGCAGTCCTTGATAAAATTGGCCACAGGGTGCGCTCACTTTTGCCACTGTCAGAAGAGGAAAAACCTTCGAACTCATTTTTTTAAAGACCAAGAACACTGTTTTGAAGAAAAAATCTCTTACTTGCTTATCCAAGAGATCTGATTGTACCATGAAATATGGATAAGAATGAAATACATAGGTATTATGCATATATATGTAGATCATATATTCAAATGTCAAATTAGCAAAGGTTTTGTGGTATCCAAGTTTCAGTCAGTTTCCCCTCTCATGTGGGCTTTAAATAAAACAGAAACAAGTTGTAGTGTCCTGGCAGCTCAGTGGAGAAAAAGCTATACAATAGGTACATGTTGAGACTACCGTAACAGTGTCTTAAATACCCCAAATCTAGAAAGTGCATGAAGTAGACATGCCCACGACTTGCAGTTCTGCTGACCACTAACATGTGAGTTTGGGCATTTATTTAATGGTTTCCATCCTCAGTCTTTTTAGAATAACAATTCCTACAACAAAGAACTTGTTCCAGTGAGACAGTTCAAGTCAAGCGAAGACACACAGTATATGTGCCTAACATATTATTGAGAAAAACCTCAACCACTGAAGAACTCATTCTATAATTTTCTACTCTCCTCTCTAGCCCCCCCCCACAAGGACTTATATACCTATTTACACCTACCAAATAGACATCTTTTCATGCAAAGCAAATACTCTCCTTTCTAGCCCCTTCTCACAAGGACTTCCGTACCTATTTACACCTACCAAATAGACATCTCTTGCATGCAAAGCAAACACATTTCTCTCATTTATCTGCTTACATTTGCAAAAGGGAGTAGGTATTAGCCTTTTGCCAGCATCACCTCTTTCATTTAAGATATCATAACTTGGCATTATATGATATTTGCAATCTTTCTTCAGTTTCCTCTGAATACTTTCAAATTCCCCGAGATTTCTTGATTGGCTCATCTCCAACACTTTTCTATTCTGAATCTCCTTCAAAACCACAGGTTCTTCTTTAATGGAAGCTTCCCATGTTTTTTAGGATTTTACCAATACTAATATAAGAGACATTAAGCTGAGCCAGTATTTATTGTCAATTGTGTGTTCAGTACTTTAAATACTGAGGGTGAATGGCACAAAAAGGGTCCTTCCTATGACTCTTTGCTGACTCTAGAAAACACTTCGCCCTGTCTACTCAAAGTGAGCATTTATTATTCAGTACTCTGGCTTTGATTTAAGCAGTGATACAGACTTAACAGACATTTTATTTCCATGCCTCTTAGGCTGTACTTTAGAAACATCTGTGCCACATGCACGAGATGTGGACAACTGGTTGAATGTGATAATTTCTCTAACGGTACATTATTATTTTTTCTCTGACAGAAAAATACTAGTTATTTTGGCGATATATCCACACAAACTCAGCTGTATTTTGCAAATCACATTATATAAGAAAAATTTGTACCTTCTGGATCTGTTCATAAGCCTCATTAAAGAAAGGAACATGAGAAGAAAATGAGATAAAAATAAAATAATTAAAAGATCAATATAACTTGCAGCTTTGGGGCTTTTAATATGAAATGGATTATATAAAGTTTATACACTAAAGATAATGACTTATTGCATTAAAATAACATTCCACCCAATTAATTTAATATCTATATTCCTAAAACTGGATGGTAATGGTGCTTACCTGATATACTACCCTTTGCGGTGTTAGTTCAGTGTAGATATTTCAGAATTCTGTAAACTTGGGGGAAGTGTTCAGTTGTTAGGTGACATATTGCTGAATTTGAGAAGCACATAAGTTGCTTCTCTTGGTGCTTTATGCCATAAAAGAAATGGAACCTCAGACTAAACAATGTATCTAACCTACATGTAAAAAATGCCAGAACTTTACTATGAGTCTGGGACATTTTTTCCACTATTCTTCTCTAACTCTCGTATGGCTACAAAAAATAAATCCACATAATAATAATTACATTTTAATAAAATACAAATCAAACACACAAACATTTGTTGAATAACAAAATCATTATAGGCACAATTAATGTGGAATGCCTCATGGAAAAAGCTAAGCTTTGAAGAAGATCAGGTGGGAAGAATCTATGTAATATACTGCACATGAAATATGTGCTGTAGTCTTCTTAATTTCTAACTTTGAGTCTGACTTCCTTCTGACTTAAGTTTATCATCAGAAATTCCTTTTCTGTCCTTGAAGGTATATGTCTTGTTGCCCAGCAATCTCCTACAAGACCTTGTTCTCACACATTGAGAGAATGTATCCCTGGTTGAGGGGCAGTTTGGTAAGAAACACGAGTAGAGGAGCAGGGAAGATGTTGGCAATCTTCTCAATTGCCCTTTAAGGGTATTCCTAACAGTGGTCCAGAGATGTATAATACTATGAACCAGTTCCATGGGGATTTCAATTTTCACTGGTGTATGTGTGGGAGTACGTGTGTGTACATGCATATATATATATATCATACATATAAATCAGCATGTGTATATGTATGTGCACATAGGCATACAGCTATGTCTATTTATGCTATTTATGCATATGGAAAATAGGGTCTCATGGAGATCACTGTGGTCTTAAACTCACTGTGTAGATAGAATGACCTTGAACTCCTCACCCTTCTAACTCTCCCTTCCAAGTGTAGGGGTTACAATTATACACCAACACACACAGTGTGCTGGCTATTTTCTTATTGTATTTATTTTTCTTGCAAAACAAAACTTCTAAAATAAATGATAATATCAATAAAATAATAATTCTTTGTTGAGCTACATCCAGAATTAATGGGAATATATTTTAAAGATATCACGGATACATTTATCTAGCTTTAACCACCTCATCAAAGAATATTATTTTTTACAAAGATGCCTCATAAAGATGTATGAATAGATAGACCTATGATTATTCAAAAAAATTGTACAAATCAAAATAAGTTTGCCAGAGCAATTTAAAATAATTAACCTTTGACAAACCTCCCTCTCTGGTAATGAAACAGTAACTATATGAATAAAAGATAAGTCGTGACATTCAATGAATTATAATATTCATCCCATAAATTACTTGATATAATAGCTCTATAGTCTACATTTTTATAACACTAAAATGTCCCAAATGCCAAAAAACCTCATCCATTTCTAGTGCGTGGTTTGTGGATAGACTGAGTGATTTTTTTTTTATTCTTTAAATATCTTTCAATTAGTCTGTATTATTATTCTCTCCTACCCTACAAAAAAATACTTCCTGTCAGCCCGTCAAGCATTTATGCAGCACATATATATACATAGTAAAATTAAGACTCGTGCTCACTGCCCCAGGAGCGTATGGAAATAAGTGAATACTAACCTGATGTGCACGTGGGAGTTGGTTTCTGGGTGGCATTGCCATCTGGTTCATTATCCCATTCGAGAACACAGTGGGCAAGTTGCTGGTATAGATGGCATATGCTTTGGCCAATTGCTGTTCTCTCACTACTTTTGTCTCTACTTCCCTGAAATAACAAAATGACCCCACAGAGGTGGTGAGCTTTCAAAGAGTAAACAACTCGGGCTTTAGAGGGCTCTTTGGTGTAGCCAAGTCTAAGGATTTTGGAACAAATACAGCATGCTTAAAGACCTTTGCATTACAATTCTATACATTCCTGGTTGCCCATTTTTGCCCATAAAATCAAAGACTTATTCATCATCTAGGGCTGACTAATTGGTTTCCTTTAACTCTCCCAAGGCATTCAGTGGAGCCAAGTAAATAAAATAGACCACGAAAGCAGCAGTAAGTTTCAGTTTGATATCTTTCAAATTCATTATGCATGCAGAATGTGCTTCTACCAATGCATTGTTTAACATTTTATCATATTTGATCTTTTTTTTCGGTTTTCTTCTTTCTTTCTTTCTTTCTTTCTTTCTTTCTTTCTTTCTTTCTTTCTTTCTTTCTTTCTTTCTTTCTGATTTCTGCCTCCTCCCCACCACCGCCTCCCCCTCCCCCAATCAACTCCTGCTCCCTCAGCAGCCTGAAGAGCAGTCAGGGTTCCCTGCCCTGTGGGAAGTCCAAGCACCTCCCACCTCCTTCCAGGTCTAGTAAGGTGAGCATCCAAACAGCCTAGGCTCCCACAAAGCCAGTATGTGCAGTAGGATCAAAACCCAGTGCCATTGTTCTTGACTTCTCAGCAGCCCTCATTGTAGGCTATGTTCAGCAAGTCCAGTTTTATCCCATGCTTTTTCAGACCCAGTCCAGCAGGCCTTGGTGAGTTCCCGATAGAACATCCCCATTGTCTCATTGTGTGGGTGCACCCCTCGCAGTCCTGAGTTCCTTGCTCGTGCTCTCTCTCCTTCTGCTCCTCATTTGGGCCTTGGGATTTCAGGAAATTTGGGATCAACCTACCCTAGGACCCAGCAATACCATTCTTGGAAATATACCCAAGAGATGCCCTATCATACAACAAAAGTATATGCTCAACTATGTTCATAGCAGCATTGTTTGTAATAGTCAGAACCTGGAAACAACCTAGATGCCCTTCAATGGAAGAATGGATGAAGAAAGTATGGAATATATACATATTAGAGTACTATCAGCAGTAAAAAACAATGACTTCTTGAATTCTGCATACAAATGGAGGGAAATAGAAAACACTATCCTGAGTGAGGTAAGCCAGACCCAAAAACAGGAACATAGGATGTACTTACTCATAATGGGTTTCTAACCATAAATAAAGGACATTGAGCCTATAATTCGTGATCCTAGAGAAGCTAAATAAGAAGGTGAACCCAAAGAAAAACATACAGTCATCCTCCTGGATATTAACCTTCATCGGGCGATGAAAGGAGACAGAGACAGAGACCCAGATTGGATCTTTTTTAAATTAGGATCTGGATTCAGTGATACCGTAATAAAACCAGACACCTTTATTCACTATTTGCTATATATTTAATATTGGGACAAACTCTACAAAAACTTAAGTTTAATCTTTCACAACATAGAAGTTCAACTCCAGTGTTAGTTTCATTTTGTGTAAGGAAATTGAGGCAGGGTCTCCATGATTTGCCCCTTTAATTACTAAGCTATACTTCTTAGACAAGTCATGACCTCTATCTACTTGTACACAGAACATCCCTCAGAAGCGGATCTTGTTCCCTGAGGCACAGTTCAGCTTGTCACAGCATGTCATAGTTGCGGCTCTGTAAGATGGCAATCATGATTTTGGAGCTGGCTTATTGAGTTCCTCTGTCACAGTTACTGGAGTGGTTGAGCGGAGCACCTGCTAATTCCAGACCTCCAAAGAACGACACTTGACTAGCCTCTGCAGTGCTGTCTTTTAGACTTCAAATACCCGTTGCTTATACAGTGTGTGTGCGTGTGTGTGCGTGTGTGGTGGGAGAGGGGGTATAAATTCAGATACAACAGAAAGAAAAATCCATGGAAAGTAAAAGGAATCAACAATTTACAGCAAAGAACATTATTCCTTAATCAAAGCAAATTCAAGGCATCTGGGTTTTGGGGTTGGTGACACCATCCATTATTAAATAAGCCCAGAGTGGGTTGGTTTTTCTTTTTCTACCTCTTCTTTCTTCTCTTCTTCCCACTTCTTCATGCACTTTTTTCCTGGAACACAAAATTCGGAGTCGTTGGAGGATCACAAATGCACGGATGAGGATGAAGGGCATAAAATTGGTGATTGAACCTATGGGCCTCTTGGTTATGAAAGGTTTCTATGGCCAAGTATTAACATCCCATATAAAAACGTCCTTAAAGGAGATGTTCTTCTTGCCAGAGGTATTGTTAAGAATGCTGTCAGGTGTTTTGTTTTGTTTTGTTTTTGGATGACCTCTTAGTCGCCGAGTCTGAGGTCTGTATTTCTATCTTCGTGATTAGCATCAACTCAGTGCAAAATGTTGTTGATCTATATAACAGGAACTAAGCAAATTTCATCCCCAAACTTTGATTTAAGGAGGTGAAAATAGACATCGTAACCCATGGAAACTGTAGTTCCTGGTCATTTATGACACGCTTGCCCTTTGCTGTAGCTTCATAACTTTGTTTTCTTTTTAATAATCTACAAGACATTGTATTGAGACCAGACTAGAAAGATATTTTAGGTTGTAAGGATAGGAGCTTAGCGCATAGTAACCAAAATTTAAATGAGAAGTTTCGATTTTACATTTTTGTTGTTGTTATTGATTGATTGGAACCCAGCAAAAGTCCTATTGCAGGGAGGTCTGATAATTTTTTAATGTGGCACAGCAGAAAAATACATTTGGTATCCTAACCCAACATATATATTATGTGCGCACACACAAATATGAGTATGTATTTATGTGTACATATATATATGACAGAAACATAGATATATTACTGATATATATTTACAGCAGTATTGCCTCAAACATAAATCTATTAATATGTAAGTGTTATAAATGTACCATATTACCTTAATACTTCTTAATTTCAAGGTTTTCAAAAGCTAACCAAAGCACAGAGACTCGAGTCAGAACAATTATAGGGAAATATTTGAATTTATTATTTTGTTTTGCTTGTAAAAATACAGAAAGGTTGTTGACTAGCAACTTCTCTCTGCCTTAGTTCCTGGTTCATGCTGAGTGACTGGCTATTTGAATGCTAAGGGAGCAATAGAAAAATCCTCTCTTCATTTCTTTTTCCCTTACACATTTCTTGAAGTCTACTGACATGCATGACCTTGAGGAGTGGTGCAACATCCCTGAACCTGCATCATGCTCTCCTGCTCTCTTCCTGCCCCAAAGGTCTGTGGTCCATGACCTTTCATCTGGTGCCTGAATCTGGTGAAAGCTGTCCCTGTCCCTGTGTTCTCTGCATGAACTAAACATTTCTAGGAATGTGTTTTTGTTGTTCTAGAAGTTTCTCTAAAATGTTGACAGATGTGAAAGTGAACATTATAAACAGTTTTGCATTTATATTTCTATTGTTTCCATGGTGATTTTTTTTAATAAAATAAAGCACTATTACTGTTATTTTTAGAATTCTTCTTGTTTTGTAGCAGGTTTAATTCATTTAATAAACCTCTTCTTGCTGAGGCACAGCCATTGTTGGCTGTAAGGCATCACAGGAAGAAAGAGGTCTAGGATTTCATTGTCTTACCATTTCAGCTACAGGGTCTCTATTTGTGAGAAAATCCTAGAAGCTGCCTTGCCAGCCTAGAGCTCTATTGTGTGTATATCATAAAAATAGTCAGCTAAGGTGAGTGAAAGCAATCTGGTAACAGCCTCAAGTGAAATCCACTCTTGTTGCTTATGTAGCTTAGTTGCCAAGATGAGTCACTTCTGACTTTTCTCCCTAGGGTAGATGTGTGAAGAGCCAACACAGTTCCTGCCTAGTAGTGCAAGTGGATGTCTTGGCAGAGAACATTCAGAGTCATGGAGATTTGCTGTAGAGCTCAGCAATAGGTGAGAACTTAGGGAACTTGGTCTTTTCAGTCCACTAACAGCTCGGCTACTGTGTGCAGGCACACAGCCCATGTGTTTCTTTACAGTGAGAAATACGACTGTCTCCTCTGGCTGGAGTGTTTGCATGGGAAGGACCAGTGTACACCCTCAGCACTGAGAAACACATGAGGCCATCTCATAATCACTAGTTCTTTATGGACTTGAAAATCTAATGGGGTATTGGATACACAAGATAATGTCACTGGCCAAGACAATCTATATGTCCATCTCCAAAAGGGATTCAAACAATTCATTGACTAAGCCTTTCTTTCCTCTAGCTGGCCATTGGATAGTGGGAATAATGTTAACTGCTCTTCAGTGCTGTGATGGATAGAGAAGAAAAGCATAGTATGTATAAAACACATTTTCAGCATCTAGTGAATTGCACAGGGGCTCCTAAAATATTAGCCATTAGAACCTTTGTAACCAGGTGGGTGGGTCTGACCATAGTGTCCTTCACTTCTGAATAATGGTTTCTTTCTTTTCTATTACAGATTATAATAGTGTGTGTAGAAATCTGTTGAAATTGAGAAAGGCAGCATTAAATGAAAAAATAAGAGGGGAAAGAAGGCAGGAAAAGCCATAATCCCACCTCAGAGCGGAGAGGTCTTTGTTAACGTTGTGGTGAGGTCTTTCCCAAAATGTTGACTTAGCCTGAAACTCAGTTCTCTGAGGTAGGGCAGTATTTATTTGGGGCTAACAAATGTGACTTTCTTAGAAACCTTTTATGGGACTTGACCTAGTTTGTGGGCCTTCCAGAAAGTGTTTAGTAAGTCAACTCTATATAAAGCCAGTTTTTGATTAAGGAAAATAAAAAATTTTGGCTGAGCCACTCTAAACCCTGAAGGTATGTGTGTGTGCATGTGTGTGTATGTGTGTGTGTGTAATTCCTGGTAGCTTGATTTTGAGTTTTGAAAATCTAGGCTGGAGATGGGAAAGGGGCTGGGGGAGGGTAGGAAGGGGAGGGAAATGATAAAGAGGACAAGGGAGGTGTTTAGCTTTCATTTGCAAGCCTGATACCCGCTGCTTTGTTTATGGATTTGATGCTATTCATACAGTCTTTGCAATATTAATTTTTAATTTATGATGCTCATTAGGAGACACTTAAAAGAGAACAATTATCATTTATCTTGATATATTATTTACTAGGACTGACTGTCATGGTTAGAAGCCCATGATTAGTGAAGGAGGGGATAGAGAAGGGCTTCTGAAAGGGCTGGGTTAAGAAGATGGAGGCTTAAGAAGCAGTGGTCACCACCTAAAACCCGAAGTTCTGACGCCAACGTCAAAGCCACACAATCTCTAATCAAGACTCAGGAGGCTCTTCCACGACAAGCCTGCAATAGTACTTAATGAACCTGCAGCATCATATTAATGAGATGCTCGGGAAGGCTATCAGCTCATCAATTATTTATCCAGCTGCAGTCGCGATACTTCGCTAGCGTCCTCCTCTTTTTGCGTTGGTGTGATTACTTTTTTAACCCTCCATTTCCTCACTTGGAGTGTAAACAAGGCCGTCTGTTCCTTAGCTCCCCTCTGCTGTGGTCAAATACATCTCTTCGCCATAGCCAACGGGATGTCCAACTTGATGGTCCAAGTCCCGTTTTCGGGGAATCGCTGTTTCAGAGAGTAAGGGTACCCCAACTTTGTGCTTTCTGATGTTTTACTCTTATCTTTACGCTAAGCAAAATGCACTGTGTTGTAATTGTGTCTTTATCAATGATTCTCTCCTACTAAACTGTGAGTTGCTGGAGAATGACTCATACTAAATGGATGAATGAATGGAGGAGGGCATCGGAGGACTGAGTCATGTCGAATGCTTAGTCTTATTTATATTGAAGGCTTTGAAGTGGCGACCTCAGCATTATCCAGAGGTTTCCAAATGAAATCAAATAGGTTTCCATTGAAACTAACTGAAACAGGAAGCTAACAATTTACATTTATGAGCTGGATCATGCCAGGGAAGATATCCTTGCAGGTTTGATGCAGCACACAGGTCTGGAAGGTACCCAGTTCTATCTACACAGGCTTATTTTCTGTATTCATATAGAAATTAAAACCAGTCATACACTCAAATCACCCACAGTTTTAGGAACAAATTATGGTGAGTACAAGTGCAACAGCATGTCAGTGTATTTTCCAAATGAAGACCAGAGAGTTTCAAGATGATGAGCTCTAAAGTATGGAACAGAATGGGCTTGTGCTGAGATACTGGTTAGCTTGCCCAGTCAAGGTCAAGACAAAAATGGCTTTCCATCCTTCAGTCGGTGAAGCAACAAGGACTGTGGTACTTGATCAAGGCTGTTACTCTGTGTAGCTAGAGATAACAAGGAGGCGCAGGGCTGGGAATATGCTTTTTTTTCTTTCTTTCTTGGTTTCCTACATAGGTAGGAATAGAAACAGTAGCGTTAATACTACCTGAAAGGCAAATTGACAAATTAGATAGTGTTAGCCCCACCCATTACGACTATTCAAATAGAGAATAGAGCAATGATATTCATTTTCTTAGAAATGGAACCCCAAGCAAACAGAAGGAACAGTGAATACCCAGGGCTGCTCTTTAGCTTCAAGTGAGTAGAGTTGCAAGTGGCCCCCTCCCCAGATGCTTCCAATCTACAGAATCTCAACCAGTCACAGTTCTACAGCCATATTTGCAGCAATTCCATGTGGGAGCGCTCTCTTTAGACCTTTGCAATGCCTCCTGCCAGGGAGTCATGCTGAGCGTTGAGTACAGAAAGGCTTTGGCTACTGCTGTGATTGTTTCTTGGGAAACTCGGCTGGCCAGAGACACTCAAGGGCCTCAAACTGGTTGGCACAGATGAGCACTGCACTCTTTGTCCTATGCTATGATCCTCTAATCCATTTTTCCTTCATTACATCTCTGAAGTTGGGATGCACTTTCTCAGTTTTTCAGGTTTTGGTCAGGTGGCAGTGATAGTGACTGTCGCCGCATGCACATGATTTATCCCGGTCACAGCTGTAGGAGTTTTTGTAATTTCAGTGGAATGATGCATTGTTGGACTGTTTGCATGACGTGGTAGTTTCACTCAAAGTATCTTCAGAAAAACACATGGTGCCTTATCACTGAAGGTCCAGAGAAGCAGGAAAGCAGAGCAAAGGGCATTAAGTGTGAGACTGAGTAATCAAAGTAAGTGACAGAAGGGGCAAGGATGCTCCGGAGAGAAGACGGTGTCTGTGGTCAGACAAACAAGGCATGTTAGAAGGTAAGCAACGCAACTGAAGTGGGGAGTTATCTTGCTTAGGTTTCTTATTAGTATATAAAGTAATAATACGCTTTTCAGTGGGCAGTGTTAAGTCATCTCACGTGTGTGTGGCAGCAGGAAACACACCAGGGACCAGTTCTTGATTCTCTTATGTTTTGCCCCCATTTGAGCTTTGTGGTTCAAAAAAAAAAATGGAATTCAATTTCAAAATATCAAATCATCATAGCTGTAGTGTTGACCACATTATGAAAGCACTAGCTTGGGATTGATTTGCCCTTCCTTGCATGTCAAGTTCTTCTTTCTCATTTCAGCCTAGCTCCTCATGTTTGTTGGAAGCAAACCACTGGGACTGGAAATGATTTAAACTTAGGGAGTTTGCAAAGAACTCTGGGTCCTATCTACACTACATACTCTAAACTAACTGCATGCGATTAATTAGGGTACAGCCTTGTGGTGGCAGGAATGAAAAATGTTTCCCTTGGGCTCAGGCATTTGAATACTTGACCCCAAATTGGTGACATTGTTTGGAGGGCTTCTGAGGAGATGCAGCCTTGCTGGAGGAAATACGTCAAATGACCTGGGCTTAGGTCGAAACCCTGTGGAAGAAAGGGAGGAAGGAATATGGAAGCCAGAGGGGCAGAGGACACCATGAGAAAACAGAGTCAACTGACCTGGGCTCATGGAGGCTCACAAGGACTAGCTTTCAGGGTCAATCAGAGAACTTGCATGGGACTCACTCGTACCTTCTGCACTAATGTTGCAATTGTATGGCTTGGTCTTCTCGTGAGACTCCTAATAGTAAAAACAGGGTCTGTCCCTAACTCCATTGCTTGTTCTTGGGACCTTTTCCTCTTGCTGGGCTGCCTCGTTCAGTCTTAATAGGAAAGAGCTGCCTAGTCTCGCTGCAACTCGATATCCCATGGCTGGCTGATATACATGGAAGGCTTGCTCTTTTCTGAAGGGAAAGGAGAGGGAGTAGATAGGAGTGATGTAGGGAGGGGCAGGGAGGAGAGGAAAAAGGGAGGAAAAACTGTGATTGGGCTGGAAAAAAAATTGATCAATTAATTTTAAAAAGGGGGTTTGAAGTTTCTCCCCATTTCCAGTTTTCATTCTTCTTCATGCTTGGGGTTGAGGTGAGTGCTCAGTTTTCTGCCTCTGTTGACATGATGAGCTCTCTTATCCCTCTGGAGCCAGAAGCCAAAATGAACTCTTTCTTCCTTAAGTAGCTTTGGTCATGATGCTGTTATCACAGCCAAAGAAAATAACTCATTGTTGGCTCATTCCGTGGCGGTGTAACTGGGGGCCGGCTTTTCACCATCTACTGGGTTCATCACTAGCTCTGTCAGGATAACTATGAGAACACAAGTTCAGGGCAGAAACAACAGATGGGAACAGAGGCAATGACCCACATCGGAGCACTGGGGTGAGCTCCCAAGATCCAGTTGAAGAGTGGAAGGAGTGAGAGTATGAACAAGGAATTCAAGACTATGAGAGTATCACCCACAGAGACAGTTTGCCTGAGCTAATGGAACTCACCAACTCCAACTAGACTGGGAGTGAATGAGCATGGGAACAACCAAGTCTCTCTGAAGGGGGTTGACAGTTGGGGCAGACTGAGGGGCCACTGACAGTGACACTGGGATGTGTCTCTACTGCATGTACTGGCTTCCTGGAATCCTATTCTCTTTGGATGTGTAACTTGCTCAACCTAGATGTAGGAGGGAGGGCCTTGGACTTTCCACAGGGTGGGGTGCATTGCCCTCTCTTAGGATTGGAGGGGGTGGGGTGGGAGGGTCTGTGGAGAAAGTGGTGGGGAGGGGGAGGAGGAGAGGGAATGGAAATTTGGATTGGTATTTTTAAGTAATAAAATAATAATAAAAAAGGTTCAGGGTAGAAATTTGGAAATATAAAATAATTTTAAATAAAAAGGTATTGTAAAATGAGTAATGTAAAATGAGTGTTGAAAATGAGTTCAATTCTTTCATGTTGCAGATGAAGAAGCTAAATTCAAAGAAACAAAACCCAGTGCTTATTAATTTCTTGTTTAATAATTAGGTCTTCTGTACAAATGTTGTTTTCTGAAACCAAGCATGCCCATTTCTGGCAAGGCAATATGTCACATAAAAATGTATGCATTTTGGTTATGTATAAAGATGACAAATGTTTGTTCTGTCACCTGTGATGGCTATTTATTATGACTTTTTTTTTACTAGTTAGGAACTTAAATTTGAGTTTAAAAGTCATATTATTTTTCTGAAGGGTTTTTAAAATTTAACTTTATTTACTCTCTCTCTCTCTCTTTCTCTCTCTCTCTCTCTGTGTACATGTGTGTGTGGAGCGTGTGCACATGTCACACAATGGGCTATGCATATGAAGGTCAGAGATCAAGTTTTGGTGGTTGACCTCTGACCTTTCTACTATGGAACTTGGTAAGGCTTAGTGGAGGATGTTTTATCCACTGAGCTGTCTTGCAGGTCTTCCTGAAGTTTTGACTACTAAGTAATTTATAATCATGATTGCTTCCACCCTTCACCCTGTTTATCATGTTGTATTGTTTCAAGTTTCCAAATGCAAATCTGAAAAACTGTTGCTGCCTCTCTTGGATGTAAGAGGACATTGTGCACCACCAGCACTATAAAAAGAAAGGAAAGGATGGGAGATAGTGTTGGAAACACCTTCCTCCCTCTCTACGTATGTCCACTAAGGAATTAACAATGTATGTTTGCTGCCTCCTAAACCAGAAAACACATTATGGATTTTAGAAGGTGAAAATTTAAGGAAACAAAAACAGAGAGAGCTTGTCATGGTGTCTCACTGCATAGCAGAAGGTAGTCCATGCTACGTGATTTCATGATTGTCAATACATGAAAATTCAAATATAGAGGATTATATTTATGGTGTAGTGTGAGATGCATGTGCATGTGTGAGCTTCCCTGTAATTTATATGCACACACAGGTGTGTACTTCTGTCAGTCTAATGTATAGCATATGTTTTCATCCTCCTAATAAATGACCCTAAAACCTAAGAAGGCCATTTTCAAGTTTTTCTGCCGTGTCCTGGGTCATCTATTTTCTAAGGAGAAACTTTACATTTTGTCAGACAGTTCAGCTGTTCTCAGAATTAATTTCATCTTGGTTGTGTATTTTATCTAGAGAAAATATAGAGTAAGTTTTACAAATATTATTATTTATTTCTATTAAAGTAAAAAAGAGTCTAAGAAGAATAAAAAATGCAAACTGAGCCGGGCGGTGATGGCGCACGCCTGTAATCCCAGCACTCGGGAGGCAGAGGCAGGCGGATCTCTGTGAGTTCAAGGCCAGCCTGGTCTAGAAGAGCTAGTTCCAGGACAGGAACCAAAAGCTATGGAGAAACCCTGTCTCGAAAATCCAAAAAAAAAAAAAAAAAAAATGCAAACTAAAAGAATAATTGAAAAAGAAAAGGAAGAAATTCCTCCCTAAAAGTTAAGGGGTCATGATATAATCTGAGGACCTTTCAAAACCACATCTCAAATCTTCTGCCTGTGAAGACGCACGATGGAGAAGAAAACTTATGTCTGAATCACGACAAGAGGAAATAACTTATCAATTACAGAACAACAGTATCAGAATCAGCCACCAGTCCTGTACCCCTGATCACGTGGGGACTTTCACTGACAACAGAAATACTTTCTTTATATGACCGTAGCTTTTATGATTCAAGAAGACTTTTTTATTCCTCCATGTTTCTTCGGTGCTTGTGTTATTATCTTAATAGTCTTTGGGGAAATAAGTCTAAGCCTGGAGCAGGTAGTGTTAAGCTATAGAGTGAGTCCAGGAAGAGAGGGAGGAATTATAGCCTCGAATCCCTCCTTCCCTTTCTGGGCACCCACAAAGCCACTTTCAGAGTGGTGAGGACGGTGGGGTCTAAGATCATTGCCATCACTACTGCCGTCTTTAAGAGTCCACGATCTGTTTGCTTATCCTACGTTATAAGCCTTTTGGGAATCTTTAATATGAATGAAGGTAAAAAATAGATAGTAGGTCAAAAAAATAAATTTATTTAAAAAAAACCTCAAAATACTTTACAAGTTAGTAACAAACCTTATTCTTGCTTCAATTACTGGTACATCCAAATGCATGTAAATCCACTCTGTTGACTCTTACGCTCAGTGACTGACAGGGCATCACATTTCCAAAATATCATTTGTGATCCCTGCATTCAATACAGCAGGACATCGGAGCTCAAAGCCCATGCTGGTTTTCTCCTCGCTGCCCTTATGTCTTAGTCATTTAAGGAACAATGCTTTTGAGAAACAGTATTACGCTTTCCTCCTGATTCTTTTTTCTTATAAAATTCAGTTTTCAGGTCAGCTTGGCATGGGGAAATTCAATCATGAGATGCACTGCAGAGGAGGGCACCATGCTACTCTTAATATTAACCTCTTTTAATCTGGGTGAGGCCATCTAACTTTCTGATTTTTGCCTAGGGAGAACTTTCTTTTTATTTTTTAAAGCATATGCCTTTGACTCGTTGGCTAGTAATTGACTTTGTCCTTTTTTTCATTTATTTCCCTGTCTACTGGTTGTAGCATCTTCTCCCTGGAGTCTCAGGTTAGAAGTTTTCCCTTTTGTGAAACCATGACAGGTGCCTAATTGAATGATGAATGTCCCTTTATTACTCTGTAATTGAACTGCCAGCTTTTTGATTGGTGTGCAGAGATGCCCCCATCCGCATCAGACTCAGCAGGGGGTTTGGTAGTTGGCAGTCTGGTCCTATACTCCATCTGTCTAATCCCATCTAGTCCCCATTTACTTTTGGGGAGTGGTACAGAGGCAGGTAGTGAGGGGGAGAGGGAAGTCATAATAAATTATGCTAATTTGATATGGCTCTGACAATGAGAAGATCGCATTGTTCCATGTATCTTGTGGGTAAATGCTTCAAGGCATTTTGTTGTCATGGGTTCCTAATCTGACAGGTCCAGGATGAAGATTAATGGTCCTCACCTGAGTGACAGAACAGGGGATTGTCGAGAAGAGAGGGTCATTCATCATACTCTGACAGGTGTCATTCAATACGACATCGGCTCTATCGTCACCGAGCTAGCAGTTCCATTTTTCTGCCAGTTAAGCAAGGAGTTTAATAACATCCCCAGAATTAAAACTCACTCTTTGTAGCAGCTCTGACAGCTGAGAATAAGAAAATCAATTCTTCACATGTTACAGCAGTTAACTGACTGGGGCTTTGCCTCTATTCTACTCTCTGGGCTTTATTTCAAGCAAAAAGATTTTTGTGAGACATCATTTGCCAAAATTTACTCAGAGTGCTGGCTTTGATATTATGATTATTGTAGGTACATTACAGATACAGGCTTTCATATCCATTGCTATCTTCCTCACTGCCTGCTAAAACACATGCCCGCATTAGCGGGGTCTCTCCTACTTCATCCTCATTAACAGTGTTTACTGCTTCTCTCTTCATTAATATTGATCCCCTCCCCAACTAGCAGAAACAATAAGGCAGACACTAATTTGAAACATTTGGCTTCATTAAACTGTTTTGACTTCAGGTAGCAGGGACCTGCAAGGCAGAGAATATGACTCACAGACTGAGAAGGGGAGACACACGTTGATGTTTTGGGGTTGACTTGATGAAGGACACTCTGGGTGGGTATATGGGATATATTAAGAAACATGATTTTGGATTTCTATAATTCCCTTTTACTCTGGAGTCCATTTATCCACCCTCATGAATGATAAGACATTTATATTTTCTGCTTATATCACTAAGGAACCTGGATATCATGTAAACATGTAGTCTTCCATGATGTAAACAAATTCGTAACTAGCTACATGGAGAAAGAAAGTCTACATGAAGGTATTCTGAGGCACCCCCATTGCATGAAACTCCATAGATCTAGCCTACATTAGCTTCCTGTGAATGCAGCTGTTTGCAAAGTATCTTGGACATTTTGATCCCTGATGTTTAAAAAAACTGGTTTGCTGAACACTACTCACAAATTCTGGCTCACAGAATTGTGACCAAGTAAAGTTATTTTAGTTCAAAGGCTTTAAGTTTAGTCTGGCTTGTCATAAACCAGTCTATAGCTGCAGTAATGCATGAGATGGCAGTGGCAAGATGAAACCTTATGATACAGATGTAGAAATAGTTTGGTTTCTGGAACAACATTGTCCTGTTCCCAAAGTTTCCAGAATTCAGTGCCTTCACCTTCTCTTGATGTCTTTTCTTTCTGTAGATACTTTCTTGAGTATATGTCAGGATAGCTTTTCTGGACATTTTCTTGGAGACTGCATCACTGGCTAATGAAGAACTATCATATTATATCTATGCTCTGTAGCTATATCTGTCCCATTATATATAGCCAGAGTCAAAGGAAATATCCTTAAAAAATAAATCCCTAAAGTGAAACATTTAATCCATGACACAAAGCTGAACATGATCAAAGACCTGTGAGAAATAGATACTAGTTGAATCACCTGGGCTATTAACCAGCTCCGCAGAGTTCCATAGAGACTTAATGCTTATCGAGGTAATAATTTCCTTGCAAATTATTTAATTTTATTTTGACAACAATCTTACCAGCTAAAGACTTTGGTAGCCTAATGGAGATCCCTTGGCACCTCACTCTGCCCCAGAGATACATGAGCGAGTATACAAGCAACCTCACGCTGGAGTGCTGTGCCTGCCCCATTACGAAGCCAGGTTTCAGGAGGCAGGGCTCTCACATCATGGAAGGCTCCACCAGGCGTGCCTGGCTTCTGATACTGGAGGTGCTAGCAATGATCAGCACAGCCTAGCTTTGCACCCTGTGCCCTAGGTCAACGACGTCTAGGGCTCCAGCTGGATTTACTGGACTCAGAGATAGGAGAACTATAATGGCAGGAAAAGCACCACTCCCGAAACTTGTCAACTTGGCTGTGTGCTTGTTGTGATGTGTTCCAAGCTGCATGTGAGGAGTTTCAAGAAGCAGATGAACAGACATTCTCTTTCCCAGAATGTGCAGCCAATATTACTATGCTGGCTTAGTGCAGGGCGCTATTCTGGAACCAAATGGGATGCTAAGAAATGTGAAGAAAGACTCGTCACCAATACAGCCAAGTCCAACCAACCTTACATTTTCATAAGAATTGATAAATTTAGTCGAGAAATTGGGAGTGGTTTTCAAAGATACCCCTGTTTCTGGTGGTATGGATGGAAGCCGTTCAATTTCAGAGCCTAGGGTTTTGGGGAAGAGGAACTGGAGATGAATTTTCTGTTGTCCAAGAGTTGCTGGGTTACACAGGCTTCATTGTGTTTGTATGTGGTACTGTTGTGTCTAGGGAAAACACAAAAGTTTGCAGCAGTGTGCAATTAGCTGGTATTCTGGTTAGAAAGGATAAAGCTATGACTCTGGGAACCAGATTGGGGCTTGATAAGTGTGTACTAAGGACAGCATTGGTAATCTCACACTCAAGCATCAAGGTTCCTCAGCTAGTAGCTGCCTGTTCTGAATGTTTTCCTTTGCTGTGTGAGACAGATGCAGCTTCCAGTCCACCCTTTGCCGGGATATTTACCTTCGCCTCTGGATTATTTACCTTTCTGTATAGCAGTATTTGGGCTGATGAATCTCACCCACCTAATTTTGCTCTTATTATACATTCTTTTGGTGTCATACCCAAAATTTCATTGTTAAGGTCAAATCTCCAGGACTTCCCACCCATTTTTAAATGCTATTTCTTTTCATTTGCTGAACAAACATGTTATTTTATTTTTTTATGAGACACTAATGGTTTCTGCTCACTAACTCGGTTTATCTCTTTAAAAAAATGTGCTGTCTGTCTACAACTACATTGACCACTTGATCAGGATATTTTGTTTACTCTGCTTTACAAATAAAATAAAAATATTTTGTCAACAAGGTGAAACACATGTCAACAAAAAGAAAAGAGGTTGGTGTTCAGAGAAAAATTAGAGAAGAAAATAAACTGAATTATTGCTACCTACATTCCTCAGAAAGTTTGTCCTGTTAAGCAAACAGCGTGACCTATCATTCCAGAGTTTCCAGGGCTTGATAGACAAGAGAGCTTCTTCCTACATGGCTTATCAACTGGACTCCACTGTAGTACCTTAATGTGTCCCTTCTTTCTGACTCCCAGCACTCAGCAGACTTGATTATTTATTATTTTTACTTCTTTGTATATTTTTATTACATATATTGTTTAACCCTCACGGGATGCCTTCTTCAGATTGTCCAAAACTAATGATATTTTCTTTATTTAATTATTGTGTTATTCTAAATATAGCCATATCATTTTGAATTTAAATACATTTCAGTAGTGATTATAAAACCTAATGGGGCAGCAAAATCAAAATTTGCTCTGTCTCTGCTTTCTTTAAGGATTGTCAGAATTAATGTAATCCTCTGGCTTTCAGAGAAACAACCTTGGAAGAACTGAGACAGAAATGCAATGTAATTTTTATGAAGAAGTTTTATAAAAACTAAGTTCTATAGGAGCAGGAGGAGGGCCTGTTATAACTGTCCTGAGTTGTTAAAATCCACAAATCCATGTTAAATATGAGTGTAGAAAACACCCGAGTCTTGAAAAGAAGAAGAGAAGTCTGTAGGCTCACAGTATCATAAGAAGCAGAAGCTATGGTTAGCACCAGCGAATGGGGCAGACAGTGAGTATCGCCATACAATTTGCTGTTAACATCAGGAAGTAGCATAGATAGTAAGTATCACCACTATTTTTATTATAACAATTTATACAGAAAACCTGTCACTTCTAAAAAAACAACTTGCAGAAAAGCAAATACCAAGAAGTTCAGACTTTGGGCTCAATATATAGTAAGCATGAAACCATCAAAAACCATCCAGTTGAGAGTGTCTGAAAAATAACCCCCAATAGCTAAATACTATGACTGTGAGGTCCTGCCATTACTGTCTCTGTCAGGACTCCTGCTGTGTTTATTTCAAACTGGCCTTCTGACACACATGTCTGTTAAGACTGAGGATCAGGAGACACCTGTATTGACTGGATCACACTCAGCATCTGCCCTTTGTCCTGATTCACTTTTACTATTGTGTTTCAAGACTATTATAACAAGGATATCGGGACATTAGAATAAATGGTGGGACTTCAAAGATTCAATACATCGGTTTTTCCACAGCCTAAAAACCAAGAATCAATTACTACAACAAATTATTAACTTCTGAGCATTTAGCATTTACAATGATCAGTGTATTTTAAAGGATATAAGGTGATGTGCAGAAACACGGTGCATTATATTAATTAATAGTTGCAAAGCTTGTAGAGAGCCTGGCACAAAGCAGGTATTTAAGGAGTGATTAACAATAAATATTAATGAGCCAATTCATAATTTCAGCTGCTTATGGACTACGGCGTGTAGGAGTCTGTAGAACACAGAAAAGGTGTAGCCAGTCTTGAAACAGCAGAAACCACATGATTCTCACATATTGCATTGAATCTGGAATCTGATATCTTTATTACTATATTAAGATCATGCCATCTGTATGATCAGGGTTTGTCTTTTAGTTATTTTGCAATATTAGGCAATACTGGGGACTGAAGCTAGGGCCCTGAGCATACTAAAGCATATTCTATCATTCGGCCAAATCCCCAGTTCCTAAATAATGAATTTGTCTTGTTTGGTTGTAGATACAATTTTGATTAAGAATCAGAAAAGTCTAGAAAGAGCTCAGCATATATATTTTCAACAAGGATGCCTGGAATCTATATTAGGGAAATGGTAGTCTTTTCAGCAAATAGTATTTGAAAAATTGAATATCAAGTAGCAAGAGGATGAAACTGGACTCTTGATTCACATCATAGATAACATCAATGCTGGGCTAGAGAGATGCCTCAGTGGTTAAGTGATTTTCTGCTCTTGAAAGAACCTGGGTTTGATTCCCACTCCTCCACATGATTGCTCACAACTGTCTATAGCTCTAGTCCCATGGAGTTTGAGACCCACTCTATCCTTCATGGGCACCATATACACACGGTGTACTGACATATATGCAAGCCAAACAGCAAAATACATAAAATAAAATGAAGGGAAGAAATAAACTCAAAACACATTAAAATGAAACCTGAAACCATAAAACCTCCAAGAAGAGAAATTTTGTTGAGATTGGCCTTGCCATTGAGGTTTTAACTATGACATCAAAAATTAGGTGAGTGAATTTAGTTAATCAAATCAAGTGTTTCTGGACAGCAATGTAAGTAATCTAAACTCCAAAGGCAAATTCTCAGGTAAGAGGAGGACCAAAACTGCCTTTGTGTGTCTTGCTGGGAAAAAAGAGTCAGAATGGGAAAAAATAAGGACTATCCGAAGTAAGAAAGGGCGGAAGAGCTTCAAAACTTCACAAAATATGCCCCCGAAAATGCAGAAGAAAAGATGGGCAGCACACTTAATCCAAGTCAAACAAGGCTTCATCCAGGAGGCTTCCTGGTGTAGAGAGGTAAAGGAGACATTTTTTCCGGGAAGGGTAACTCTGTCCTCAGTGGCTCGGAGCACACTGTGTGAACTCAATGTAATCCTGGGGTCTGATAGCTCTGAGCCTGTATGTAATCACGAGGTGAGACCACTTCTGGAGCCATTCGTCTACCAAGCATTGTTGTAGAGCTTCAGAACTTGGAGCTTCCTCCTCAATCCACTTGACATCTACAGCTGTGTTAGTCCCACACAGTGATCAACACTTAGGAGGACCAGAAGTATAAAGGCAGGTCTTCTGCCTGGACAGATCTCAATGTCATAGCTGCTTCTCGCACTTCCAAAGCATTCAGAAGGCAGCTCACTCCCTAGAACTCTTTCTATTTATTTATAAATTTATTTTTTTATTTATTAAAGAGTTCTGCCTCCCCCCCACCTTCCATTTCCCTCCCCCTCCCCCAATCAAGTCCCCTGCCCTCGTCAGCCCGAAGAGCAATCAGGGTTCCCTGCCCTGTGGGAAGTCCAAGGACCACCCACCTCCATCCCGGTCTAGTAAGGTGAACATCCAAACTGCCTAGGTTCCCACCAAGCCAGTACGTGCAGTAGGATCAAAAACCCATTGCCATTGTTCTTGAGTTCTCAGTAGTCCTCATTGTTCACTATGTTCAGCGAGTCCAGTTTTATCCCATGCTTTCTCAGACCCAGGCCAGCTGGCCTTGGTGAGTTCCCGATAGAACATCCCCATTGTCTCAGTGTGTGAGTGCACCCCTTGCAGTCCTGAGTTCCTTGCTCGTGCTCTCTCTCCTTCTGCTCCTGATTTGGACCTTGAGATTTCAGTCCGGTGCTCCAACGTGGGTCTCTGTCTCTGTCTCCTTTCATCGCCTGATGAAGTTTATTATTCAGGAGGATGCCTATATGCTTTTTTTTGGGTTCACCTTCTTATTTAGTTTCTCTAGGATCACGAATTATAGGCTCAATGTCCTTTATTTATGGCTAGAAACCAAATATGAGTGAGTACATCCCATGTTCCTCTTTTTGGGTCTGGCTTACCTTACTCAGGATAGTGTTTTCTATTTCCATCCATTTGCATGCAAAATTCAAGAAGTCATTGTTTTTTACTGCTGATAGTACTCTAATATGTATATATTCCATACTTTCTTCATCCATTCTTCCATTGAAGGGCATCTAGGTTGTTTCCAGGTTCTGGCTATTACAAACAATGCTGCTATGAACATAGTTGAGCATATACTTTTGTTGTATGATAAGGCATCTCTTGGGTATATTATTATTTATTTATCACGTATACAATATTCTGTTTGTGTGCATGCCTGAAGGGGGCACCAGATCTCATTACAGATGGTTGTGAGCCACCATGTGGTTGCTGGGAATTGAACTAAGGACCTTTGGAAGAGCAGGCAATGCTCTTAAGCGCTGAGCCATCTCTCCAGCCGCTCTCTAGAACACTTAACCTTCCATCTGGGTGCAATCAAGGCAGGAGAGGAAGCCTGGCCATCACACACTGCAATGCTGTATTTGACCTGGAGAGACTCTTGCTATACAAATGAGGGAAGCTTTTAAAGTAAACACCACTTTGGCAGACCTTGAACATGAGTCCAATAGAGGTGCCACACCAACATGGGTGATAGGAAAGACAAGAGTATGCCAGTTCAGCTCACCATCCCCCTTGTCTCTGTGCATACAAATGGCCTCCCATTTTCAAGACACTGAGACTGTGAGGGGAGGGGAAGACATGTCAAGGAGAGGAGAGATTATAAAGGATAATGGAATACATGTGACATCAAAGCAGAGGGAGGGGACCAGCAAAATGAAGGAAGAGGGATAGGGATGGACAGTCAGAAGCAAATAAGATCAAACTACAATGACGTATGGCTGACACTAAAAATGTCACAATAAAATGTATTGCTTAAATATAACACAGAAACAGATTGGAAGAAAATGTTTTCAAATCTGAGATCCAATAAAGGCTGGTTAGCATCTAAAACATATAAGGAATCCTTTAACTCATTAGCAACAGTATAAAAAGAATTAAAATAAAAACAGAAAAGTGTTTGTGTCATCTTTATTCCCAAGCATCTCTTCTTTTATAGCTCATACAATCTGTTGAATGCTCTTTTAGTAAACTCTATCTGGGCTCCATACTATCTTGTATGGAAGTTCTTTTGTATGGTCTAGAGTCCAGTTTTACCTGAGTGAAGGTACTTCAAAGACTAAGGCAGGTCTTCAGGTTGCAAGCAGATGTTCCAGGATTGTACTACCTAATTGCACTACTCCTGATGTCTTTGGAGCTCATACAGAATCAATCTGAAGCACTGTTTGGTAGAATTCTGCCAAGGAAGTGTTTCCCTTCACACACACACACACACACACACACACACACACACACACACACGCCATTCAGGAACAAGGACTGGATACATAGATATCAGAGAGGTCCAGGAATTAAAGAGTCGAAGTACAGAAGCTTAGTTGAGATCAGTGGGAACTGACTGCCAGACAAAGGCTTACAACTTCCCCTCCCATGCACAACAGCACCTTGGAATACTCCAGGGAAGAGCTGTGACAGAGCTGGGAGTTGAGCAGACTCAAGGGCTCTGCATGCTTCCATGGGTAGAGAGCCAAGGGTCAGTCCTGGCTGTGGTGGCCAAAGATAAGTGGGACTCTAAGACACAGAAACAGTCTTCCTGTCAAGGCTGATGCTGAAGTCAGTAAGAGTTCCCTAATCTCCCAGACAGAGTATTAAGCTGGATAAAGTATTCAGGAGGGAGTTGAAAGGTACTTCAAGCTTCTGTGCAGAAACTCCCTGACTCTACATGCCCAAACTCTGGTCCTATACTTTTGAACTGTGATTGCAAATTGTACCTTCTCAATTAGTGCAATTAGCTACATGAAACATGACAGGGGGAGAAAGAATTCAAACATATTCCACCAAGGAACAATCACTGAGTGGTGTGATATATTAGAAATCTAGTATACTTTAATTATACTTTATTTTTCATTTGTTTGATATTTTGCTAATAAGTTATAAAGTTTTTATTGCTTTTATTGAGCTATACATTTTTGTCTGCTCCCCCCTCTCTCCTTCACCTTCTACCCTCTCCCATGCTCCCCATGCTCCCAATTTACTCAGAAGATCTGTCTTTTTCTCCTTCTATGGAGATCCATGTATGTTTCTCTTAAGGTCCTCTTTGTCTAGGTTCTCTGGGGTTGTGGACTGTAGGCTGCGTTTTCTTAGCTTTATATCTAAAAGCCATTTATGAGTGAGTGCTTATTATATTTGTCTTTTTCGGTCTGGGTTACAGCACTCGATATGTTTTTTTCCTAGATCCATTTATTTGCCTGCAAATTTCAAGATGCCATTATTTTTTACTGTTGAGTACTTCTCCATTGTGTAAATGTACCACATTTTCTTTATCCATTCTTTGGGTGAGAGGCATCTAGGTTGTTTCCAGGTTCTGGCTATTACAAATAATGCTGCTATGAACATAGTTGAGCACATGACCTTGTGGTATGATTGAACAACCTTTGTGTATATGTCCAAAAGTAGTATTGCTGGGTTTTGAGGTAGGTTGTTTCCCGATTTTCTGAAAAATTGCCATACTGATTTTCAGAGAGATTTTGCAGCTTACCCTTCCACCAGGAATGGAGAAGTGTTCCCCTTACCCCATAGCCTTTCCAGCATAAGTTGTCATGAGTGTTTTTCATCTTGGCCATTCTGACAGGTGGAAGATGGAATTTTAGAGTTGTTTTGATTTGCATTTCTCTGATAGTTAAAGATGTTGAGCATTTCTTTAAGAGTCTTCCAGTCATTTGAGATTCATTTGTCAAGAGTTCTCTGTTTAGGTCTGTACTCCACTTTAGCCAAAACAATCCTGTACAATAAAAGAATTTCTGGAGGCATCACCATCCCTGACTTCAAACTCTACTATAGAGCTACAGTAATGAAAACAGTCTCGTATTGGCATTAAAAACAGACAGGAGAACCAATGGAATCGATTTAAAGACCCAGATATCAACCCACACATCTTTAAACACCTTATTTTTGACAAAGAAGTTAAAAATATATAATGAATAAAGAAAGCATATTCTAGAAATGGTGCTGTCGTAACTGGATTTCAACATGTAGAAGAATGAAAATAGATCCATATCTATCACCATGAACAAAATTCAACTCCAAATGAATAAAAGACCTCAACATAAAACCAACCACACTGAACCTCATAGAAGAAAAAGTGGGAAGTACACTTGAACGCATTGGCACAGAAGACCACTTCCTAAATATAACCCCCGTAGCACAGACACTGAGAGCAACAATTAATAAATGGGACCTTCTAAAAATGAAAAGCTTCTGTAAAGCAAAGGACATGGTTGACAAGACAAAACAACAGCCTACAGAATGGGAATGTTATATGAGTTGATTGAAAATTAATCACTGTCTTCACACAACTTTGATTAATATTGATGTTCAGCTTGATAGCACATAAGCCTTTGACCTGAGAGGAATTTTCTTGATTAGGTTAACTGAAGTGGGAAGGAGCCCCTAAGCCCCCCATACTAAATGTGGTTGGCTTGGACCCAGGTCTGCATACAAAGAAGGAAGTATGCTGAGCTCAAGTATCATTGCCTTCTGCTTCCAGCTGCTGATGGAACATGGCCAACCTGCCAGGATTTCTACAATGGACTACATCCTAGAACTGTGAGCCCAAACATCCCTTTCTTTTTTCAATTGCTCCTATCAGGTTTGTTATCATAGCAACAGGAAGAGTAACTTGGATACCCAGCCTGCTCTCCTGTTCTTCATCCTAGAAAACATGTTACTATATACCAGATTATCTGTAGTCATTCATACTGTCATAGTTACAAACGTTAAGGCTACTACTGTTTTTAACTGATAGTATGACATTTCCATGGTGGGCCTACACAGTAGCCATGGTTGTTTCTGTAGTTAATATTCTATTTTAGAATTCCTCACCCTAGTTAGAATGGTAGCTTTCTCAAGAAAACAAACAAAAACACTAGCCACGATGTGGACAAAGAAAGACTATATATAGCTGGTTGCAATATTAGTTCTTCTAATTGAGAATCAGTATAGAAGAGCTTTGAAAACTAAAAATAGAAATGTCATAAGACTCTGTTCTGCCATTCCTCAGTAATTATGACAAATATAATTTCACATCTGTTTTTATTGTAATGAGTCTTTCTCTGAGCCATCAGCCAGCTCCCAAATAATATCATGGAGAGTTATTAGTAATTATGAAATCTTGGCCTTTGCTTAGGCTTGTTTTCTTATCAGCTCTCATAATTTTAATTAACCCATTTCTATTAATCTACATTCCGTCACATACCACCCATCCTGCTTCTTCCATGTCTCCTGGGGTTTCCCATGTGCCTAGATTCCTCTTTCTCTTTCTTTCTTTCTTTCTTTCTTTCTTTCTTTCTTTCTTTCTTTCTTCCTTCCTTCCTTCCTTCCTTCCTTTCTTTCTTTCTTTCTTTTTTTGTCCCACCTATCTGTCCTTCCTAGCTACTGTCCATTCAACCTTTTATTACACCAATAACAACAATACACCTTCATACAGTGTAGAGATATCCAACAGTTTATTGCAGCATTTTCTCAACAGCTAAGTCATAGAATCATGCTAGATGTGTACTAACAGAGAAATAGATATAAGAAGTGCAGCATATTTGTATAATGTGTTTTTTCCAGTCATAAAGAAGAAATAAGCTGTTATTCAAAGGAAAATAGATGCAAACTGGAGCTAACCATACTAAGAAATTTAAGTCAGTCTCGTATGACAAATATCACGTTTTCTTTTATTTGTAAATTTTAGATTTTACAAAGATGTACATCAGATATTTACAGAGGGCATAAAAGTAGAACACAAAATTAGAAGCCAAACTATCTATGGGGTAGGGTGGGAACAATGGTAAGGGGAAGTAGAGAACGTGGGGGAGTAGGGGATGACAGTGCTGAGATGTCAAACCATTTGAAACTTAAATATTTTTGTGCTGTAGTAATAATTTCAAACACATTAAAAATCCTTTAAGATAATCGTCTTGGAACCTCTGATGTATGTTATGTAAGTAATTATATCAAACTTTGTTTTTTCTCCAGTCCAGGAAAATGTTCTGCATAAGCACGTGTTCCCTGGCTTCTTTATATATGGCCCTATCTGTTCTCAAAAGTAAAGGCCATTGATGCATCCTCAGATGGTACAGATGATACAACATACTGTCTGCAGAAGAAGAATCTGTAGCAAGAAGTCATTGTTTCATTGTCTCTGTGTTTGTGTAGTACAGTACAAAAGCCAGAGCCTTGAGATTAGTCGGAAAAATGTTCTACCACTGACTAAATTTCCAACCCTACAACTCTTTATTTCTTCAAAGCTGAAAACCAGACAAAAGCAAAAGAGTTACTGCATCATCAGCAGGGATGAAGGTCCCAGAAATCAGGACTCAGGAAATACATACTGTGTCATCAGCAGAGACTAAGTTCCTGGAAAACAAGAAATCCAAGAGTCTAAGAAAGATGAAAACTGAAGAAGGACAAATCTGAGAGCTAAAGCCACAAGTGCTCAGGTGGACTTCTCTTCACCAGGTGGAAGAAAGCAGATGCCCACTGATCACATGATCTCAGTTAGGCCAGCTACACTGGTGTGGTGGCTGCCACTTTGTAGTGTGACATTCAGTTTCTGGCCAGGAAGCTCCAGTTAGTGGAACAGCAATTCAGTGGGTGGGTCAAATGTCAAGATGGTAGATTCCCTCCAACTTATAGCTAAACCAAAGACTGCTGTTGGCAGCAATTCTTGAGCTATTATTTTATGAAAAATCTTTTTTCCTTTTTAATACAGATGCAAACCTCAGCACAAATTCTGTCACATGTCTTTATCCCATGTCACTGCATTCTAATCTGAGGATCAACATGAAACCTGAGGATACAGTGCTCTTCTTTCTTAGTGTAATTTATGTTCTGTGTGGAGGATGACGATGTGTCGAGCCCTCACTTTGTGCTTGTCTGAATTTTCACCCAGTGCCCAAATGGGTAGTGGTGTCCTAGTGATCACAGAGGTACTTTATCATGAGATCAAGAGACTCATGTGTGGTCACAGTTTACCAAATGACATTTCCTTAAGACAGCCCAGTGAGTCACTTTGGATTGATTGTCATTATAATTAAACACCTATAACCATTTATGCTTTATAAGATTTATAATGATATCTTAAAATTTTTATTTTATCTCAAGATAGATATTGATGGTGAGCGGATCTAGCTGAAGAAGGCTTAAGGCAGTTAACCCAGTGACTGCCACTTTCTGGTCAGCAGTGAGTGGTGATCCATCTTAGAAAGTGATGGTGTTGATTAGCTAACTGATTAGCCAAGTGCATTATCCTTCCAAATTTGGTTTCTTTTTCTTTTTTAAAGAAGTTTCTACAATTCAAAAGCAAATCCCAGTATATTCTAGAATGATATCTGAAGTAAATGAGCTCAAAAAATAGAAAGTAAAAATATTACCATATTTATAACTTGAATCTGTTATCAAAAGAGGACAAATCATGAAGAAAATAGTGTCAAAGTTCTCATGATTTAATAATGACAGTTTTAAGGAAAAGACAATGCTCTCTAAAACTATTTCAATTAGGATAGTGCTATCCAGGTAGATAGGAACAACAGTGTGGGGACTTACTGCTTCAGAGACCAAGGTCTCATTCTGCCTTTTCTCCCTCAAATGGCTGTGAGATCCTCTGCAGTGCTCTGCAAGTGCTTGTCATGTCCCTGGATGGTTCCACAGTCCTTGTTGAGGTCAAAAGAAATTGTACACTGTCGTGTTACTGTCTTTTGTGAAGACTGCTTGCACATCACTCTCAGCTTTATAAAGTTCTCACAAATCATGCCAGGCTAAAGGGGAGTTTTTGGGCCTTGTTCCTCTGTTGGATGTTTGGGGAGGGATTCTCTGTGAAACTGGCAGAGCTATTTCAAGACATTTAATAAGAATAGTTGATGATCAGGTCCTTAGTCATGAGACACAAGTCCCTTATTTTCTGTTGCTTAATGAGCCAACACTGGACCACTCTATTCCTTGAACAGTTGGATTGTAAGTGAGGATATGCTGTCAGGTGAAGTTCATCAGCTGTGGAGTGTGATACCATTTTCTACAGGTGGATATCAATGTTGCTATGTGACTGGCTGGGCCTTCAGTGTGAGTTTTCAAACTTTTCCAATAGAACACATCCTAGAAAGATAAAATGCAAGCTATGTAGGCTATCTTAAAATGTCTTGTAGACTCATCAGGAAGAAGAAGAAGAAGAAGAAGAAGAAGAAGAAGAAGAAGAAGAAGAAGAAGAAGAAGAAGAAGAAGAAGAAGAAGAAGAAGAAGAAGAAGAAGAAGAAGAAGAAGAAGAGAAGGAGGAGGAGGAGGAGGAGGAAGAGGAGGAGGAGGAGGAGGAAGAAGAAGAAGAAGAAGAAGAAGAAGAAGAGCTGGCATGGTGATGCACACCTTTAATCAGAACACTCAGGAAGCAGAGGCAGATAGATTCTGAGTTTGTGGCTAGCCTCATTTTTATAGCAAGTTCTAATCTAGTCAGGGCTACACAGTGAGATCCTGCTTCGAAAAAGTAAAAAAAATAATAATAATAAGGGCACATTTTATTTAATGTATTATACCTACAATTTCAATGTTGAATATTGTTTTAAAATTATTATTAATAAAATTCCCATTTACTTTTTCATAGTGTTTCAGAAATTCAGTATAAACAATATGTCTCAGTTTGAACATGCAATATTTTATTGCCCAATACCCAATGACTGCAGTACAGATATGGGACAAATGATTTCTTTAGCTGCCTTAAAAATGTGTTATGGCAATATACTTCTAAATGATCGTTTTTAGTTCTATTTTATTATACATTTGATAATATGTATTATTACAGTATTATTTAAAATACTAGAACAGATATCATCCTGCCAATTCTACAACGGAAACATTTACCAAGGATGAAAAATATTCACAGACGTAAAATACACTTTCTAATTACTTCTGCCAAAATTATGCTATCTTAATTTTTTAGCTAAACAAAATCATATGATAAGCAAGCTCTACATCAAACCTCAGAAACATTACATGTGAGATAAGAACACAGTTGGCATAAGGTTAGGGATTCTGTGTCATGATTTAATTCTGTTTATTTAATTCTGGCTATTTAATCTACATAACAACTGTGTTCCTAATTTGCATTCACTATAGTAAGAAGTGACTATGGTTTCAATGGTTAGTTAACTAGAGTAAGGTTTAGTTAAAAAGACAAAAAGCACAGGAAAGTACTCTCAATCATATTTATAAAACGAGACAGCTAGACTAAAATCAGGCACATTAAATCTTTTCTAGAGAGCAAATGTTCTAGGCTTGTGGGTCGCACATTATGTCACGAGATTATTCATTCTCTGTGATAGTCAAAAAGCCACTGTGCGGAAATCAATAAGTGAAGGAGTGTAGACAGACTTGGTTGAGTGTCTAAAGGCTGGTAATGATGAAACTATGCAATGGGCGCATGCTGCTTGCTTGTCATCTGAGCAATGTTGCCTGATTGAACACAGATTCCCACCGAGGGCAGGGTCCCTTCGCTGCCCTTTGCAGCACAGTGATTTGGTAACAACTTCAAAGTCCCAGGGCGCAGAAGCTTGCATCATTCCTGGGTGATTCCAGAGCTCTACTGTTAGGGAGAGTCTGTTTGAATAAAACAGACAGTTAAATATGTAGAATGAAGAAAAACATAAAATATTTTTAAGTTTAGTGTGAGTTAGATATAAGTTTTTTTTTTTTTAATGAAATATTTGGGAAAGAAGGCTTGCTACCTAAATTTTCTCTGAGACAGGTTTTCCTTGAAATCTAACTGTTCTCAGCAGGAAAAAAAACTCCTCATCTAAGTGCAGTCTAGAATCTGAGAAGTAAGAATGGTGGCAGCAGAAGCTCCAATGGAGTGTCCAGAGAAGGTGGTCTCCTTATGCAATGAAGTATACAGAGCAGGCTGGTCTCCTTATGCAATGGAGCGTCCAGAGAAAGTTGGTCTCCTTATTGCAGAGGAAACAGAAAGTTTTAGGTAAGGGGAAGGGTATTTCTGTACCCTTTCAAGGGATGTTTTAAATGTAGAATCGTGGGAAAATGGCATTAGGCTAGAATGGATTCCTCCATAAATTAGGAATAAAAGTATAGGGACCCAGAAAACACTGAAGGAGACCACTCTGCTCAGTAAGAAGCAAGTTAATCTCGTTCCTGGTGATTTTGTTTGTTTTTAATGGATATTTCATAGAGTCACTCTTTTCCATTTACAAACTGTAACTCCAGGACAGTGGTTATGGATGTTGTCAGTGCACTCTCGGGGAAGGATCCTGGCTGTGCCTATGCTTTTATCTTATGATACAATTAATGGGGAAACGATTACTCCTTTAGCATTAGGGGTGAGTGAACTTTGCTCTCTCCTTCAGCCCCAAGAGTGGCTTCTTGGGGTGCAAATCACTGAGTAGATAGCAGCAGTAGCACTGAAGGCAGTAACAAATCTCTTTGCTTCAGAGCCCGGAAGAGCTAACACTCATGGCAGCTTTAAGGACAACATCTTAGAGACTGAACAGAAAAGAGAAGAGAGAAATGACCTGTTCCTGGCCACCCAGCTCACAGTGCCTGGATTATGGCATGCACTTCAGCCTGCATCGTGAGTCATTTCTGTTCATACGTGTTCCCCATGTTTCCATGTTTCTCTGTCAGAAAGCCGTTTCCTCTCTCCCTCCCTCTCTAGAGTTCTCCTTTCTACTTGTTGTATGCTGAGCTCTCTCATGTGGGTGAATCATTCAGTGTTTCTAGAGCAGCAGGAAACTCTGCCTTGTTATTCTTATTCTACACATTGAAAACTGGGATTGCAGCCAGATAAAGTGGAGGACTCTAGAAGACATAGTCAAAAAGTGGCAGGGATTGTGACATGGATCTCTTCACTCCAATCCCAGTGCTTAACGCGGATACATTAGACTGACAAACATATTGAAAATAATATTTGGCTAGAGTTTGAATAGCTTATCTCATTAGTAGAGTTGCAGGTGGAAAATCAGAACGACCATTCTCTTCTTTACTCTAAAAATATGTACTTGTCTTGAAACTGTCACTGTATTTCTTTCCTAGTCCTTGTTGCAATGTTATTTGCCTAAGTTGGAGCAACAGGTAGGAAATAAGTGATCTAGATAATTGGGCAAGTGGGCAAACAGTCTTCCGGTTAGGTGGGCAGGCAAAAAGTCAGGCAAAAACAATAGAGTTCTCTTATCTGTCAAGTCTAGAAGCTCAATGCCCTACAAATCATAAAGATGGTTAGTCCATACTGAGTCCATGAGTAGATATTGTTAAATTATGTTGTTGTAAGTAGTCTGTTTCCATTATACTTGTTCACATGGTTATATACTGAGGGTTCCCCAAGGATGTACGCTCTTCTGCACTTCTAGTCTGGTCTTTCACTTAGTAGGCTGTCAGAGATGCCTTAGTTTATGAAACTTCTCAAAGGCGGAAGTATGGGGATGCCAAAGGGTTTGGGGTAGGCACAGCAAAGACACGCAGACCTGTTCACAGAGTTACAACTCAGGTCTGAAGTGAGTCAAAGGTGTTGGCACTTTCTACCTCCTGCCCAACTCAAGGACACTTTTACTGTGTCATATGACCCCTCTGTTCTGGCTCATCAGAAAGATATTAGGCTGCTATTTTTTCTCTTCTCTTCTTCAGCTGGTCCCAGGCTCATTAACATTGTTCACGATTTCTGTCTTCACTGTCCTTTCTGGATAGTTCTCCCTCTAAGCCAGTTGGTAAACTGGCTTGTAGGGTCCATGTTGTTCTTCCTGGGGCCTCTGACCATTGTCAATGTGTGGCTGTTGCCAGTACTCTTCTTCTGTTCTTCCAGTCATGACAGTACCAAGAGGCGCCCTGTGTCTCTCAAGCTTCACATGGTTCTTGCTAAACACTTGGAAGCAGAAAAGTCAGTTCTTCACGGTAAATCTGGTTAGTTACCCCTATCCATGTAGATGATGTCTTTTATTGCCTCCTAGTTCCCAGAAGTGAGATGTCCCATGTGACCAAGCAGTAAACAAAGCTTTAGGTTCAGAAGAAATTTTATGAGCAGTAAGATGGCTTAGTGGGGGAAGATACTGGCTGCTAAACCTGAGGCCCTTAGTTTGTTCCCTGGAGCCGACACGGTAGAAATAATCAACTCTTAAAACTTGTCTTCTCACCTCCACATATATGCCAAGGCTTGCATATACCCCACCTCTCACTAAATAAATAAAGAAGGAAATGTAATATTTAAATCTCAGAGAAAGACTCTGCTCTGTTCACTCATGGAAGAATTTTCATCCTTCTGAGCCCCAACCTAAGACCCTGAACCACTAACTGCAAGAACCTTGAGGGGTAGTGGTGGAATACAGCTATTCAGCAAGGGAATATTGTGTACTCTAGGTCACATAGCAACACATCATATCCAGAGGGTTTTGTATAAACTGCTTATAAATTCTTCAAAATAGCATCATGCCCATTCAGATTGTTAACCCTAAGCTGGTACCTAAATGGAAATTTTAATAGAATTTTTCAATATTTTCTCACGTCACCTGTTTCTAACTGATGTTCTACATAGCATTGTCACTGAGTGTCCCATGCATATATTCCCATTAAGTAACAACACACTTTTGATCACATGGTTAGAATGTAGACAAGTCATTATCTCAGTTATTGCAATAAAGATATGAGCTGTATTGAGAGGTAATAGTATGAGACCCCGACCTGTCTAAAGGATAAGGAGAGAGGGGGCAAGAATTAAGCACACATTGGACCTTATCAGGAACTGAACTAACTGAAGAGGAAAGGGCACAATATTGCCACCAGGGGGCAAAGCATTTGTGAACATCACATGTTCATGAAAATGACAGATGGTTTCTTGTTGTAAGAGAAAGCTGGAGAGAAAAGACTGAATGGGCCCCATAGGCCAAGTGTACTGAGAGGAGAAGTCATTGAATCATGATGTGTACACAGGCTTCTGTGTGGAAAAAAGGAAGTGTTAGAAGAAAAAAAAAATCAACTTTGTACATAACTTCCTCCAAATTTCCCTGTTGTCGAGTGGAGGATGTGTTAGAAGGGGTCAGAGATATTATATAAATAGATATAAGAAGAGGCCCCTGAATGGTCTAAGTTGCTGACGGTAGTCTGAGCTTTTGGGGCCCATCGGTTAATCATGTTGCTCTAGTTCTTGCTGGTTCACAGAGTGGAAAGAACAGAGTTGTGTCTGCTGGAAAGCCTTAGTTTCTTTGGGATTTATGTGACTTCTTTGCTCTCTCAGGTGTGGATACATTTTTCTGAAGGCACAGACTTGGGCGTCAGAAGTAGATATCGAAAATGCTCATCCATCTGATGCTGATCAAAACCACATGGGCATAATCTCGGGAGAGAAATCAGGCAAAGGTGATGGAGCGATGTGAGCAACTCCACAAATGGAGAGGAGGGGGTGGCTCGACCCTGACTTTTTTCTCTTAAACCACTTTCAGGGAATAAAATGGCTTCTCCATGGACTTGTCTTTAAACTGCGGATGGTAACTGACAAGGCATGCCAAGTGATTCCTAAGAATGTTCTTTACATTAATTACTGAAATTCAACAGATATAGGGCAGCATATGTTAGAATTTCATAGCAATCGATTTTTTCATGTTGCCTTGTACAAAACACTATACTTTAACTTTTCAAAGTATTGAAAGATGCAAATCTTTTCAGTTTATTCAATTCCATGTTGTTCTCAGCATTAACTCAATTAGGAGATATAAAACACTATACCCTTATACCTTAATGATACATTTGTTTTTATTTTATGGGTATAAGTGTTTGTAACTACTTTGTCTGATGCTTGCCAAGTTTTGAACAAGATGATGGATCCTCTGGAAATGGAGTTATAGATGCCCAGTCCTGAAGCTGCCGTGGGGGCACTGGGATCCAAATACACATCATCTGCAATGGCAGAGAATGTTCTTCAGTACTGAACCTATCTCTAGCCCCTACCCTCACACCTTGGCACTTTCTCGGCTGTGTCTAAACTTGGCAATGTAGAGGAGTCCTGTACTTGATCAATGAGTAAAGTGACCACAGTTTTACCTCACGGAAAATACAGACATCTTTTGCAGAAGGTATGGAAGTTGGGTAAAATAAATCACTTGCTCATACAATATCTGAAGGCATCACTAATTTTTTTGAAATGCGACCCGTTCAAGGTTGAGATTGAATGAAGCGTATGTACTAGAAAAGGCCTTAGTTGGGAGTCAGGAACATCAACCATAGCTTTTTGCCTGGGTGTTCTTGCATGAGTCGCTTATCTTACTAGACTCATATTTGCTAAAATGTGAAGCTAAATTAGTCATCTATTTAGTGTGAGTGTTGTCAGCGTTTTTGTTATTCACTATACTGTGCATATTGTATATCTTATCCTGAACAAATGTTCTCAGAAGTTCTAGCATTCAAGTATCCATCCATTTTTGAGACCACGGTATGATGATGCCGGTTCATTTCCAAGCTGCTATAAGAACAATGGCGGTGCATACATATAGTTCATATTTCTACAGTCTGATCAAGAACAACTGAGAGGGAAAAAGTGAACTGTTCATTAATGCCTAGTATCTTCCAATGCAAGAGATTCGTCAACACCAAATATTATTTAAATAAGCAAACTTTCTTTCAGTAAAAACTGTAAATAAGCTCTCTGTCGAGTGAATTTGATGAGTAGTAAGAATCTCAATTCCTGCTTTAGGGAAAATTTTCATAAATCAGTAATATTTTCAACTCCTGGCTTTTCTAATAGTTTGTATTTTTTGTTTGTGTTTCTGAAAAGCAACTCCTTATTACTCAATGAAGCGACTGCTTAGAAAGATTGCAGTCTGAAACTCTCTTCCTCTCCCTCTCTCTCTGCCTCATCCACTCACTCTTCTCCTATCCTCCCTCCTGCCATCTCTTTCGAGAGCTACGCCTCCATTATTTCCAGAAACCCCATCTCTGAGCTTGCTTCTTTGGCCAAAGTTATAAATCAAAACAGCCGGTTCAATTTGGAGTTTAGTTTTTTGTCTTAGTGGCTGTAAGAAATAGATCGGATTATTTACAGCTGTGGGCGTCCAGGGTTTCCTCACCACAGACAGGAGGGTGTTTTAGAACATTCACCTTTAAGATCTCCAGAATCAAAGCTGTTGATCCTCCGAGGATTGTAAATTTCTGGAGTTGGGCTCCTTGGTTCTTGTCTGTGAGGTGCATTTTATGTTCACTATTAGATCACTCTGAAGTGCTGGGCAGCTGGAAATCTCCTTCCTATTAGGAATCCTTCCCTTGACTTTCCTACCAATAAAGTTGTTCTTAGACAAGAGTTCATCCTAATAAGCATCATGAGAATTGTTCCTGAGCCTCAGAATCTTCAGCAGCCTACGCGCTTTGAATCTAAGACAAGGCCTGTAGCTTAAGAGCGTTTTAAAACTCACCTTCCATCAAGCAGCAGAGCCTCCAGGTGGATTAGGCCGAGAGTGTAAGAAACTTACATGGTGGCAGATGTCAAGACTCAGAAAGGTCATTCTATCAGGAATGCTTTCTTTCTGAACACGGATTTCCTCCAGGACTAGTATAGCAGGGGAAGGGAGGCTTTGGTACTCTGCCCCAGACCTCTGGAATGCTGAAGAGGGAGGGTCCTGCCTGACACATGGTTTTAGAATCTGCGCTTTAAAGGGCGGTGTGTAAAATGCCATTGAAATACAAACAAGAAAACGTTGTTGGAGGACTCTTTCCAAGTGAGAAATGCCAAGGGTTAGTGGAATGCGAAGCTCATGGTTTCTGGATAATCTTTCAAGAAAAGGAAAAGAATTTCCCACAGAAAGGAAATGTTTCCTCTTGGGAAAAAAGCTCTTTAAAGGCATGCATTATGATTCAATCTGAGGAAGACTTGGGAAAGCTCTCTAGTCCCCACTAGGATTAATGCTCCAGTCTCCCGCCTCCATGAACAAAGAGGGCAGAGCTAGGATGAGGGGGAAACACGAGTTTCATTCAACTCTTCCTCAGAGCCAAGATCCACACGCAGTGGCCATCTGAATAACACCCTCCAGATGGAAAGCCTCCACGTGAGCTGTTGCAGGGATCTAGCTTCATTGAGCTGACTGACATGGACTGTCGTGACTATTGATGGGTCACTTATTGATGGCTCTGAGGTAGTGTGATTAATCCAGTCATTGATCTGATTCTCCTTTAACAAGTGCCAGTGCCAAGGTCACATCCACATGGGGGAGAGAAGGCATGGCATCCTTCCCCAGGTGCTTTGACAGTCAATAGTTAGTTGTATATACTTTCTTCTCCACTTCCCCAAGAAGTCTGACCCTTCATCCAGCATCCTACCGTAAGTACAAGTAGCTTCTCCATAACAGCACTGGACTTACTATTGCCTAGAAATCTGAATACTCATGACCAAACCTCCAGTCTTTCCCCAAATAGCTTCTTGTTGAAAAAAAAAAAAAGAGAAGAAAACAGGGAAGTTAACAAAAGCCTCTTAAATGCACTATATCCTCTCCCAAACCCAAGTCATGGGCCAAGGGTTTTCCCAGATTCTCTTTCTTTTCTCCTTGGCTACCTTCTGAAAAGAGTGTAGTGCCAGATGGGTGGGAAGCAGGGGTATGATTAGGCGTGTATTTGCCTGTTTTAACTGCTGGCTATGATCTTACTGCCATGGATTTTCACTCGCTTCTTTTAAATAGAAAGCCGGCATTTCTGAGGGGGGGTACTGGAATGGTAACACAAAGCTCACAGCAGCCCACTCAGTCCTTGGAGTGTCTTGCATAAAAGGGTTCTTGTCATAGGGAGTGCTCACTGGAGCCCAGCCAGGTCCCTGGGGACGTCTAGTGTCTACCTCTTACAGAGCTGGCTGTCAGGTCAGTCCTGTGTGTGTAATTGACTATGATGTCTGCATGTTGATAGAATGATTCTAGCCAATGGTTCCTCTCCAAAAGGGGTTTCCTGGCTAGCTCTCCTGTGACACAAATGCCAAGTTGGGAGTTGCCTGGAGACTCCAAAGATGCAGATTCATTTGGCTGAACTCCGGTTGCGAAGCCAAGTGCTACAAAGTGATGGAAAAACAGAGACACCAGGCTTGAATTGTAGTCAGTGTCTCCCTCCTCAAAAAAAAAAAAAAAAAAAAAAAAAAAAAAAAAAAAACCCTTGGCTCCTCTACTTTCCAGTGCTATGTTTAATGTTTCTGAGCGTATTTAGTAAACATGTCACTAGCGATTGCCAGCCCTTAGTCCCTTCCCACTATTTCTTTAATGGTTTTCCCTTTCTCCTCGGGTCAGCGCAGCAGGCTGAACGGGAATATGAATGTGTATGTATTTCATGCTAGACAGATTGCAGATTTGTTTTCACGAGTTCTAAAGCTTATTTATAGCACCCACTCCTCATGAACCCAGCAAGTCACACACATGTCTTACTTTTCTCACCAGACTTGGCTACGTCTCCTCTCTGGAGAAAGCTGAGCTTACACTCCACATTAATCACCGCAACTTAGCGTGAATTTGTGGTTCTGTGCAAAGTGTGCTCTTCTACACTAAAGCGGCTCAGAGAATAATGTTCTGCATTTGGCTCCCTATAGAATCCTCTCAGTTGGAAAGTGAATATTTTTCTGCAACCTAAGGCCTCCTCATACTATAAGCCATGCCGATATTTCTGCTAAGCTGTTGGGTCATGGGCGACCTTACATCTCCATTATATTCACTATGCTCAAACCACAATAAGAGATTTGGTTCCAACCTCAGGACTCTATGTATCCCAGCCATTCATTCACTAACCTTAATCATCTGTTTTACACCAAGATACATGATCCCCTTTCTTATCTTCAACGGGCTTAAGTCTAGAGAATCAAGGGCATCATTAATAAGTAGGCAGTGAGTGAGGGGATAAAACTCTAGAAACCACGGAAGTATAGGAAAGGGTGAGAAATGTGATTAACCCCCCGCCAAAAGTCCCAGACGGAGGTGGCGTTTGAGTGAGTGGGACTCCTGGATGAAAGATGTGCAGTCTGTGGGCACGTGGCACTCTGAGAACTGTGACTCATAGGCCATAAGTTAACTATCAGAGCGTGGAAGTCTCTAGAGCTGTTTGGTTCTGCTGCAAAGTCCAAACAAGTTATTTTGAAGAAAAAAAACCTTTAGTTTGTGACAAATTAGAATTTATTTTTAAATGAACCTTATCATACATAGTGTTGACTATGTGGCAAGGGTGGGAAGGAGTTTTGGGCTAAGGGGACAGATTGTGTTATGATAGCATTAGGAAAGCCTCGAAATATACTCAACTTCCAGTTCTTAGAATCCACAAGTGCCATTTTACACAAGAGGGTAAAAACACATTTTTTTTTTCGTCAGGTGGGTAAGTGAAGAATCTTAGGACAGGGGGAGATTATATTGTCTCTTTATCCAATCTCTGCTGTCACAGTAATACTTGAAACTAGGATAACTTATAAAGGAGAGAAGATTAATCCTAGATTGAATAGGAAAATAAAGTGCATATTTAGGGTGAAATATGAGGAAAATATGAGATTGTAATACCTTAAGGAAGTACAGGATGCTATAGTTGAGTGCAAGAAAATGGCCACAAAATTTTGCTGCTAAGGGAGAATCTATTTCCTTGCCCTTTAAATATGGCTGCCCTAATAACTTACTCTGAGCAACTAAATGTTACAGACATTATAATAGAGTGCTGTGTTCAGCATTCAGGGGCTTAGGGGCTTTGCCCTCAGCCACCAACCATGAGCAAGGCTGGGTTATTATCAGGAAAAATGTAGAACAGACTCCATCCATCTGCCCTTTCAGTCAGCCACCAAAGTCCACGAATGCTGTGAGCCACCAAAGTCCACGAATGCAATCAGCCACCAAAGTCCACAAATGAGCACCGTTAGGGGCAGATAAGAGCAGATCAGTCTGGAAGAAGAATCTGTGCTAGCCCAGCCTCTCCTGATACTACAACAGATGCACTGGCTAAGCAGACTGGTTGTTGTTTCCAGTGCTTAGGGTCATGTTTTGTTATGGAACAGATGCTAACTGATCCAGAGAAAACAAATGGAGCCTTAAAGTTCTCACTCAAGACAGGGGAGGAAGGGTAAATGTTGTGACAGGGGTGATGAGAACCCATGGTTAGAAAGTGCATGTTCCTTACAAACTGATGGGACAGAAATCTAGGTAAGTAGCCAGAATAATGAGCAGGAATTAGAAACTGGGTCTCTGTCAAAGGGCTGACTCAAATGCAGCAGAAACTGAAGACCGACTGTCTTTAGATTCAGTGTCAACAGGCAACACGATGTTTGTGCAGTTCATACACGATGAATAAAAGCTGATAACAAAACTTCCTGCAGTTCACAAGCGACTCTCAGGCTATAGGGAAAACACCACTGAGAAATTCCCTTGAGATTTTATGCCCCTGCAAGGGCACAGCAGGCAGATCCCACAGTTTGTGACGGGAGACAATGAAAGAGGGGGGGTCTGAAACTTCATCTATTTTACTTGGCTTTGCTTTCTTTAAAGAAATCAGACTTTCTGTAATGCCTTCGTCAAGTAGCTCTGCCTCCATCCCTCCCAAGTCACCCAGCCCTTTCAGTGTGACAGATTCGTTCCTAAGAATTGGGAATCAGCTGTTTCGATCCCTCAGTTACTAAATTATTGCCATGACTCATGACCGAGGGAATGTGGAGTCAGCGTGTGAGGGAAGAAGCTACATGTCAGAGGGACACGTTCATGAACTTACAGGTGAACCCACTTTTGCAAGCTATGTTGCACATTTTTAACTTCTGCTATAAAACGTCAGATGCCTACAGATCACAAATCAGCCATACTACACTCAATGTACAAAAACGTCTTTTAATTTCCTACAGCAAACCCATCAGTGTTTCCCTGGAAATATTGGAACTGAAAACAAGAGTTGAGTAAAAACTGGAAAATGTCTAGGGGTTGAACTGGCTTAAAGGTATCTCTCAAAATATTGAATCCCAGGGGCCAGAGACCCATAATAGACAAATCCTTAGAAGATGTTTTTGTAAGTGAGGAAAAATGGCTTCTAGAAAGCTGTTTATTGCTTGTTTGAGAGGGCCCATTAGGCAAGTCGCTGAGGACAGTGACTCTTAATTACCTGAGGAGTGTTATCCCAACTCCATACTTACACAGAGTCTCTGATTTATGAGTCCAGGTTCTCTAAAAACTCTCCGCTGTCCTAGGAAGGCAGAAGGCACATGCTAAGAATTTAATTTTTCAAAAATCTTTTAAAATAAATTTTCTTTGATGAGAAAATTTCTGTATACGTTTTAATATTTTTCTTATTTTAAACAACAAAAGGAAACACACCAAAAAAGACTCTATGGTCAAAAACCATATCTTGACATACTGATTATCATACTTGATAAATAAATAGGTTAACTAAATAATTAAACAAATAAATGAATAAATGAAATGTTTCTTTAATTTTTAAACGTAGCACACAAAGTGACAGTTCCATTCTGGCATTTTCACACATTGATGTCATTATGCATTGTCTTTATTTTTCTGCCTTCTCCACTGCTCTCTTATTCCTTCTGTCCATTCTTGTTGGTCCCCTTTATCCTTGCAAATGGCCCCCTTCTTCTTTCATGTTGTGTGAATTCCATTGCCCTCCTTCTCCCCTCTGCCTGTTTTAAAATTTCTTCTTATCCTTTCATGGTCCCCTTTCTGTTTTTATGACTTTTACACACACACACACACACACACACACACAAGCTTGCATGAGCGTGCATGCATGCACACATGCACACATACATTTAGATTCTGTGTATGCAAGAAAGAAAACATGTAACTTGCATCTTTGTTAGCCTGACTTGTTTCATCTAATTAATGATCTCCAAATATATTTGTTTTCCTGAGAATGTAGCCCTTCAGTTCTTCTCTACATCTAAAAATGATTCCACATAGACATTTAACGCATTGGAAAGAATCATTTTTATCTGCTGACAGACATTTCATCTGGCTTTATTTCCTGATGATTGTGAATAGTGCAATAATAAGCCAGGATATGCTTGTGACTCTGTGCTATGTGATTTAGAGTCCTCAGATAAATGCCCAGGAGTGGTGGAGCTGTGACTTAAGGTTGTGTTTTAAAATCTGGTTTTCTATTTGTAGACTCTCCATGTAGACTTCAATAGTACTGCAGCAGTTAATACTCCCATCAACAGTGTACAATTCCTTTCTACACATTGCTGTCCTATATTCTGTTGATCATGGTTCTGACTAGGGGACATGGAATGGCAAAATAGTTTTACTTTGGATTTCTTTTTTTAGCTGAGGCTATGAGACACCTTTTGAATTTGTACTGGTCATCATTCTTTTGGGATTTACCTATTTAACACATTAGTCTAATTTATTGATGGGATAAAGGGATCTTTATTCTTTGGGTGCTTTATAGGCATTAGATACTAATCCCCTGCCTGATGTGCAGTTGGCAGTTTCCCCCACTTGAGGCTCTCTCTTCACTCTAGTGATTGTTTTCTTTTATTGTGCTAAAGCTTTTCAGTTCCATGCAACTCAATTAGGTAAATATGATTTCTTTCTGTGCTTTTGGAATTCTCAGAAATTTCTACTCATTGCTTTTATCTTGAGGCATTTTCCTTATTTTGTTTTGGCAGTTTCAGACTTTCTTGTCTTGCATCAAAGTGTTTGATCCATTTTGAAGCAATCCTTGTGTGGGGTGAGAGATATTGATCTAGTTTGATTCTTCTACATGTGGATAGCCAGTTTGCCCAGCATTATATATTGAAAAGATCGTCTTTTTTTCTCATGTATTTTAAGAAGATTTATTTGTTTTATTTTAAACATACATATGTATGTTTGAGTGCATGCATGTGTACCAAATGCCTGCAGACACTAATGTAAGCCAGAGAACAGTACTAGATTCTCTAGACCGGAAATCACAGGTGGTTGTAAGTTGTACCCTGTAGGAGCTGGGGACCAAATTTGAGTCCTGAGCCTGGATCCTCTATAAGAACAGAAAAATCTCTGTAATCACTGAGCTGACAGACATTTTGTCTGGCTTTATTTCCTGATGATTGTGAATAGTGCAATAATAAGCCAGGATATGCTTGTGACTCTCTCTAGATGTCTGTCAGGTAGATGAAGCTGTTTAGTTTGATTTCTGTGTCTTGTGTTCTATTCCATTGATCTACATGTCTGGTTCTGGTTCAGGATCAGACATCTTCATTTATTTATGGCTGTACACAAAGTGCATGCTTTTTGAAAGAGAATACTGACATAGAACACAAAAATACTCACTGGAGAGACAAGCAAATATGAAGGAAGAACTCTTGGATGTAGGACTAGGAGAATTCAGCATACAGCTCTGAGTGACAGAGCAAACCAAAGAACTTGAGCACTGTAGAAAAAGCAAGCTTAAAGAATGATAAGACTCCCTTCACCTCTTGTTTCAGAGCAATCCCAGTTGACTTCATTGGTCACTTGTTAGTTTTTCATCTTGCTTAGGTTATAGGATGACGTTTTAAGTCCTTTCTTTCATAATAATCAGGGCTCAAGTGCCTACTAGAGTCCCACATCGCCACACGCTGTTATGAGTGACATCACAAGAATGAAGGTAGGGAGACCCTAGTAAACACACACACACACACACACACACACACACACACTAATGAACCCAAGGAATAAGCAAGTCTCTGAAGTCTGAGAATACTTTGGAAGGCTCTGATACTTGACTCCTGTTGTCTTGCTAATACAATGTTGACTAAGGAAAGGCTGAAGACCAACCTTGCAGTGTACTTTATCTGTCTGACAGAAGAAACTTCAGTTTGGTGCTGTGGGAGTGACCTAATGGGTATGTGCCACCTTTTAGTTGGCCTTAGAATCTCCTTTGTTATCTCTGTTAGAGGGGTCTTTTAGAAGATCAAGTGTCCTTACCTGGTTACGCAGAACAGGAGCCACTTTTCCTGCTTTTCAGTGGAATACACTAACCCCACTTTTTCCTCTCTAACCACAAACTATGTGTGAATATATGCATTTTGAGTAGCTGCAGAGTGTGAAAGTTCTCGATGAAAGCAGCCTTTGTCTTCTTTGCTCATTTTGTACCGAAGGTAAAGATAAGACTGCTCTTACCTGCTTTTGAGATATGTGCCGAGAAATGGTTCTGAAACTTGTAATAACCACTTACCCAAAGAAACTGGCTGAGATTCTTCCAGTCGGACGCTGTCCAGCACTTCTAGGGGTCATTACCATTTGCTTATCTTGGCAAGAGGAGTCAGTTTACACTGCTTAGCTTGTCACACAGATGAAGGGACTATGGTAATATCCAAGGGTGGCTCATGTGCCTCATTCCACAACCTAGCCAGATGTGCTCGTGAAGGAAGGGATGTATGGGTTATATGAGTTGGCAGATGGCAATAACTGAGCACGATACTTGGCGCAGGATGAGCATGCAGTAAACTGGAGAAACAGATAGGTGTAGGGGCTGTGGCTCCATTATTGCCTTGTTTTATGTCATATGATATGTGCTTAAGCAGTTTGCAAGCTGAAAATAAGCCCATTTGGGCTTCATTGAATTTTGTTTAATTTTTAAGGTGGAACTACATACTTGTTTCATTTCAGGTACCAGTAAGGGGCTACCCCCTGAAAATCTTATAATTGCTTTCTGCAAGTTTGATAGGCAGCATCTTCATTGTTGGCATTTTGATTGTTAGGCAATGAGAATTTCTAGTTACCATAATCCTCTGGGAGATGTTTCGCAGAAACAAAATTTCAGCCTCTATGGGCCAACATCTATCAAGACACTTAGGAATAATAAACCAAATGATTCTTGAAAACAAACTTTGAATAAAATCCAATCCTAGGGGACATGGGGACTATTATCAGCTAAGGGACCAGCATGTCTCTTACCAGGACAAAATTAGACACTCTTCCATGATTTGTCATTAGTGTCATTCCACATTCCCGAAGGTGTGTGTGTCTGTGTGTGGTGTGTGACTATGTTATAGATGAGAAAATTGTGGCTCAGAGGGATGAGCTTCTAGTGTTTCAGTGGTTAGGTGCTAGGTTTAGAATCATGCATATACAATTGCAAAGCCCATACTCTTTACCCTATTGGCAAAGCCTGAAACAAACACAGAGAATAGGTAAATGGATTGTATTAGAAAGAAAAAGCTTGTGAGACAAGCTGTCTTTTTTTTCATATTTTATTTTTTTTATTTATTAATTAATTTATTTAATTATTAAAGATTTCTGCCTCTTCCCCGCACCCACCTCCCATTCCCCCCTCCCCCAATCAAGTCTTCCTCCCTCCTCAGCCCAAAGAGCAAGCAGGTTTCCCTGCCCTGTGGGAGGCCCAAGGACCTCCATCCAGGTCTAGTAAGGTGAGCATCCAAACTACCTAGGCTCCCACAAAGCCATTACGTGCAATAGGATCAAGAACCCATTGCCGTTGTTCTTCAGTTCTCAGTAGTCCTCATTGTCCATTATGTTCAGTGAGACAGGTTTTGTCCCATGCTTTTTCAGACCCCGGCCAGCTGGCCTTGGTGAGTTCCCGATAGAACATCCCCATTGCTTCAGTGTGTGGGTGCACCTCTCGCGGTCCTGAGTTCCTTGCTCGTGCTCTCTCTCCTTCTGCTCCTCCTTTGGATACTGAGACTTCAGTCCAGTGCTCCAATGTTGGTCTCTGTCTCTGTCTTCTTTCATCGCCTGATGAAGGTTGATATTCAGGAGGATGCTTATATGTTTTTCTTTGGGTTCACCTTCTTATTTAGCTTCTCTAGAATCACGAATTATAGTCTCAATGTCCTTTATTTATGGCTAGAAACCAAATATGAGTGAGTACATACCATGTTCCTCTTTTTGGGTCTGGCTTACCTCACTCAGGATAGTGTTTTCAATTTCCGTCCATTTGTATGCAAAATTCAAGAAGTCATTGATTTTTACTGCCGAGTAGTACTCTAATATGTATATATTCCATACTTTCTTCATCCATTCTTCCATTGAAGGGCATCTAGGTTGTTTCCAGGTTCTGGCTATTACAAACAATGCTGCTATGAACATAGTTGAGCATATACTTTTGTTGTATGTTAGGGCATCTCTTTGGTATATTCCCAATAGTGGTATTGCTGGGTCGAGAGGTAGGTTGAACCCGACTTTCCTGAGAAACCGCCACACTGCTTTCCAAAGTGGTTGAACAAGTTTGCATTCCCACCAGCAATGGATGAGTGTGCCCCTTTCTCCACAACCTCTCCAGCAGAGGTTGTCATTGGTGTTTTTGATTTTAGCCATTCTGACAGGTGTAGGATGGTATCTTAATGTTGTCTTGATTTGTATTTCCCTGATTGCTAAGGAAGTTGAGCACGATCTTAAGTGTCTTTTGGCCATTTGAACTTCTTCTGTTGAAAAGTCTCTGTTCAGCTCAGTGCCCCATTTTATAATTGGATTGATTAACCTTTTACGGTCTAATTTCTTGAGTTCTTTATATATTTTGGATATCAGACCTTTGTCAGTTGCTGGGTTGGTGAAGATCTTCTCCCAGTCAGTGGGTTGCCTTTCTGTCTTAGTGACAGTGTCCTTTGGACAAGCTGTCTTTTTGATGTATACTTAGATGAAGATTCATAATAAATATCAACATCTGAGAGAGTATGCTTGCTTTAGTCTGCTTGGTCTGGTAGATTAAGCAGCTGGCATTTGTCTTCTCATGGCTTCAGAGTCTAGAACTTGAAGATTTAAGTGTCAGTCTTAAGAATTTCTAGTGAGTTCTTCTTTTCTAGCTTGCAGTCACTAGTTATCTGGTATCCTATTGTATCACAGGGGTTCAATCTCTTGGTCTCATTTAATTTTACCTTCCTCCACTGGATCCTATTTCCAAATATAATTACCTTGGAGGTTAGGGTTTTAGTACAATGAATTTGGGAGGACACAGTTCAGCCTATACTAATGGCTTTCTCTGAGTTCATGTCTGTCTCTCTCTCTCTACCTTATTTTTACATTCTTAGTATGGTACTTAATAAAAGGGTTGTAACTCATTTTTGTATGAACTAGGGAACACATGAATGGATAAAGAAGAAACCAGAAATGCTTTCTTTCTAAGAAAGCATACTAAATGAAGCTGAATAGTAACAGGATTGTAGAAGAGAATTTATACCAGGTTTATTTTGCCTAAGAATTTACATTAGATAGCTTTCGAGAGAGTTTCACTGTAGAACTGGGTTTCTGAACAGTGGCAATAAGGACACATTGGAGGTTACACTGTTCATTACAGGAAGGTTAATAGCATCACGGCTATCTGCCCATAGGTCCAGTCATTTCCATGCTGCACACCACCACATCGCTCAGCCCAATACTAATAATCAGTGAAAAGAATTTGGTTCTGATGTTGCCAAATATCAGTGAGCAGAATGGATATGTAGGGACCCCCAAATGTGAGTCATGTTCCACCTGGACTCAGAGTGTTTGAGCTTATTCTTACTCTTTCAAAGTTGTTGACAACAGGTGTGGCTACAAACAAGATATCCTGACCTCAAGTGTGATTACTTGGTGTCTTGGTCATTAAGGTGGCCCATAAAGGTGGATTTGCTCCACCCTGATGAAATGTCAGAGAATTCAAGCCTATTTTTATTCCTTCAATTTTTTTAAAGTTCTTTTTATTTTATTTTATTTTTTATTGAAAAAAAATTTTCCGCCTCCTCCCTGCCTCCCATTTCCCTCCCCCTCCTCCCGCCCCTCTCCCCCTCCCCCCACTCCTCTTCTCCTCCCTCTCCAGTCCCAGGAGCAGTCAGAGTTCCCTGCCCTGTGGAAAGTCCAAGGTCCTCCCCCCTCCATCCAGATCTAAGAAGGTGAACATCCAAACTGTCTAGGCTCCCACAAAGCCAGAACCTGAAGTAGGATCAAAACCCCGTGCCATTATCCTTGGCCTCTCGTCAGCTCTCATTGTCCGCCATGTTCAGAGAGTCCAGTTTTATCCCATGCTTTTTCCTTCATTTTAAAACAGAAGGTTTGGCATAGGAAGTGGCTGCCTACATGATACTTGGTCTAAGGTAAGGTGTATTTGTTGCCCAAACCATCAGAATGCTTAACTCAGGAAATAGTGGCTTGATATCTCAAGCACTGAAGTAACTGGTCTGACTGTCCTTTGTGTCATGTTAAAGTAGTCTTTTGCCTTCTTTCCCCCTTTTTGTATCCATATAAGCATATGAAAAATAAAGGGGGACGGATTCAGTATTCACCGAGTTGCCCTCCGAGTACTATTCTATGTCTCTGTATTTCTTTTGTATCTCTGTCTATTCTGCCTAACATTTCTAATCCACACACCCCTACCCTGGAATGTAAGGCTGGACCCTCACAGAGGTCACCACAAAGTAAGGCTTATGATATGGATAGGGGTGTCAATTTCAACTGAGAACATTTTATGTAGATACTAGTACAGACCCCAGAGCAAACAGTATATCAAACCTTGATCCTTCCCCTGATTTCCCAAGTTGTGGCTCCCTTTCGCATCGGTGTATGAATCACATGCACACACATGTAGATTTCTTGTTCTGTCCAGTTTTGGTTACTTATCCTTATGGTACTCCTGTTTTGATCCTTCCAATCATTCCCGGTCCAAAGAAGTGTCCACATATGCTCCTTTAGCCCATTAAATAAAGATCAGTTGAGGAAACAACAACTGTAGCATTGGTTTTTGATTCTACTACAAAGGTATGTAGTGTCCCAAAGTTTGCTTCTCAAATTTCTAACAAATTTCCTATCAGTGGTGAAGCTCATCTGAACTGTTACTCAAAATATCAAGACCTAGTGAGCTAATTGCTCTTATAGCATTTGCTCCATGTTGCGCAGCCTTTCCTTGATTCACCAAAGTCATTATCCAATTGAAGGCACCCTTCTGTCCCATTATCCTTCCCAACAATGGTTTCCTCTGTACCTTGAGTCTTCCTTTGTACCCCTAATTCCCCATTATCTTGTCTCTTGCTCCTGAAAATTTGCTTATATTTATTTCATTTTAAATCCAGAGACAAAAGTCCATTCCTTTCCCTAGTGGTTCTCATTCAGGGAAGTATTTGGTACATTTGGCAAAATCTGGAGGCCTTTTGGGTTGTCTGAACTGAGGGAGGAGTGTTACTGGTATCTTGTGGGTAGAAACCCAGAATGATGGGCAGAAACAAAAGCAAGGCCTACATTTACAGGCCTTCCTCTTCCTCCTCCAACAAGACTTGCCACTCCATACATGGCCAGTACCTTGTGCCAAGAGTGTTGACCCCTACAAGTTCCTGGGGAAGCTGCATTCTTCTGTTCTCTTGGTTTGTAAATTCATGGCAGAACCACACACAGGTATAACTCTGATTTCTCACTGCTCAGTCACACTCCTTACTGCCTGTGGTCTTAATTCTCTCCCACTAGTCCTCATACTACTCATTCCAAGAACTCTGATTGGTTTTCAGTTTCTAAGGCTTCTGAAGTCTACCATAAGACCTCCTTACCTGGTTGCCTAGGAAATCAGAAGGATTAAAAGAGCAATTCTGGACCAGAGAGATGGCTCAGCAGTTAAGGACACTATGTACTCCTCCAGAGGACTCGGGTTCAATTCCCAGAAAACACATGACAGCTCACAAAAGAGCAGTCCATCCCAATGAAGTCAATTATTTATTTTGGAAAGGGAAAGATAGATGATGAGATACATAATACTCAGCATCCAAATCTAGGCCAGTGATATGTGGATTTTCTTGCCTTTTGCTCCTGCCTGGGAACATTGGGCAATATGTTGAGGAGTATTTGTGGTCATTGGAATAGTAAGAGGGGGCGTGCTCGAATCTAGTAGTAGAGGCTGAGAAGACTGCTAATTGCTCTGCAACTTCTCTTCTGTCTCATGGTTTGGCTTCCTTCCTTGGTCCTGTCCTATTTTTATCTCTCCCTCTCTTTTTTTCCACTTCCTCTTTGTCTTATCTACCTTGCTGGTTTATCAACTCATTGCAGACACACACACATACAAACACACACACACATATGTGTGTTTATGTGTATATGTAATATATACATATATTATCTCACCCTGTTTTTTAAGACAGGGTTTCAAGACATAAATCACATGACACAATCTTATCTGCATTTTTATGTGATGGTCAAATGTTTGCATAAAAAGTCAGGAAAGGATTCAGGGATGATAGTCCTACCTGAAATTCTCTTACTTGGGAGATGCAAGGAAGATGATCAAGAATTTGAGGTCAGCGTGGAACATATGGTAAACCCTCATCTCAGAAACACCCCAATCAACCAATCATAACATAGGTAAAGAAGTTTTAATGTTAGCCTCTGTGTCTCCCTAAGGAGCAGAGTGATTTTAGTAAGCCCTGTATCACTTTTGAGGCTGGTTCTTCATCTCTGAAATAAAAGGAGCAGGAAAAGATGAGCTTCAAGATTGCTTCCAACTACCAGATCTTTGATCTGAAATGATAATTTCAGCAAATCGCTGATAAAATATTTTTTAATTCAGCAACAGTTTCAGTGAATGCCATTCTAAAATTCTTCTACTATGTTTCATATATTTAGACTTATAGAATTACATTTAAACATGCATATATTTTCATAGTTACACACTTAAGATATGTGCATATTAAGCGTATATACCTACCAATACTAAATACATGAGGATGCATATATATTTATGCATATATGCAAGCATAGCTACTACTATTGTGGAAATCTGATCAAACCAGGCTTGATTCCCAGATCAAATGTTTCCGTGGAGGTGGTCTAAGTGAGTTAGGAGAAGTTAATCATGAAACACAATTCAACCTTAACAATGTGTCATAGATAATGACAATGTAATAAGAGGGAATTTAAGAAACAATCAGAAATGATGTGTTTTCCCCCATTAAGCACATGTTCAATTAACCAGTAAGCCTTGAAGCCATGCATACCTGATGATTATTTTATGGTACCTTGTGTTTCAAAAAGCAGGTTGCAAAAAGCTAGATTTACAGCATGGTGAAATCCCACACTGTTGCAATGCTCCCTTCGATTCAGCCATTTCATATTGAAATTTCACACACAATAATTGGCTGACCTTCACAGCTATGGCAGAAACTAATTAAAGCTGTAAGGCCGTGCTGGCAATGCTTTTGTGTGAAATGTGAAGTTTGGTGATAATGAAATGTGGGGTGCAGATGTTATTGTCTTGGATAGACTGTGCCCTTGGTTCACATTAATGAAGAACAGCAATTATTAAACAAAAAGTATTTTTACCCATTAATTATTTTGTGTTGTGATAGTAGCAATAAAAACACGGCCGAATCTCTCCCACCAGCATCTCTTCAAAGCAACTTTATGGAAGGATGCCAGCGGACTACAGTATCATTAGACATCCCTTTTCAGTTTCTTTTCCCACTGATCTTAGACCTTTAAGGGTGTCCAGGGAGGATCTCGATGGGTTCAGAGAGTGAAGGAGAAAGGGCAGGCTAAAAATGGTCACCCATAAAGATTTTCAGACAGCTGGAGGATTAAATAAATGAAAGCTTTTGGAAATAACTTCACCTGCCAAACAGAGATGTCAGTAGAAACCCGAAGGCCTTCACACTATTGGTGTGCAGCCGCCCTGGGTCACTGCCGCTGTTGAGGTGCAAGAAGAGAAATAAAGCAGGACCGTGCTGTTTCTGGGTCGTTAGGAGTCTGGGTTTCTGTTAATACGTCAGTGTGGCTTGCAGAGCTTCCACTGTGTCAAATATTACAAATCACAGGTTGGCAACCACAAATGAAATAAAGCAATGCCACTGTGTGGTCAAGTTTAACTTTTCACGGGCTAATTATCTAACCTGCTTCTCTTTATACTACTCTTCACAGGCATTTTTTAATAACTTTTTCTCCCTCTTATCTTTGGGTCACTTGATTTTCATTAATAGGTTAGGATGGGAGAGAGAGCTATAAATCATTAAATTGAACAATTCCTGGTATCACTGTCTCTGACATCCATTTTCCCTGTCTTGAGAATACATATAGCTACAATACTAGATACTACATTAAAGCATTGTCCAAAATGTGTAAGCTACTGCAATCCCGTGTTGATGAGGATTGGAAGCAGCTGAAGAATAAGTGGATGATTGAGAGGTAACTGGATCATATCAACTCAACTTGTGTGGGAAGTAAAGTTTAGTTTCTTTGGAATAAGTGGCTTGATGGCCATTAATTTACCATTATGCTCAAGGAACACTGTATGATCATGGATCTACTATTCTAGGGATGGCACATTGTATCATCATTGATCTACCGTTCTAGGGAAGGCACACAGTATGGTCATAGATATACCATTCTGGGAAGATATACAGTATAGTCATTGATCTACCATTCTAGGGAAGGCACACTCTATCATCATGGATCTACTATTCTAGGGTACATTGTGTTTGGGTGAAAATTCCATGCTAAGCTCCACCGCCCCACTTGGGAGTTGCCTGAGTCCAGACTCCACCTCCAAGAAAGCCTGCCAAAGGATGAACCCTCCTCAGAGATGCTCAAGACCACCCCCACAGGATATTTAAACAGCAACCCAGAGAACAAACACGTAATTTTTCTGTCTTCCTTTTCTGGCTCTTCTCTGGGGGTGGGGGTGCTGGAAGGCCAGCCAGGAGTGTTGGTATCCTTTAAGCCTGGGCTTTTTCTAATTCAGTTTGCTTTGGTCTAATTTGGATTATTGCGTCAGCAGAGAGGTTTATTGTGGCGCAAAAACTTTTCATACTGTATGGTCATATATCTGTCATTCTAGGAAGGGCACACTGTATGATCATGGATCTCCCATTCTAGAGAAGGTGTGCTGTGTGGTCATAGATCTACCATTCTCTGGAAGGCACACAGTGTGATCATGGTTCTACTATTCTAGGGAAAGCATACAGTATGATCATAGATCTGTCATTCTAGGAAAGCACACAGCTTCATCACGGATCTACCCTTCTAGGAAATGCTGTAGTTTTACCACACATAAAGCTCTATTTTCTGATGCCACTCGTGTATATTTGTTCTCTACATAACAGCCTATGATAACAGAATATATCTCCCTTGCTGGCTGTATATCGATAAACTTTCAGTAGAGGGCACTGGAGAGACACTGGACAAGGAAGGTTTTTCTTCCTGGTTCTGGTGTGTTCTTTGCCTGTTCCTAAAATGAAAGGTGCTTAGAAACTGGTGGCACTTAGGACCTAGAAGGTGCCCAGATACCAGTGGTACTTAGGAATGGCTCCTTGTCCCAGCATCACCACCTTGTGTGGCTTCTCCAGTAATAGGGGAGCTTTACAAAATTCTACCATTGCAAAACTGTGTGTGTCACCCAGTGACCCATGCTCCTGCCTGCTCCCAGGGATTGACTGGCAGCCCTTTGGCCAGGAAAAACTTCACCACATGATTCTCTTCAGCCCTACAGACATTGGTTGCTCACTATGTCTATTTCTATACTCTTACCCCTGGCCTGTAGGTGAGAATACCTATTCCTAATGGATTACCCTTTCTCATCATTAATAATCCTCTCTGTTAAACTTTCCATGCTCAAATGATTGTGAGGTTTCTTCTTGATTGGAACCTGACTACTGTCTTTCCTCTATTTAATGCTGCAGCTTATGAAAAATAGTAAATGAATTTCTTTTAAAAAATGACTCATTGAATTAAATAAAGAAAGTTGTTGGACAAAGACTTATTGATCATAGTGGAAAGATTAAAGAGTATAATTGCGATCGTCATGGTCAATATATATATATATATATATATATTGACCATGAATTAGAAAAGACTGCAGTGCATAGAACAAAGATGGAATGTACTGGAACTCTTAACTCTACCATATTCTATGTAAGAAAGTAAATTAGAAAAGAAAAGGAAAAATGCACAAAGGTGTTCATACAGACATATTGTTCCATGAAAAATTATGCCCCTTGAAAAAGGAACTCTGGAGTTAAGTCTTTTGTGTTCAAATTAAGCATTCACATAGAGTAGTTATAGTTAACAGAATGGGACACAGGTGACGGCCTGATGTTGCTCCTATCGGCACTCATCCAGAATACACATCCTGTACATTTGTGTGGGACCAACTTCACAACATCAACAGATTGTATAGATACAGAATCCTATGTCCTGCTCTCTTTTATAGCATAGTTATCATGTCTTTGGTAAATGCACCATTAAAGAAATGTGATCAGTAATGAAGTAGATGCAGTTACATAGGGCAATAAAAAGGTCTAGCTGGGTACATGAATGAGAGGAAGCACAGTGGAAAGGTGTCCTCCAGGAGAAAAATGCACCCCAAGAATGTGGACTATGACAACAGCAATTGGCAGGAGAAAAAGAGGACAACCACTTGTTCAAAGAGTAATATAACAACCCTGAAGTGTCTTGTATGTCACTTCTAAACTGGCAATGTCCTGTTGACTAAGAGAAGGCAATGCCCAAATCTTTTCACTCTAGACCCTTGGGAAGGAAAAATTCAGTTCTTACAAAGAAATGCTTCTCGATGCATTCTTTTGTTGATAGACCCAAAAGAAACTCTGATCTTGATTTATAAATCATGATTAGTGATGCAATTTCCCTGGTCTGATCTGTAGGAAGTGTGGATACACTTAGAAGAGCCTATGAATAAGAAACAAAGTCTGCTAGAAAGAACTACATTTTAAGAATTCTTGGGTGGTCACCAAGAAACAAAATCTACACCAATGGAAATAAGCTTGAGAGAGAAAGAGTAAGTCCAGCAAACTCAGATGTGTACTTTGGTTCTACTGAGAACTGATTGTGAGTGAGTGGAAACAAACCAGAAATGAGTAGCTTTAGAACATTCTTGCTTATTCTTTGCCAAGTCCATATGTGTGTGATATGTATATATGTATATATATACATATATATACACAAATATATATATATGTATATATATAATCTCTTGACATATAAAACTCCAACTCCCTCCTCTCACTTCTCCCAAACTCCCTATACTTCTCTGTCCTAACTTAATGTCCTTAAAAACATAACCAACTGAATCCAATTTATGCTGTATGCCATGCGTCGGTGTAGGGTCATCCAACATAGCATGAGCAATGTATCAGCAACCACATTCCAGAAAACAAAAAGGCTTTGCCTCCCCCAACATGAATCAGTAGTCAATAACTCTTCAGGTAGAGGTGGAGCCTGGTGAACATCTCTTTCATCCAGGCTGGAAGGTTCACTGGCTTAATCTTATGCAGACAGGTCTTGTGCAGGCAACGACAACACAGCCATTTCTGAGTGTACTATTTCATGTCCCAAAGACAGCATCTTACAGAATTTCTCCCCATCCTTTGGTTCTTACATCCATTCCACTCCCTCTTTTACTATGCTTCCTGAGTCATTGGAGGAGTTTATACAGGTACCCTATTTATGGCTGAGTAACCTATGGCCACTTATTGTCAGCACTTTCATTAAATAGGAGTCTCTGCAATTGCCTGCTGCCTACTTTAAGAAGCTTCTCTGAGCCAGGTTGACAGTAACATTAATCTATGGTGATAAAAACAAAAATTTTAAAGTGAGTTTCATAACATGCCAATTTATTTATTTTACATTTTATTTACTTTTATTTTGTGTTTATTATTGTTTGCTTTCATGAATGTCTGTACACCACATCTATGCAGTGCCCTTGGAAGCAGGAAGAGGGAACTGGAACCCCTGAGACTGAATAAGAGTGGATTGTAAGCCACTGTATAAGTGCTAGGAATTTAACCCAGTTACTCTGGAAGAGCATCCAGTGCTCATAACCACCTAGCAGACTATCCAGCCCCTACCACATTTCCATTTAGCATTGTTAACTATAATTGGTTCCTCTTTAGGGCCTCTGACCTCACCAGCCATGGACCCTTCATTAAATTTTTACAGTAGAAGGCATGAATTGAATTCCCTTCTGTGGGGCTGACCTCAGATCCATTCATAAAGTTGTTGGTTCCTCCTATGACAGCTATGCCACTGTTTCATGAGTGAGTACATTCTGTCTTCTGGTCACTATCATTTTACGCAGAACCCACAGATGAGTAACTCCTTTGAGACTTTTCTCCTCTAGTACCTCGCATGGTGTTTTCCAGCACTACGGAAACTAGCCATTAGAGAGAAAGTTCCCAACTCCGTTCCAGACTGAGTTCTCTTTGAGAGAGGCCTGTGCTTTTGTTTATTTTTTGGTGAATCTAGAAATGCAACTTATATAAGAGCCATACAGCAAAGCTAGAACCTGTGGTCAGTTTGATTTACACACATTCAAGTGTAAATCCCAGGATGCAAGCTAAAGGAGAGCAATTTTTAGCTAAACTAAACTAAACTAAAAGTGGGAAGAATGTAATCCTTGATGCTCTGGTGGTAGACAGGGAAGTGTGGAAGGCATGGGTGATGACATTGAACCCTTCATTAGACCCGAGGGAGGTAGAAGCTTGGCAGAAATCAAATACCATGGGCAGCTACAGGAAAAGCTTTGAGAGGCACTAAAATGGGGTGCAGGATGTGTTAATTATTTTTAATGCACCGAGTTGACTAGCTAAAAAGGGAGGCACTTATAACGGGTAAAAACTGGGTGAGTCTGTTTGCGAGCCATTATAAACTAAGTTAGCATTTGAGTTGGCAGCCTAAGCAGTCACTAACTTGAGCAGGCAATTTCCAAAACAATACAAGTCCAAAATAGAGAAATGGAGAAGAAAATATATTTTCTTCCTCTCTGTGTGTCTGCACCCCCTCTGTGTGTGCATATTTCTCTCTGTGTGTATGCATGTGCATGTGTGTACAAGTGTGTGCATGCATATGTGTGTGTGTGTGTGTGTGTGTGTGAGAGAGAGAGAGAGAGAGAGAGAGAGAGAGAGAGAGAGAGAGAGAGAGAGAGAGAAGTGGTGAACATAAAACTAGATTTCTGTTAATTCAGGATGGTGAAAACTTCCCAAATTCATTTTTAATGCACACCTTAAACTGTATTTTGTCATATTTCCTAGAAAGGAAAATCCAGATTATAAAAAGACATACTGCAACTTCTAAATGAACTTTCATCTTAATAGCTCACATTAAATAATTTCATGTAATCACTGCTCTAATTTTTTAAGAAGCCACACAGCATATAATAAAGTATACAGCTATTAAATATCCAGGATGATTTAATTCTGAGTATCAGAGAAATTTATTATTTCCTATTGTTTATTATTATTATTAATCAAGTATATTAAGTTAGTCAAGTGGTTTCAAATAGAACGAGACAATTTATGACACACACACTTATATGTGTGTATCATAAATATTCTATATATAGAATTAAACTCTCTGTAGTAACAGTATTTCCAAAGCCAAACACCTAGTTGTTTATGTCTTTAAGACTCATTATCCAAATAGTTTATGGTTTTAATGAAATTTTAATACCTATTTTTATGATTCAAAAGAGAGTTCAATAACCTGATTAAGCAATCTGAAAAATCATGTTCATAAACACACATATTTACAGACATTAATAGCTTTCTTTTAAATGAGATGCAATATTAAAAGTTCTCATCCTGATCAATTCTAAAATACAGTTATATACTTCTTTGCTCTCTGACATTTAAACTGGCAATGAAAACCAGAAATTTTAATAATGCAGTGTGGTTATTTTACAGGTATGGCTTTTGATTTAGAGTCATAAATAAGATGCAAAGGAAGGTCTCTGCTGACTCTCAGCAAGGCGTCCTGCAACTGTCTAGCATTTCTTGAGCCCTGTCTGACCTTACCTGGCCATTCTCTCTTACAGCCACTGGTGCTTTAATACTTGCATCAGCTACGAGAGATCTTTGAGAAGCTTCTAAAAGCATATTTATTATTTCCTAAGCCTCGGTATTTTAGGGTTATTTGCTTGTGCCTCAGGATTTAAAATGCTTTGACTCACAAACAAATGAGATGATCTGTGTATCAAAGTCTCTATGCAAAAGGCACATTTATGCCTCACTGACTATCACAGACACAAACATACTTGAACAGGATTCAAAACTTATTTAATGTGAAACAAAAAGGTGCGAGAAGTGTATTAAGTAACACCAACAGGGAAGTTCCAAGCTGGTACTTAAAATTAAGTGAAAATCTGTGCAAAAAATATGAAAATTCTATCAAAGATACCTTTTTATATAGAATATGTGGGGAGATATAATTTTTTAAATAAAAATTACCTGGGGAGGACTTTGCATTACTGTCATTGAAATATAGATTCGAAGAAAGCCATTGAATGGAATGGGAACTCTCAAATGCTGCCATCTCTTTCTGTTTCTTGCCCTAGAAGAATGTTGGTCTATACCCTCTGGTTATCATCTATGCATCTTATACTTGTATGGCAGACAGATGAAGCAAATTTTGAGAATTTAGGCATCGAGCTTGAAAATTATATTTGGATTGAAATTAGATGTTACGTCTTTCAGTTATTGTAGTCTATTTTTGTAAGAATACATATTTTCACATGTTCATGTAGGTGCACACACCTGTGTACAAGAATGTACATATATGTGCATGCGTGTGCAAGTATGTATGTATGTTCATTCATGCGTGTCCAAATGTATGTAAAAACCAGAGGTTCCCTATCAATTTTGTCTAATTTTCTTGTTTTTTTTTTTTTTTTTGAGGGGGTGCCGTGGTGGTAAATGTTCATTTTTTTCTCCACAAAATACAGTTTTTTTCAAATATAAAGATCAAAATTATTTCACATTTCTACTAAACAAAGAGGCAAGTTGATCTTTGTCAAATGCTATAGATTCTGGGAGAAGACAAGTCCATTATTGGAGTTATTATAATCTGATAAGGATAGTCTGATAAGGAGCGTGAGGCCTGACACTGGAAGAGCGGGAGAGGAGGCGGCAAAGGAGAGTGCTATGCTAGACTACAACGTGGAATAAACTATTAAATGTGCCTCTCATGCAAGTCACAAGTGTAGACTGAGGCATAGTCTCTTGCATTTCCCTTCACATTTTATAAATGTACATGCGCAGGATTGTGTGTTTCTTTAATCTTTCAGCAGAGCGATACTAGTGCTGCACACAGCTCTAAACATGTCCCTTTGACTCCGTGGAGCGGAACCAAGACTCGGGTGAGGTGAAAGCAGGGCTGCTTGTCACTCAGATTTTATTCCCCAGCTCAGAAGCCAGCCCTGGCAGCAGATCTAACTCAGTTACGCTAGTGCCCAATCTCATCATTATTTCTCTCTCTCTCTCTCTCTCTCTCTCTCTCTCTCTCTCTCTCTCTCTCTCTCTCTCTCTCTCTTTCACAAACCCTGGAGCTCAACAATTGACTAGAATGACTGGCCACAAAACTCAGAGGATCCTACCTCTCCAGCACTGGGATCTTAGGCACACCCACCTTTCTCTGTGGCTCCAGGGGTTCAGCGAGCACTGGACACACTGAGCCTGTGGAGACCTCGACATCTTGGTATTCCTGCTACATCTCCAGGCTCCATGAGTTGGTGTTCAATGGGACTATGGTTCTGATTAGTTAACTCCCAGAGAAATGGGGACAATGAAACCTGTGTTTACAAGTCCCCTCAATTAAACAGGACCCTGAACATTTTTAAATGCCTTTGAATTTAATCCTGAATGTTGTAGGTATGTTGTCAAAAATTTGAGTTGGTGAGGTTAACAGCTAAAAATTCTAGAAAAAGTGGAATTTGTAAGTCTGTCAGTATTACATTTTTTTTTCAAAATATGATATGAAATCTTTATGAGTTTCGGGAGTTCCTTTAAGCATATACACGATCCAATGCCTGTGCATTTATTCATCCACTTAGAGAGGTTTTCGCAGTGGTGTGAGCATGTCTGTACACAGAACAGCATGGAACCTTCCGTTAGCTCTGCTCTAGGGCTTCCCAACACAGGCTGATTGCCTCCATTAACTTAACTAGTTCAAACACTTAGAAGCTCGAATTCACAAGCCCTCTTTCTTCAAGTAAATCGACATTCTGAGAGTCAAGTGACAGTGTCTTCAGGAAGCTCTGCTGTGAAGCTGAATTTGGGGTAATGGACACCAATAACACAACAGCCTTAAATCACTCATATTTTTATAGTAGATGAATGAGTCTGCTTATAAATATGCTCAAGGATAGCTTGTAGGTGGCAGAAGAATTATGCTATAACTTTAACAGCTAATAAATCTCTATTTAAGCAGGGGACCTCTAAAATTTAATTAGGCATATGAAAGCAGAGATCATTCTGAGAGGAAAAATGTGCCAGTTTTCACAAGAAAAGACATGTACTTTGTGGGATGTTTCAGGTTAAAATTTACTGTTCTGTTCCTTTGTCTAAAGAAGGCTTTCTGGTAGAGGAGTAAATACCTGACTTTAAAAGATGTCACTGAGGTCAGCCACAAGATTTCCTGACATACCCTAGAAAGGAGAAGAAGAGGTCTATTTTGTGAACTTTGTGTCCATTGTTTAGCTGAATCCATCACTGCTTCCTTTTTCTTTTTATCCCTTCTTCTTTTGTGAGTCATGGAGGGCACCCAGGCAGTCCCATTCCACAAACCCCTCCTCAGGGCATGTCTACCAGGAGGGAAAGCCACTCCTTCCATTATTTATAATTTATGTATCTCAATTGTTATTGTCTTTGAGTTCTAAAATCTCCCCATAAAAGGCAGAAGCCTACAACTGTATAAACAAACTAAAATACATAATTGAGGGAAGGAGAGTGGCTAAAGAGTATTAGCTGTTCTTGCAGAGGATGGTCTCCAGAACCCACACAGCAGTGAAGAGCCACCTACATCTTTCTGACAGGAGCTTGGGACAATGTTTTGGCCTCTATAGGTACCAGGCGTGCTAAATTTACATGTAGTGAAACTTTCTGCTAAATATTGTTTATGTGGATCATATTATGTGTTATTTATGTGGATAACATTATTTATGTGTTGTTTATATGGATCATATTGTTTATGTGTTGTTTCTGTGGATCACATGGTTTATGTGTTGTTTATATGGATCACGTTTCTGTGTTGTTTCTGTAGATCACATTGTTTTTGTGTTGTTTGTGTGGATAGCATTGTTTTTGTGTTGTTTGTGCGGATAGCATTGTTTTGTGTTGTTTATGTGGATAGCATTGTTTTCGTGTTGTTTATGTAGATCACTGCTGCTTTCACCTGAGTCAGGGAAGCTTCCTTTTCAGAGGATGATGACTGAAGTGGAGTGTCACAAGCAGTCCAAGTGCTAAAAGAAAGTCACTATTAAGTGCTAAGAATTAAACAGGACATCTGTATTAGTCCTTCCAAGTCCCAGAGACCATTATGAGAGAGGGGGCAGTAAGAGTGTAAACGGCAGAGGATAAGGAAGAACACCATTAAATGCTGCCTTAAGGACAAAGCTATCACAATCATGAAAACACGCGACTGTGGCTACCTGCAACAAGATCTGCTCTCCCTCTCAGTACATTCAATACATATATGTAATCATCAAAAATAAATAGCTTCTTTAAAAGCACTGACCACTCAAGATGTTCTAAATTGAGTGTTCTTTCTTGATTTCCTTCTTGAGAAAAGGTGTTGGTAGAATATAAAATTAATCCTGAGAAAGACAGCAATAAGCTTTAAATAGAGTTGTATTCTTTTACCCTGATTCTCTTATGTAAATACAGGATTTGGTAGGCTCCCAAAAAGCAAATATTTAAGGTCTAACCTCTACCCTCATGGAATCTGATCTAGTTGAGAAGATGAGACACACATGCTTGTAGCATACAGTAACAGTTCAATTGCATTAGATGTAACCCAAGGCCAGATATACAGGGAAGCAAAGCGCAAGGGCAAATACTGAAGTGGGCATTGGTGTTTGGATCCAAATGTAATCAAGAATCATAAATAATACACTGGAAATTGAGCTTATATTGGACCAATTAAATTGTTCTTTTATTTACTCAAATTCCACTTGGTCTTTTTAAAGGACTTTACTTTATGCTATTTAAAATATTTTTGCAATTTAAAAAATAAACAAGGGGGATGCTCTCTTTTGTGAAATACTTGAGGTAGAGCTTGAAATGACTACAGAACATAATTTAACAAACATGTAAAAAGATGATAGGAGATATAATATTAATTGCTCTTTTTCAAATTATTGGTAGTAAAATATTCTATCCTAGCTTACAAAGACTTGGCAATGACTCCAGGGCCTGTAACTATATCTGAAAGATAGCACTGAACAATCTGGGATCAGAAGCCTGTCTTGATCCTGCTGCTACAAGCTGGCTAGATGAACTTAAACAAGTTTGAGATATCAGCTGTTGGAAGTCATATTGGAGGCCATGACCAAACTACCTCTAAACTTCCTTACAGTAGTAAGAGTCTATGAAATAGTCTAACTCTTTAAAAATCTTATTTCTATTAATGTGAGAAACGAATAATTCTGTTACAATAGAAACGGACCCAAGATGCTAGAGATGTCAGAGTCTCTAACTGATGAGGAGAGCTGGTAATAGGAAGTGGAACTAGTTCAAGGGAAAGTTGTGCTGTGCAGTCAACAAAGCTAAACAGAGTTAGTTGGAGATCTGAAGAGTACTTTGACATCCGATATGGAGATGTAGAGTTTAGAGTTTGCCCAGGCTCTTTTTGGTCTTACTTTTGTCCAGTATTTCCTTGCTATTCTCTCTTCTCCAATTTTGTAATGGCAATGTATGTTCTGTGCTATTATATGTTGAAAGCATGTGATCTGCTTTGTGAGTTTTTTTTTTTTAAATAGGGGGATTACAGTTAAGAGACTGTCGTGTGTTTCAGAAGAGTCTTTGTACTTTGTACTTTGAAACAAGTTTGAGACTGTGATAGTCTAGGGGGACTTTTGAAGTTGGGATGAGTATATTTTTTCCATTAGGATATTGTTATAAGCCTTTGGGGACCAGGGAGTAGAATGTGGTGGTTTGAAAGAAAATGGTACCCAAAGGGAGTGGCACTATTAGGAGGTGTGCCCTTGTTTGAGGAGGTGTGTCACTGTGGGGCTGGGCTTTGAGGTCTCTTTTGCTCAAGCTTCCCTCAGTGTGACTCTCAGTCAACTTCCTGTTGCTTGAAAGCCAAGACACAGTCAGTACCATGTCTGCCTGCACACTGCCATGCTTCCCACCATGATGATAATGGACTGAATCTCTGAAACTGTAAGTGAGCCACCCCAATTAAATATTTTTTTCATAAGAGTTGTCATAGTCATGGTGTCTCCTCCCAGCAATAAACACTCTAACCAAGACAGCAGGGATACTCAAAGTGACCCATCTCCTTTAAGTAGGCTTTGTCTATTAAATTTCCACAAGCTCCTGTTGAAGCCCCATGACTCCAACTGTCATTGTGTAGTTAGTATAAGTGCACAGAACTCCCATGGATAGTTCCATTCCTCCCTCTCTCCTCCCATCTGTTGCCAAGGGCCATGTTTATACTCACAAAATAAAACAAAAAGATAAGAATTCCAGAAAGGGGTTTATGGGGAACAAGGGGTTTGACCAGGGCAAGAGGAAAACGAGATAGTGCAGTGGCTAGGATAATTACAGCGTAAAGCTAATATTTTTAGTTCTAACTATCTCATGCTTTTTTAGTTATTGTTTTGACACTGGTAACAGTAAGGTTATCAAAAATAATTGATATTGAAAGTGGAACATTTATTGACGCTCTGCACCTTACTTTCTGGTTAATTTAGGTTTGTGTTATTTTTACTTATCTACAAGTTTTTAAACAATAAGGTTTATAAAATTTATAAAATATGTTATCTACATGGATGAAATTGTCAAAGAACAGACTTAATTTTAAAAATCTGAGTGAAATTATTACTCTGTGCATCCTATTGATGATGTCTAAGCCTTCATGGTCCAGCAAGTTTCTCAAAATGCCATTTTCTGGCAACTAAGTCTCTGTCCCATGAACCAATGAGGATATTTTATATGCAAATCCCAGCAGGATTAAGGTGCTACAGCAGGCCAGATCTAAAATAACCAAAAATTATTTCTGTTATACTTCATTCTCCAAAACATACCATTAGACTAGAACAGATCAAGGAGTGGGGCAACAGACTTCATTTCTGTGGGAGGAACAACAAGGTCACTTGGTTATTGGTGAAGATCCAGAGAAGTGTCCTCCACATCTTAAATAAAGTTGGCATCCCCTGGGCATTGGATGAATGAGTAGCTTCATCCCTATTGCGGCTCTGTCCAGCTGGCACTGGTCTCTCCATGGCAGCATATACTGATTCTGTGAGTTAAACAAAATGAAAGCCATATCATATTGCCCAAATTCACATTAGTGTTTTGTCATTGGGATTTGAGCCAAGGTTTTTGACCCCAGGTTCTCTGTTTTGCCTACTAAAGCTTTCTGGTGTACACTGGGAAGAAAATGAATGTGGTCAGTGAATGAACAACCCAGTGTGGCGCCTCATCTGACTGTGTCACTTGAGAAAACTGCCTTCTTTTTCTGAGACAACTGTTGAGTACACTCATTGAAGAGGAATACTTTCTTGACTGTTTCCTAGGCAATTCCCAAAGTTTAATTATGCCTGAGTAATTCCATCACGGAGCTCTGGACTTAGTTGTAGCGCACCACGCTTGTCTGTGCTCTATGGGCTACCATACAGTTTGTGAACCGGTCAAGGGGCAGGGGATTGAAACACACAAAGACTCACAGACAGAGAGAGACACAGGTCTTCCTTGATGCCAAAATGCTTGAAACAGGAATGCCCCCTTTATTGTGTCCAGGGGCAGCTTCTATAGGGATCCTTAACTGATAACCATACCCCAGCCAAACCCACCAGAAACCACTCTCCTGATAGGGACCTGCCATTATAGTACATTCATATAACGATTCAAATCAGTGTATGAAATATTTTATATAAAAGAATTACAGAAAAAGCTGGTATTCTTCACATTGTAACTGTATTATTGCATTATTTCTTCGAGTCCCTTACTGAACTCTGAATTCTATTTGAACCTGAAATGACAGTCAAAACTGTGGGCTATTTGATAATCCCCATGAAGATGACTAAAACGTTTTCATGAAAGCCTTGCAGACAGAAGACATTTAATTTAGAATAGTTCTCATACCAGTAGAAAGAAGCAGATGTTCCCAGGCAAATGCACCCAGTTTAGTATACTTTACATTGGATTTAATAGACAGATGTTTTGACTATGACATGGCAAGACAAAGATTTGAAATGGTGGATTGGAAAGGTTTTGTCCATAAAAGTAATTGTTCTTGCATTACAAAGTACAGGATTTACATGTGGAAAATGTAAGCTTATTGCAGCATCTCATGATGGATCATGTTACCGCAAGCCATGGAGTTCACGAGGCATATAAGCAAGTCAGTTTGGAGAGGCCCCTTTAATAAGCATTTCATGGGGAATGGCAGGGAATGATAGTCTCAAATCTAGAATCATTCTAGCTATGGAGTTAATCCTTGATTATACACATTAGGAATTATGTGTGACCTTCTTCCTCATAAGAACATGACTTCTATGTTATTCCATGAGCTAAAAGCAATTTCTATGTGTTAATATGGCAGATTTGCAAATGAATAGTCTATTTTTATCATCATGGAGACTTCTAGGAGGAGGTCAGGACAATGATGCAGAGAAAAGTCATCCTGCTAATAATTAGCAAAGGCAGAAAATCTATGTTGTGTGTTGTATTCTCCCTTCATTTTTCAGGTAGAGGGACTCACTTAAAGACCTTGCAGTGCATAGGAAAGGGCCTGGTATGTACAGTGTATTCTCAATCAATGATTGTTAAAGAAAAGGTGGCACTCCTTTCCAGTGTCGAAGATAAATTACATTTAGATTACACACATGACAATGGATACAGAAATGGAACTAATTGCTTTGGGAGGCCTCCATATTTATACTTTTTTAAAAATACCCAACTTCATCTTTTCATCTGCTTTGAATAACATAGCTAAATAAAGACAGAATCCTGGGTGGAAACACAGGATTTTTTTTCTTTTTGGATAAAATCCAGTTCCATTGGTCTGATGTATTTCTTATGGTGATCCACCGATGAACCAAATAGTTAGGCAACATTTCTGTGGTGACTGGAATGTTGGAGAAATTTGGTTCCCTGCAATAAGTAGAGAGGGCGAGTGCATTTTTTTTCAGTGTGGATGCTCTTGACAAGGAGTGACTGATACATTAAGCCAATCACAGCCTCCTCCAAGTACAAATTTAGATTTTATACAGTGAATACCAATATGAAAATTTCACTGTATTTTCTTGTTCAAAGGAATGCGGGGACTGGAAAGATAGCTCAGCAGTTAAGATTCCTTATTGCTCTTCCAGTGGAGTGGGGTCCAGTTCCCAGCATCCTCATGTTGACTCACATCTACAACTCCAGCCCCAAGAGATCCAGTTCTTCTTTTGACCTCCTTGGGTTCCTGCACAACAAAGTATACATACATGTACTTAAACAATACATAAAATTAAATAAATATTTTTAATTTAAAAGTTAACATGAGAAGGGTAGAAGCAGGGCCTGGATAGGGCTCATGTTTTAAAATGAGCTGGGAAATTTTTAAAAATAAAAACATGTATAAACTCCTTCTACCCAGCTTTAGGAGTTTTCGAAGGGATTAGATGTAAAGACTTGAGTATTTTCTAATTCAGAGACAGTATCAGGACTCCTCTTTCTCTGCGTGTTAGAGAAGTGGTTAGTTGTTATTAGTGCCAATAGTATTTCATGCTTTTATTATAAGCAGCAATAATGGAGCAGTAGTACCAATAGGCAAAGATAACCCAACCATGAAAATGGCAAGGTAGTTAGCTAATTGGCAGAGAAGAAAAAGCTACTGAAAGCAACCTCAGCAAGAAGAGTAAGGGTGCTGGAAGCAGAGAACCAACTAGAGAGTTAAAACCAAAGAATTGAATGCTTTCAGGTCCAAAGAAGAGGAATTGTAGGCCTACTTACCATAAGAGTTCCAGAAAGTTGTTAGGAACAAGAGCTATAAAACCAGATACTATTAAAAACGTAAATCTAGGAACCAACAATCTGTGCAGGACCAACCTCTAGCCAGTACCTCCTTGTGGGACCAGGCCTAGACCAGCAACCTCTGTGGTGCTCGAGCAAGTCTAAGCCAGGGACATCCACAGGAGCAGGCCCAGGCTCGCAACCTTCATGGGAGAATGACCAAGCCAGCAATCTTTGCAGGAGCAAGCCTAGGCCAACTACCTGTAATGGAGCAGGCCCGAGTCAGTGACATCCACAGGAGCAGGTACAAGGGAGCAACCTCTGAGAGAACAGGCCTGAGCCAGTTACCTCTGTGGGACCATGCCCGAGCCATCGACCTCCATAGGACCAATGCCAAGCCAGAGACCTCCGCCGTAGTAGAAGACATGAATAAGTAAACTCTGAGAGACCAACCTGAGCCAGTGACCCCCACAGGAGCAGGCCCAAGCGTACAACCTCCTTGGGAAAAGGTCTGAATGACCTCTGGGAATGCCGAGTGACCTCCGGGGTGACTGGAACCATGGCTCCAACTCACCATGAGGAGCAACCACCTGAGCCTTAGATCTACTGGCACCTGAAAGAGTGATCACCAGAGACACAGATCCAACTACACTAATCAGAGGAAAAGGTAGGTATACAAGACAAGAACACACTCAACACCACAAAGAGCAACATGGCCACATCAAAAGCTATTAGCTCTACAACAGCAAGACTTGAACACCCCAATACAGAAGAAAAAGAAGAAAAATATTTAATTCCTAAAAATAACTTTAGGAAAATGATTGAGAACCTTAAAGAGAAAATGAAAAATTGTCTCAAAGAAATGGAGGAAAAGACAAACAAAAATAGAAGATATCAACAAATCCCTTAAAAAAAGAAAGAAAGAAAAAACAAACAAAAAACAAGAAAAATCAATCAGGTGAAAGAAACAATTCAAGACTTGAAAACTAAAACAGAGAAAATAAAAAACAAACCGAAGGAATTCTGGAAATGGAAAATATGGGGAAATAATCAGGCACCACAAAGACAAGCATGAACAGTAGAATACAAGAAATAGAAGAGAGAATCTCAAACGTTGAAGAGACAATAGAGGAAATATACCCATGAGTCAAAGAAATAATAATCAATCAAAAGGTTAATACAAAATATCCAGGAAGTATGGACACCATGAAAAGACTAAAACTAAGAAAATAGAGAAAGAAGAAGAAATCCAACTCAAAAGCACAGAAAAAAATTCACCAAAACCATAGAAGAAAACTTTTCCCTTCTAAAAGGGGGAAATGAAGACAAGAAGCTTACAGAACACCAAACAGAATAGACAAAAAAAAAAAAGGAAAGAAAAGAAAAGAAAAAGAAAATGTGCCCTTCGACATGTAATAATCAAAACACTAAACATACAGAATAAAGAAAGAATACTAAGTGCTGCAAAGGCAAAAAAGGCCAGGTAACATAAAAAGGCAGACTTATCAGAATTACACCTGAGTTCTCAGTGGAAACAATGAAAGCCAGAAGGTCCTGGTCAAGCATTATGCAGACATTAAGAGACCATGGATGCCAGTCCAGACTACTATATCCAGAAAAACTTTCAATCTCCATAGACAGAACCAGATTTAACCAATACCTAACCACAAACCCAGCTCTACACAAAGAACTAGTAGGAAAACTAACTCAAAGAAGTTAGCGACATCCATAAAAACACAGACAATAGATGATCTTATAACATCAAATACCAAAGAAGGGAAAAACACACGCAATAACATTACCAATAACAAAAACTAAAATAACAGGAGCTACCAATCACTGGTCATTAATATCCCTTAATATAAATGGATTCAGCTCATCTATAGAATGACACAGACAAATAGACTGGATATGAAAACAGAATCCACCCTTCTGCTGCATACAAGAAACATACCTCAACCTCAAAGACAGATATCACCTCAAATAAAGCGATAGGGAAAAAAAAATCTCCAATCAAATGGACCTAAGAAACAAGGTGGTCTAGCTATCCTAATATCTAACAAAATAGACTTCAAACTAAAATCAATCAAAAGAGACAAAGAAGGACATTTCATATTAGTCACAGGAAAAATCCATCAAGAGAAAAATCTCAATACTGAACATTTATGACCCGATTACAAGTGCACCCTTATATGTAAAAGTAACATTCCTAAAGCTTAAATCACACATTGGACCCCATAAACTAACAATGGGAGACTTCAACACAACCCCTCTCACCATTGGACAGGTCTGCCAGACAGAAACTTACTAAAGAAATAAGGGCAGTAACAGATGTTATGACTCAAATAGACTTAACAGACATCCATAGAACATGCCATCCAAACATAAAAGAATTTACCTTCTTCTCAGCACTTCAAGGAACCTTCTCAAAAAATGGCCACATACTAAGTAATGAAGCAAACCTCAACAGATACAAAAAAATTGGAATAACCCTATGAATCTTATCACATCACCATGACTTAAAATTAAAATTCAACAGCAACACTAATTTTAGAAAGCCTACAAACACACGGAAATTGAACAGTGCTCACCTGAATCACCAATGGTTCAAGGAATAAAGAAAGAAAGAAATTAGAGACTTCCTAAAATTCAATGAATATGACCACACAACATATCCAAATTTGTGGGGCACAATGAAAGCAATCTTAAGAGGAGAGTTCATACCACTAAATGCCTACTTAAAGAAGCTGGAAAAATACCACACTAGTGAATTAACAGAATACCTGAAAACTAGAACAAAAAGAAGGAAACTCACCCAGGAGGACTAAAGGCAGGAAATAATCAAATTGAGAGCTAAAATCAACAGAATAGAAACAAAGAAAACAATGCAAAGAATCAATGACACAAGACTTGGTTCTTGAAGAAAATCAACAAACTAACCAAAAGGCAGAGAGAGAATATCCAAATTAACAAAATCAGAAATGAAAAGGGAGGCACAATAATAGACAAGAAGGAAATCCAGATAATCATCAGATCATACTTCAAAAATCTGTACTCCACAATTGGAAAACTTAAAGGAAATGAACAAATTTCTGAATAAATATCAGTTACCAAAATTAAATCAAGACCAGATAAGCGAATTAAATAGGCTTATAACTGTTAAAAAGAAAGAAAGAAAGAAAGAAAAGAAAGAAAGAAAGAAAGAAAGAAAGAAAGAAAGAAAGAAAGAAAGAAAGAAAGAGTCATCAAAAGTCTACAACCAAAGGAAAAAAAATCTCAGGACCAGATGATTTAATACCAATATTCCTCAAATTGTTCCACACAAAAGAAACAGAAGAAACATTGTGGAACTATTTCTACAAGGCTTCAATTACACTGATACCCAAACCACAGAAAGACATTACTAAGAAAGAGAATTACAGACCAATCTCACTCATGAACATTGATGTAAAAATACTCAATAAAATACTGGCAAACCCAATCCAAGATAAAGGTCTCGGAGAAAGCAGGGATACAAGGAACATGCCTAAGCATAATAAAGACAATATACTGCAAGTCAACAGTCAACATCAAACTAAATGGAGAGAAACTCAAAGTGGTCCCACTGAAATCAGGAAAAAGACAAGGTTGTCCATTCTCTGCCATATCTATTCAATATAGTACTTGAGGTTCTAGCTAGAGCAATAAGACAACAAATAGAAATCAAGGGGGTACAAATATGAAAAGAAGAAATTAAACTCACTTTTGGCTGATGATATGGTAGTTTACATAAGTGACTCCAATGATTCTACCAAGGAACTCTTCCAATTCATAAACACTTTCAGTAATGCAAAGGATACAAGATTAACTCAAGAAAATCAGTAACTCTCCTTTATATAGATGATAAGTGGAGTGAGAAAAAAAATCAGAGAACCATCACCCTTCACAACAGCCACAAATAACATAAAATATCTTGGAGGAGCTCTAACCAAACATGTAGAAGATCTGTATGACAAGAACTTTAAATCTATGAAGAAAGAAATTGAAGAAGACACTGGAAAAGTGAAAGATCTCCTATGCTCTTGGGTAGGTAAAATTAACATAGTAAAAATGGCAATCTTACCAAAAGAATCTAGAGATTCAATGCAATGCTCATCAAAATCCTAGCAAAATTCTTCACAAACCTCGAAAGTACAATATTCAACTTCATATTCAAAGCAAAAAAACAAAACAAACAAACAAACAAAAAAACAAGGATAGCAAAAACAATTCTGTAGAATTAAGGAACTTCTGGAGGCATCAGAATCCCTGACTTCAAATTCGATTATAGAGCTACAGTAATTAAAACAGCCTGGATATCAATCCACACACCTGTGAAGACCTGATTTTTGATAAAAAAGTTAAAAATATAAAATGGAAAACAAAACATTCAAGAAACAGTGCTGGCATAACTGGATATCAACATGTAGAAGAATGAAAATAGATCCATATCTATCACTATGCATAAAACTCAAGTTCAAATGGATCAAAGACCTCAAAATAAAACCAACCACACTGAACCTCATAGAAGAGAAAGGGGAAAGTATACTTGAATACATTGGCACAGGAGACCACTTCCTAACTATAACTCCAGTAGCACAGGCACTGAGAGCCACAGGTAGTAAATGGGAACTCCTGAAAATGAGAAGCTTCTGTGAAGCAAAGGACACAGTTAACAAGACAAAATGGCAGTCTACAAAATGGGAAAAGATCTTCACTAACCCCACATCAGAAAGAGGTCTGAGTTCTCAGTAATTAGTATGGCCACACCTGTTTTTTTTTTTTTTTAGGACCATTTGCTTGAAAAACCTTTTCCCAACCCTTTACTCTAAGTAGATGCCTGTCTTTGTGGTTGAGATGTGTTTCTTGCAAACAGCAGAATGTGGGATCCTGTTTTCGTATCCAATCTCTTAGCCTGTGCCTGAGACTCTTAATCTCAGGGTCGTGGGTTCGAGCCCCACGTTGGGCGCCACTCTGTTGTAATATGAGCTGCGGGGCTGCGTCCCCGGCACCCGGCCGCCCGCATGGCTAGCTTATGCCCCGAAATAATTACACGGAAACTGTATTCTTTTAATCACTGCCTGGCCCATTAGTTCCAGCCTCTTATTGGCTAGCTCTTACATATTGATCTAACCCATTTCTAATATTCTGTGTAGTACCACGAGCTGGCTTACCAGGAAAGATCTTAACCTGCGTCTGTCTGGAGTGGGAGAATCATGGCGACTCCTTGACTCGGCTTCTTTCTCCCAGCATTCTGTCTGTTTACTCCACCCACCTAAGGGCTGGCCTATAAATGGGCTAAGGCAGTTTTCTTTATTAGTTAACCAATGAAAGCAACAGATAAAATACAAGAACCACCTCCATCATATTGAGACAATGGCAAGGGGTTTTTGATCCTACTGCACATACTGGCTTTGTGGGAGCCTAGGCAGTTTGGATACTCCTCTTACTAGACCGGGATGGAGGTGGATGGTCTTTGGACTTCCCACAGGGCAGGGAACCCTGATTGCTCTTAGGGCTGACGAAGGAGGGGGACTTGATTGGGGGAGGGAAATGGGAGGTGGTGGTGGGGAGGAGGCAGAAATCTTCAATAAATAAAAAAAAAAGAAAGAAAGAGGTCTGATCTCCAAAATATACAAAGAACTCAAGAAATTGGACACCAAAAGATCACATAATCCAATAAAAAAAAAAAAACTGAGTACAAACCTAAACAGAGAACTCTCAACAGAGGAATCTAAAATGGCTGAATGACACTTAAGGAAATGTTCAACATCCTTAGTCATCAGAGAAATGCAAATCAGAACAACTCTGAGATTCCATCTTACACCTGTAAGAATGTCCAAGATAAAAAACACTGATGACAATTTATGCTGAAGAGGATGTGGGATAAGGGTATTGTGTATTGCTGTTAGGAGTACAAGGTGGTCTAGCCCCTTTGAATAACAATATGGTGATTTCTCAAAAAATTAGAAAACAACATACCTCAAGACCCAGCAATACTAGTTTTGGGTATATACCCAAAGAGTGTTCAATCATACCTAATGAACATATTCCATAGCAGAATTATTTCTAATAGCCATAATTTGGAAACAACCTAGATGTCCCTCAACTGATGAATGAATAAAGGAAATCTGGTACATTTACACAATGCAGTAATACACAGTGGTAAAAAATATTACATCTTGAAATTTGCAGGCAAATGGATGGATCTAGAAAACTTATTGAGTGGGGTAACCCAGACACAGAAAGGCAAATATAATATGTATTCACTCATAAGTAGCTTCTAGAAATAAAGCAAAAAAAAACAAAAACAAAAACAAAAAAACAGCCTACAGTCCACAATCCCAGAGAACCTAGACAACGAAAAGGACCCTAAGAGAGACATATATAGTTCTAATCTACATGGGAAGTAGAAAAAGACAAGATGTGAGTAAATTGGGAGCATGGGAAAAATGGGAGAGGGCAGAATGGGAGGGAGGAGGGTGGAGAGCAGAGAGCAGAGAAAAATATAGAGTTCAATAAGACAATAAAAATTAATAAATACTTAAATCTATTAAGCCATGACTTCCTAAGCTGACACAAGAGTTGAGGGTGCTCACCTCTGAAGCTTGCATGTGGACTGAAAAGCTAGACAGCAACATGCGCTGTTGCCCCCACTCGCTGCTGCCACAGCTACCTACTGTCAAAGACCAGGGAAACAGAAACTGCCCAAAACCAGCACTTGAAGAGCCTTTGCATGAATTTTGTCTGAGCACAAGGAACCTAGCCAGTTTTTTTTTTAACATTTCTAGAAGATTCTGCTACACATTCTCATTAGGCTTCCTTGCTTATAAGATTTGCTTGTATACTTGATCTCACTTGACTGAGTGCTGTTCCTTTATTGATGCCCTTTTCTTCCTCCTTTTGGATATGGCATCATCTTTACATAAGACTGACTGCATTCATTTATATCATCAACTTTGCCCTGCCCTTTAGAAACCTTTCTTCCATGCCAGCAAGAAGGGAATTTTACAGTGGGTTACATCCTTGTCTTCATCTAGGCATGTTTTTCTTCACAGTGTGAAAGAGATTTTGGAAATCAGGGCCCACCTGTCAAGGACTCACTGTCCCCTCTAGTTCAGTGATTTCCAAACCTCAGTGTGTTGATGACTACCTGGAGATACTGTGGGGGTAAAGATGTATCTAAACATCTGTGTGGCAAACTGGATTGCACATTGGGTATCATAGGGTGACATTATGCACCAAATACTCAAACTCCCGGATGTACTCGAGTAAATGATGCATGGCCTCTTTCGGGGGTCTCTATTCAAGACATACTGTGAGGCTTCCCTATCCTGGGGTAAGGTGAACAATCTGATGCTCAAAGCCTAGAAATAGTCCAGATTAGTGAAGCCCTTTTTAACAAACCCAAATAAACAGAATTACAGATCAGACAAGAAATGGCAATCATGGGTTTGGATGTGAGTTGGCATCAGAGGCCAGAATTCAATTCTTTCCACATGACCATAACTTAACACAGTACCCCAAGTAGTCCACGTGTCCTAAACTCAAATCTTCCCTTTCAGATTCATCATTGATGCAGGGAAATAGAATGCATTTTACTTTATCTGTTTGACAGCTTGAATATAAAAATATTTGAACATAAGGATATATAATGTATAGATATCATTTCTTACTATAATGAAACATATATGCAAATATATACATATATATTATAATTAACACCAAAATTGTTATAAAGGTCTCTTGTTAGAGGGTACCTTTAGTAAATACTTCCCCCCTCTCATCTAGATCTAGGGTCTAGATTATTCTGAAGGCAAGCTTTGCATAACCAAAATATCAAAGGAGGTCATAACCATGGTTCTTTTGTAGCTCTCTGTGCCTCTTTTGAACATTGTTTGAATTCACTTGCCTTTCCCAGCTACCTGTTATGGTTTAATTTTTTTTTTTTTGATTTTTCGAGACAGGGTTTCTCTGTGGTTTTGGAGCCTGTCCTGGAACTAGCTCTTGTAGACCAGGCTGGTCTCGAACTCACAGAGATCCGCCTGCCTCTGCCTCCCAAGTGCTGGGATTAAAGGCGTGCGCCACCACCGCCTGGCCCTGTTATGGTTTAAATCTGTAATGTATAACTATTCCTTTTGGATTAGAACATTCTGTTGTGAAAGGAGAGGAAGGATCACCAAGCTTATGAAACTCCTAAGAACCAGTATTCTTGAGGCCCCTCTCTAAACTGGTATAAGTCAAAAAAAAAAAAAATCCTTCAGGTGGAGGGTATGCTTCAGAACTAGAGATACTTGCTGTTTATAAAGGAGATTCCAAGATTCAGCTTTCATGTGTCATTGCCCACGGTGGAGTGGAAATTCTTGGTGACACACCTGGTGGAGTCACCCGTGCTCCTGTAATAGCCAAAATAACCTCACTGATTCATCAAGGGCTCCTTGGAGAGAATCATTTCTTGGGATTGCCTTTGTCCTCTCTGCCTAGGAGGACTAGAAATACCTTCCTCCCTCAGGAAGATTAACAATTCAGAATATCACAAATGGATGCAATCTGTTGACCCCACTTCTGAGCTCTGTGCTCCCCAGCTGGTATGCTAGATTGTGAGGTACAGTTTCCTTAGGTGGCAGGATCTGTCCGGCTGAAATTGGTCTCCAGAAGAGGGTCTTGAAGGCTATCCCTGGTTCCACCATGTGATAAACGCCATCATTTGTTCTCACTGCTATTAAAGGGAGCTGCTCTTCCATCCCTTCCAACCGTGATGGACTGAATCCCTCTGGAACCATGAGCCGAAATGAATCTTTCCTTTCATAAGTTGTTTCTTTAGGTATTGTGGCCATCCAAAAAAACACTAACTTATATACGCTTTCACGTGCAAGTCAGGAAGGTTGGTTTGTTTTAGACTCTGCAGTACTGAACTCTGGGGTGTGGAATGGTCACAGTCTTATATGAACAGGAAAAAATACCCAGCTCATAGGTTAAGAAGATGAAAAGCTGTCACTAATATAAACTCATATAAAAGTATTTAGAATATCATCTGATACAGATCAGTCAAATCATGTTTTCTATTATTAGTTCATTCAAAATGTGCCTGCTTGTCACTATTGTCTGAAGGATCTCTTATCCCCTTTTTCTTTGAAGTTCATCATCATTGACTGTCATTTTATATTACTCAAATTGTGTTTATATTCTGTTGTTTACTATTAGTTTCAGGTGTTTCTTCCCTAAGAATATTATAGTATAGATTAGGGTAGGGTCAATATCTTATTTTCTATTTTCCATAGCTAGGTCTAAAATTTCAACACAAGCAAGACTCCCACATCTCATGGGCGATGAATTCATTGTCAGGAAATTCTTAAGAACAAAAAGAGGGTGATGAGTGTTCAAGAAAAATGAAAAGATGAAAGACCTCAAAGAAGAAAGGAGCTGGTGTCAACAAATTGCAAGAACTGGAGAAAGGAAATCACTCAATTTGCTGAGGAGAATTGAGATGAAAGTACTGGTTTTCATCTGGCAGAATTTGGTAGAAAGGCTGACTGACTCTTCGAAGTAGATGAGCAGAGATGGCTTATTTAAGCTCAGGTTCAGCAAACCTTTCCTAGATCAGGGATAGACCTTTCTCTTTGATTTGTACCCACCTCTATTCATGGCCAAATGTCTGGACACAGGCAGCAACACAGGGGTAACAAGACCGTCATAAGTCCAAGGTTATGAAAAGCTTTGAATCGTATATCTAGTCCTCGATATTTGATCCCTCTTCTGAAGTTAGTCCCTTCCTTCACTGGCAGTTTTGATTGGCTGAAGGCATCGACAGAAGCCAACTTCTCTTGGAAATAGTGTCAACCTTATTTTGAGCCATAACACCGTGCCAAACCAGCTAGAAATTGAACAAAATCTTCACTCGTTTATTCCCTTCCAACAGAGAGAAATATTAATGTTTACCACTGAGGATGCCTTCTGATGTCCGAGTCTGAGTGTTCTGACATTTCCATGCTCACACAAAGCTACAAACCTTTTCCTCCTTGATTAGCATGTTAGTGACTGGATTGGGGTTTTAACGTCATATGAATAAGGACAAGAAGGATCCTCTGCCCCGAACATTGTGTCCTTACTCCTGTGCTTCGTGTAAACAGAAGCTGTCTGTCAGTCTGGCGTGGCCGGCAGACTTCTTGCCTGCACTGAGGATCTGCTGCTTCACGTCTACTCAGTCTGCAAAAGAAGTGAAATAAAAAACATATGTCAGGATCAGAACTATGGGTGTCTGAAAAAGACACATGGGCCACCAAGTTACTAAAAGCACCCTCTGTGTACATGTTTCTGCCTGTCACTGCAGCTTCGTCAACTAATTCCCTTTTATTTGCATTTTACTTATTTTGTGTTAAAAGCACTTTTAAGCTATGTCTTTCAAATGTGTCTGAGGTTTCCTATCTGTCTTAACAATGTATACGCATTGCAGTTACAGCAACCAATTTCCTTCAATCTGGGTTTTGTTAAGAGTGACTTTTAAAATGGTTTGAAGGAAAATTAAAATGGATTAATCTCTATTTGAAAACTTGATCTGATGAAAAATTGGTTTTTCCGTTCACTTGCATTTGCCAAAGTCTGTTTCAGTGTGCAGCTGTTTTTTGTTTCTTTGTTTGCTTTATTTTGCTTTGTTTTAACGGTTGAAAAGGAGAGTTTGAGAAGAAGGCTCAGGCCAGGCTTCCTTCCAGGTCTCTCAGCCTGATGTCTTCATAATCCAACCTGCACTCTCCCGAGATGAAGCGATTCGCTCAGAGAAGGCTTGGAAATGGGGCTTGCGCCAGCACACTTCCTGCTACACAAAGCATAACGTCATTTTAATCCACAAGTTACGGGTGTGCTTCTAATAAACACACCTTCACACACACACACACACACACACACACACACACACACACAAAAAAAATATAAACAGACTCATTCTGCTCACACTGCCTTACAAAGGGCTTGGAAGGAAGAAAAAAAATGTAACACCTTTTCCGGCACTGAAAGGTAACTTCACACTCCAGTTTCCTTGTGTCAAGAATGTGTGATCACGATTTGACAGGAAGTAAGTGGATTCTGTCCCAGGCCTTGAAAGGAGATGACCCTGGAGTGTAATGGTGTGATCTGCAGGTCCTTAGCTTCCTGCCCAGCAGGGGGTAGCCAAGTGCTGGTAACTGGGAAGGAATTCCATCCTGCAGGAAACAGTCCACCAGCCAGAAACACAGGCTTCTGATTATAGCAGCGGGCTCTTCTCACCAATGTCAATACATACATCACTTGTTCCAAAATGAGCCACTTACCAGAGGCCTCTCTTGGGATGCTCAGAGACTAGGTATCTGTGTCCTTTGGAAAGAGATTTTTAAAAAAGGGGTGGTGGTAGTGAAAAGTTATTTACTTGACCAAGACTTAAACTGAACATTGGTGGGCCTCAAAGGCAGGAGGGTTTCATTTCCTTTCTTGAGTTTTCTTTGTCTTTCCCAGTGGGCAGAGGCTGTGCATTTTCATGGATGTGAAGGAGAGACAAGTCTGGTCTACTGGCCTGGCTCTCTGAGCGCATGGCTGCTGCTTAGAGACAGTCATGCAGCCCCTCCTCAGAGAACCTGGGAGCCAGCAGGGCTGAGAAGACAAAGTGGGGACTGCTAGGTGAGAAGTAAGGAAAGGAATTCTCCATTAGACAGAAAGGTGGTTGTGTGAGGGGAGCGATGGGTGGGAGCGGGAGGTGACTACAGAAAGGAGCCCCTGTCTTGCTGCCAGCTGTACCTGCAGCTCCAACCACTCGCTGACTGTCCTGTCCGCTCAGAATCCATCCTCCCCGCCTTTCCATATTCGCCTTGTTGCTTCCTGCTCAGCCATTTGCTGTTCATGCTGCTTTTCTTTGTTGATTTTTTCCCCCAGTGCAATGAACCCGTACATTATAGGTTTCTGTTGTCATTCTAACATCTAATCCTCAACCATTACGTCTTATCTCGTCTTCTAAATTACTCCGAAATCTAATTACAGAGGTCTCTCTCTTTCAAGAGCGCACAACTCTCCACATTACTGAAATGCTGGCCTTCGCTTTGTTTTTCTAAATTAATAATAACTACCATTTTCCGTCTGTTCTTTCCATGGGATTCAGTTATATCACTGCACAGATTTCCAAAATGCAGATTATGATTCTTTTTGCATTTTTGCTGGGCTACAAAAAAAATGCTAAGGATAATTTTCCAAATATTCATAAAAGATCTGTTAGCTTTAAATATTAAATGTTTGAAACTCAAAGACCTCTAAAGAAAACAGCATTTTAAAATCAGCTAAAATTATTAAATCAGCTAGAATTTCACTCTTGCTTTACATTGTAGATGCCAGTCTCTTTCAAAGTTTTTAGATATTTGAATAGGTCTGTTTGTTCTCACAATGGTTTTAAGGGCACAAGTGACTATTTAATCTGACCAATGTCATTGTCATTTTCTGCAATCTGAAGGAAGTGGCTGTCTTAAAGGCAAATTTAACTTTTATAAATTATAAGATATTTTGGTAAAAGGGAACATACCACGAATGCCTTAGGAAAGAAAATTTTGACATTATTGAGAATATCTGAACTTTTTTTCTGTCAGAGAGGCATAATTGTGGCTCACAAATGGAAATTGCTTTCACAAAATCATGGTCAATTCAAATCTAAATTTAGCTGCAGAACTCTTACCTGTTTAAATGTTCTATAATCACAGACATGAAGCAGAATTATATCTGCTTTATTCTTTTTTATTTTTCTTATTCTGAGAGAGAGTCTCACTCTGTAGTTCTGGTTGTCCTGGAACTCAGTTTGTAGACCAGGTTGGCCTTGAATTCACAGTGATCTGCTTATCGCTGCCTCTGCTTTGGACTGCATTCTCCCCCATTCAAGTGCAGAGAATAAATGCATGCTACTATTCTCTTGCCTTGTTTACCTGTGAACTCTTCATTTTGTGCAGAGTGTATTTGACAAACCTAAGGTACTCAATTACTCACCAGCAAAACACGCTTGAGTAGTCATAAAATACAGATAAACCTAATGAGCGGCTTAATTGTAACCTCACAGTGTGAGATTTGAACTTGTGAATTTCTTCTCCAATTCAAGCTTTGGTTCATCATGCTAAGTGTATTGGAAAATGATAGGAAGCTAGTTCTATGCATGTCAATGTTAGCCAGGGGTCAACACAGTAACATCTCTAGTTATTGTACTTATTTTGTATATTTATTGGAATCTTTACCTCCATAAATATTAAGACATGAAAAGCTCTCTCTCTCTCTCTCTTTCTCTCTCTCTCTCTCTCTCTCTCTCTATATATATATATATATATATATACATTTAGTATATTAGTTCTAATATATCTTTAGTCTTGACACTTGGAAGGCAGAGGCAGGAGGATTTCTGTGAGTTTGAGGCCAGCCTGGTGCACAGACCGAATTCCAGGACAGCCAAGGTTATACAGAGAAACTCTTTCTCAAAAATTCAAAAACAACAACAACAACAAAAAACCAGCAACAACAACAACAAAATTCCCCCCCAAAATCACAGAAACAAAAACATAAAACCCAAAACACCCCCAAACCAATCAATCAACCAAACAAATGAAGTAAAACCTCCACCTGATTTTCAGAGGCCAAAATGAAGATGAAGGGCTGAGATGGACATCAAACACTGGGAATGTCAGAGTGAGTGAGGTGGGGTAGAACTAAGCACCCGATAGGGTATAGGTGCAGACTGAACGATTGCTGCAATGAGAAATGGTTTGCAAAGTAGAGATCCTGGACGAGAACACCAGAGGGGTAGAAATTAGATTTGTTATTTTATTTTCAAATTTACTTTCATAGAAATTATAGATAATAAATATATATGTAAAGGTAGACTATATATTTCATTTTTTGTTGTATTAACGTGCTTTATAATCTTAATTTAATAGAAAAATAATTCATTGATAGTAATAACATAAAACATCCTCCCTTTTCTTCCCTCTTCTCTTTTTTTCTTTCCTCATTAAAAAAATATTTTCAATGCAAATGACAACTGAGCCAGAATTAATTTTTATTTGCATATCTAAAGTTTCAATATCGCCTTTCCATTTCAGTGCAGTCTAAATGTCACTCTTAGTTTTCAAAAAAAAAATAGATTCTAGCTTAGCTTGCATGTTACTTTGGCATTTAAAGGCATCAACAGTTGTCTGGACCTACTTTGCTTAGAAACAAGAACCTTCAAGATTTCTACTAATATATTCTTTTAGGGTCTTTGAGTTTTTATTTCCAAATTTTAATATGCTTTCAACATAAATGAACTTTTTGTTATTATTTTGACAAAGCAGATTCAAATGCACACCAGTCAAATATTTAGTCTTATAGGACTGATTTTTTTTTTAAATCCCAGAGTGAACTTTTTCCCATGTCTCAAAAAGAATATTTAAGTTGATGTCACATTTTTTTGCATATTTTATGAGGCTTATATTTAGAAATAAATAAATAAAGACATTGAGAAACTAACAGCAGTTCACTGTATGGGATATATGACCTCTGAATTCTTTTAAATAATCTATTATTTAGGATATTAAACAAATTAAAAGTAACTCTAAGATACATGACATCTAAACAATGCTACTAAAAAATAAATTATAGTTTTAGTGAGTATGTCACCCTAGCTTGTCCCTATGACTTGGTGTCAGTTTGGAGATAGACTAGGCTTTGGCCACCAGAGAACTTTCTGAGGGGTTCTTTCCCTCAGGGCCAGGGAAAGAAAGTGCAGCCTTCAGGAAAGCAGCAGGAAGATGGGCAGCCTCTGTTAGGACTTTAATGAATAAGAGAAACAGTTCACACAGCTTTTGCCTTGCTCTGTGCCTCTCTCAACTTCTTGTGGGCTGAGCATTGACTCGCTTTCTGCACAAAATCATTCTGGTGTGAAATCCAAAAGTCCATGACTTCAAGCCAGCACCATCTTTAAAATGGGGAGTGAAATACAGTGATATAAATTAGCACAAGGCATCAAGGTGTGGCAAGTGTCCCCGCCCATCACATTTCCCTGTTACAAAGGAGCAGTTATATCAAGCATATTTTTCACCCTGATTGTGTAATTCGCTCTTTCATACCAAACAAATGCTCTGCTAGACTCAACGTCTTTTCGTAACTACGAAAAAACATTTTTGCTCTAATCAAAATAAAATGTAAGTGTCTGGAAAAGAAGTGTTCGACTTTCTAAGATATCTAACTTTTCTTAGAAGGCAGACTCTTGGTCAGTTGGATGTGAGTGAATGTATATATATATGCACTGTGTTTCCTTTAATCCAATGAGTTTCCCAGGAAAGCAATCCCATTACCAGATATTTCACTTTGACAAAGAGACCCAAGATACCCACAATACTGAAACGTCCCTCCCTATCTTTAAAAATCGCCTTCATGGATTTATTTTGTATGACATTTCAAAACTGTGTCATGATCCTACTGATTTAGAAAGGCAAGTCTTAAATACTCAACAACAGTGAAATAAAATTTTCTTTCAACTGTCCAGGCACTATGGGAGAAAAACTAATTGGAAAATGACCTTACCTTCACCAGGAAGGAAATGCCATGGCTTTCTGAATTAGGAGAGAGAAAAAAAAATCCATGCAACAGTGCCTATTGGAAATGACTAGGGAATAATTTTTTTTTTCTTAAAATAAAGTTCAAGGCAACATTTAAATGAATAATTATTTACCATTCTGTTAAAGGCGAGCATGCGTGGCCGGTAGCATTTATTAGCACAGATGCTTTTTCTGCCCAGAACGGCTCATTAGTTTCTTTGTAGGTTGCACTGCTTTTAAGATTCAAATTCAGAATCTCCCCTGATTTTGCTGTTTCATTCCTGGCAGCTGGCCAGCAGCAGATATGCATAATATTTCACTGTTAGACCTGGCAAACATCATATCCTGCTGTGCTAAAGAAAACATTGTTCCTCACCACATGAAAATAATCCATCACTTTTCAATCAGCACACACAAAAAAGCTCTACCTGTTTTTTCCATCAGACTCAAGAAAAATTAATGGCCCCAGTGTGAAAGGTGGACCCTCCATACATGATCCATTAAAGTACAAACTAATCAAAATATATCTAGCATCTGATTTGCTAAGCAAGGGGGAAACAAAGGAGGTGCGATGAATAACTAGGCCCTTCTAAGACCCACACAACCGTGTTCTATCAGCATTAACCTTATTTACTTTAAATGCGGGCAGATATAAATAAAAGATCCTGAAATGAATCCATTGAATTCAATCAATTCAACTAGACACTTTGTATTTATCTGAAAAAGGTGGCCAAATATACCTACTGTGGATTGGAAGAAAATTTTTATAATAAAAGTATCTTTAAAAAGTAAAAAAGGCAGGTTATAAATTCTCCTAATGGGTCATTAGACAAAATAATACATGAAAGTAAATACTTTCCTTGGGAATAAAAACTCCAATATTTTGTCAACTTGTATATGCTTAAAAAAATCATTTCATACATTTGGGCTGTTGACATGGCACTGTGGGTAAAACTGTTTGCTGCTGCAATGGCTGAGGACCTGAGATCTGTCCCCAGTCTTGATGGCGAAAGGAGAAAACTTAATTCCTGAGAGCTGCCCTCTCACCTCTAAATAATCACCATGCCAAGCATATGCATACACTTAATAAATAAAAATGTAAAATAAAATCATTTAGCACCCTTGGTGATGCTGATGCCATACCAGTCTTGAGTGAGGTATGAGGACTTATGTTTTAAGGCTGCAACAGTTTTGCAACAATAATTTAAACAGAAAGATATCAACCATTTCAGCGGAATGCCTATCAAACAACCATCTCTTTTGTAACTTTCCCCGACTTATATTGGAATTGCTGAAGTCTCTTTGTTTCTCCTGGATGTGGGGAAGTTCTCTGCCCTGTACTACCACTACTCTTTCTGTACAATCTGTGTCATATAGGTTAATGGATCTGAAGAAAGTACACCAATGAAAACAGACACAGTGGAATATGGTCCTTATATTAATATGGTATCTCTACTAGTAACTGATTTTGTAATAAAAAATCCTTTTAATGTTTTGATCATTTCATGTCAAAAGAATATTGTGCTTTTAGTTGAGGTTCCAGTTTTCTTTCTTTCTTTCTTTCTTTCTTTCTTTCTTTCTTTCTTTCTTTCTTTTCTTTCTTTTTCTTTCTTTCTTCTCTCTCTCTCTCTCTTTCTTTTCCTTTCTTCCTTCCTTTCTTTTTTTTTCTTTCTTTTCTTTCGTTCTATCTTTCTTTCTTTCTATTTTTTTCTCATCTACAATTCTTCTTGAAACCTTCCTTAGGCTAGAATCTCAAAAACATAACAGATTATGACAATGAAATGCTGCCTACTTTGTTAAAAGTATGGTCAGGCAGGGTGGCACTTGCCTTTGATCCCTGCACTCGTAAGGTGTAAGCAGGCAGATCTCTGTGAGTTCAAGGTCAGCCTGGTCTACAAAGGGAGTTCCATGACAGTGAAGGCTATTACACAGAGAAACTCTGTCTCAAAAAACCACACACACACACACACACACACACACACACACACACACACACACCAATCAAACACAAAACCAGCATAACGGTATAACCATCTCCCTTCAACTGAGGTCCACTGAAGGAAAGAGTAGGGTTGGAGAGTTTTAAGTTTCAAAGTCTACTATTTTGCATAAAGAAACCGAAATATGGAGATTTTTACATTTTTACCCAAGGTCACCCAGGTGAGGATGAAGGCTGGAATCTCCTGGAGACACAGTTTAGTACATCCTGTGGTTATTCCCTAGGTCCTGTTTTTCAAACTTTAACTTGCATGTATGAGACATGGAGATCTTGTGAGCATGTAGACACTGATTGAGTGTGCCTGGGACTGGCCAGGAAGTCGGCATTTCAATCAAAGTTGAAAGGCATGCTAATGCTGGCTTGGAGAGAATATTTGAAGCAACAAAGAGTGAAGAACTCTATCAGGCTGCCTGTCAACAACCTTTGACGTCTGACCCCATCCCCACGACCTATGCGAACACTCCAGTCTGGTTTACAGATGCTCACTTGGCCATCTTTTGAGTTCTCTGACCTCCTTCAATTTATTTATGGATTCATTCTCTTGATCTCTTTAAAATTAGATGTGTATTTTTTTCAGTCCCAAACTTAATTCCTAGATTCTTCAGGAAGACATCCTATGACCAAATATAAAGCAAACTTTTTCCCCTCTTATCAACTTAGCAAGTCAGTACCACTTCTTCAACTTCATAGCAAAACAAGTATATAAGTGAAAAAAATAGTAACATAGAATGAAGTCCATTAAGTTATAGGATAGAGAAAGTAGAGTCACAAACTCTGTAGAAATACCATATTTTTCTGCCAGTTGAAGAAAAGAAAGCAAAGTATATTTTGGATTGATATAATTAAAGTGTCATAATTTTTAAAGGTTTAGTTAAGTTATGTTAGCCATGGTGGGTCATGTGGTATCTCTGGACAGTACTTTTCTCTGCCATTGTAGCAGGAAAGAAGGTACTGGAAATATGTAAAAAAAATGGATATAAAAGTGTTTAATAGTACTTTGTTTTCAAAAAAAGAGTCAATATCTAGTTTCACTCTGTCTACAGTGGTCAGATCATAGACAGTATCCGAAAGCCAAGACACAGAGGACTTATTAAATGCTGAATTGTTGGTTACAGCTTCATCAGCTTTATAATGGGAAGGCAGACCATGGAGAGGATGCAGCAGGCAAAGCAAGGAATTGAAGTAATTTTCCGTAAATTCAACTTTTATGGAAACAGTCTCCATGATATGTGTCCCTTAGGTCTGAAGTCAGCTTTTAAACACCTGTGACTTTCCTATGGAGAGATGTCCCATGGGCCTTAGCATGTATACCTATCCCTGCAGAATAAGCATTAGCAAAGAATGTATTCAACAAGACACTCATACCTGAGATTTGTAGTCAGAGATCTCTAATTTGGTATGTAAATTATCTGCTTCAGAATCCACTGGACTGATTGAAATGTCAATTTTGGGCAAATCCAGACTTGTCGTTCTGGTGTTACAGGAGGTGAAGTCACAAGGTTTGAAAATGTAGGTGTAGAACTGTTTAGGGACGAAGTGGGATATTGAAATTAGCTTCTCCAGAAAATAATCTCCTCAGAAGCTCTTCCAAAATTGTAGAGAAACCCAGGAACGTAAATTGAGATGTGGCCTTTGAAGGTTGTTGGCTGATTATTGAAAATTTTCGAACAATCAGTAATACTACAGGCATAATCACACAGGCATAATCACAACTGTATTGTTATTGTTTCTGTTGTGCCAAGAACATCTTGTTTTATCTCTTTACATATATATATATCATACATATATGGCTGTATGATCACCAGAGAGTGTTGTGCTATATTCTAACTAATTCAGAGGAAAATCCATTTCTACCAGTTCTAATAACACAGATAAATCTCAAAAAATTTCAAATAAGTAATTCATTCATGTGTTTTTAAATTCTTTGAAATATAGTCGGTACTCAGTGAAATATGTATTTTAAATAATTGGGTGACAAAACTCTTATCTCTATAAAGATAGTAAACATGTTGACATGCCAAAGTGTTCTATTTATACTTCCCAGGCTTCCTGCACCCCACCTGTATGTGACACCATCTGCTGTGCTATGTCAGGATACAACTGTTTTGTCAGGCTTTCACTACTGGGCATAGATATTTTAAGATTCTTCTTTTTCATTGAATTATTCAAACCTTTTGCCTGCAAACTAGTATTCCATTAGATTGGTGTACAAATATTTGTTTATTTGCTCCCTTTTTAGGAACATTTCAGTTTCTAATTTTTCACTATTGCAAGCAAATCTATGAATATTGGTGCAGAAGTGTCTGTGTGGGCAGTGCATTCATCTTTCCCTTTTATAAGGGATGAAAAGCTGAACTGCCCAGTAGTTTCAAGTTTAGCATTTTAAGAACACACATACCTTTCCCATAACTTTGGGTGCAAGGCTAGGAGTCCCAGCACTGCTTATGAGCTCCCCTCCACCATATCCTCAGCATCATGGCAGGTGCCTGGTGTTTTTGACATTTGCAATGCTAATCAGTGTGTAGTTATGTTTTAGAGGAATGGCAATGAGTGATTTAAAGACTTCATTGCTAAGGAAAGAGACCATAACAAAAAACATTCAGCTTTCCTTCTCTCTTTCCTAGACATTTAAGATCCAGCCTCAATTGCAAAACTTCTCTCTGTTTTACCATGGCCAAAAGAGCTCATTCACCTTTCCCCTTTGACTTTTGCAAATAATCATATGCCATTAAACGCTCCAACAACCTAAATTAGGAGTGCCCTAGGGGCAAGGTAAAACTTGGTCCTTGTAATCAATCATATCTCTTTCACTGAACGGTAATGATCCTAAGTCCAGAAAGATAACTTTAGTAAGGAAAATTTGATTCCATAAAGTCCTTAATGGTTCATGGGTGGAAAACAGTTTTTATATTTGCTTCTGCTGTGCTTGGCCATACCTACTCCGCTCTGCTTAGGCAGAACGGAACTTACTGGTATGTGGTTATGGCACTATATCAAAATATAAGAATCATCAACTCAGTAGATCAGCTGGCCTGCTTTGAAAAGACTGCCTGCAACAACTCAAACTAAGAAACAGGATGAATTGTGTAATATCCAAAACCACAACAGGCCTTTACAAACAGTAAATGTTGGCAGCTGCCTTGGGTTCCATCTATATCTATTCCTCTCAAACCAAGAAAAATTCAAAGACTTGACGATGAATATATGACCTGAAAGAACAATTTTAGCAAACATAACAGGAAACTTATGTTAGCCTTATATCAACTTTAGGGGAAAACTATCACATTGTCAGGAGTCACAGAATTATGCTAATCACAAACAAAATGATCACGATTCCCAAGTACTTGCAGCTTCACTGTGTAAGTTACTTTGTCATTCAGTGTTCCTGACTTCATTAACTTTCAACTACCCAGCATTTTATCCGGTTACTGAGAGGTGAGAGCAAGCCTTTAAGATCTGTGACTTCTTTTGGACACAGTTCCCACAGTTTTACATAATATAAAAGAGGAATTGTGCAAATCTCCAGTCATCTTCTACCCTGTAGAAAATGATCTCTAAATTAGAATAAACGTGATACCGTGAGCATCATGACCTCTGAAGAGACATTTATGAGAATCTTGTGTTGAATAAAATGACGGTCTTGACAAGGGTGATGAAGTTGAGGATGAGGATGGAGGAGTTAATGATGACGATGATGAAAACAGTGCACTGTTAATGATAATGACCAGCCGACATTCTCAGGGTGTTTATTCTGGGCTGACAATCTGCTAAAGGCTTTGGGTGCATTGTCTCATTTAGTCTGTGCAAAGCCTTGTCAGCTTGGTCCTATTATTATCTCCCTTTTACAAGGAAGTTCAGTCAAATAAATTACATAGACTGTATGCCACTTTGTAAGCTCTCTCCATTCTGCTCTTGTCTCTCTGTTACTACAAAAAAAATGGGACTTAAGCTCTAATAATTATTATTAACAGAAAAATCAGAGGACAGACAATATGCAATTTGGTCGGAGGAAGAGCTCCCTAGTTCTCAACCTGGATAACAATCAGTTAATGGCTGTAGATATCAGGAGTACAGGAGAAAGCTCCTCAAGCCCAGATCATTATGCAGTAGCTCAGCATGTTTATTAATCATTGTGCACAATTAAAATGCCATTTCATCCCTCTAATTAAAACAAGTAGTTCCCTGAGGCTAGCACCTGAACTAATGAAGCCTGGTTGCCTAAGGATCTCACTCGGGGAAGGGTATTAAACAATGGAGGCAGAGGTTTGTTTACTAAGTTTCCCAGACAACATCAAACTGTGTATGACATCATGAGCAAGAAGACCAGTAAAGACAGGTTTTAAAGAGCCTGGCATGCTTTGCTTTCTGAGTTGAAGACTGGGTTTGAACATTGAAATGATTCTAGCCATTTAATTAGTTGGGTTTTATCTTTTGTCAATCTATGTATATTACAATTAATGCTGAGTGTTTTTCTTCCTTGGTATGTCAAGTACATGTCTTGCTGCTAAAAGGAAGAGGTTCCACTAGATCTGAGTGTTCTGTTTATGAGACAAATTCCACAAGAATCTGACCGTGTTTTAAAAACTTGTTTATAAGTAAACCACACAGGCCAATATTGTCAGCATGTAGGGTACATGAGGTTCAAAGAACTGAAACTCATCTGTGTAGCTCAAACTGGATGAACTAAAAAGATAATTAAGAATTTCCAGTACCCCCCATGCTCACATGACTCTGGGTCTTAGGTTCAGGGATTGTGTTGATTATAAAAGCTAGAAGAACAAGGAGTTTTCTAAAATTCATCTCCAAGAAATACAGGGGGTCTACAGTGTAAAGTCTCATCAACATAGTGGCCTAAACAAGACCTGAACAAGGACAGCATCAATAGGTGTGTTAATGTGGAAGGGGGAAATCTCATGGGATCTCTCAACCCTAGACAAAGAATAGCAAGCAATTAATGAATGCAGAAATTTGGAGAACTAGTCTTCTTTAAAGAAGAGCTACTGAATTGGTTATCTAACACTAAGTGATTAGCCCTGAAAGTATATGCATGCAAGTGTCTTTATATAAACTTAGCAGGTTGTACTTATATATCTAGTGATATATAAACACACATAGGTTGTGTACATGTAATAACAGTTAAATAAAGAGGTCATTAATTTGAAAGAGAGAAAGGGGATGTACAGGAACAGTTGGAGGGAGGAAAGTGAGGGAAAAAAATGTAATTATGTTGCAAGAGCCCACTTGTTTGTTCCCAGCTGCTCAGCCCCAAAATAATCACACAGAAACCATATTATTTGCAATACTGTTTGACCAATAGCTTAAGCATATTTCTGGCTAACTAATATTTTAAATTAACCCATTTCTATTAATCTGTATACCACCACGTGGCTGTGGCTTATTTGGAAAGTTTTGGCATGTCTGTCTTTGGTGGCAGCTCCATGGCTTCTTTCTGACTCTGCCTTCTTTCTCCTAGCATTCAGTTTAGTTTTCCCTACCTAGCTCTGTTCTGCCTTGCTCTATTATAGGCTCAAAGCAGTTTCTTTATTAACCAATGGTATTCACAACATACAGAGTGGAATCTCATATCACCTCCCCATTTCTGTTTAAATAAAAAGGAAGATTTTAACTTTAGCATAGTAAAATTACATATAAAAAGGCAGGTATCAAGCAAGAATTATAGTTATAATATTTATATCTACTTTATCTTTTATCATAACTAAGGAAAACTATAATTAGAACTATCTATTTTTCAACTCTATCAAAGACCCCAGAAGGATATAATATTACCTGAGCTAGCAGAAGTACATTGTAAGCAACTTCCAAAACTATAGGATTGACAGAGACATCTCACTGTCTGGACAGCCACCAAAGTTCTTCTGTACCATTGGGGCATCCAATCTTCAGTCTAAAGGTTCATAGTATTCAGCAGACTTTTCCATGAAGCAGGGAGTTTCAACAACAGTTCCACCTGTATTGGCAGTTTGTCAGTCCTATAGAACTTCTGGCAGTCTCTTTCATGAAGCAGGAACCCTGAGGGACCATCTTACCTTTAGGCAAGTTCAGCAGTCATTTCTCTGTGGGTCCTGCATGTCCAGTTCACACAGCATACCATCAAGCAGTTCAGGCAAGAGCAATTTCTTGCCCAAATGGCTAACCAATATCATAAGTATCCTCTTTGGTGCCCATTATCCTCTTGAAATTATTGGTGGTGCCAGGAACAGATGTGTCTAATTGTCATTAAAAATCTAAGTTCTTAAAACATTTTAATTGCCATATTCTGTTGTCTTTGACAGGTTTGAAGACAACAATCCATCTGAAATATACCTCTATACAATTAGAAAATCTAACTAACATGACTACAAGTTTGACTATTATAGATGGTTATCTATTAACCAATATTTCTTAATTTTATATCACATTTTTAAATGCGTTGTACAAACACAATACCTTAATCAAGATCAGAAATGTTCATATAAAAAGATTGACTTAAAATTTGCATCAATAGACCAAGATCCATACCAATGTGAATTATTCATATCTATATCATATTCCTTTTAAAATGTAAACAAACATTTATCAAAAATCATTTAGAAAATTCAGGAGTAGCTTTCTCCAAATTGCTTCTTGCTTTTTGTTGGGTGAAATAATTTTGGGGGGTATTCACAGAGACCTTTCTGGAGGTATTGGTACATCAAACCACATTAGTCTGGAAGAATTCCACAGATTCTCATCCTCAATGGAAACAAAAGAAGAACCTCTTTTCCAAAGCAACATACCTTCAGACTCAAATTTTGAAGTCAAGAAACCTTTAAAATATATATGTTGGTTTAGCTTAGCAGCCCATACAATGAAATGTCTGTCTGTCTTAGCTCCTTTGCAGTCAAAACATTCAAAGAAAACACAATAATATACATAATCCAGACTCTGTGTATATTCATCTTTATTTTTCTTACTCCTTTTAATCTATGACTGTCTGTACTTTGTCTCTTTAAAGACTTGGTCTACTATTCTTATAAAATGATTTGCTTTTTTTTTTATAACTTTCTATACTCTTTTTCTTCTCTTTCCCAAGCCTACATACATTTTTCCAACACTGTGACCCATTTAGATGTCTTTTCCATCTGAATTTTTCTTTATTGTGTATCTGTAATCCTTTTCTGACCAGGACTGATTCTTTAAATGCTAAGAGCTTCTTAAAAATCCAAGAGACTGTGTTGCTAGGGCAAATATGGCTCTGATTGTTTGCATAGCTCGTCCGACATGGTGGAAATCCATTCACTGCCTCTGAGACTGCCAGGTGGGTGCCATCCTCACCACCTCAACTCTGATAACTAGTTGGCCCATACTGCAGCACACTGTCCAGAAAACCCATGTAAATGCTCAACCTCCCGAAAGAGCCAGAGTTTGCACTGGCAGCATGGCCCAGAAAAACCATAGTTTCAAAACCATGTGGCTTTCTCCTGCTACTGCTGAATCAGAAAAACTTCTTTTAAAGGAGCAATGGTGTTAAACCATGCTTAACTCTGTTTTTTTCCCAAACTCTCTCAGGTTTTAAGTGGATTTTAGTTGGTCACATTGGTGCCAAATTGTTGTAGGAGGGCTGTTTGTTTTTACTCAGCTGCCTAGAACTAAAATAATCACACAGAAACAGTATTATAAGTGTATTTCTGGCTAACTAATATTGTAAATTAACCTATCTCCATTAATCCCTGTACTATCATGTGGCTGTGGCTTGCTGGCAGCTGCTCATGGCTTCTCTCTGACTCTGCCTTCTTTTTCCCAGCATCTAGTTTAGTTTTTTCCACCTATCTCTGTTTTGCCCTGATCTGCTATAGGCTTAAAGCAGTTTTTTTTATTAAGCAATGGTATTCACAGCATACAGAGAGGAATCCCACATCATAATTATATTTTAATTTCAAAAGAAATGAAGAAATTCCAGTACTCCTGTAACAAGCTGGTGTCTAGATCCCCTTTTGCTTTCCTGTGGTAGATGAGCAATGATGATCATTTCACACAAATCTATCTGCTTTCTTCTCATGACAGAGCCAACAATACTTGTGTGTCAGGGGTGAGGTTTTATCACTGTTTCACGCAGGATCCAGAATAGATACGGTTATTGCATCTCTTACTTTACTGCTGTTTATATTTATTATCAAATACCCAACTCCAATGTCTTTATTTTCAATAAAATTGAAAGGCAATCATGAGGTGGTGGTAACTATACTAATATAAAATAGCCAAACAATGGACAAAGATTAGGGCTTTAATTTTTTTTTATAATATCCATATTTTGCTGGTCATTGTCGATTCCAAACTCTGGTTATAAAAACTAAGATTTTCAGAGTTTAGTCTTCTCCCTGTGATTAGTCAATGGTTCATATCAAAGCTAAACCTTACTTTCCAAACTAAAGCTCAGTTTCTCTCTGTAAGACATTGTACAGAGTATGACTCAGTCAATAAAACATCCAGACACCAGCAGAGAGCAGCCAATAACTCAGAACAAGTGGCATGATAATTGGGTTTCCTAAGCCTATTTTTGGTATTAGAAGAAGCTAATCAACCATAAAACACAAACTCATCAGAATCTAAGGTCTGATTCAATTAACTTCTGGCCTCAAACATTTAAGTAATTTTTTTCCAAATCACTATATCGTATTTTGCCAAGAAATAAAGCATTGTGTGGGTTGAGAAATTACAAAGACTAGGTGAGCCATTTCTTTTAAATGACATTATTTTATCCACTATACTTATTTTTAATATAATAAAAACAAAATTTTCTTATTACCCAGAAGGGGATAAAGATAATTGTGAATTTCCAAGTCAAAACAGAGGATTCAATTTTTATAGATTTTTATTTTGTTTGATGTTTTCCTTAATTTCTTTAAGGGATTTGTTGATGTTTTCCAATTTTTTGTTTGTCTTTTCCCCCATTTCTATCAGTGTTTCAAAGTAAATATCGTATAATAAATTAAGGAAAACTTTGATAAGGGATTGAAAAGCTTGGGTCTAGTCCCGCAGAGTTCTATTGCTCAAGTCTGCTCCCTCAGAGGTCCCTTACTTGAACCTGGACCTGCAGAGGTCTCTGACTTGGGCCTGTTCCTTCAGTGGTCACTCCCTTGTCAAAGTTTTTCTTAATTTCTTATACCATATATACTTTGAAACATGGATAAGTTTGAAATTTGGGCAATATGTGATTTGTACCCAGCTTTTGGTTGTTTAATTGTTTTAGACTTTGTGTGTAATATATATGTGCATGTTTATGCTTATGTGGATAAACATGTATATTCATATGCCTGTGCATGTGTGTATATGCTAGGAGACAGCTTCCAGGTGATCTTCTTTAGGTGTTGAATTTTTTTTGTTTATCTGTTATGTTTCATTTTTGAGGTATGGTCTTTCATTGGTTTATATTTCACCAAAAAGGACAGGGTGATCTGATCTGTGAAGGGCCTACCTGTTTCCTCCTCCCCATCCTGGGCTCACTAGTGTGTGATACTCAGCTCAGCATCTTTACAAGATTGTTGTGACCCCTTAGGACTTTGTACTTTCAAGGAAAGTACTTTACTGACTGATCTACTACCCCAGCCCTGATTTGCAGTTTTTAAATCTTTTTTCTTGTTTCTACAGTGAAAGACTCATAGTGAATCAGGCAAGTTCATGAGACTGAAAATCACAGCTACAACTTCAAATTCCTTGGATGAGGCACTTGGACATAAGACATGAGCCTGTAAGTTGTGAAACTACTGTGGTAAATAAACAAAAAAACCAACTCAACATGCTCCATATGACAAACAACAACAACAACAACAACAACAAAACTGTGATTAAAAGTCCCAGATATGATGGGTTGGTGCTGTAGCTGAAAGGAAAGATGCAAAAACTAGTTCTTGAGTTGAAATCCCATGATTCTGATTTGTCAAAAGTCCTACCCATCACGTATTTAGCTGTGTGATACTGCCTATACTATCACATTTCCATAATCCACAGGTTCTCATTGAAAAACAGAGGGGGTAATAGCAACATGGAAAGCCAACAAAAGTCAGATCTTTCATTTCCTGAATCATCACTGCATTTTGAATAATGTTCCCTTATTTTTAAGTGTGGTGGAAAAGACGTTGTTATTTTTCGAGGTGGGGGTTAAGTGATTTAAAAGTTAAATGTAGATTACTATTTTGGTAGGTAAGTCGGGGTGTCAAGATATAAGTAACTGACTTCAAAATGCAAGATAGGATTGATGGTCAAGCATACAAACAGTCCTAGTTTTATTGTCTCATTGGAAACAATGGGCTAAATATGGTTGGTTGGGTATCAGAATATAATCCAGTCGAAGGGTGTGGGGATAGAAAAGTGTAAATTCATTTGTGCATTTTTTTCCCCAAAATTATATACTAAGAATCTGTAGTGTCTCTGCTAGTAGAATAAAATATTCATGGGCTAGCTGGAGAAACACACACACACATACACACCTGATAATCCACTGTGCTTTGTGCTAATAGTATCAATAAAGCCTTTTGAGAACAAAGAAATGAGCATCAGAAGTATTGGGGAAAGCTCTGGTGATAAGCAGACACAGAAGGAGGAAAAGAACTTTCGTCTACTAAGAAAGAAGTTGAAGATTGTTAAAGCAAAGGTTCAAGACATGACTGTTTCAATTTTAGGGGTGTAGAGTAGATATAGGTGAGATTAGGTTACACAAATAAAGAGAATACTGTAATAGTCAATAGCCAGGCAAGAGGGATAGATGGAGAACACAACAAGTCTAGATTTGTAAGTGATAACATGCTTTTCTAAAGTATGACAGCTGTCAGAGGGTTACTTAAGTGTTGGATGACTCTGTGATTCTGATTTCTATTAAAAGTAGCTCTACACTTAAAATATTATTATCATTTTATTATTATTGTGTATGGTAGAGATACAAGTGTGTGCTATGGCTGGTGTTCATAGGTCATAGGACAATTCTGCTGTGAGATAATGTTGTTGCACACTGTAAAAATTTGTCACTAATATTAGTTTAATAAAACACTAATTGTTCAGTAGCCAGGCAGGAAGAATAGGCAGGGTGACTGGACTAAGAAATTCTAAGAAGAGGAAATACAGAAACACAGATGCATAGGTAACAAAATAAGAATGCCTTACTGAGAAAAGGTACCAAGCATGTGGCTGAATATAGACAAGAATTTTGGGTTATTTAAGTTGCAAGAGCTAGTTAATAATAAGCCTGAGCTAATAGGCCAAACAGTTTATAATTAATATAAGACTCTCTGTGTTTCTTTGGGACTGAATGGTTCTGTTTAAGACAAATAATGCTGCTATGAACTTAGTTGAGCACATGTTCTTGTGGTATAATTGAACATCCTCTGGGTATTGAGGAAGGTTGATTCCTAATTTTCTAAGAAATCACCATATTGATTTCTAAAGTGACTGTACAAGTTTGCACTTCCACCAGCAATGAAGAATTGTTCCCTTTACCTCACATCTTCTCCAGCATAAGCTGCCATCAATGTTTTTGATCTTGACCATTCTGAGAGGTATAAGATGGAATCTCAGAGTTGTTTTGATTTGCATTTCTCTAATGGCAAAGGATGTTGAGCAGTTTCTTAAGTGTCTTTCAGCCATTTTAGATTCCTCTGTTGAGAGTTCTCTGTTTAGGTATGTACTCCATTTTTTAAAATTGGATTACTTGTTCTTTAGATGACCAATTTCTTGAGTTCTTTGTATATTTTGGAGATCAGACCTCTGTTTGATGTGGTGTTGGTGAAGATCTTTTCCCATTCTGTAAGCTGTCGTTTTGTCTTGTTGACCATGTCCTTTGCTTTACAGAAGCTTCTCAGTTTCAGGAGGTCCCATTTATTAGTTGTTTCTCTCAGTGTCTGTGCTGCTGGGGTTATATTTAGGAAGTGGTCTTTTGTGCCAATGCATTCAAGTGTACTTCCCACTTTCTCTTCTATGAGGTTCAGTGTGGTTGGTTTTATGTTGAGGTCTTTGATCCATTTGGACTTGAGTTTTGTACATGGTGATAGATATGAATCTATTTTCATCCTTCTACAGGTTGATATCCAGCTATTCTAACACCATTTGTTGAATATTCTTTCTTTTTTCCATTTTCCATTTTTAGCTTCTTTGTCAAAAATCAGGTCTATGTAGATGTCTGGATTGAGATCCGTCTCTTTGATTTGATTCCATTGGTCCTCTTGTATGTTTTTATGTCAATAACAGGCTGTTTTCATTACTGTAGCTCTGTAGTAGAGTTTTCAAGTCAGAAACGGTGATGCCTCCAGAAGTTCCTCGATTATACAGGAATGTTTAAGTTATCCTGGATTTTCTTGTTTTTTCATATGAAGTTGAATGTTATTTTTCTGAAGGCAGTGAAGAATTTTGCTGGGATTTTGATGCACATTGTATTAAATCTGTAGATTGCTTTTGGTAATATTTCCATTTTTCCTTTATTAATTCTACCTACCCAAAATCACAGAAGATTCCTAAAGGGCATTCTTAATTGAGCAATTTATCTCCTCTTTAAACAATTCTGTGAAATAAACATTATTAAATTAAACATTGCCCATTTTATAGGTGATGAGAGTAAAATAAAGTTAACGACAGCATTTTCCCATTTCTAAATAGAATTTTGGATTTAGTTCACATCTTCAGACCCTAAAATAATATCCAGCTGTCTCTATTACACACACACACACACACACACACACACACACACACGCACATACATACAACACACACATAAATTGCGGCACATACACAAAACAATAGTAATATGTAATCATAAATATCTTTAAGAATTATCCTAACTGTTGCATCTCAAAGGATATGTGGTCAAATTATCCCTATTGGTCTAGGAAACTTTAAGCTAATAAGAAGATCTATCAGTAAGGGTACTACAAGATAAGTGGCCCCAGTAAAAGGAACGCAGACCAAAATAATTACCCTGACTTACTGTTTAAAGCCTTTAAGCTTTGAGGTTCTTGGCAGTAAAATTCATCCAGTTCCAGGTATTTCAGCAAGCACCCTTTGTGTATTTTGAAATCTTAAGAAAATAATAAAAATAAAATACATTAGAAATGTGCAAAGGTTTTAATTCTACCAATTTTAGGAGCATCTGTCAGATTTAGTCACGTGAGTTCACTGGGTATTCATGAAAACCTCAGATTCTTGAGATTATGCAAGTCATCAAGTCAGAATTTCTGGGCAATAACCTAGAAGTTATACTTTTACTTAGTGACCAGTTATTCTTCTCTCCAGAAAAATAAATGACTTTAACTAAGGTATTATTATCTTTATGTGGAAATATCATTTATTTCCTTGACAAATAACCTGGATTTTTGTTTGTTTGCTTTTGCTTTGAGACAGTTTCCTATGTAGCCTCACTCAGAATTCATTACGCAATCCAGGCTGCCCTCCAGCTTGAGAGCTTCCTATTTTTGCCTCCCAAGGGATGGGATTACAGAACGGTACCACAACCTAAGCTGAAATGAACATTTAAACTACTATGAAAGAGGGGCCAGAAAGAAGGCTCAGTGTGGAAAGTCCCCACATATGCAAATGTGAACATTTGAGTTTGGATCCCTAGTACCCATGTTAAAAATCTAGGCATGATTAGGCATTGTTGTTGTCCCAGTGTGTGTGTGTGTGTGTGTGTGTGTGTGTGTGTGTGTGTGTGTGTGTGTAAAACAGAGACAGATGGCTATCTGGTACTTGTTGGCCAGTCAAACAAACTGGGGAGTGCTATGTTCAGTGAGAGGCTTTTCTCAAAAGCAATGGGGGAACTAGTTGAACAAGACACCAGATGTGGACCTCAGTCTCCTGTATGCACATTTACCCACTCTTGTGCACACATACACTACACATACCACATTTGTGCACATACACTATACATACCACACACCAATTTTTTAAAGGATCTACTAGAAAAGAATTTGTCTTTTATACACCGCTCCTTTTTAGTTTTACAGCCTCTGATTTTATAATCTAAAAAGACACCATCAAGGCTACAAACAAAATGATTAAGCATTTGATGTTAGTGAGGAGAGAATGGTGGATCTAAGTTCATCGTGAAGTTAAGGTGCTAGGGGAAAAAAACAAATGAAATGGGGGAGTTTGAGGAGAAATGCTAGATACATGAGCTGTGCAAGATAGGACGGGAGATGATCAGTGGTTCCTGAAATGAAATTCAAGACAGGGTAGAATGACTGTCAAGAAGAACACCGCGGACTCACTGAGGCAAGACCTCAGCATAATGAAGATCAGTTCTCACTGCAGCAGCCTCTGGTTTCTGATGTGAACATCTCCAGTGACAAAGAGCTAGCAAGATTCAAGAGGCACAAAAGAACACTGCAGTGTGTGCTCAAGTCCCTGTGTCACCTAACAAGCAGAAGGGAGAGCTGGGAGCTAACTTTTAATGAATGAGGGGGTCCAGTTACACTTGGCACTCAGTGAAGAGAAGCAACTAGCTCATTTTTACACACCAGGCCATTCCCTCTTCTGTGTAAGGAGAATGATTGCAACTTGAAGAGGAAAGCAGCAAACCACTAATCAGGGGAGAGCAGGTTTCACCTATTCAAGCATGTTCCAAATTATCCAATTAGTTAGATTGCCAATAAGTTCCTTGTAGCATTTCCATTGGCACTGGCGATACCATAATCAGTTGTCTTAATCAAGCCTTTGAAAACACAAATGATGAGCTGAATAGATTCCTAACAAGGACTGGGCAATTAGAGACATCTGGTCACTGCTGTTAAGAAGTTACTCTACATTATTTGGTGTGAGTTTATGTTGCCCTCTGACCGATCCTCTGACTTATGCTTCTACTTTCTTATGCCCTAAGTATCTTTTGAGTGGGTACCATTGTCACATGGATGACCCTTACTACAGTTCTCTTTTTGAGTAGGAAGTCAAGGTAGGAACTTGGAGAAGAAACGAGAGAGGAATACTGCTTATTGGCTTTGATCACATGGATTGCCCAGCTTGCTTTCATATATAATCCAAGACTGCCTGCTTCCAGGTGGCATTGCCCACTGTGAGCTAGTCCCTCCCAAACCAATCACTAATTAAAAAAAAAAAAGCCTCATAGACATGCCCACACACCAGTATTATGGAGGGTGGAGACAGTTCCTTTTTTGTGGTTCCTAATTCCCAGATGACTCTAGTTCATGTAAGGTTGACAAAAGCTAACCAACACAAGTATTTTGTCCTTGGTGAGCAGTAATAGTCTGATGACAGGGTCTGTCTACTTGTAGTTCCAGGATACCTGTTTGACAAATAGCATATACAGTTGACACTCTGTCCAGGGAAATCACCTCCATGGATTCAATCAACCATGGATCAGAAATAATCAGAATTTAAAAGTGTGCGTATATGTACATACATACATATATATATGTGTGTGTGTGTGTGTGTGTGTGCAACATATGAAGAATTCTTACTGACATTATTCCCTAAAAAATATAGCATAACAGATTTTTTTTATAACATTGGCAGTGTATCAGGTATTCTTAGTCATTAAGAGATAATTTACAGTACACCAGAGGGTGTGCATTGGCTATATACAATCCACAATACCATTTTGTAGACTAAACATGAATATCTATAGATCTGATACTAGATGGAGATCGCTTAATCCATTATTCACAGTCAGGCAGGAAAACCTGAACTTAAAAATGTCTTATATATGATCAGCATGTAAACAGGAAGAAAAAGATGTTTAGGACCAGTTTCAATACAACTCCAACAAAGGAACAGAACACCATATTTTCAGTAAGTCTGGCCACAACAAATAGGAGAAGTCCTCAGTTTTGTTCCTTTATCACAGAGTTTAGAGTAATGTCTGGAGTAGCATTACACTCATGAAATATTTGTTGAGAGATTTTTTTCTCTCTCAAGTAGAAATTATGAAGTGTGCTGATTTCTATATTTGGTTTAACACCAGCATTCCAGAACATAAAGGAAGATCAGGAGACAGGAACTCAGCTTTTCCTTGAGCCTCCAAAGCATTTACAGTGTAGGAATGTAAGAACTCAATGTTATCTTGGGAAGGACGTTACCCTGTCTAATGCATATGAAATATTTCTGAATTACTTCTAGGAGAGTTGAAGGCCCAAGGTTAGCACAGCTGGACCATGAGATTACCCAATAAATTAAAATAACAATGAGCAATTGGCATAACAAAGCCCAGCACTATTACAAGCGGGCTGAATGATTGGACAAACTGAGTAATGTTCCAAAGAGGTTTGCTTCCATTACTGGCAACTAAGCATGCAAAAATTTAAGAAATGCTCTGCTTCCTGCTTTGGCTTGAAGCAGACACTGAAATAAGCACACCAGGGTGATTGGTTCTGCAGGAGGCTAATTCCAAGAAGTACTGGCAGGGAAAAAGAGAAGTCACTTGGAAAAGGAAGAAAGGAAATGACCCATGATAGCAAGACATTGCCTAACAGTAGCTGGAGGTTGTGCCTTATAGAAAAATCAGTTGACAATATAGGATAGTCCTCGAGTTATTCACTCCTTTCTCTCCCATTCTCTCTCTCCCATTCTCTCTCTCTCCCATTCTCTCTCTCTCCCATTCTCTCTCTCTCCCATTCTCTCTCTCTCCCATTCTCTCTCTCTCCCATTCTCTCTCTCTCCCATTCTCTCTCTCTCTCTCTCTCTCTCTCTCTCTCTCCTTTCTTCCAATGAGAGTTTCATATAGTACATTTTTAGCTCATTCTTTCCCATTCCCCCAACTCATGTTCTTTCTCTCTTTTGCAAAGCAAAAACAAAAATAAAAGGTCACTAAAAAATGGAGTTCAGTTTGTATTGAAAAATTATTCCTGGGAATTGTGTTTACCCTGGAATATGACTGACATACCCAGTGCTACTCCCCTAAAGAAAAGTGGTTTTCCCCCTTCCAGCAGCCATGGCTTGTAGATTGTGCCTTGGCCAGGGCTGGGACTTTGGGTCCTCTTCCCCTCCTCCATGTTGGGATTTTGTCTGGCCTGAACTTGTGCAGGTCTTGTATGTGTCTCTGTTCTATTGTGTCTGGAAAGTGCTGTTTCCTTAGAATCACCCTCCACCTCTGGCTCTTAAATATCTCTGTTCCTTCCTCGGTATAGATCCCCGAACCCCGAAGGGAGCAGTGTGATATAAACACCCTGTTCAGGGATCACCCACTAATATCTTGAACAACTCCTTGACATTGATGGAAAGGTTGATTTTAGAGAAATTAGTTCTTTCCTTGTTTCCAGGAAGGGAAGAAGATAACAGAAGAAGATCCATAGGAAGAACATCACAATCTCCAACAACTTTTCAAGTAAAACACGACACAACTACTATCCACTTGGCATTAGTGTGTCTTGATTCCACTTCTGTCTCCACCATGCTTCTCTTCCCCAACCCAAATGACATGGCTCTCTAATAACAGGAGTTAAAGAAGGTGTCCCTTTTATTTCTGCACAAATCAGACCTGAAGTGGAATCAGGGTTACTTCCATAGGATTGGGTGCTTGAATTTCACTAGACTTGGATAAAATACTGTTTCCATGAAATAGCATCCTTACCATTGCACCTGTCCCTCCCAGGCATAGAAGAATCATTTCCCAAGATCTCTGGGAATTTGCTTCTGTTTGGAATCCTCTGGCATTTCTGAAACTATTTCCATATCCCAGACTCTAATATCTTACCTCAACTTTCTAGAAACATAGTCTTTATTTATTTTTAATTAATTTATTTATTTAAGGTTTCTGCCTCCTCCCCCCCACCTCCCATTTCCCTCCCCCTCCCCCAATCAAGTCCCCCTCCCTCGTCAGCCCCAAGAGCAATCAGGGTTCCCTGCCCTGTGGGAAGTCCAAGGACCACCCACCTCCATCCCGGTCAAGTAAGATGAGCATCCAAACTGCCTAGGCTCCCACAAAGTCAGTACGTGCAGTAGGATCAAAAACCCATTGCCAAGAGTGGTATTGCTGGGTCGAGGGGTAGGTGGATCCGAAATGCCCTATCATACAACAAAAGTATGTGCTCAACTATGTTCATAGCAGCATTGTTTGTAATAGCCAGAACCTGGAAACAACCTAGATGCCCTTCAATGGAAGAATAGATGAAGAAAGTATGGAATATATACATATTAGAGTATTACTCAGCAGTAAAAAACGATGACTTCCTAAATTTTGCAGGCAAATGGACGGAAATAGAAAACACTATACTGAGTGAGGTGAGCCAGACCCAAAAAGAGGAACATGGGATGTACTCACTCATATTTGGTTTCTAGCCATGAATAGGGGACATTGAGCCTATTATGCGTGATCCTAGAAAAGCTAATTAAGAAGGTGAACCCTAAGGAAAACATTTAGGCGATGAAAGGAAACAGAGACAAAGACCCACATTGGAGCACCGGACTGAAATCTCAAGGTCCAAATCAAGAGCAGGAGACAGAGCACAAGCAAGGAACTCAGGACCGCGAGGGGTGCACCCACACACTGAGACAATGGGGATGTTCTATCAGGAACTCACTAAGGCCAACTGGCCTGGGTCTGAAAAAGCATGGGATAAAACCGGACTTGCTGAACATAATGGACAATGAGGACTACTGAGAACTCAAGAACAATGGCAATGGGTTTTTGATCCTACTGCACATACTGGCTTTGTGGGAGCCTAGGCAGTTTGGATATTCACCTTACTAGACCTGGATGGAGGTGGGTGGTCCTTGGACTTCCCACAGGGCAGGGAACCCGGATTACTCTTAGGGATGATGAGGGAGGGGAACTTGATGGGGGAGGAGGAGGGAAATGGGAGGTGGTGGCAGGGAGAAGGCAGAAATCTTTAATAAATAAATAAACAAACAAACAAATAAATAAATAAATAAACCCATTGCCATTGTTCTTGAGTTCTCAGTAGTTCTCATTGTCCGCTATGTTCAGCGAGTCCGGTTTTATCCCATGCTTTTTCAGACCCAGGCCAGCTGGCCTTGGTTTGTTCCCGATAGAACATCCCCATTGTCTTAGTGCGTGGGTGCACCCCTCGCAGTCCTGAGTTTCCTGCTCGTGCTCTCTCTCCTTCTGCTCCTCATTTGGACCTTGAGATTTCTGTCCGGTGTTCCAGTGTGGGTCTCTGTCTCCTTTCATCGCCTGATGAAGGTTAATATTCAGGAGGATGCCTATATGTTTTTCTTTGGGTTCACCTTCTTATTTGCCTTCTCTAGGATCATGAATTATAGGCTCAATGTCCTTTATTTATGGCTAGAAACCAAATATGAGTGAGCACATCCCATGTTCCTCTTTTTGGGTCTGGCTTACCTCACTCAGGATAGTGTTTTTTATTTCCGTCCATTTGCATGTGAAATTCAAGAAGTCATTGTTTTTTACTGCTGAGTAGTACTCTAATATGTATATATCCCATACTTTCTTCATCCATTCTTCCATTGAAGGGCATCTAGGTTGTTTCCAGGTTCTGGCTATTACAAACAATGCTGCTATGAACGTAGTTGAGCATATACTTTTGTTGTATGATAGGGCATCTCTTGGGTATATTCCCAAGAGTGGTATTGCTGGGTCCAGAGGTAGGTTGATCCAGAATTTCCTGAGAAACCGCCACACTGCTTTCCAAAGTGGTTGCACAAGTTTGCATTCCCACTAGCAATGAATGAGTGTACTCCTTTCTCCACAACCTGTCCAGCAAAGGCTATCACTGGTGTTTTTTATTTTAGCCATTCTGACAGGTGTAAGATGGTATCTTAAAGTTGTCTTGATTTGCATTTCCCTGATCGCTAAGGAAATTGAGCATGACCTTAAGTGTCTTTTGGCCATTTGAACTTCTTCTGTTGCGAATTCTCTGTTCAGCTCAGTGCCCTATTTTATAATTGGGTTGATTAGCCTTTTACGGTCTAGTTTCTTGAGTTCTTTATATATTTTGGAGATCAGACCTTTGTCAGTTGTGGGGTTGGTGAAGATCTTCTCCCAGTCAGTGGGTTCCCTTTTTGTCTTAGTGACAGTGTCCTTTGCTTTACAGAAGCTTTTCAGTCTCAGGAGGTCCCATTTATTCAATGATGCCCTTAATGTCTGTGCTGCTGGGGTTATACGTAGGAAGTGGTCTCCTGTGCCCTTCTCTGATTTCCCTCTCTGCTTCCTTATCCTTAGTTTATAGGAAGGCAACTGATTTTTTGGAGTTGATCTTGTATCCTGCCACATTACTAAAGGAGTTTATCAGCTGTAGGAGTTCTTTGGTAGAGTTTTTGGGGTCGCTTATGTATACTATCATATCATCTGCAAATAACGAAAGCTTAACTTCTTCCTTTCCAATACGAATCCCCTTGATCCCCTTATGTTATCTTATTGCTATTGCTAGAACTTCAAGCACTATATTGAAGAGGTATGGAGAGAGTGGACATCCTTTTCGTGTTCCTGATTTTAGTGGGATGGCTTTGAGTTTTTCTCCGTTTAATTTAATGTTAACTGTCGGCTTGCTGTAAATAGCTTTTATTATATTTAGGTATGACCCTTGTATCCCTAATCTCTCCAAGACCTTTATCATAAAGGGGTTTTGAATTTTGTCGAATACTTTTTCAGCATCTAATGAAATGATCATATGGTTTTTTTCTTTCAGTTTATTTATATGGTGGATTACATTGATAGATTTGCATATGTTGAACCAGCCCTGCATCTCTGGGATGAAGCTTACTTGACCATAATGGATAATTTTTCTAATGTGTTCTTGGATTCGGTTTGCCAGTATTTTATTGAGAATTTTTGCATCGATGTTCACGAGTGATATAGGCCTGTAATTCTCTTTCTTGGTTGGGTCTTTGTGTGGTTTTGGTATCAGGGTAACTGTAGCTTCATGAAAGGAATTTGGCAATGACTCTTCTGTTTCTATATTGTGAAATACATTAAGGAGTATAGGTATTAGCTCTTCTTGGAAGTTCTGGTAGAATTCTGCATTGAAACCATCTGGTCCTTGGCTTTATTTGGAAGGGAGATTTTTGATAACAATTTCTAATTCTTCGCGACTAACAGGTCTATTTAGATCGTTCACCTGGTCTTGGTTTAGCTTTGGTATGTGGTACTTATATAAAAAAAATGTCCATTTCTTTTGCATTTTCCAGTTTTGTGGCATACAGGCTTTTGTAATAAGATCTAATGATTCTCTGAATTTCCTCTGTGTCTGTGGTTATGTCCCCCTTTTCATTTCTGATCTTATTTATTTGTGTGTTCTCTCTCTGTTGTTTAATTAATTTGGATAGGGGTTTGTCAATCTTGTTGATTTTCTCCAAGAACCAACTTTTTGTTTCATTGATTCTTTGGACTGTTTTCTGTGTTTCTATTTTGTTGATTTTCCGCCCTCAGTTTGATTATTTCCAGTCTTCTACTCCTCCTAGGCGCGTCTGCTTCTTTTTTTTCTAGAGCTTTCAGGTGTGCTGTTACGTCCCCAATGTATGCTTTCTCCATTTTCTTTAAGTGGGCACTTAGTGCTATGAACTTTCCTCTTAGCACTGCTTTCATCGTGTCCCATAGGTCTGAGTATGTTGTCTCTTTATGTTCATTAAATTCAAGGAAGACTTTCATTTCTTTCTTAATATCTTCCTTGACCCACATGTGGTTCAGTAGTTGACTGTTCAGTTTCTATGAGTTTTTCGGCTTTCTGGGGGTAGCATTGTTGTTGCCTTCTAACTTAATCCGTGGTGATCTGAAAAGACACAGGCGGACACTGATACTTTTTTGTATCTATGGAGGTTTCCTTTGTTTCTGAGTATGTGGTCAATTTTTGAGAAGGTTCCATGAGCTGCAGAGAAGAAGGTATATTCTTTCTTATTTGGGTGGAATGTTCTATAGATGTCTGTTAAGTCCATTTGCTTCATTACCTCCAACAATTTTCTTAAGTCTCTATTAGGTTTCTGTCTGATTGACCTGTCCATTGGTGAGAGAGGTGTGTGGAAGTCTCCTACTACTAGTGTGTGTGGTTTGATGTCTGCCTTAAGTTCTAGTAATATTTCTTTTACATAAGTGGGTGCTTTTATATTAGGGGCATAGATATTCAGGATTGAGACTTCATCCTGCTGAATTGTTCCTGTTATGAGTACAAAGTGTTCATCTCGATCTCTTCTGATTGATTTTAGTTTGCAGTCAGTTTTGTTAGAAATTAGTATGGCCACACCTGCTTTTTTCTTAGGACCATTTGCTTGAAAAACCTTTTCCCAAAACGGTTGAGATGTGTTTCTTGCAAACAACAGAATGTTGGATCCTGTTTTCATATCCAATCTCTTAGCCTGTGCCTTTTTATAGGTGAATTGAGACCATTAATATTAAGTGATATTAATGACCAGTAGCTGTTTACTCCGGTTATTCCTATTGTTTTTGGTAGTAGAGTTTGTATGTCTCCCTTCTTTGAGCCGTGCTGGTGAAGGGTCGCTAGATACCTGAGTTATTGTAGGCAGTGTTGGCTATGTTGGATTCCTTGGGTTGTGATTTTCCTTCTATTACTTTCTGTAAGGCTGGATTTGTGGCTACATATTGTTTAAATTTGTTCTTATCCTGTAATGTCTTGTTTTCTCCATTGATAGTGAACGATAGCTTGGCTGAGTATAATAGTTTGGGTTTGCATCCATGGTCTCTTAGTTTCTGCAGTACCTCTATCCAGGACCTTCTGGCTTTCATGGTTTCCATAGAGAGTCTGGTGTAAGTCTGATCGGTTTACCTTTATAAGTTTTTTCTTTTGCAGCTCTTAATATTCTTTCTTTAATCTCTATATTTTGTGTTTTGATTATTATATGGTGAGGGGATTTTTTTTTGATCCAGTCTGTTAGGTGTTCTGTATGCTTCTTGAATATTCAAAGGAATATCTTTCTTTATGTTGGGAAAATTTTCTTTCATAATTTTGTTAAAAATATGTTCTGGGCCTTTGTGCTGTGACTCTTCTCCTTCTTCTATCCCTATTATTCTTAGGTTTGGTCTTTTTATTGTGTCCCATATTTCCTGAATGTTTTGTGATGAGAATTTGTTGACTTTGCTGTTTTCTTTGATCAGTGCGTTTATTTTCTCTACGGTGTCCTCAGAATCTGAGATTCTTTCTTCTATCTCTTGTATTCTATTGATTATCCTTGTTTCTGTAGTCTCTGCTCGTTGACCTAGATTTTCCATATTCAGCTGGTCCTCAGTTTGTGTTTTCTTCTTTGCTTCCATTTCAGTTTTCAATTCTTGAACTGTTTCCATTACCTGTTTGATTGTTTTTTCTTTGTTTCCCAGGGTATCATTTATGTATTTATTCATTTCTTCAAACTTATTGTTATACTTCTCATCCATTTGTATAATGGCGTTTTTTACATGTTGTTTAAGGGACTCTATTGCTTTCATAGAGTCAATTTTTTCCACTTCTTCTGTGTTAGGGTGTTCAAGTCCTTCTGTTGTAAGATCATTGGGTTCTGGTGTTTTCATGTTGTTTTTCAGATTGTTGGGTGAATTCTTGCCTTGGCGCCTGCCCATCTCCTCCTATCGATGCTATCTAATGGGTCTTTTAAAGCAGGATCAGGTTTTCCTGCTGGCCAAGGGCCCCACTTACAAGATGCCCTTGCTCCGATTCCTGGCTCCCGCCGCAGGCCGAGATCTCTCTCACCACTCAGACGGGTCTTCAGGAACAGGACCAGGCTCCCTGTTCACAAGGGACCTCGCTAACAAAAGGTGTACCACTCTGCAGGCCAGCCACCAAAACAGAGAAACTCCCGCTGTCTTCTGTCCCGAGCTCCCGACCCAGGCCCAAACAGGCTAAACTGGGTGATCTTGTGGCCCCGCGGAAGGGAAGGAGAATGAAGGAGGCCCCTGGGTACAAGCTGGGATGGGCCAGGGAGAGCGCAGCAGAGGAGGAGCAGCCCCAGCAGAGGGGACCAGCCCTTGCAGACTAACCGGAGGGTCAAGGGGGTCGGGGAATGCCCCTGCTCCATTTCCTGTGTCCCACCGCAGGCCAAGAACACTCTCCCCACCCAGGAAGGTCTTCAGGGACAGGACCAGTCTCCCCATTCACCAGAGGACCTCGCCAATAAAAGGCCTCCCACTCTGCAGGTTAGGCCCCAAGAAACCTACTTGATTTAATTTTAGTGGGACGATCTGCTCTCAGTGTGGGCTTCACTGTTTCATGCTTGGACTATCCCACATCTGCAGCGTCTGCGCGCCGGTCTCCGCTGCGTCTGCCCACTGGTCTCTGCCCGGCACGTGCGTCTGCCCCTAGTCTTTACTTTTGATCTCCTTACGTGTGGCATCTTTGCATCAATTTCGTATATTTTATTGTCCCTGAAATTGCATGTAGGACAAAACAGGCAGTTTAAAATATTGTCAAGTGTATGAATAGCTAAATGATGAATGACTGAGTGGCTGGCTGCCATCATCTATGACATTCTGCACAGCAGTTTGGAGCCCAGTTCATTTGTTCATCTTAAACCTGCCAATTGTTTTAGGGCTTTCCATCCCACATCTTAATCTTCACACTTCCATGGAGCTACTGCTCTGAACTCTCAGTCTTACAGAAATCTGTTTTGCTCCCTTCTTCTCACATCTCACCTCTTTATTTGTTTTCTTACTCATTGGTTGCCTGGTATCTTCATGGAAGGGACCAGCCATTAGTAGTCTCTGTTGGCCATCACTACACTCTTGAAAAGAGATTTTAACTTTTAAGATGATGCCAGAATTTCCCTAAATGATGTTCTTTGTAAGTACAGAAGCCTGGCTTCCAATTCTATCCTAATTCTGCATACTATGATTTTTCTCTCTCCAGTGAGCAGGTCAAGGGCACAGGTCTGGATCTCCTGTTCCATAAACCGAATGCATCATATTTTGCTACAGCTATTTGCTTACCTACTTTCTACTTCTCAACAGGAACACTAAACACACTCTGGGGAGTGAAAATTTCAAGTTCAGTGGTATCTAACCTTTGTTTTGACATCAGCCACTTCTGTGGATGTGGCAATTTCTGCTAAAGAACATCGTGCTGTCGAGAAATCCCAGAGATATGAGGAAAAGGATGTTGGGTTGGACACCAAGGTTTGAGAATCTAGCCAAAAGTACCATGCAGGTGTAACAGACAAATTTCCAAGTGTGTAAAGATGACCCTGAACTTCTAGATACAGCCACATAAAGAAAGCAGGTGAGAAAAACATAATTGCAGTCACTAGCAATAAATATCTTTCAGAAATGTTAAGATTCTAAGGATGGAAAGGAACTCAAGTCTAAGAAACTTAAGAATGATACAATTTTGGTGAATCACTATCAAGACTAAATAAATAAATCTCACAGCAAAATAGAGAGTTTGGTGGTGATTGATGGAATTGGCTTAGCGTTCTAAGAAATCATTAAAAATTAATAAAAACCCCAGTGCTGAGAGGGGAAGCAAACACAAGCTCCTATCCGTAGCCCAGAATCTATTTCCAATTGATAAGTGCTCACAAAGGAAAAGTTAGTTTTGTCCAATGGAATCTCTGGGCATACAAGCCACCTTTGAGGGCAGGCCTTATGCTCAGCTCTAGATGACCAACACAACACAACTTAATGGTCGTTTCAGAGGTGTTTTAAAATCTCATAATCAAAAAAGAAAAAGAAAATCTGGGCATCTTTCTTCTCTTTCTTTATTCTTTCTTTTCCATTTTACCCTTACTACTCTTTTGTTTCCCTATTATGGTTTTCAATTTTGTTCTTAAGGGTTTTCTGTGTGCATGTCTCAGCCTCTGCATGAGCTTCTTGAGCTTCTTCTTCGGCTCGTTATCTTTTTGCTGTGTGTTGTTCATTTTGTTTTGCCATAGTCTGTGTTTTTGTTTTGTTTTTGCAAACAAAACTTGAATCCCAAGGATCCTCACAAACAGATTGGAAATGACAGCCTGAAAAAGACATCTTCCACAGTCACTTGGAGGTGTATCTCTACAATGTACCTTAAACCAATAGGGCGCAGGCATTTGAAAGTCTTAACATTTCTAAATAAAGAATGTTACAAAGAGCTATGCTATGCATCCCTGCAGAGCGATCAGCAGGGAACCTCTTTGAAAGCCTTCATAGTCCAACTCCCAGCCCTTACCTGTTAGCTTTCCTTCACAGCAGGTTTGAAAGCCTGCTGATCACTTCACCCACAGCTCCTCACCATATTCCAGCTCCCAGAAAATCTGCAGCTTTATTCAATCTCTGCCAATTGTTTCTATATCTGTCAGCACATCACACTTTAACTGGGCAGGAGATCTAGGTTTATTTCAGTCTATGAAAAACTAAAGTTCGAATTCCATCTTGCTTAAGGGGACATTGTAATGTAACAATCTTTGATATGACATGCCTCATACGATTTACTTGAGACCACAGCGAATTACATCGTTATATGTGTCACTGTTCCAAAAGACAAAATATATTTGAACACCTAAAACATTTAAATAATGCACCAAGCTTACGAAGTTTCAAACAAAGCTTGAATTTCCTGCACGTGCTCCTGTCAAATGAAGCTGCTTCTGCACGCCACTTTTTCAGCGAAACTGCTCTTCTACTTCCTTTCATGTGACCTAGATCGGCCAAGAGAGCTAGAGAAGGATCGAGATCGGGACGGCTTGTGATATCTCTCACTAGACAAAGACCTTGCACTTCTATTTCTAGAAACTGATGCGTTCTGGTTTCAAAAGAATCTTCTCCTTGGAGATTTGTGCCCAGTGGACTCCCACGTAAGGAAATCATCTCAAGGCTCAAGAGGGAGGCACGCCTTGATTTTGACTTATTTTCACCACTCAACAGTTCCACTCGTCCCCAGCAACCATAAAGTATTCCACCATTTAGCTCACAGACAGTGTCAGCGGTATCTAAGGGATCCTCAAATTTAAGGAAAGCAAAGCCAGAAGGGGTTGGAGCAACCCACACACTTCTGGATTGCTCACAGTAGCCAAAAACCTGTTTTAATTCAGTCTTTTTCTAGGTTTCCAAGATTACCTCTATAAACCTTACAGTCGAATGGACAGGAGTCATAGCGCATTTCGAGGTCCGGGCTCCCAAAAATGGAAGCTGAAATTCTTACGTTCGGGCAAGCCCGTCTGCCCCACTCTGGCTCTGCTTCCACAGGTGCTCTCTCTTCCCGGATGTCCACATTTATCTCATTTTATTTTATTATTTTTTAAGATCTCTATTTGTATTAAACTGAGAGAAAGAAAAGTTGTGGATTTGGGAGACGGGAGGTGAGGAGGATCTGAGACGAGTTATGGGAGGGGAAGCATAATCAGAATATACTCTACTGAAAAAAATTCCTCTGTTTTCTAAATTAAAAATAATCATTTTTAACCTATTAAATATGTTAACAAAAAAAACAGAAAGAAATAAGTTTTGACAGAGAAATCAATGATCTATCTCAACTTAATGAAGTGTGTGGTGCTCAAAAAAAAAATCAAGCAAGGTTAACTCAGGCAGCTGCAATGTGAGCGCCAGCATAATGAAGCCTAGATTGTAGCCCAATGCAAAGAGATCTCAAAAAAGAAGGAAAGAAAGAAAGCATTGCATCAGGAAATAAAAGTTAAATTAAAAAGAAAGAAGAAACATATATATATTTCAATGAATACGTGCATATATGTGTATATCTCAATGTATTGCATATGCTTAGGTATAAATTGCTATACACAAAGATAACCCTTTAGCAGAAAGTCTTAGAAACAATGTGTGTAAGAAGAATGGAAGAAATTTTATAAGTGCATGTGGCAGAAAGGCCTTAATGGAGCATATAGGTAGTGTGTGCACACAAAGCTATATAGTAGGAATCCTGGGAAGTCAAAGATTTCCTTGTTAAAAACTTCATAGACTCTCCATTGCTCTGCTTAACATGCAAATATGTGTAAATTCATACAGAAAGACACACATTGATACATAGAGACAACACAGACACAATGCACGTACACAGAGATACAGTCACACATAGAGATATCCATAGGCATACAAACATACAGATATCCATAGGCATACAAGCATACAGATATCCATAGGCATACAAACATACAGATATACATAGGCACACATGCACATACACACAGCATACTACACACACATATATGTATACAGAGAGGCACAGCCATACACACACACACATACACGCATACAAATTGCAGTGATTTGAACAAAGATGGCCCTCATAGTTTCATAGGAAGTGGCACTATTAGGAAGTGTGGCCTTGTAGGAGTAGGTGTGGCCTTGGAGAAAGTGTGTCACTGGGTGTAGGCTCTGAGGTTTCAGATGCTCAAGACAGGCAGACCCAGTGTTTCTGCTCTTGCTGCTGCCTGCCAATCCAGATGTACAACTTTCAGCTATCTCTCCGGAACTATGTCTGCTTGCACGCCATCATGCTTTGGACTAAACCTTTGAAATCCACGTCAGCTCCAATGAAATGTTTCCCTTTATAAGAAGTGCTGTGATTAGTATCCCTTCATAGCAATAGAAACCCTAACTAAAACATAACCTTCAAGAAGAAAATACAATTGGATTTTTAAATAAGTTTATGTGTATTCTAAGTAATTTTTTAACAGATATTACTATGTTGGAAAATTTGATTCAAAGGAAAACAGATAAAAAGTATTTTTCCGGTGAACCAAATAATGTAAAACATACTGCATTTTCATTTTATTTATCTTTCTATTTATTTCTCAAACATTTATGTTTTTAGAAATCTTTAAAGATTTTTAGAACCCACGTGCCACTCAGGCTATGGAAGCAGCTACCCACCCCTGCCGGCTTCCTCTGAGAATGTACCAGCCAAGGCTACCAGAGAAGCAAGTAGGCCAGTAAAGCAGATACAAGAGCTGCAGATCGTCACTCTCTGTCCTCTTCTCCATATCCAATCTTCAAGTCTCATTTCCAGCTTCGTGCAGACTTAACTGTTGTAGCCTTTGCTTACTCTCTGCCCCCATTCTCAGGGGACCAAGTAGATCCTGGTGGAACATCTGATTTCCTCTCTCCTGTAGACTTCTCTCAACCCTTTCCCAGTACATCTCCATTCCTAAGTGTCAGCTTCCAATACTTAGGAACACATTTTACCCCCAGTGGACACACAAATCAGGATCTCAGAAAAATTCTCTACCAAGAAACACACAACCACTGCACTCTTCTATAAACCAGAAAGGGCAATAGAAATCAAACAACAAAACGCCCATTCAATAAAGACAGGATCAGATATGAGCATCTAGAATTACAATTTTTCCAAACCCAATTGCCTTGACATCAGTGTAAAAACAATCAATAACAGCAAGAACAATACATCTCTCCTAGAGAACAGCAACCCTACCATGGTAGGACCGAGTATTGTATCATAGCAAAAGCACGTACAAAAAAATAACCTTAAATAGCCTTTAAGAATATGATAGACAATCATCAAAAGAAAAAGAATAAATCCCTTAAAGAAATCTATAAAAAGACAAACAGTGTAAGAAAATAAAGAAAACAGTTCAAGACCCAAAAGTGGAAATAGAATCAATAAAGAAAACCCTAAAAGGGAAAACTTTAAACTGGAAATGAAAAATTTAAGAATTTGAGCAGGAACCTCAGAGTCAAGCCTCACCAACATAATAAAAGAAAGAGAATCTCAGACATTGAAGACACTGTAGAAAAAATGAAAACCTTAATCAAAGAAAATGTTAAATCTAACAAACTCTAGGCACAAAATATCTAGAAAATATGGGACACCATGGAAAATCAAAATATAAGAATAAGAATAGAGGAAGAAAAAGAAATACAGGTTAAAGACACAGAAAATATTTTCAACAAAATTATAGAAGAAATTTTTTTCTAACCTAAAGAAGGAAATACCTATCAGGGTAATAGAAGCCTAAAGAACACTAAATAAACTAGACCAGAAAAGAACTTCCCTTCAGGACATAACCATCAAAACACTAAGTGAATAGAACAAAGGAAGAATATAAAAAGCTTCAAAAGAAAAAGACTAAGAACCATATAAAGGGAGACCTTTTACCATAACACCAAACTTCTCAATGGTAATGACAGAAAGACCTGGATGTATGTTTTATAGACTCTAAGAAAACACAGATGTCACTATATCCAGCAGAACCTTTAATCATGTTATATGGAGAGAATAAGACATTGCATAATAAAATCAAATTTAAGCAGTATCTATGAATATAGTCTACAGATGATTCTAGAAGGAAAACTGTAACCTAAAGAGGTTAACCACATCCAAGAAATAAATAATCTCAAACCAGGAAATCAAAATGAGGTAAACATACATACAGACACAGATACACACACACGCACCACCGCCACCACAACTACAATGGAATAACAAGAATTAAGAAACTCAGCTCATTGATATATCTCTACATCAATGGTCTCTGTCCCCAATAAAATGGTAGAGAATAACAGAGTGAATATAAAAATAAAATCCATCCTTCCACTGTATCCAAGAAACACAACTTAACATTAAGGACAGATATGACATCAGGGTAAAAGGATGAAAAAATATTTCATGAAAACAGACATAAGAAGCAAGGTGGCATAGTCATTTTAATACATGCCATAATAGACTTCAAATAAAAATGAATCAGAAGAGATAGGGAAGGACACAATATGCTCATCAAAGGAAAATATAACAAGGGGATGCTGCAAATTTTAATATCTATGTGTGTTTCAAACGCAAAGGCATCCAAATTCATAAAAGAAACACAACTACGATTACATCACATATTGAGTCTCACACACCGATAGCTGGAGACTTTAAAACCCCACTCTTCTTAGTAGAGGAATCATTGAAACAAAGCTAAACAGAGAAATTTTGGAGCTAACTAACCTTGTAAACCAAATGGATCTAACAGACCTTTTCAGAACATTTCACCCAATCACACTTCAGAAAATACTTTCTTCCCAGCTCCTCATGGAACTGTCTCCAAAATTAATCACATATTCAGACACAAAACAAGTCTTGACAGATAAATAAAAATTGAAATAATATCCTTATTCTTATGTGTTGACCTCAAATTAAGCTATATACATACAAAGCAAAGCAACAAAAGCTTAATAATTCTTGGAAATGGAACAACTCACTTCTGAAAAAAATGTGAAGACATAAAATTAAGAAAGGAATTAAAGACTTATTAAATTGAATGAAAATGATTATATAATATACCCAAGCTTATGGGATACAATGAAGATGGTTCTAAAAGACAAGTTCATAGAAATAAATGACTATTTAAACATTTTGAGTGATGTCATACTAGTAATTTAATGGCACACATGAAAACTGTAGAACAAAAGGAAGAATCATTCCCCAAAGAAACAGACAGAAATAATAATCAAACTCAGGGCTGATATTAATAAAATAGAAACAAACAAGTAAACAAAAATCCAATAACTCGGTACAAAGAACAAAACAAAAAGTTGGTTATTATTAGTAAGATTCACAAGCCTTGCCAAACAAACTAAAAGGCAGAGGGAGAAAGATTATCCAAATTCACAGTTAAACGTGAAAAGAGGATATAACAAGAGACACCGAGGAATCCAGAGAGGCATAAGGATGTACTTTAAATGCCCATAACACCAATTGAAAAATCCAAAAGGAATGGAAAGTTTTCTCAAGATCAGATAAACAATTTAAACAGAAACATAATAAAATAGAAGGAGTCATTAAAAATCTCCCAACCAAAAAAAATGTTCAGGGACAGATGGTTTTAATGCAGAATTCTACCAGACTTTCAATGAAGAGTTGATGCCTTTACTTCTCAAATTCTTCCACAAAATAGAAACAGAAGGAACATTGCCCAATTAGTTTTATAATCTGACAGCTACCCTAAGACCCAACCATATAAAGATCCAACAAAGAAAGAATTATAGACCAATTTTTCTTTATAAGCATAGGCACAAAAATGCTCAATAAATACTCATTAAAAACCTGAATTCAAGAACACATCAAAAATCAAGTAGGTTTCAACTGGAGATGCAGAGATGGTTCAGTATTCATAAATCTATCATATAAAAAAGCCTGAAAGACAAAACCCATCTGGTAATCTGGTCATCTCATTAGATGCAGAAAAGGCCTTTGACAAAAAAATCCAACATCATGATAAAAAATTGTGGAAATATTAGGGACCAGAAACATACCTCAATATAATAAAGGCAGTTTACAGCAATCCCATGGCCAATATCAAATTAAATGGAGAAAAACTCAAAGCAATTTCACTAAAATCTTGAACAAGAAAAGGTTTCCACTTTCTCCATATCTATTTGATGAAGTCTTAGGTAGAACAATAAGACAACTGAAAGAGATCAGGAGCAGTCATAGAGGAAAATCAGATGTCAAAGTATTTTTATTAGCAGATGATATGATAATATGAATAAATGATGTGAAAATTTTACCAGATTTCTACAGCTGATAAATCCCTTCAAACTTAGCTAGATGGAAAATTAACTCAAAAATCGGTCACCTTCCTATACTCAAATGACAACTGGTCTGAGAAAGAAATCATGGAAACAACACATTTCACTATAATCTTAAATAATAGACAATATTTTGTTGTAACTCCAATCAAGTGAAAGACTTGTATGATCAAAACTTTAAGATACCAAATTGTAGTGAAAAGTGGCCACTTTCCTACCATGTGGAGCGGCAGGCCACTTCCCACCGCACCCGGCTCCTGCACAGCTAGTTTACCCAAAATAATTACATGGAAACTGTATTCTTTTAAACACTGCTTGGCCCATTAGTTATAACCTCTTATTGGCTAGCTCTTACGTTTTTTTTTTTTGAGTCATTTTATTTTATTTTTTTTATTAATTAATTTATTTAATTATTAAAGATTTCTGCCTCTTCCCCGCCACCACCTCCCATTCCCTCCCCCTCCCCCAATCAAGTCTTCCTTCCTCCTCAGCCCAAAGAGCAAGCAGGTTTCTCTGCCCTGTGGGAGGTCCAAGGACCACCCACCTCCATCCAGGTCTATTAAGGTGAGCATCCAAACTACCTGGGCTCCCACAAAGCCATTACGTGCAATAGGATCAAGAACCCATTGCCATTGTTCTTCAGTTCTCAGTAGTCCAAAACCGGTCTCGCTGAACATAATAGCTCTTACGTTTTGATCTAACCCATTTCTAATATTCTGTGTAGCACCATGAGCTAGCTTACCAGGAAAGATCTTAACCTGTGTCTGTCTGGAGTGGGAGAATCATGGCAATAATAAAAGTAAAGAAAATGTTGGAAGATGGAAAGATTTCACATATTCATGGTTTTCTATGATTAATATGGTAAAAATGGCCATCTTACCAAAAGCAATCTGCAGATTTAATGCCATCCTCACCAAAATTCCAGTATAATTCTTTTCAGATCTTGAAAGAACATTTTCAGTTTCACGTGGAAACACAAAAATATCCAGGACATTTAAACAGAACTGAATAATGTAAGAATTACTGGAGGTCTCACCATTCCTGAGTTCAAGTTGTACTACAGAACTATAGTTATAAAAACAACATGGAATTGGGATTAAAAACAAACACAGTCATCAATGGAATCAAATTGAAGACCCAGCATGAATCTGCACACCTATGGACACCTGATTTTTATAAACAAGCTAGAAATACACAACACAAAAAAGACAGCATCTTTAGGAAATGGTGCTGGTAAAACTGGATTACTGCATACAGAAAAATTCAAATAGATCCATACTTATCCTTCACAAAACTCAACTTTAAAGAATCAAAGACTTTAAACATAAAACCAGATACACTGAAGTTGATAAAAGTACAGAATAGCCTTGAACTCATTGGCACGGATAAGATTTTCTGAACAGAACACCATTAGCATATGTGCTAAAATCAACAGTTAATGGATGGGAACTCAGGAGACTAAAACACTTCTGTACAGAAAATCACATCATCATTCAGATAAAATGGTAGCCTACAAAATGGGAAACGATTTTTATCAACTACACATTAAAAAGAGAGCTAATATCCAAACTATATAAAGAATTGAAAATATTAGATATCAAGAAAAAAACAACTTAATTACTAAAAGGGTTACATATTTAAATAGAGAAGTCTCAAAAGAAAAAACTCAAATGGACAAAAATCACCTAAAGAAATGTACAACATCCTTAGCCTTCAGAAAAATGAAAATCAGAACTACTTTGAGATTTCATCTTGCACCTGTCAGAATGGCTGAAATCAATAACAAAGTGGTAGTTCATGCTGGTGAGGATGTTTAATAAGAGGAATATATCCATTGCTGGTATGACAACAAACTCATATGGCCTCTATGGAAATCGGTGTGGGGTTTCTCAGTAAGGTAGGAATCAGTAGACTTAAAGATTTAGCTGTACCACTCTTGGGCATGTACCTGCCTCAAAGAAACATGGCCAAGCATTTTCATTGCTGTTCTATCCATAATAGCCGCACACTGGAAATAACCTAGATGTCCATCAGCAAATAGATGGATAGCCACAATGTCGTATATTTATACCACAGAATAGTACTCAGATTTAAGAAAACAAAATCATGAAATTTTCAGGCAAATGGATGGAACTAGAAAAAATATTATTCTGACTAAAGTAACCCAGACCCAGAAAGACAAGTGTATTATGTATTTGCTTATTTTTTGTAAGCAAATATTTCTGACCTGCCTGGTCCCAAAGACCCAGCAGTCACTTCCCAAATAATTGACTTGGAGTATCTGTATTGTTTATAAATACTTGACTCAGGCTTGTTACTAGGTAATACTCACACTTAAATTAACCCATAATTCTTATCTATGTTTAGACATGTGGCCTGGTACCTTTTTCAGTACAGCGTTATCATCTTCTTCTATCTGCGTCTGCTGGTGACTCCTCTAACTCTTCCCTTCTCCTTCCCATCATCCTTAGTTTGGTTGCCCTGCCTGTATTTTCTGCCTGGAAACTGGCCAACCAGCATTTTATTAAACCAATTCAAGTGACAAATCTTTACAGTGTACAGGAGACTTTTTCTATAGTATATATTAGCTGTTAAATCAAAGAGAAGCAAGCTACAATTCATAGAGACATATGTTGGGTATAGAGTGAGGGAGTAGGGCGAACAGATAGATCTTGTTAGGAAAGAGAAATAGGATAGATAATTATTGTTGGAAGAGCAAAGGAAAACTGGAACAACAGGGTAAAGGGGAGAATAGGAGGGAAGATAGGGAGGAGGGAGGAAATATGGAGAGAGATAACTAAATGGAAGGGGCATTTGAAGGGTAGTATGGAAACTTGATACCATAAGAGCTGTCTAAGTTATATACATATATGAAGGAGATCTAAATAAAATCACCAAACAATGGTGGAGACAAAGCCCCAATTTGCCATGTCTTGTCATCAAATGTACCTTCCAGTACCAGGAATGGGCTACCTATAGTTGAGCTGTTGACCAAAAATGTCCCATGGGAACTCCCAAACAGCCCAGGCTGTTGGTAAGATTATTAGCTTACTCTCCACAAATTGACAGCAAGGCCTCATTGCCAAAGACAACACCTACACATGTTGAACATGAAGAAGTCGAGTTCGTGTCTACATATAGGCTTCCTATGTACACACTGGCTTCTCTGATACAGGGGCGTATTCTGCACACTACCAAAAGAGAAATGTAAACACCAACACAGCCACAAACCCTGTGATCTTTGTGGTGTCCTACCTGTAAGATATGTTTGAGCTATGGTGGCACAAACCTTGTGGGAGTTGGATTTTCACTTTGGCTTCTGCACCTAATCTGAGGGGTGTGTTATATTGAGTGGACTGTAATATATAAAGAAAATACAGTTTGATACCACAGTTTGGTAAGAAAGCACAATAAGAACCCCAAATAAAGAGCCTTAGAGACTCGGACAGAAGCCCTCATCCTCAACTTTGAGAGCCCTGGCTGAATGCTTTTTAAAATAACTGCTCTGTCTTGGTGTCTTGCTTGCATTTCTATCTGTCTGAGGGTGTCAGGTCCCCTGGACCTGGAGTTACAAACAGTTAGGCACTGCCATGTGGGTGATAGAGATTGAACCTGGGACCTCTGGGAGAAAAGTTCGTGCTCTTACCCGCTGAGCCATCTCCCTAGTTACTACATTTTAAAATTGTATCGTTCAAAATATGTATATGCTGAGATCAATCCTGTTGGATAGTTAAATTTTGTTTTCTGTCTCACCATAAACGAATGATTTTTGACGATATAGAAAGTTCTGAGTAGAAATGGCAGGCATGTGGTTACATACCTATAATCCCAGGACATGGGAGATAGAGGTGAGAAAATCAGGAGTTTAAGCACATCCTAAGTAAGGTATATAGCAATGTCAAAGCCATCTAGGGTTACATGAGACCCAGCATCAAAAAAACAGAGGAGGATGGGAAGAAAGAGGAATAGAAGACAGAAAAGAATGGGGAGAGAGAAAAGAAGGAAAGTTCTTAGTGGGATATGAAACATTAATAAGACTTCCAAATCCAGCATCCAGGTCTAGAAAAGGCACCAGAATGTAACATCAGACTGGACAATATATTACTGTTCTTGTGGAGACAGGGTGTTACCTTATAGCTCATACTGGTCACATACTCCAGTTCCTCTTGCCTTAGTCTCCCCTACTGTGATTATAGACACGCGATACACTCTACCTGGAAGACAGAGTGGTAGAATTTTGCAGTTCAGGCTGTTTTGAAGTGTTCATTTGTCTTGTGCTAGAGATTGATCCTAGTTCTCTGTGCACTCTAGTCTTTATCCCTGAGCTATATTTCCATGCCTGGAAAATATTTTAAAACAATAAAATAAAATGAGAAAGGCTCTTGGAGTCAACATCACAGATGAAGTTATGAAATTGAATGTATTTTATAAATCTGCTTTTGTTGTTACTATTTTGAATTATTTACAGTATTTTATAATGTAAGTATGGAAGTTGGAAAACTTAAAGCACACTCAGGATTTTCACGGGAATATAAAGCACCAGAACTAAGACACTGAGTTATGTTACTGAAGGAAAGTCAAACAAGATAATAACACTATTGTGTAGCGTAGGAAGCAGAGAAATACACGCCAACAGTGCCAAGGCAGGCTGAACTGAATTGATTGGACTGTCCAATTGCTTTGGCAAATGCTTTACTGCCTATTCAGAGTTTTGAATGACTTGACCAAATAGTTGTTTAGGCATTTTCTATGATACTATCAAAAGATTTAGCTACAATGCTGGTTATTTAACAGCCTTGTTTGCTTACATCTCTTGACAAATTTTGTTTTGTGACACGATCTAAAAATATATAGAGAGGATTCTTTTTGAGCCAATATACATTTTTAATTATTTGAAAGTTTTCTACATTTATTCAAAGTGTAATGGTTCATTCACCATTTTCTCTCCCCAGCCCTCCGATTATTTTGGTTAACTTTTTTGTTGTTGTTTTGTGTTTTGTGTCGTTTTGTTTTCAAAGTAGAATGCCAGGGACCATTTGAGGTTATTGAGAGAATTTGGGGGAAAGTGCATGGACATGGGTTTGAGGTAACTAAGTATTTGAAATTAGCCACTGTTTGTACAACTGAAGAAAGATGACCCCCAGCAGCCTTTAATTGACAATAGCTCCTTTGCTAATAGTATAACCTATGAACCCCTCTAATTTCAGGATGGAATGTTGACGGACTCAGTCTTGTCTGGTCTCGCACAGGTGACCATAGTTACAGCAGGTTCATGAATTCGATGGCCGTGACACATCCAGAAAAACATCATCAATTTTCCTCATGCTCTTGCTTCCACATGCTTTTTACTCTTCTGTGATGTTCCCTGACATGTGAACCGTGTCATATAGATATTCTTTTTAAGGCTGAGCATTGAATTCATTCTCAGCATATCAACCACTTCTGAATTCCTGCTTTCATTCTAATCTAGGCTGATCTCAAACTCAAGATCCTCCCAGATCCTCTCCAAGACTTCCTATAAGAAGAAGTGCAACTCTCTCTAGGTTGCCCACATTCCTGTCAGAAACTGCAATAAGATCTTTGGTTCAGCAATCTGGAATTGCTTCTTCAGTATGAATCCCATGCTTGAGTTTGAGGACAGCCTAGATTAGAATTAAGAATTTAAGAATCAGAGCCTGGGGAGAACTGGTGACATCTGTCTGGATATGCCTTAGCGACTAAATTCTCAAACTCACTGTAGCTATGGTCACCTGTGTAAGTACTTTATTTGAGGTCAATAAAAAACAGATTCCCCTGAGAAAGTGCTGCAACACTTACACACACACACACACACACACACGGAAACCATGGCTTTGTTTCATGGTTCTGTCTTTTTGGCAGCCCTGAACTTGGGAGAATTATCAAATATATTTTTGGCATCTACTGAAAACATACTATGTAGTTCTCCGTTCATCTGTTAATATTTTTTAATTTTGTTAGAGATTTTCTGCTATTATTGAATCAGAATTATTAAGGGTTGCCTTACTTGAATATTAGGAATGAACGTTCTGAGATAGTATTGGCTAATGTTGACCAATGTTTTGATATTTTTGCACCTCATTTCAAACATATTGGATTTCTGTTCAAAATCTCTACATATTTCCCACATCTTTTGTTTCCTTGATGGGCATGATACAGTGTTAATTAAACTATTTTATGTTTCATTCCCCCTGATAAAATAAAATGTGAATTGTAATTAAAGTAAGCATTATGCCATTAGTTAAAGTCAAATCTTCCTGACAATGAATAGCCTGACTTTAATAAGGAGAAATTATTTTTATTTTTTTCTATTTTTCCTCACACATGCAACTTCAAATTAAACTTATCTTTTAAGGTCATTGTCTCTCTAAAAATGGGTCAACCTAATAATAGGGAGCCACCTACATGGCAAAAGTATCTTTGCAGTTCATATCGTGGTGGCAATATCACCTATTATATGAGTATATATGTATAATGTATGAAAAAATGCTTAGCAGACTCCCAGGAATACCACTGGGGAATTTTTTTCAGGAAATTTCTTTGGTTGCCAGCACAGTGGTGTTCTTATGACTCCCAAAATGCTCTAAAGGAGAAGAGCTCAGGCAACTCAAAGGCAGAGTGTGACTATAGTCTAAGTTATTCGAGTGAGGAAATAAATCTGCTTCTCTCGGACAGCCTGTGGTGCCTAGTGGGGCTATTGTTATAAGGCAAATTTATTTTCACTTTCTATGTATGTGTAGAGAACTATTTTAGGAAGCTTCTACAAGTTTCCATGTGCCTTTTTTGAACTGTCTCTGGTGATGTTTGTTTCTCCCAGTTTCCCTTTCCTACCCCGCCCTCCCAAGCCCCTTGCCGATTTTTGTGATTAACTCTCCAGCAACTTGGATGTAAGACTACCCCATAAATGTATCTTATGTAAATGCTGCTACCACATAACTGTTACATGAGGGTCTCTGCTTCATTTCTCAGCTGTCCTTTCCATCAGCTGATCACCAGTATTTTCTGATGATTTTGCCTGTATTAAACAGATGCCTCCAAATGTACAAGAGGGAGATTAGTGTTTTTCAACTCTTTGGCTGTCTGGATGGTGCTATGCTAAGGCAGCACTAATCTGATCTTGACCTTAGGTTCTTTTCCCTCACTGCTATCTCTTTGACTCTTCCAACCCTTTCCCTGCCCAGCTACAACAAGGACAACACAATAAATTGGCAATTACTTACTTACTTACTTGTAGGCAATTTTCAAATAAGAAAACATAAATAAACACAAAAGGAGCCAGTGCTTTTCCTTTGCGATGATTAAATGGTTGTCAGGGAATTCTTACTACAGTGCTGGAAAATAAAGCACAAGAGTAAAATATAAATATAAAAAAATTACCCAATGAACATCAGCTGGCCTGGAAGAAAACATTGCTGACAGCAAACCAGCCAATTTGCTCCCCGCTGGGTAAACTACTAATAAGTCGCAGCTCTCAAGAGGGAGAGTCAGTGACCAACATAACTGGCTCTATAAGCAGTAGAGTGCTGAGACCTTAGGTGTTCAATGAGTGTTTGCCTGTGGTTAAGTAATGCGCATACACTTGTGTTTTGTGAATACACATGTGGATATGCATGCGCTGTGGGTATTTATATTACACTTATCTCTTTATAAAAGAATGGTTATATATCTCATTGAAAGCAAATTTAATATTGCTACTTTTACAAGATTTTTAATTTGTCAACAACAGATTCCTTCTTTCATGGTTGATATTTAATATTAGTTTTATGGGAAGAGTTCAGAGCCCTCAGTATGTACAGAAGTCCTGGTGCTGGTTAGTAGGAGAGTGGCTGACCTGTCTAAATCAGTATATGAGAAGGCGCTCTTCATAGGTCACAGAGTTTCCCAACAGGACTGTGTTCTACTGGCTCACAGCAGTGACAGATTGAATGTCTTCACTTGACTTCCTTCCCTCGCCCACTTCCTTTCCCGTCTAGGCTTCCTGTAATCACAGGACAAACTCTTTATGCTCAAACTCTTCTCTGGATTTGCTTCTGGAAAAAGCTAATTGCAACCTAAGACCTGTACATTTGGAATTGGTTGGTGCAGAAATAGATTAAAAAAACTATGGGTGTAGATGAGAAATCCCTCAGAGGGAGGAGACTGAGTGAGAAGAGATGAAGACCCATGGTTAGAGAGCATCATCCAGGAGGAGTTAAAGGAGCTGAGAATGATAGGTGGAAGAACCAGGGGAGTAGTTTCAAGGGAGAACTTTAAAGATGAAAGAAAACTGAGCATGCTCAAACAGTAATGAAAAGAATATTGTGGGGAAAAAGACTTGTAAAATATAAGTGGAAGGATGAAGTGCCAATCACATAAGGTTCCCAAGAGAGTAAGATGATATTGACTCCAGAGGCCAAGAAGTGGGATACACTTTGTGAGGGTCTGATTAAGATTACACATAGAAATCACAGGAAGGTCCTATCTGTTATTTTAATAATTCTCTAATTAGGAAAAAAATAATGGTGTGATTGACCTCGCTCTATTAATCTTAACATTGAACAAAATAAAGAGTTTGGCTGGGTGAAACTCAAAACATAGTGTTTCATTTTTTCCTATTTTAGGCTATTCTGTTATTTTGAATACCAAATTGTATGAATATAGAATTTGAAGAAAAGGTTTGCTCTATTTATCTCTGGTTTTCTGATTATCAAATTAAATTATAATAGTGTTCTAAAATATAAGAGTCACACAAGGAGAAACACTCTCCTCGTTCTCCTAGACTCATATTCTACTTAGTATGACAATTTCCAATGCTGTTGTATTAAAAATGCTAATCCTAACAATCCCATAAGAGTATAAAATGTTATATTTGAAGCTCATTTTGTCCATCTTAATGTGACATCTGATTTACATAACTGCACTGGATCCTCTTGCAACCTTAAATACTAAATATGGTCACTATAGGAACTGAATCATACTGAAAATGCAATAACCACTTACTTGCCTCTTCATCACAGGTTTTTCTTAGCTTTCCAAATCACTGGTTACTTCCACATTCCTTTCTGTTACAGAAACTACAATTACATTAAGAAATATAATTGCAGAACTATTTAAATTCTGGAACATTATGTAGCCTATGGTGGTGCTAAGATTTAATATGAGTAATGTGGTCACTGATGAAGAAATTATTGAAAGTTACATTTTGAATGCAATTCTAAACATTAAAATTGTTAGTTCAGACATATATTTCTGTATATGGGTTAGAAACAATTGTCATTCACTTTGATCCTATGCCTCGTTAGTGAAATATACATGAGAATATGTTCTGACCTCAGTCTCTGCCTCTGACTGGAAGAGGTTATGAAAACTCCAGTTTGCATAGTAAGTTGTACCTCAGTCATCCCAATATTTTACTGGCTGAAGATCTGTATTTTAATTGTTTGAAATCCTATGCAGAATTGGATTTTAAACCATTTCAGAGTTTACTAAAATAACTGAACATTATTGGAAAGCTTTCTTTTCTTTTCATGATGTCTGGTGTGTGTGTGTGTGTGTGTGTGTAATTGGTGATATTCTATAAAATGGGATCAGGCACATTTTTGTTCCTGATAAGGTCTCTCTGTTCATTCTTCATTGTATTGCTAGACTGGGAAGATGACTCAGGAGGTAAAATAGTCACTTTCCTTACAAGTATAAGAAACTGAATTTGTACTTTCATAACCCATATATGATGTGGGAGTGTCATATCAATCTGTTGATTTCATTGGTTAAGTAATAAAGAAACTGCTTGGCCCTCATAGGTTAAAACATAGGTGGGTGGAGTAAACAGAATAGAATGCTGGGAGGAAGAGGAAGTGAGCTCAGATGCAGGGCAGCTCCTCTGAGAGACAGACGCCATGCTCTCCTCTACAGAGCCAGAAGCGATGAAGCAAGCCATCAGGTCAGACATGCTGAATTTTTCCTGGTAAGACTGATGCTACACAGATTATTAGAGATGGGTTGATCGGGATATGAGAATTAGCCAGTAAGGGCTAGAGCTAATGGGCCAAGCAGTGTTTAAAAGAATACAATGCGTGTGTTGTTATTTCGAGTATAAAGCTAACCATGCGGGAGCCGGGCTGTGGGAAGAGGCCCGCAGCTCCCTACTACACATATAAAGTTCTGTAACCATAGAAAACGTGCGGTGAGATGGGAAGCAGAGATGGGAGAACCCCTGAAAATTGCAGGCCCAACAGTGAATAAATGACCCTGTCTCTAACAAGATGGAGACTGACATGTGACCTCTATGCTCTAGACACCTGCACATTTACACTTCCGTACACATATATACATATTCGTACATACACACTTGTACACATATTTATTCACATAGAGGGGATGATAGAAAGTATATATATATGTATGTATATATATGTATATATATATACATATATACACACACACACACATATATATATAAATTATAAATATAGACTGCTCATTTGTTTCCAGCTACTCAGACCCGAATAATCACACAGAAACTCTATTAATTATAACACTGTTTGACCAATAGCTTAGGCATATTTCTAGCTAGCTCTTATATCTTAAATTAACCCATTTCTATTATTTTGTAAAATTTACCCTAAGGCTTGTGGTTTGTTACATCTTGCTTCTTAAACAGCTACATCTAGTCTTTCTCCTTCAGCAGCTACATGATATCTCTCTGACTCCTCCTACTCTCTCACTGTATCTCTGTTCAGATTTTCATCCTTGCTTTGCTATGCTAAGCTATTGACCAAAACAGCCTTATTCATCAACCAATAAAAGCAAACACACATATAGAATAACATCCCACATCAATGAGTATGTAAAACTCCTACAGCTGAAATTATTCTTTTGGTCAACTATTTCACAAAGAACATATGCATTTGGCCACCTCAGTTAGACCCCACATTTTCTCTGAACACTATTGTGGCATTATAGTGAATGACAGAGTTGATTCCTGTGGTCTGCAGGGAAACTGAGTGCCAATAACTAATACTGACTTTACATTCTAAACAATCATAACCTTTATTTATCCACCTGCTATTTATAGGGCTTAGAAATCACTGTTTATGGTGGTAATTTGTTATACAACAAATTTCAAGTTTCACTCTTGAACTAAATTATGGAACAGATTGAAATTATTTGTTCTGTGCATCTTGGTAAATAAAAACAGCATTTCCAAAAGATTTAGAACCCTCCAGGAAATGGGAGTGATGATCAATTTCAGAGTTTTCATCTATGAACAAAGTCTGCAGGATGTATTCATACTGTAGGAGAATCTTCCAAATCATTCTCCGATGAGCCTAGAAGAGCAGTTACTATGTTTTGACAAATTTCATCATTTAAATGATCACATCACTATCTTTTTCAAAATATTGCTAGTAGCAACTAAAATAACATTTCTCTCACTTCAGCCATTTAAAGCACTGCTTTCATAATTATTTCTTAAAATTGTTTACAGTTACCTCATTATTTTATTGATATGTATCTCCAAATAAGCTATCTTTTCACTTAAGTAAGTTTGTGCAAAGGAAATTTTATATCATAACTGTAAAGAAAAGAGGCCACATTCAACTTTCATAAATGGAAGATCATTGGGAAAAGAAAATAAATTTTATTAATTCTGACTAAATTCTAGTGCTTCTCAAATGAATCGTGCAAAAGACATTCATTTGGCTGGAGATATCTTTAGCATGCACTTGCATTAAACTAAGGCATTCTCCTTGAGCGATCAGAAGGGTTGCCAGGTGTTGAGAGCCCTCAGATTTTTTGGAAGCAGCTTCCTCTGCAGTCTGCGTCCAGCATTTGAGAGGTCATTAAAGACAGTTATAGCCCTTGCCACCACTACATCTGCATTTCACAGTTTGATCAGACTGGTTTTGTACGTTGCAGCAGTTTAAATAGTTTTTTATGTTTGCCAGCATCACGTCCAACTTTCAGATTTAATTAACAATGCATAGAATATTTTCTATCTCAAGGATAATAATTATATGAAGGGTGTAAATAGATCTTTTCTCAGCTTTTAAAAACACCCTTATGCAGAATGTTGACTATATAGTTACTTTATTTTATCTGTAGTTTTGGAAATTTATAAAGAAAAATTATAGGGTTACAAACTTAGACTACATGTCTACCAGCCCCATAGAGCTTTGAATTTGTTCTAAAGTCACTAGCTAAAACAAAGTGGAACATACAGTGGGAAATGTAACACAGTTACTAAATTTTCTTCCTATAAGTTGTTTCCTCCTAGAATCCTGTTTTAGAAAAGTCACAAAACCCCAACTATGATGAAAAAAAATCCTTCTAGGAACTAACATGTACTGATGATTTCCTCCCTCAAGTTAAAAGCAACTTTAAATAGTAAGTCTTTTAAAAATCTGTCACATTTTTGTTGTAACAAATGGCTCCTAAACTTTAGTATAAAAGGAAATACTAGGAGATAACTGTTATACATATTTGGTCATCTGTGTGGGTATTACCTTCAATTCATTTTCTCTCATTTCTTGATAAGGGTGCATACAGAAACACATTAATCTTTCTGGAAGCACTTGTGAAATTTCTACCTGATTTCAAGGAGTATATGTGTACCCTGATACTTCTACACAATAGCAAAGTGGGGAACACTTCAAAGTGGTGGGCAATATGGAGTTCCATAATATTCAATAAGCACTTTCCTGAATATAAATACCATACGGGGAAGCTGTATGGCAAAACCTCCTTATCTCCTACAATAAACACCAGTGGCTCTCCTAATAAAAACTTGATAATAGTAATGAAGATTCACAGAAGCTTTTAGTTACTATAAAAAGACAGACACGTAGATTATAGCGATAATAATGTCTGCAATATTTCTGGTTCTTTCCCTTCTCAACTCCTAGGTAAATCGAGAATGCCTACTGATCTCAGTAGAAGCAATGACTCCCACAATATAATTTGAATCATTTTGTGGAGAAAACCCCAAAACAAAGGTTATTAAATATTGTTTTTTTGGTCTCAAGTTTTTTTTTTTTTTTTTTTTTTTTTTTTTTTTTTTTTTTTTTTTTTTTTTTTTTTTTTTTTTTTGCTTTTTTCGAGACAGGGTTTCTCTGTGGTTTTGGAGCCTGTCCTGGAACTAGCTCTTGTAGACCAGGCTGGTCTCGAACTCACAGAGATCCACCTGCCTCTGCCTTCCAAGTGCTGGGATTAAAGGCGTGCGCCACCACCGCCCAGTTTTGGTCTCAAGTTTTACATTTCAACTCAAACAACTTGGATACGTGAAACCTTGTAGACTAAACAGTGACATAAACATACATACATTCACTCACGAAACAGCCTTTTGACAAATAAACTTAATGAATTGACTGCACCAACATAAACACAAAATATTCTATGATCGATATTTAAAGTCTCATGGTAAAGTACCCTCTTTATAAAGGTAGGTCTTGCAATACCTTTCAAATTAATTTAGTATTTTCTTCATTGATTTAATTGCTATTGCTATACCTTTAGAGAAAGCCCAATACACTCTTTCTCACACCTAGCATCTTACACTATCACTGTGTAGTTTATATGACTAAATGTTGCAGATATTTTGTTGTATAATATGTCACCCTCACTCCTGAAACTCCTCCAGTTGCAAAGCAATCCGGTGTTCATCTCATTTAAGGTATGTGCCATGTCTTAAGTTTTGAAGCTACACAGAGAGAGCTTTTGCTGTAAGGATAATGGGATACTTGAATTTCTTTTTTTTTTAAATTGATTCTTATTGAGCTCTACATTTTTCTCTGCTCCCCTCTCTGCCTCTTCCCTCCTCCCTTCAACCTTCCCCCAAGGTCCCCATGCTCCCAATTTACTCAGGAGATCTTGTCTTTTTCTACCTCCCATATAGATTAGATCTACATATGTCTCTCTTAGGGTCTTCATTGTTGTCAAGGTTCTCTGGGATTGTGATTTGTGGGCTGGTTTTCTTTGTTGTATGTTTAAAAACCAATTAGGAGTAAGTACATGTGATGATTGTCTTTCTGAGTCTGGGTTACCTCACTCAAAATGATGTTTTCTAGCTCTATCCATTTGCCTGCAAAATACAAGATGTCGTTATTTTTTCTGCTTTGTAGTACTCCATTATGCAAATGTACCACATTTTCTTATCCATTCTTTGGTTGAGGGGCATTTAGGTGTTTCCAGGTTCTGGCTATGACAAACAATGTTGTTATGAACATAGTTGAGCACATGTCCTTGTGGCACTATTGAGCATCCTTTGGATATATACCCAAAAGTGGTATTACTGGGTCTTGAAGAAGGTTGTTTCCTAATTTTCTGAGAAATCAGCACACTGACATCCAAAGGGGCTGTACCAGCTTGCACTCCCACCCGCAGTGCAGAAGTGTTTCCTTTTCCCACAGCCTCTCCAGCATAAGTTGTCATTAGTGTTTTTGATCTTTCAGGTGTAAGATGGACTCTCAGAGTTGTTTTGATGTGCATTTCTCTGATGATTATGCATGTTGAACCTTTTCTTAAATGTCTTTCAGCCATTTTAGATTCCTCTGTTGAGAAATCTCTATACTCCACTTTTTTATTGGATTATATGTTATTTTGATGATCAATTTCTTGAGTTCTTTTTTATATTTTGGAGATCAGATTTCTGTCTGATGTGGGGTTGGTGAATACCTTTTCCCATTCTGTAGGCTGCCATTTTGTCTTGTTGACCATGTCCTTTGCTTTACAGAAGCTTTTCAGTTTCAGGAGGTCCCATTTATTAATTGTTTCTCTCAGTGTTTGTGCTGCTGGGGGATACTTGAATTTCAACTGACATAGTTGAGGACTTATAGTGACAAGTAAGAACAAACGTGCTTCATCCAAAACTCATTGGATTTGTAACTCCCAGAGTCATTAGTCTCCAGACAGGTTCCCATTAACTGAGAAAGAGAATATCAGTGGGTCACCTACTTGTACTTTGTAAGCTTGTTTACCCTAGATATTTACACACCAAGACAGTTTAGTTTGACATGAATAAATACTTTAATGCTCATTAAATCAGAGATTTTGAAGCACACTAAAAACAGTACATTTTATTATGTTTACTTCTAAATGGCAATCCCTGAAATTCTTATGTTTCCTTGAGGGTTTTAAAGGAAGTCTCTGCCTGCTATTTTGTCTGGAATCATAGCATGAATGATATGTGAAAAAGAATCTGATTCTTCAATTGGAAACACATTGATTTATTTTCCAATCAAAGTGAACATATATTGAACCACAAAATCAAAACAAAAGGTATTGAAAGCAGCTTTCAAGTTGAATAATTCTGTCTCTATAATGTCTTCACTTATTAATAAAATATGACCTAATGTTCATAGCACCCAAACTCATGCTGCAGATTAGGCACTGTTAGAGATGGAATTGTTTTCCCCACACTACTTCATATGTTGAAATCCTTATTTCTAGAAGCTCAGAACGTAACTATGTTAAATCTTGGACCTGTCATACAACTCAGTGGATAAAATACTTAGAACCAAGCCTGATGACCCAAGTTTGGTCTTTGGAACTCTTATGATAGAAGAAGAAATAACTTCTGCAAGTGGTTCCCTGACCTCTGCACACACACCATGAATACATATGTGTACACATACATGCACACACATACATGCACACACACAAACATGCACAATCATACATGTATAAATGTAAAAATACAAAGACTTTGAAAGTGTAATTAAGGATAACTAAGCTCTTTGGAACAAAACCCACTATTATAACACTAGCATCTACACCAAAAGAGATTAAGAGGCACAAGAAGGAATGTCACGGAAGACACTACAGGAAGAGTCTTCTGAAAGTCAAGGAGGAAGGGATTAGAAGAGTCAGTACTCTAGACAGCCTCCAGCTGCTGTGAAGCCACCCTGCTGCTGGCACAGTTCTTGGAAATCAGTAGAGACTGTACCTCATACTTGGCCTCTGCAGACTCTCAGAATTTGTTAACCCGACTTTAAAAAGTTATTGTTGTTGTCTTCCTCCTCCTTGTGTTTTATTTTACTGAAGTATTCTTAGTAATACACAAGTTCTAGCTAAAGTCCAGGATGCTTCATCCCTGCACAGAGAACTACAGGCAACTAGGAATGCTGAGAGTGTGCAAAGTAGTCTTCCTGGGAGGAGCACATCAATTGTTTATCCAGTACCAATGGTCATCCCCCAAAATATACACACAAGTGCTGTATACTGTCTGAGAAGGCTATATTTATGTATTTGTATTATATTCATATATTCCCATGTGTGTGTGTCATTGCACTTAACAATAATAATGAAAAAAGAAGGCATGAATTTGAAAGATATCAATGAAGGGTCTATGGGAGGTTTTTGGGGGAGGAAAGAAAAGAAGAAATAGTGCAATTATCATTTTAAAAAATGAAAGAAATCATAAAAAATAAAAATAAAACACTCTGAGTTGCAATCTATATGTTTTTATCTTAAAATATGCTTTTTTGTTTTTTAAGACTTTGTTTTATAACCTAATCATCTTGTACTAATTCTGAAATACTTTATGATGGAGATTTAATTTAATAACTTTATTTTGTTTACTTTCTCTGCTATACTAGGAAAGTAATGTCCCAAAGTGCTTGAAATGTGTCTTTAAAAATGTGCTCTTTCAAAAAGTTTTTTTTTAAAGTATTCATTATTATCTTATGTGGATGAGTGCTACATGTATGTCTGTGCACCATGTATGATTAGTGTCAGCAGAATCGAGAAGAGGACATCAGAGATCCAAAACCTACACACAGTTGTATACTGCTGTTTTGGTGATAGGAATTGAGTCGGAAGAGGAGCCATTTCTCTTAACCACTGCATCATTTATAAAGCCTTCTAAAAGTTCACCTTTTAAATAATCTGTAATGATCAGTAAATATTATTTCTATGAATCTTAGAAGGAAATCAGTGAGCATCTTGAAGTCATGAAAGCACAAACAAACATACCAGAGGTGGTATCTCATGGCCAGGCTCCAAAGTTGAACATTGAATATTGTCGGAACATAACCTTATTAGCAACCTCTATCGAAGAATTGGCTTTACTTGCCAATTTACCAATATTTTCCCCAAGCAGAAAACTGTTCTGTTTCTTTTCTCATTAAAATAGAACACAACAACAACAAAGAAAAATCTTTGCTGTGGTTTTCAAACTCCAATCCTGTTAGCTATCCAGAATTCAAGATAAATGGAGTGTCCCTAGTGCATGCATTCACTGTTTGAAAGTCTGACTGAATACGAGACATCATTGTCTTAAACAGAAAGGATAACTTACACACATTGTGAGATGATGTGTCTTTGTCTAAAGAGCTGTCACTAGTTCTAAAATGGAAGAAAGACTATTAACACTTTAGTACTTATGGACTTTTTTCCTTGAGTCAGAAAATAGATAGAAACTTTAAATTAGCTTGAATGTTTGATATTTTAAAGTCTTTCCCCAGAACCTCATTTCAAAGCAGTGACTATGTAATGTGTCTCAGAGCTGGCTTTGTTCGTTTTAGGAAAACCGTGCTAGACAAAACATTTCTATAAGACTGGAGAGAACTTTTTAGAGAGTGCTTCTGTAACTACTCATAAATACATTTTCCTTACACACTCTATTTTCTCAAACAGAGTGGCACTAGAAAGAACTGTAGCTTTGGAAGATTAGTGAAGGAAATACATTAAGAGCATTTGCCACCTAACTTTCCAAGTGAGGACCTCTCATTTTACAACTGTATGTTTTGTTTTTTTTCTGCCTCTCAAGCCCAAGATAATTATTCTTATCTTATTTTGTGGTATAGCAGTATTTCTGAGTAAAAGTGAACTCCTCAGTTTTAACATTGGTTTCTTATCGAGACCACACACCCTTCCCCATCAGGTCTATTTTTCTCATGCTGGGCTCTGCATTTGGTGTGTGCTTTCATCTTATCGGGTTTCAACACACTGGTCAGTTAACTCCTTTATCAATGGGAACCTTACTGTTTTCCAGGCTGCTAGGTTCACTAGATGCCTTTCCTATTGTGTAAATTAAGTCAACAAATTAAGTCATAGTTATTTCCTAGAGGAAAGAATCAATTTACTTGTGTAAGTCCAAAGCTCATAATGACCTCACAATTAAAGAGCAAACTTAGACTATGGTTTATATAAATGATCACTACAGCCCACATGGCATTTCAAATGATGGCTTGTACTTCAAAGATATAAAGTGAAATGGCTTGATAGCGATCTATGTCAGTTCAACTTATGCCTCTTGACATTGGGATACTCTGCTGGTCTGTTAGGAAGCCCACTTTCAAGAGGCCATTATGAATTATTTTAATTCTAAGCTATTAAGCATTTTATCATATATTAACTCTTTCCATTTCATACTTGAATAGTCATTACTTATCAAATTTATAAAGCTTTAGATGTCCAGGATATGCAAATAATTTCATAGTTGAATTATCTCTTCTGAAAGAAGTCTGCTAAAGTCTGCTAGCATGTTTCAATTCTGTTTCAGGGTGTTCTGTGGGCCATAGCTCTGCGTGGTTTCAATTTAATCAAGAGAAGATGAGAGTGGGTGTTCTTTTCTTTCAACCACTCGGCTCATTCGTCATCTATCTTAGTCACTGTGTGGTTACTTAGGACACGGCATTAACGATAGCTGTCAAAAATAATCATGTGCAGATCAGAGAGCAAGAAAAGAATGTAAAGAAGCTAAAAACACTCCAGGAAACCAGATGAGAAAGTAACTGAGTCATTTAGATGCTAGGCTTGATGACACTGGTGGGTTCAAAGGTTAGTGGAAGTGAGAAGAATAAATGTGGGTGTCTCCAAGTAGTTTATTCTTGTTAAAGGGAGAAACAATGATAATAACATTACCAAACAAGCACACTAGAGACAGTTTTCTTAATTGTGGTGCTGACCCAGCAGTACACACAGAGTGGTCTTGCTGTTGGCATGAAATCCTTTCCTTTCAAATAACATTACCCCTTCTTGGTATTGTACATCTTAATTAAAACAGTTCCTGGAAATGCTGCCAACATCAGCATCTTCCCATTTTCATTGGATTTGCCTCAAAATATTGTCACACTGAAGACAAAACTTTCACCATGAATTTGGGGTAGACACATTCCTTCTTGAGTAGCCATAAATTGGCAGGCATAGCCTTGTAACTCAAATCTTGAGTATAAGTAATTATGACATGTTTCTATTTGTGGTGGAGTTGGACCTCTGTGCAAATTGGAAAAAAAATTGACTTCTGTAAAGGAACACATAATTTATTATTTCCCAAACAATACAGTTATGATTATTGACAGAGCACTCACACTGTATGAGGTGTTATGTTATCATCTAGTGATTAAATTATGCAGTGAATGTACAAAAGCTATACGTATATATTATACCATTTTAATTAAGGGGCTTGAGCATCCATGGAATTTTGTATCTATAAAGGTCATGGAGATAATTCTCTGGGTTACTAAGGGGTAAATAAGCATAAAAGTACTAGGGAAATGCTTGTGGTAATTATGAAGTATAAGAATCATAAGCATCATACAATTTTTATAACAATGCTTACATTTATAAGCTATTGCAGTGGTCCAATAATATTTGTAGAGAATAATCTTAGGTAACATAGGGGTTGTTGAGAGATTTGTGATATAGTATGTCTAAAGTACGCTTTCTAGATACTCTTCTAATATTGTACTTTAGAAGATTTACTCCATACCCTTTACCCTCCCTTTTCTCACTCTTCCTTCTCCTGTTAGTCTCTTTGTTCCTCTAAACCATTTTGCATCTGCTCGCATGTCAAATATATGTGATTTTTATATACCTATATAAAAACCTAACATCTACAAGTGAAAGAAAAGTGAATTTGTCTTTCTGACATTGATTTAATTTGATTAATATGATTATCGGCAGTTACATCCACTTTCCTGCAAGTGAAATAATTTCACGTTTCTTTCTAGCTGAAAAGAAAACTACACCACATGCATATATATTTTCATTATCCATCACTATGCTATTGGACACACGGGTTGGATCCATCACTTGACTATTGTGAAGAGTGCTGCAGTAAACACTGATGCCCAAGTATCTCTGTGATATGTTGAGTTGAATAGTTGGACATATAATAAATCTGCTTTTAGATTTTAAAGAAATATCATACTGTATTCAAATTTACAGCCCATCAGCAGTGTATGGAGAGTTCTCTTTTGTCTACACCATCACCTGACATTTGTTGCTACTTGCTGTTTTAATAATGTCTATTCTGACTTGGGTAAGATTAAAATCTCAATATAGTTTTGACTTAAGTTTCTCTGAAAGACAGTGAGATTGAACTCTTTATCCTAAGCTTACTGGAAACTTGCATTTCTCTTTGGAGAACTGTCCACTTTATTTTGGCTTTTATTGGTTGGGTTGCTATTTCTTGCATTTTTTAAAAATCTTTATATATTATAGATGTTAATCATCTCCTTTTCAACTATTGAGTAGGTTGCTCCATTACTCAATAACTGTTGGGTTTTGGAGATAAGTATTTTGTCTTGTTTCATAAGTTTCCATTTGTGCCTTCACGGTTTTCCTGAGTGATTGAACTGCTGTCCAGAAAGACTTATCTAGATAAGTATTTTAAAGTCTTTATTTTTTTCTTCTAAAAGTGCCAGATTCAGAGGTCTTTGATACATAGAGAGTTGATTTTTGTGTAGGGTGGAATAGATCTATTTTCACTCTTTTATATGTGAACGTTAAGAATTCCCAGCACCCTTGTTGCAGTGGCTTCTCTGTCTGTAGTATGTATTTTTGGTTTCTTTGTAAAAAGCCAGGTATTTATAGCTACGTAAGTTTAGATTTGGGTGTTCTGTTTCAGCATCCATTTAGGTGTCCATTTTTTGTGCTGATACCATAATATTTTTATTGCTATGACTCTGTAATATAATTTGGAATCAGGTATGATGAGACTTCCAACATCATTTTAATGTTTGGTATTGCTTTTGCTGCCTGGAACTTCAATGTTTTCATATTCACTTGAAGACTTATTTCTTTTTCTGTGAATAGTGTTCCTGAAATTTTTATGAAGATTCTATTGAATATTATGAAAATAGCAGCCTTATCCAAAACAATTCTTTCAATACAAAAGTATTTGGCTTTGTATGTTATTTATATTCTTGGCTTAGATATTTAATTCCTTTCTTTCATGATTTTTCTATGTTTTATTGTTTTCCTTTTTGTCAATTTATAATTTTATTCCACCATGGCCACATAGAATATAAAACATTTAAAAATTTCATTTTGGATTTGATATGTGTGTTTTTATATAATCTATATTAGAGAATGATCTATTGGCTTCTGATACAAATGTGTATTCTGGTTTTGGTATGAGAGTAACTGCAGCTTCATAAAAGGAATTTGGCAATGACTTCTCTGTTTCTATATTGTGAAATACATTAAGGAGTATAGGTATTAGGTCTTCTTGGAAGTTCTGGTAGAATTCTGCATTGAAGCCGTCTGGACCTGGGCTTTTTTTGGTGGGGAGGTTTTTTATAACAACTTCTAATTCTTCGCGACTAACAGGTCTATTTAGATTGTTCACCTGGTCCTGGTTTAACTTTGGTATATGGTACTTATCTAAAAAAGTGTCCATTTCTTTTACATTTTCCAATTTTGTGGCATACAGATTTTTGTAGTAAGATCTAATGATTCTCTGAATTTCGTCTGTGTCTGTGGTTATGTCTCCCTTTTCGTTTCTGATTTTGTTAATTTGTGTATTCTCTCTCCGCCGTTTGATTAGTTTGGATAGGGGTTTATCAATCTTATTGATTTTCTCTAAGAACCAGCTTGTTGTTTCATTGATTCTTTGGATTGTTTTCTGTGTTTCTATTTTGTTGATTTCAGCCCTCAATTTGATTATTTCCAGTCTTCTACTTCTCCTAGGTGAGTCTGCTTCTTTTTTTTCTAAAGCTTTCAGGTGGGCTATTAGGTCTCCAATATGTGCTTTCTCCATTTTCTTTAAGTGGGCACTTAATGCTATGAACTTTCCTCTTAGCACTGCTTTCATAGTGTCCCATAGGTTTGAGTATGTTGAGTCTTTGTTTTCATTGAATTCAAGAAAGACTTTAATTTCTTTCTTGATTTCTTCCTTGATCCAGGTGTGGTTCAGTAGTTGACTGTCCAGTTTCCATGAGTTCATAGGCTTTCTGGGGATAGCATTGTTGTTGATCAAACCACACAAAGACACAACCAAGAAAAAGAACTACAGGCCAATCTCACTCATGAACATCGACGCAAAAATACTCAATAAAATACTGGCAAACCGTATCCAAGAACACATTAGAAAAATTATCCATTATGATCAAGTAGGCTTTATCCCAGAGATGCAGGGCTGATTCAACATACACAAATCTATCAATGTAATCCATCATATAAATAAACTGAAAGAAAAAAAACCATATGATCATTTCATTAGATGCTGAAAAAGCATTTGACAAAATTCAACATCCCTTTATGATAAAGGTCTTAGAGAGATTAGGAATACAAGGGTCGTACCTAAGTATAATAAAAGCTATTTATAGCAAGCCGTCAGCTAACATCAAATTAAATGGAGAGAAACTCAAAGCTATTCCACTAAAATCAGGAACACGACAAGGATGTCCACTCTCTCCATACCTCTTTAATATAGTGCTTGAAATTCTAGCAATAGCAATAAGACAACATAAAGGGATCAAAGGGATTCAAATTGGAAAGGAAGAAGTTAAACTTTCATTATTTGCAGATGATATGATAGTGTACATAAGCGACCCCAAAAACTCTAGCAAAGAACTCCTTCAGCTGATAAACACCTTTAGTAGCGTTGCAGGATACAAGATCAATTCCAAAAAATCAGTTGCCCTCCTATACACAAAGGATAAGGAAGCAGAGATGGAAATCAGAGAAGCATCACCTTTCACGATAGCCACAAATAGCATAAAATATCTTGGGGTAACTCTAACCAAGGAAGTGAAGGATCTATTTGACAAGAACTTTAAGTCTATGAAGAAAGAAATTGAGGAGGATACCAGAAAATGGAAGGATCTCCCTTGCTCTTGGATTGGGAGGATCAACATAGTAAAAATGGCAATTCTACCAAGGGCAATTTATAGATTCAATGTAATCCCCATTAAAATCCCATCAAAATTCTTCACAGATCTTGAGAGGACAATAATCAACTTTATATGGAAAAACAAAAAACCCAGGATAGCCAAAACAATCTTATATAATAAAGGATCGTCTGGAGGCATTACCATCCCTGACCTCAAACTCTATTACAGAGCCTCAGTATTGAAAACAGCTTGGTATTGGCATAAAAACAGAGAAGTCGATCAATGGAACCGAGTAGAAGACCCTGATTTTAACCCACAAACCTATGAACACCTAATTTTTGATAAAGGAGCTAAAAGTATTCAATGGAAAAAAGAGAGCATCTTCAACAAATGGTGCTGGCAGAACTTGTTGTCAACCTGTAGAAGAATGAAAATAGATCCATATCTATCACCATGCACAAAACTCAAGTCCAAATGGGTTAAAGACCTCAATATTAGTCTGAACACACTGAACCTGATAGAAGAAAAAGTGGGAAGTACTCTACAACATATGGGTACAGGAGATCACTTCCTACGTTTATCCCCAGCAGCACAGACATTAAGGACAACATTGAATAAATGGGACCTCCTGAAACTGAGTAGCTTCTGTAAAGCAAAGGACACTGTCACTAAGACAAAAAGGCAACCCACTGACTGGGAGAAGATCTTCACCAACCCTGCAACAAAGGTCTGATCTCCAAAATATATAAAGAACTCAAGAAACTAGACTTTAAAATGCTAATTAACCCAATAAAAAATGGGGCACTGAACTGAACAGAGAATTCTCAACAGAAGAAATGCAAATGGCCAAAAGACACTTAAGGTCATGCTCAACCTCCTTAGCGATATGGGAAATGCAAATTAAAACAACTTAGAGATACCATCTTACACCTGTCAGAATGGCTAAAATCAAAAACACCAATGATAGCCTTTGCTGGAGAGGTTGTGGAGAAAGGGGCACACTCATTCATTGCTGGTGGGAATGCAAACTTGTGCAACCACTTTGGAAATCAGTGTGGCGATTTCTCAGGAAATTTGGGATCAACCTACCCCAAGATCCAGTAATACTACTATTGGGAATATACCCAAGAGATGCTCCATCAAATGACAAAAGTATCTGTTCAACTATGTTCATAGCAGCATTGTTTGTAATAGCCAAAACCTGGAAACAACCTAGATGCCCTTCAATGGAGGAATGGATGAAGAAAGTATGGAATATATACATATTAGAGTACTACTCAGCGGTAAAAAACAATGACTTCTCGAATTTTGCGTGCAAATGGATGGAAATAGAAAACACTATCCTGAGTGAGGTATCCCAGACCCAAAAAGAGGAACATGGGATGTACTCAGTCATAATCGGTTTCTAGCCATAAATAAAGGACATTGAGCATATAATTTGTGATCCTAGAGAAGCTAAATAAGAAAGTGAACCCAAAGAAAATCGTAGTCATCTGCCTGGAGAGGGGAAGTAGACAAGATTGCAGGGCAAAAACTGGGAACTTGCGGGTGAGGTGGCATGGGGCAAAGGGGAAATGGGATGAGAAACATGAGAAGGGGAGGATGGGAGGAGCTCGGGTGATTGGGATGGTTGGGATATAGGAAGGGTGGATACGGGAGCAGCGAAGTATATATCCTATCTAAGGGAGCCATCCTAGGGTTGGCAAGAAACTTGACTCTAGAGGGGTTAGCAGGTGTCCAGGGAGATGTCCCCAGCTGGTACCTTGGGCAACTGAGGAGAGGGAACCTGAAATGACCCTATCCTATACTGATGAATATCTTGCATATCACCTTAGAACCTTCATCTGGCGATGGATCGAGGTAGAGACAGAGTCTCAGTTTGAAGCAACGCTCTGAGCTCTTAAGGTCCAAATAAGGAGCAGAAGGAGGGAGATCATGAGCAAGGAAACCAGGACCACAAGGGATGCACCCACCCACTGTGACAGTGGAACTGATTTATTGTGAGCTCACCAAGACCAGCTGGTCTGGGACTGAATAAGCATGGGTTGAAACTGGACTCTCTGAGCATGGCGGACAATGAAGGGTGATGAGAAGCCAAGGACAATGGCAGTAGGTTTCGATCCTAATACATGAACTGGCTTTGTGGGTGCTTAGCCTGTTTAGACGCTCACCTTCCTGGACATAGAAAGAAGACCTTCGTCTTCCCGCAGGGCAGAGAATTTGGACTGCTCTTCAGTATCGAGAGGGAGGGGGAATGGTGTGGGGGGAGGAGAAGAGGAGTGGGGATAGGGGGAGGGGACTGGGGGAGGGGGCAATATTTGGGAGGAGGGGAGGGAAATGGGAAACGGGGAGCAGGTGGAAATTTTAATTAAAAAAATTAAATAAATAAAATTAAAAAAAAAAAAGAAAGTGAACCCAAAGAAAATCGTATAGTCATCCACCTGGAGAGGGGAAGTAGACAAGATTGCAGGGCAAAAACTGGGAACTTGCGGGTGAGGTGGCATGGGGCAAAGGGGAAATGGGATGAGAAACATGAGAAGGGGAGGATGGGAGGAGCTTGGGTGATTGGGATGGTTGGGATATAGGAAGGGTGGATACAGGAACAGCGAAGTATATATCCTAACTAAGGGAGCCATCTTAGGGTTGGCAAGAGACTTGACTCTAGAGGGGTTCGCAGGTGTCCAGGGAGATGTCCCCAGCTGGTACCTTGGGCAACTGAGGAGAGGGAACCTGAAATGACCCTATCCTATACTGATGAATATCTTACATATCACCTTAGAACCTTCATCTGGCGATGGATCGAGGTAGAGACAGAGACTCAATTTGGAGCAATGGTCTGAGCTCTTAAGGTCCCAATGAGGAGCAGAAGGAGGGAGAACATGAGCAAGGAAATCAGGACCACGAGGGGTGCACCCACCCTCTATGACAGTGGAACTGATTTATTGTGAGCCCACCAAGGCCAGCTGGTCTGGGACTGAATAAGCATGGGTTGAAATTGGACTCTCTGAGCATGGCGGACAATGAAGGGTGATGAGAAGCCAATGACAATGGCACTAGGTTTCGATCCTAATACATGAACTGGCTTTGTGGGAGCTTAGCCTGTTTAGACGCTCACCTTCCTGGACTTAGATAGAAGACCTTCGTCTTCCCGCAGGGCAGAGAATTTGGACTGCTCTTCAGTATCGAGAGGGAGGGGGAATGGTGTGGGGGGTGGAGAAGAGGAGTGGGGATAGGGTGAGGAGAGTGGGGGGAGGGGGCAATATTTGGGAGGAGGGGAGGGAAATGGGAAACAGGGAGCAGGTGGAAATATTAATTAAAAAAGAATAAAAAAAATAAAAAAAACACAAATGTGTATTCTGTAGTATTTGGATGAAATGTTCTATTTGTATTAGCTCTATTTGATCTATGATGTTATTTAACTCTGTTTCTCTGATGATTTTTGTTAGAATGACCTGTCTATTGCTGAGATTGGGTTTCCTAAGTCACCTACTATTATTGTATTGTCATTAGTCTTCTACTTTATATATAGTACAATTTGTATTATAAATTGGGTAGAACTAAGTTTGTTGAATGTATGTTTAAGAACTTTAACCTTCTCTTTATGGATTGTTCCTTAATATAAAATGCCATTTCTTATTCTTTTTTTTCTTGTATTGTTTTAAAGTCAAACTTGCTAGATCTGCAATAATGGTCTAAGTTTTCATTTGCTTGGAATACCATTTTCCATTCTTTTACCTTTTTCTTTCTCAGAAAAATGTTTTTTTTTTTTTTGGAGGCAACAAAGGAATTAATTTTATTTTTACAAATTTATAATCTACAAATCTGTTCCTTTTGATTAGAAATGAGAATATTAATATTTTGAGTTACTACTAGAAGCATATGTTAATTTCTACCACCATTTGCAGTGTTTGGTATTTTCCTAAGCCTTATTTCTTAACTACGATCTAGCATGATATAATCTCTCCAGTAGCCTTATTGATATGTTTTTCTTTCTCTTTATTAAAAGGATTCCTTCAAATATCTTATATTCCCCTGGTTTAAAGATCATAAGTTTGTTACCTTATTTTTATCATAGTCTTCTTTTGTTCTTCTGCTATAAAAGATATTTTTGTTGGGTATCATAGTTTCGTTTGGTTTGGCAGTTGTCTTCTGAATTCAAATATGTATTTTTTTTAAAAAAAAAATGATTTTATTGATAGAACATCCCCATTGTCTCAGTGTGTGGGTGCACCCCTCGCGGTCCTGAGTTCCTTGCTGGTGCTCTGTCTCCTGCTCTTGATTTGGACCTTGAGATTTCAGTCCGGTGCTCCAATCTGGGTCTTTGTCTCTGTCTCCTTTCATCCCCTAAATGTTTTTCTTTGGCCAGCTGGCCTGGGTCTGAAAAAGCATGGGATAAAACCGGACTTGCTGAACATAACGGACAATGAGGACTACTGAGAACTCAAGAACAATGGCAATGGGTTTTTGATCCTACTGCACGTACTGGCTTTGTGGGAGCCTAGGCAGTTTGAATGCTCACCTTACTAGACCTGGATGGAGGTGGGTGGTCCTTGGTCTTCCCACAGGGCAGGGAACCCGGATTACTCTTAGGGATGATGAGGGAGGGGGACTTGATTGGGGAGGGGGAGGGAAATGGGAGGTGGTGGCTGGGAGAAGGCAGAAATCTTTAATAAATAAAAAAATAAATTTTAAAAAAATGATTTTATTGACATAGATTCTTCTCTCATACAGTTTCCTCTCCCAGTGCCCTCCCCCCCACTTCCCCACTTCCCTGGATTTATTCTTCCTCTATCTCCCATCAGAAAAGAGCAGGCATCCAAGAGACAACAATAAAACACAGCAAAACAAAATACAATAAGGCAAAGGAAGAGCTTTTACACTAAAAATGGACAAGGCAACCTAACAGACAGAAAAGACCCCATGAGTAGTCCAAGAGTCGTGATACACGTGTTCCTACATTTAGGAGTTCCACACAAACACTATGCTAAAAGTTATAACATATATGTAGAGGAATTGGTGCAGATCCATGTAAACCTCATGCTAGCCACTCAGTTTCTCTGAACCCATATGTACCCTGCTTAGTTGATTTAGTGGGTCCTATTCTCTTGGTGTCCTCTACCCTCCCTTACTCATAAAAACCTTCCATTCCTCTTCTGGGAGATTCTCTGACTTTGAGGGGGAGAGACCTGATAGGGACCTCCAGTCCTCATCGATTTCAACCTTATACAGAAAATCTGATGGTTTCTGGGGAACTACTGGTCCTTATTCAGTGATGGAAGCCTGAAAATACTGGTTCTATGTGACGAAATCAGCAGCCACAACAGCAAGAGGATCAATCAAGTTGAAATGTTGAGTAGTCTCAATGGAATAGAGGTGTTATCATTTTTTTTCCTGCTAGACTGATAGGCAGGGAATAAGGCTCAATCCCTAGTACTTCTCTGGGACTAGAATACCATTGACAAAAATAATCACTATCCACTTGTAATTAGAAACTTAAAGAAATAGCCATACACCAGTCAATTTTTAAACACCAATCATTTTAGAAAGAAAAGAATGCATACTATCTCACTTAGATAATAGTAACTGTGGGCATAAGTGGATAGGAAAAATTACATGCAAGGATAAACAATTACTTCTGTGTTGATACAGAAGCTTAGTGGAGGAACGTCTGCACTGTTTTCTACAGTGGCTGTATCACTCCCACCAAAAGTGAATAAGTATTTCCCTTTTCTAATCCAGGCCATCATTTATTATCACTTGTATTTTGGGATCTTATTCATTTTGAGTGGGATGACATAAAATCTCAAAGTAGTTTTATTCTGCATTACCATGATAACTGAAGATAGAGAATATTTAAAATGATGTTTCTCAACCACTTATAATTTGTCATTTGAGAACTATTTGTTTATTTCCATGCCCTACTCTTAGTTGGGTTATTTATCTTCTTGATGTTTGGTTTATTTTGTTTTTTTGTTTTTTTTTGTATAGTCTAGATACTGATACTTTGTCAGATGTATATCTGGTAAAGATTTTTTTTCCTGTTTTGTAGGTTACCTTTTCGGTTGATTGATGGTGTCCTTTGATGTACAGAAGCTTTTTGGTTTCATGAGATCTCATTTTTCAGTTGCTTGTCTTGATGCCTGTGTTATTGAGATCCTATTCAGAAAGTCCATTAATACGCCTATCAATTCAAGTGTATTTCCTAATCTTTCTTCTATCAAATTCAAGTTATCATGACTTACACTGAGATCCATGATCCATTTGAAATTGGGTTTTTGCTACTGCAGAAGCTCCCTAAAGTATAAGCACATATAAAAAAGGATAGTGTCACTCTATAATGGGAAAAATTTTCTAATAGACACCACAAGCTAACAGAGGAAATCCTAACGTCAGGAATTTGGTTACATTATTTTGGAGGTGTTGGCTAGGAAGGTCCCATAGATCTCCAAGTATCACACACACTAGCCACAGCTCTTAGTTGCTCTCCAGAATTTGACAGTGAGATCCTCTTGTAGAAGACACACAACATACCTGATCCAATGAATGAGGTGAAGTGAACTATTGAGCTGGAAGCTTCCACCTTACAAGCTGTCTTTCAGAGTGCTGGGAGGAGGAAAGTAATCACTAATCTTACCCTGTAAGCTACAATAACTGATGGCTGAGCAAGTCATGCCTACTATTGCAACACTGGTATGACTATTGCAAGACATGCCTACTATTGCAACACTGGTATGACTATTGCAAGACATGCCTACTATTGCAACACTGGTATGACTATTGCAAGAAATGCCTACTATTGCAACACTGGTATGACTATTGCAGGACATGCCTACTATTGCAACACTGGTATGACTATTGCAGGAACGGCTAACTAATTTCTGAATGCTTTTAAGACCTTCTCCATAAGACCAACCCCATACAAGTCATCGTCACTGGGGCCAAGATGCTGTATCTAGACATGTTAAAAGTCCTAGGTTGTGGTGGGGGCTTTCGACTATTATCTACTATTACTCTGTTTGCTGGTTAGGTTTTCTCAATGTGATATATAGGGAACAGAGAATAGGGAATGCTAGTAGAGGAATTGTTTCCATAAAATTGGCCTGGAATGCATTTTCTTGGTTGATTAGTGATGTGGCATGGTCCAGTCCACTCTGGTCAGTACCACCCCTTGGCAGATGGTCCTGGCTTGTGTAAGAAAGCAATCTGAACAAGCCATAGAGAACAGACTTGCAATGAGCATTCCTCCATGGTCTCTGCTTCAGTTTTAACCTATCTCTCAAGGTGGCTTGCTGTAACTAGTGACTTACAGACAATAACATAACTGGAAGAGACAATAGAAGCAGAGACACTAGGGAAGGAACCGACTTGCTATGGAACAGAGAGCCAGCTTTTGGAAAAATCAACAAAAAGCTCTACACATATTTAACTTTCTATCAAACTATCAAAGAAACTGTGCAGTTTTCTATGCAGGATGTTAGTTTTTTTTTTTTTAAAGAAGTTGTAACAAAGAGCCACAGTGTGTCAGAAAGCAGAAGATTTGGAATATCTTAGAGTTTTACAAGCTAGAGGTCCAAAACCAAGATGCTAGTAGGGCCATGTTCCCCCCAAAGCCTCTAGGTAGAATCAGTTGCTTCTTCCTTGACTGTAGGTGCATTAGTGCAGCTTCTGCTTCTGCTGCTCCATATTCATGCCTTTACATCATCTTCTATCTTATAAGCATGCTAGCTTGAGTCAAATTAAGATCCAAGACAACTTCAGTATATGACATCATCTTAAGTAATTACATAGGAAGTGACCCTATTTAGAGGTAAGGTCATGTTTGGAGGTACTGAGGAGCAAGCAATTCAACCTCTGTTTTCTTGGAGAGGACAATGTACAGACTTTAGCTTATAACATGTGAATCAAAAGCCCTTGAAAATCCAAAAGTGACCAGTAAAGTGCATTCCTCTGGGCTGCCTTAAGTTGCTGCCCCTGTCATTCATCCTGTTATCTTAATTGATAGGGAAGAGTTTTGCAACCAGAAACACAGGAAAGAAGTTCTTGGGTTGTTTCTCACTTTCTCCCCAAAGTAGGTTATCATCTTTAGGTAGAGAATGATAGCCCTCCTTCTGCTGTCATCATTGTCCATTGTTCCCTGGTACACACAATGTGAGCCTGGCTGGTTTCACAGTCCTTGCTCACTGGCTGGGCAGAGGGGGTCACAACGGCTAATGGAAGCACAGTGCAGCTCTCTATAATTTGTTTAGCTAAACTGTATTAGTCATGCTGAAAGTTGTATCATCAAAGTCAAATACAGGAAGCTGGAGCAGACGTACTCTATTTTAAAAAAATTAAAGCATTTTTAAAAATAAACTTGACTTATTGATTAGCTAATTTTCTAAGCAAGAGGCTCATTCCCTTTAATCCTCAGCGTTTCTGCCTATGGGTCATACTGTTCCAAATAAGATTAACACACACACACACACACACACACCTTGTGTTAGGTTTGTTTATAAATATAATTTTTGCATTTGGGATCAACTATTCTTCCATTTCTGTAGTAACCACTCATTTGATTTGATTCTTGACCCATTCATCCTTTTTGAGGAGTGGGGCCTTAAGGGTTTCTTTTCTCCCCATAACTACTTGTGTTTGCTTGTCTATAACACATCTGGAAAGCACTGTGACCTTTCTCAACAATTCAGTGAACATTACTGGATGACTCACATTTTTGCCATTTGAAACATATTAGTGAGTTAGGTTCCTTTATGTCAGAGGTTTTTGATAGTAACACATGAAGTTTTATAGAGACTATTACTCATATGTCCAGGACATAGGTGATTTAAAGTCCTTCAAGTATGGTATCAGTTAATGATCTGACTTGAAAGCTGTTTCTAAACACTGCTATTTGGTCATAGACTGCATGTCATGCTGTTGACTGGTACTGTCTGTGGGGTCATGTGCAGAGTTCAGATTCTAAGTTGAATAGTCTGGGAGGAGCAAGCAGACAGTCTCTTCTTAGCTTACATTTAAAAGTGAAATAGCTTACTCTTTGCCCTTAATTAATCCCCTCCTACAAAAAGGTCTTGTGAGACTTTTGAGTTGGTTAGAATTTCTCATATTACAACAGCAGAGAGAAACTCTATCTCAGATAAACCATCCCATAGGTAAATGCTTTAGGTTCAATGGATTCAGTATATGCTAAACAGGAAATAAAATTATCATAAGGGTTATGTTCTCTCATCTACCATTTAACCAAAATCACTAAATTAGAAAACCAATCACTTTATCATTGCTTCTGGAATTTATTTGGGATAAAGCAATTATTTAGTAGATTCCACACTGCCATGCAAATTCATGGCATTTACAAATGGATCAGATAGTGTAACATCACTTCCTTCTCATCCAGAAAATAAGATAAAGGCTAACACCCAAAATAAATGTTCTAGAAACAGATCTTGCATCATTCCAGTGTCCTAATTCAATGTGTAATGCCAGTATATATGGCCTTCCCCATCCCTGCAAAACCCGTAGCACACTGGAACTACACCTCCTGTGAGATGTCTTCATGATAAATGAGCTAATGACTATGAAGCACTCATAGATCCTTGAGCAAGACGCCATCTAATTACAAAGTGTAGTCTCATTACTCAATGAAAGGTATTCGCCCCATTTTTTTTATTATCCCACCTATTTCCTTTCTACCCTCTTCCTGGTGGTTAACATTGTAGAGAGAATGCAGATTATAAAAAAAAGACAACAACAACAAAAGAGAGTGGAAGGGATGCGAAGGGTCATGAGAGCTTAATAATTTTAAGTCACAGGGCATTGCACATGCCCAGAAAAGCCTAGATCACTTCCAAATTCAAGGACTAATAAAAATTGGAAGCACTCCAGTAATTTTCAATTGCTTTGCACATTGAAGAGTGATTTCAAATCATTGAAGTGATTCAATTTTTCTATATATGCACGTCAATTTAGAAGTGAGTCAGACAGACAACATCACAACATAGAAGCGTAAAATATTGAGTTAATGTTTTCAAAGTTAGGAATTAGACTTAAAAATAACTGGAACAAATGAGATCAAATCCTCCCCAGAGTGGACAGGGACACTAAGTTGAAGGAGCCTGGTGAATTTCTGGACACATATTTTAAGGCCTCTTCTCATGTTTTGCTGTTCTCATTTTGAAAATACCAATACTCACAGGCTCTATTGCTAATTAAGCAAATACTATATGTTAGTTTTAACATTTCCTAGAATAGCTTTAAATATTGTATAATTATTTCTATCTGAGCATTCAATACTTATGAGGGTGAGTGCAAATATAATAGTCACAAAATGAAATCCAAATATGTAATGAGAGTTTTTCTATATTCCTATAAAATGAGAAAAATAAAATAAATGAAGTTAATTATATACATAATTTATGTAATTTAATATACCTAGATTATTACAATTTACATTTGTAATTAATATACAATATTATTGAGATATTTCACATTTGTGTTTGGTAGTAAAGTCTTCAAAATTCGGCACATGTTTTACAGTAACAATTTGGAGACATTGTACTTAAAGTGTTCTATAGCTGTAATTGGCTAGTGGCTATAGACTAGAGACATTTAAGAAACATATACTGTGGAGGGACTCACACAACCCCACAATTCCTTGAGGATATAGAGGCAATTAATGGTCATTGTGGGAGAGAAATATTTCTTCAGTGGTTCGACCACTTGTCATTTACTTTGGGTTTTATAAATAATCCCTTGCTGCATTCCTTTGAACAACCACAATTAAATTTATTGGTGTACTCCCAAAATAGGAGAAATAGAAGGGCCATTTGGGAGGAGGAAGGGATGAGGAGGAGTGGGAGAGGACAAAAGAATAACAGGGTGAATATGATCAAAATGCATTACGTATATGCATAAAATTGCACTAATAAAACTCATTATCCTGTACACTTATTATATTGTAAGAAAAAACTTTAAAAAGAATTAACTGTGTTTTCTCCTTTGTGTACTCAGGGTGAACAGTTGTTATAACTTAGCTCTCTCATTTTATTTTCCTATTTTTTCCTTTCCTTTCCTTTCCTTTCCTTTCCTTTCCTTTCCTTTCCTTTCCTTTCCTCTTTTCTTCTTCTTCTTCCTCTTCTTCTTCTTCTTCTTCTTCTTCTTCTTCTTCTTCTTCTTCTTCTTCTTCTTCTTCTTCTTCTTCTTCTCTCTTTCTTCTTCTTCCCTCTTTCTTCTCTCTTCCCCCCTCTCTCTTTTTCTCTGTTTCTCTCTCTCTGAGACTACTATAGTCAATAGTACATGTTTATTAGCATAAAAACCTAAACCAAACAACCTAGTGATCATTCTTGAGACACATTCAGTCTGACAACACATATTCTACCCAAGCTGCACATGGCTGAGATGGAAGGCTGACATATGGAGTTTCCTGAAGGACTGAGGCTGGATTTCAGCATCTATGCATTATGCATTAAATTTGAATATGACCGTGGGAATTATCTCTCTCTATTAGCTATAACAGAAAGAAGAAGAGAACATGAGAATAACACTATGCGTTTAAATTGGTAAAAGTTTATTACAGCTACCCTCTCTCTCAGAGCTTCATTTTCCCAGAAAAAACCCCGACCCATTCTTTGTTCCTAGCTCAAGTCCCTTCTGGAAAAGTGTCCTGTGCTCTGGGGACAGAGTGTTTAGAGGCTGTGAGGCCAGAATGTCAGGATATGGCTAAATGTAAAAGAGGAGTCACCACACAGTAGACGTATTGTCGGGAAAGCAAATGTTTTACATGACTCAGAGCAAAGGAAGGATGTGTAAGGCCACGGCTGACAGTTTGATTGATGGTGAGAGATGGCAAAGGAGAGTTGCACTTAAAATTCTCCCTTTGAACATTCCTCAGCTGAAGGGCTTCACAGAACCACACTGCATTGTTCTTTCGTTGTTAGGCCTTGATTACTTATTTCTCTAATTTGCAAAGAAGTACACATCCTTTTCTTTTTAAAAACCAAACCTTTAAAAAAATCAGCAAAAAGAGATTGGTCTTAGATTCTATGGTGATCTTTGTTTTTCCCAATTGGAAGAAATTATAATTCATACTTTAAGATATTTCTCTTTTAGTCTTTTCTTTATGAATTTTACATAAATTAGATCACATTATGGCTTCTTGCTTTTACATTTTAATATCAGCATTTTCCTATATCTCTTAAAAATCCCTTAAACCACAGTGAACTTTCCTGTGGAAAAAATGCTTTTTCCACCATAGTTGATGCTGCGATGGATGTCATTTATGTCAATGTCTTTATATTTTAAGTTGTTCACTTAAAATAGATTTCAAAAGAAATTGCTGGGTCAAAAAATGTAAGCGTATGGGGAGATGGATCAGCGAGTAAGAGCACTGCTTGCTCTTCCATAGGTCCTGAGTTCAATTCCCAGCAACCTCGTGGTGTCTCACAACCATCTGTAATTAGATCTAGTGCCCTCTTCTGGCATGCAGGCAGAACACTGTACACATAATAAATAAATAAATAAAAATAAATATTTAAAAAGTATAAACTTTTAAAAGATTTGGGAGACACATTGCTAAGCTTTCTGTTTTTAAAGGACTATTGACCTTCTAATAATGTTCTGATGAACACTGCAAGATCAAATGCTTTCATTTCTAGCCTGGTTTGAAAATGATTATTGATTTTGGTGATTTTGCAACCAGCTTAGGGGTAGTAGTCTGTATATCTATATGCCATTGTCAATAATCTGATGTGATAATCCAGTCCAAAAGCATTCTGCCTAAGCATCCTATTACACATAAAAGGAGGAAAACCTTTGAAATTATAATTTATTACTGATTTAATTTTCAAATCAAGTATTAAAAATACGGGGAAAGAACTCCTTCAGGTAGAGTCTATAGACTTAAACTATGATATTCTGCACTCTATTACCTGGAAAACTAATTATATTTTAAAATTTTCAGTCTCCTTATTCAGTAAGAATTCCCAAATAACTTTTTAACCACCTTATACTTCATATTTTCTCATTTCATCCTCACAATGACTCTGTGTGGAAGAGACTGTTGCCAGTTCCTGAGCTGGTTGGTTTTAATTGTCCACTTGTCACAGCCTGGGATCTCCTGGACAGAGAACCAGTTAAGGAATTATCTAGATCAGGCTGGGCTTTGGACATGCCTGTGAGGATGTCTTGATCGTTGATTGTTGTAGGAAGACAGGGCCCATTGTAGACAACACCATTGTCTAGGTAGGTATTTCCTGAGCCATATCAGAAAGGGGAAAGCTAGCTGAGAGCAATAAGGCAGCTTGAGTATGGTACTTTCTTATGCTCTGGACTATGGATGTGGTATGACCAGTTATCTCATGTTCTGCCTACGTGACTTCTCTGCAATGAAAGACTGCAACATAGAATGATATGCTAAAATAAGGGTTTTTTTTTTGTAAGTTGTTTTGATCAGGGTTTTTTTTTATAAACAACAGCAACAGAAATGAAATTAGAACAGCCCCTTTTTGTTCTCACGAACCTAAGCCTGTGTGTGTGTGTTTATTATTAAAAATTTTCACCTCCTCCCCTTCTCCCATTTCCCTCCCCCATCCCCCCACTTCCCCTACCCTTCCCTCTTAAGTCCAAAGAGCAGTCAGGGTTCGCTGCCCTGTGGGAAGTCCAAGGTCCTCCCCCCTCCATCCAGGTCTGCGAAGGTGCACATCCAAACAGACTAGGCAGGCTCCCACAAAGCCAGTACATGCAGTAGGATCAAAACTCAGTTCCAATGTCCTTGGCTTATCAGTCAGCACGCATTGTCCACCACATTTAGGGAGTCTGGTTTGATCACACGCTCCATCAGTCCCAGTTCAGCTGGCCTTGGTGAGCTCCCATTAGATCAGCCCCAACATCTCAGTGGGTGGGTGCACCCCTCGCGGTCCTGACTTCCTTGCTCATGTTCTCCCTCCTGCTGTTCCTCATTTAGACCTTGGGAGCTCAGTCCGGTGCTTCACTGTGGGTCTCTGTCTCTATCTCCATCCTTCGCCAAATGAAGTTTCTATGGTGATATGCAAGATATCAGTATGGCAATAGGATAGGGCCATTTCAGGCTCCCTGTCGTCAGCTGCCCAAGGAACTAGCTAGGGATATCTCCTTGGACACCTGGGAACCCCTCTAGAGTCAAGTCTCTTGCCAAGCCTAAAATGGCTCCCTTAATTAAGATATATACTTCCCTGCTCCCATATCTACCCTTCCTCCATCCCAACCCTCCCATTCCCCCAAGCTCTCGTCATCCTCCCCTTCTCACTTTTCTCTCCTCATCTCCTCTTACCCCCACCCCACCCCCACCCCCAAGTTCCCATTTTTGCCCGGCAATCTTGTCTACTTCCCCTATCCAGGCGGATGACTATACATTTTTCTTTGGGTTCACCTTCTTATTTAGCTTCTCTAGGATCACGATTATAGGATCAATGTCCTTTATTTATGGCTAGAAACCACTTATGAGTGAGTACATACCATTTTCATCTTTTTGGGTCTGGGTTACCTCACTCAAAATGGTGTTTTCTATTTCCATCCATTTGTATGCAAAATTCAAGATATCATTTTTTTTTTTACCACTGAATAGTACTCTAATGCGTATATATTTCACATTTTCTTTATCCATTCTTCCATGGAGGGGCATCTAGGTTGTTTCCAGGTTCTGGCTATTACAAACAATGCTGCTATGAACATAGTTGAACAAATGCTTTTGTAATATAATAGTTGGGTATATTCCCAAGAGTGGTATTGCTGGATCTTGGGGTAGGTTGATCCCGAATTTCCTGAGAAACTGCCACACTGACTTCAAAGTGGTTGCACAAGTTTGCATTCCTACCAGCAATGGATGAGTGTGCCCCTTACTCCACATCCTCTCCAGCAAAGGCTATCATTGGTGTTTTTGATTTTAGCCATTCTGACAGGTGTAAGATGGTATCTCAAAGTTGTTTTGATTTGTATTTTCCTGTTCGCTAAGGAGGTTGAGCATGACCTTAGTGTCTTTTGGCTGTTTGAACTTCTTCTGTTGAGAATTCTCTGTTCAGTTCAGTGGCCCATTTTTTAATTGAGTTAATTAACATTTTAAAGTCTAGTTTCTTGAGTTTTTTATATATTTTGGAGACCAGACCTTTGTCCGTTGCGGGGTTGGTGAAGATCTTCTCCCAGTCAGTAGGTTGCCTTTTTGTCTTAATGACAGTGTCCTTTGCTTTACAGAAGTTTCTCAGTTTTAAGAGGTCCCATTTATTCAATGTTGCCCTTATTGTCTGTGCTACTGGGGTTATCCGGGTCTATTAACCCACAAACCTATGAACACCTGATTTTTGACAAAGGAGCTAAAAGTATACAATAGAAGAAAGAAAGCATCTTCAACAAATGGTGCTGGCATAACTGGATGTCAACTTGTAGAAGAATGAATATAGATCCATATCTATCACCATGCACAAAACTCAAGTCCAAATGGATTAAAGACCTCAATATTAATCTGAACACGCTGAACCTGATAGAAGAGAAAGTGGGAAGTAGTCCACAACACGTGGGCACAGGAGACCACTTCCTACGAACTTAAGCCTTTAACGTGTCATTCAAGGTGCAATGCAATGAATAGCAGATGCACAATTCTAACTCAGGACTCAGAATATATTTTGAATACTGTCAGTTTTCAACTGCTACCAATGTAAAGCCTCATAGGCCATTCTCTTTTGTGAAAACTTTCCAAATCATCTTCGTGTGGGGTTTTCTTCTTGCTACATCCAAGAGACCTAGGTCCTTCTGTTGTATTTACACCTCTCGTGCCTCATGGCATATACCTCTTCACTGATGGGCAGTTTCCTGAAGGCCAAGTAATGGCTGCTCATTACCAGATCTCTACTTTCTTCCATAGTCAAGCGATTAATAAGGACTCCGGGAATATGTATTGATTAAAAAGTGTGAGTCAACAACCTTGGAAGAGCTGTGAGTGGGTTTGTAATAAAATTCTTTTAATGGAATTTCTCACAGTAAATGATTTTGTTATGAGCACAAATTAATAACTCAAAGAAGAGGAACTGGATGATTTTCTAGTACTTTCTACTGCTAAATGACAATTGGGTCACTCCGGGTTGTATTTGATCAGTAATGTAGAACAAAATCTCAGTCAATTCCCTTTAAAGATTCTCCAACTTTGGTAAAACAAAAGTCCACTTCTTTAAAAAGTCTAAATTGATGTAGAATAAGAGGTTATGTGAAATTTCATGGCTCCAATCATTGAACATTGATTTTATTTCAATGTATGTATGAGTCTACACAAACGCGAATAACAAAGAGATTTATGCTGTCTCTGGAAGTTGAGGATGCACACTACAGTTTTATCTGGCAGTTGAAGGAGGTGACTACATCTAGTACTGCATCAAGAAAATGATGATGCTTCCAGCATTTGGAATAAAATGTTTTAGACGATAGAGAAAAGAAGTCATCTATTAACTCTTGGATATATTTATGTATTCTGTATGTTTACAACTTCTCTATGCCTTTTTCTTATCAGTCTTCACTTTATTCTTGTTTTTTATTGTTTTTAATGAGCTACATATTTTAATTCACTCTGTCCCCTTCCTCCCCCATCCTGTTCTACCCTCTCTCATGATCCCCAAACTTCCAATTTACTCAGAAGATCTTGTCTTTTTCCACTTCCCATGTAGATTAAATCCATATATCTTTCTTGTAGAGACCTCTTCATTGTCTAGGTTCTCTGAGGTTGTGAATTGTAGGCTGCTTTTCTTTGCTTTATGTCTAAAAGTCACGTATGAGTGAGTACATATTTTATTTGTCTTTCTGGGCCTGGGTTACCTCACTCAACATGATGTTTTCTAGAGATCCATATCTATCACCATGCAAAAACCTCAACATAAAACCGACCACACTGAACCTCATAGAAGTGGGAAGTACACTTGAATGCACTGGCACACAGGAGATCACTTCCTAAATATAACCCCAGCAGCACAGATACTAAGAGAAACAATAAATGGGACCTCCTAAAACTGAGAAGTTTCTGTAAAGCAAAGGACGTGGTCAAGAAGACAAAATTGCAACTTACAGAATGGGAAAAGATCTTCACCAACCCCACATTAGACAGAGGGTTGATATCCAAAACATATAAAGACTTGTCACTAAAACAACAAATAATCCAATAGAAAAAAGTGTACAGACCTCTGTGGTAATTTTTAATGGAGGAATTTGTTCTTTGAAGAGAAGAAAAATTGAAGCTCCAAAAAACTCAGATTAAGACTCAAGGATGATAAAATATCTTCCCCATAGAACATTTCTACATTAAAAAAAAAGCCTTTAACCAGGATGGAGAAAGAATCTACAGTTGTCCATCTCATGCCTTTTTCGATGAATGACACCTGTTTGGAAGGTGATCTGGTTTACTTTGGTATTTTCTTAAGTATCTTTCTGCTCTAATACAGAGTTTTTGGTCAAAAGGAGAAATTCTTCGCAAATGAGTCCAAAATTTATAGTGAGCTACCTGTGAATGGTTGGATTTGGGTAGAAAAACATTCATGTGAAGTGTAATACAGAAAGGGAAATGAAATGCTATAAAAATCATCATGGCACAGGCAGGCCCGGGCGGCGGCGCGCAGGCAGGCCCGGGCAGCGGAGGCACCGGCACGCAGGCAAGTCCGGGCAGCGGAGGCACCGGCGCACAGGCAGGCCCGGGTGGCGGAGGCACCCGCAGGCAGGCCCAGGTGGCGGAGGCACCGGCAGGCAGGCCTAGGCGGCGGAAGCACCAGCGCACAGACAGTTTCAGGCGGCGGAGGCATGGGCAGGCAGGCCCTGGTGGCGGAGGCACCAGCAGGCACGCCTAGGCGGCGGAAGCACCGGCGCGCAGGCAGGACGGGCGGCGGAGGCATCGGCAGGCAGGCCTAGGCGGCAGAAGCACCGGCGCGCAGGCAGGCCCGGGAGGCGGAGGCATCGGCAGGCAGGCCCGGGAGCGGAGGCACCGGCAGGTAGGCCTAGGCGGCGGAAGCACCAGCGTGCAGGTAGGCCCGGGCGGCGGTGGCACCAGCACGCAGGCAAGTCCGGGCGGCAGAGGCACCGGCGTGCAGGCAGGCCCGGGTGGCGGAGGCACCGGCAGTCAGGCCAGGCAGGCCTAGGCGGCGGAAGCACCGGCGCGCAGGCAGGCACAGGTGGCGGAGGCACCGGCAGGCAGGCCTAGGCGGCGGAAGCACCGGCGCACAGACAGTTCCGGGCGGCGGAGGCACCGGCAGGCAGGCTCGGGCGGAGGAGGCACTGGATGCAGGATAGTGCAGGCAAGAAACAGTGAAGCCTGCACTGAGAGCAGATTGCCCCGCTACAATTAAATCAAACCCAATAGATAGCATCGGTAAGAGGAGATGGGCAGACGCCAAGGCAAGAATTCACCCAACAATCTGAAAAACAACATGAAAACACCAGAACCCAATGATCTTACAACACAAGGACTTGAACACCCTAACACAGGAGAAGAGGAAAAAACTGACTTTTTGAAAGCAATAGAGTCCCTTAAACAACATGTAAAAAATGCCCTCATAGAAATGGATGAGAAGTATAACAAAAAGTTTGAAGAAATGAGTAAATACGTAAATGATACCCTGGGAAGCCAAGAAAAAACGATCAAACAGGTAATGGAAACAGTCCAAGAATTGAAAACTGAAATGGAAGCAAGGAAGAAAACACAAACTGAGGACCAGCTGAATATGGCAAATATAGGTCAACGAGCAGAGACTACAGAAACAAGCATAATCAATAGAATACAAGAGATAGAAGAAAGAATCTCAGATTCTGAAGACACCATAGAGAAAATAAACGGACTGATCAAAGAAAACACCAAAACCAACAAATTCTCATCACAAAACATTCAGGAAATATGGGACACAATAAAAAGACCAAACCTAAGAATAATAGGAATAGAAGAAGGAGAAGAGGCACAGCTCAAAGGTCCAGAAAACATTTTTAACAAAATTATGGAAGAAAACTTCCCCAACATAAAGAAAGATATTTCTTTGAATATTCAAGAAGCATACAGAACACCAAACAGACTGGATCAAAAAAAAACGTCCCCTCGCCATATAATAATCAAAACACAAAATATACAGATTAAAGAAAGAATATTAAGAGCTGCAAAGGAAAAAGGCCAAGTAACTTATAAAGGTAAACCGATCAGACTTACACCTGACTTCTCTATGGAAACCATGAAAGCCAGAAGGTCCTGGATAGAGGTACTACAGAAACTAAGAGACCATGGATGCAAACCCAAACTACTATACCCAGCCAAGCTATCGTTCACTATCAATGGAGAAAACAAGACATTCCAGGATAAGAACAAATTTAAACAATACGTTGCCACAAATCCAGCCCTACAGAAAGTAATAGAAGGAAAATCACAACCCAAGGAATCCAACATTGCCAACACTGCCTACAGTAACCCAGGCATCTAGAGACCCTTCAACAGCACAACTCAAAGAAGGGAGACACACAAACTCTTCTACCAAAAGCAGTAAGAATAACCGGAGTTAACAACCACTGGTCATTAATATCACTTAATATTAATGGTCTCAATTCACCAATAAAAAGGCACAGGCTAAGAGATTGGATACGAAAACAGGATCCAACAGTCTGCTGTTTGCAAGAAACACATCTCAACCACAAAGACAGGCATCTACTCAGAGTAAAGGGTTGGGAAAAGGTTTTTCAAGCAAATGGTCCTAAGAAAAAAGCAGGTGTGGCCATACTAATTTCTAACAAAACTGACTTCAAACTAAAATCAATCAGAAGAGATCGACAGGGACACTTTATACTCATAACAGGAACGATTCAGCAGGATGAAGTCTCAATCCTGAATATCTATGCCCCTAATATAAAAGCACCCACTTATGTAAAAGAAATATTGCTAAAACTCAAGGCAGACATCAAATCACACACACTAGTAGTAGGAGACTTCAACACCCCTCTCTCACCAATGGACAGGTCAATCAGACAGAAAACTAATAGAGAATTAAGAGAATTGTTGGAGGTAATGAATCAAATGGACTTAACAGACATCTATAGAACACTCCACCCAAATAGGAAAGAATACACCTTCTTCTCTGCAGCTCATGGAACCTTCTCGAAAATTGACCACATACTTGGAAACAAAGGAAACCTCCACAGATACAAAAAAATATCAGTGTCCACCTGTGTCTTATCAGATCACCACGGATTAAAGTTAGAAGCCACCAACAATGCTACCCCCAGAAAGCTGACAAACTCATGGAAACTGAACAGTCAACTACTGAACCACACCTGGGTCAAGGAAGAAATTAAGAAAGAAATTAAAGTCTTCCTTGAATTTAATGAAAACAAAGAGACAACATACTCAAACCTATGGGACACGATGAAAGCAGTGCTAAGAGGAAAGTTCATAGCACTAAGTGCCCACTTAAAGAAAAGGGAGAAAGCATACATTGGGGACTTAACAGCACACCTGAAAGCTCTAGAAAAAAAAAGAAGCAGACGCGCCCAGGAGGAGTAGAAGACTGGAAATAATCAAACTGAGGGCAGAAATCAACAAAATAGAAACACAAAAAACAGTCCAAAGAATCAATGAAACAAAAAGTTGGTTCTTGGAGAAAATCAACAAGATTGACAAACCCCTATCCAAACTAATTAAACGACAGAGAGAGAACACGCAAATAAATAAGATCAGAAATGAAAAGGGCGACATAACCACAGACACAGAGGAAATACAGAGAATCATTAGATCTTACTACAAAAGCCTGTATGCCACAAAACTGGAAAATGCAAAAGAAATGGACACTTTTTTAGATAAGTACCATATACCAAACCTAAACCAAGACCAGGTGAACGATCTAAATAGACCTGTTAGTCGCGAAGAATTAGAAACAGTTATCAAAAATCTCCCTTCCAAAAAAAGCCCAGGGCCAGATGGTTTCAATGCAGAATTCTACCAGAACTTCCAAGAAGAGCTAATACCTATACTTCTTAATGTATTTCACAATATAGAAACAGAAGAGTCATTGCCAAATTCCTTTTATGAAGCTACAGTTACCCTGATACCAAAACCACACAAAGACCCAACCAAGAAAGAGAATTACAGGCCTGTCTCACTCATGAACATCGACGCAAAAATTCTCAATAAAATACTGGCAAACCGAATCCAAGAACACATTAGAAAAGTTATCCATTATGATCAAGTAGGCTTCATTCCAGAGATGCAGGGCTGGTTCAACATACGCAAATCTATCAATGTAATCAACCATATAAATAAACTGAAAGAAAAAAACCATATGATCATTTCATTAGATGCTGAAAAAGCATTCGACAAAATTCAACACTCCTTTATGATAAAGGTCTTGGAGAGATTAGGGATACAAGGATCATACCTAAATATAATAAAAGCTATTTACAGTAAGCCGACAGCTAACATTAAATTAAATGGAGAAAAACTCAAAGCCATCCCACTAAAATCAGGAACACGACAAGGATGTCCACTCTCTCCATACCTCTTCAATATAGTGCTTGAAGTTCTAGCAATAGCAATAAGACAACATAAGGGGATCAAGGGGATCCATATTGGAAAGGAAGAAGTTAAGCTTTCATTATTTGCAGATGATATGATAGTATACATAAGCGACCCCAAAAACTCTACCAAAGAACTCCTACAGCTGATAAACACCTTTGGTAATGTGGCAGGATACAAAATCAACTCCAAAAAATCAGTTGCCTTCCTATACACTAAGGATAAGGAAGCAGAGAGGGAAATCAGAGAAGCATCACCTTTCACGATAGCCACAAATAGCATAAACTATCTTGGGGTAACTCTGACCAAGGAAGTGAAAGATCTATTTGGCAAGAACTTTAAGTCTTTGAAGAAAGAAATTGAAGAGGACACCAGAAAATGGAAGGACCTCCCTTGCTCTTGGATTGGGAGAATCAACATAGTAAAAATGGCAATTCTACCAAAAGCAATCTATAGATTCAACGCAATCCCCATCAAAATCCCATCAAAATTCTTCACAGATCTGGAGAAGACAATAATCAACTTTATATGGAAAAACAAAAAACCCAGGATAGCCAAAACAATCTTATACAATAAAGGATCGTCTGGAGGCATTACCATCCCTGACTTCAAACTCTATTACAGAGCTACAGTACTGAAAACGGTTTGGTACTGGCATAAAAACAGAGAAGTCGACCAATGGAATAGAATAGAAGACCCTGACTTTAGCCCACAAACCTATGAACACCTGATTTTCGATAAAGGAGCTAAAAGTATACAATGGAAAAAAGAGAGCATCTTCAACAAATTGTGCTGGCAAAACTGGAAGTCAATCTGTAGAAGAATGAAAATAGATCCATATCTATCACCATGCACAAAACTCAAGTCCAAATTGATTAAAGACCTCAATATCAGTCCAAACACACTGAACCTGATAGAAGAGAAAGTGGGAAGTACTCTACAACACATGGGCACAGGAGAACACTTCCTACGTATAACCCCAGCAGCACAAACACTAAGGACATCATTAAATAAATGGGACCTCCTGAGACTGAGAAGCTTCTGTAAAGCAAAGGACACTGTCACTAAGACAGAAAGGCAACCCACTGACTGGGAGAAGATCTTCACCAACCCCGCAACTGACAAAGGTCTGATATCCAAAATATACAAAGAACTCAAGAAATTAGACCGTAAAAGGTTAATCAATCCAATTATAAAATGGGGCACTGAGCTGAACAGAGACTTTTCAACAGAAGAAGTTCAAATGGCCAAAAGACACTTAAGATCATGCTCAACTTCCTTAGCAATCAGGGAAATGCAAATCAAGACAACATTAAGATACCATCTTACACCGGTCAGAATGGCTAAAATCAAAAACACCAATGATAGCCTTTGCTGGAGAGGTTGTGGAGAAAGGGGCACTCTCATCCATTGCTGGTGGGAATGCAAACTTGTGCAACCACTTTGGAAAGCAGTGTGGCGGTTTCTCAGGAAAGTCGGGTTCAACCTACCTCTCGACCCAGCAATACCACTATTGGGAATATACCCAAGAGATGCCCAAACATACAACAAAAGCATATGCTCAACTATGTTCATAGCAGCATTGTTTGTAATAGCCAGAACCTGGAAACAACCTAGATGTCCTTCAATGGAAGAATGGATGAAGAAAGTATGGAATATATACATATTAGAGTACTACTCAGCAGTAAAAAACAATGACTTCTTGAATTTTGCATACAAATGGACGGAAATAGAAAACACTATCCTGAGTGAGGTAAGCCAGACCCAGAAAGAGGAACATGGGATGTACTCACTCATATTTGGTTTCTAGCCATAAATAAAGGACATTGAGACTATAATTCGTGATTCTAGAGAAGCTAAATAAGAAGGTGAACCCAAAGAAAAACATAAGCATCCCCCTGAATATTAACCTTCATCAGACGATGAAAGAAGACAGAGACAGAGACCAACATTGGAGCACTGGACTGTAGTCTCACGATCCAAAGGAGGAGCAGAAGGAGAGTGAGCACGAGCAAGGAACTCAGGACCGCGAGGGGTGCACCCACACACTGAGGCAATGGGGATGTTCTATCGGGAACTCACTAAGGCCAGCTGGCCGGGGACTGAAAAAGCATGGGACAAAACCGGTCTCGCTGAACATAATGGACAATGAGGACTACTGAGAACTGAAGAACAATGGCAATGGGTTCTTGATCCTATTGCACGTAATGGCTTTGTGGGAGCCCAGGTAGTTTGGATGCTCACCTTAATAGACCTGGATGGAGGTGGGTGGTCCTTGGACCTCCCACAGGGCAGAGAAACCTGCTTGCTCTATGGGCTGAGGAGGAAGGAAGACTTGATTGGGGGAGGGGGAGGGAATGGGAGGTGGTGGCGGGGAAGAGGCAGAAATCTTTAATAATTAAATAAATAAATTATAAAAAAAAAAGAGACAAGTCATGCCCACTCCCTCCCCTGTCCACTGAGGCAAGCTGAAGTTCTCCCCGCTTCTCCCCTTCTCCTGTTTCTCTCTCTCTCTCTCTCTCTCTCTCTCTCTCTCTCTCTCTCTCTCTCCTCCCTCCTTCTCTTTCCCTCTCTCTCTGTTCTCCCCTTTCCCCTTTCCCTTCCATAACCCACTAAATAAATATCCAACCTCAAAAAAAAAATCATCATGGCACTGTTCCTTAGAAATGTCATAAATACAATAAATCACCTCTTCCTAACAGTAAACAACTCCATTCTCAGTGATGAGAAGGCCAGTGGACAGAACTTGGCAAGTTAGCAGTGAATACTCATGAGTGATCTTCTGAAATTCAGGGTTTGCATGGTGCTGAGGTTTTGAGATATAAGAAGTCGGAAATATGGGTTCTTTCCAGAAACATCTTAGCAAATTTTGCTAGTACTAGACCTGCATCCATGGAGTAATAATTGTTCAGTTTCCCTCATGCGCAACGACTTATCTGCAATGGCACTGGTTTCTGTCTCATAACACTGCTTAGGTCCCAACACTTGTATTCACACATGTTCCAGAATCATCCATTAAAGGCCTGATGGACTCAGGACAAGCAAAATCATCTTTCAAATATATCCTTGAGGTGTATTAGATATTGTTGCATATGTCTTGACACATTCAAAATCCCAGAAATTTGAGTATCTTTTCTTCATTTACAACATTATACAAAAGATGCTTCTTCAATACCACCATAATTACTGACTTCTGTGATGGCCAAGTTAATTGAAATCATCTGGGATATCCCATGGTTAGTGTCAAGCAATGAACAACCTATTTGCAGTTTTAGAATGTTGTGCACTTTTAGAAGAGGAATCCTCCATCCTTCTGTCTTCCACCCATGGATTACATCCTCTCAATAGGAACAGTCTGTCTTCAAGATCCCATCAGCCAGCACATAGATAGGCTTACTAATGTACTCTCTTGTTAGCTTATTATTGATTCAAAGAGATCCTTCATGACTTTATTTAGCAGTCACAATAAGATTAATTTTTCCTTCTAATTAGAGTTATTAATGAACACTAAAAATTTATCTAAATCTCTTCTTTCACAGACTTTCCAATGAACTAGCAGGCATTGCGCTTTTCAGTAAGACATCATCTTAACAGAAACTTCTTTTTTTTGTGAAAAGGAAGATTTAGAATCAATTAACTCAAGGTACTTTTAACCAGAGCATCATTACAAATTATAATGAACTCTTTCTGCATTTTATTTATATGGTAGTAATCGTTAATCTTGCAACATACTTGTTGAAGGCTTGGCTCTCTTTATTGGTTTAGGTTCTAAAATCAGAGCATTTTTATTGTCATATTCTTCTATAGTATGAATTCTTCCTCTTCCAAGGGAAGAAATCAAGCAGACTTATTTTTTGAAAAGGGTTGATTGTAAATAATAAAATGAAATTTATTTCTCAGAGTCAGTTATGACACAATGGACCAGCATTCTTTTTTATAATTTCCTTTGTTTCATGAGATTCTTATCATTTTCCCTTCTCTTCTTCCCATCTCCAAACTCTTCCGTATATCTTTGCTGTCTTTCAAATTCAAGGCCTCTTTTTCATCTATTGCTGTTAAATGAATATATTTTCAAATGCCACTCAATACAACCTGCTCTGTCTCTATTATGTTACTTGGATGTATGTTTTTAGAGCTAAAATCTCACTAACATGACCACCTACAAATGAGCTGAACAAGGACAACGATAGGCAGGTTAGAGGGGATGGGAAAAGACCAATCATGTCACAACCCTACACAGAGAACTACAGGCACCTAAGAAATGATTAAGAGTGGGAGGAATATAAATGCACCCCTCGTTTCTTTGTATAAATAAACTAGTGAATTAACTCTTCCTATTTGGAATTTTTAAATTATTTATTTTCTCCCTTGGGTACATTCTATACCATTATCAGCAGAGGGAATCTTATTATAGTTTATTTTTATGCTTGAAATTTTTATCAATTGTTGTTCCTCAGCAAAAATATAAATCTAAATAATTTTAAATATAAAACTATAAATCTAAATAACTCATTACAGAACAACTATTTTAACAATTGTTAACATATATATTGGCATATGTTATTAGAAATAGGTATTTAAAACAGTAATTATTTTTTGGTAATTACAAATTACATTATTAGGGAAAAAGGAGTGGGAGAAAAAGTATTCCCAGATAAGAGTACACCAAGCACTTATCTAATAAGAAGTAGACAAGCTCTATCAATTACTGGAGTGCCCTAACTGGGGTGAATCATACTTTTACCGTCTGTGCCAATTCTGGAAACTAAAGATATAAAAGCAATGAGCTTGGCACGGGAATGAACAAGTGTAAGAGATACTCATATCTTACCCTCTTTCTATCAGAGATATAGATTTTGTAACACTATTAAAACATACCATTCATCATCCAATTCAGGGATAATTTACCTAAGGGGGTCTTTAGTGTTGGTGTCTTTATCTGTAAAGTTCATACTATTTATTATATTTGACACAACCTTTTTAGAGATTAGGTGAGGTCTTAAATTTTATGACATAAACATTCTATCTTTTATATATTTCATAATGCTGTGTTATATTTCACTTGTACTCCTATATAATAGCTTAGTTATTTATGTATGAGTAAATGTTCATTGGAAAGACCCATCATTAAGTGTTTACATGCAATGTATATTTATGGCCAACACACCTACACAATAAATAGCTGGCCAAGTCTAACCAACCTGAGCAATGTTTTCATTGTGAAAATATATTTTTATGTCTTTAAGTATACAGAACAATCTGTTAGGCAAAGTTCCTAAAGTCTGACGTCTTTCCCAGACAGAAACAAATATAAAACTTTAAAAGGACTGCACAGCTTCTGTGATTTATGAACATAAACTTATGACTGTAGTTCAACTTTTTCTTCTCTATTTAATATAATCAGCTTTATCAACTTGAATAGAACTAAATTTATTGCTCCATCTGTGAGTTTATGCTGTCTCACCAGAAAATAGTCCTTGATAACAGCTCTTCACAAATGAGAACAAAAGCTTCAGACCCACATTAGTTGACTGTGCTGTACTTCTGTTTCCATCACTAACACTATATCTGGGATTGCTGATTTTATCAAACATAGATTGATGCTTTATGTTTTTGGCAATGTGAGTGATGAGCAAAGCTGTTTATTTTGTGGTGGGGGTAGGGGTTGCACAAATAGCGTTTGTGCTATTCTGTATGATCTGGAACTTCTTTTTTCTTAACTGTCTAATGTTGATTCTGTTTCTACTCAGGGCAGATGAGAGTCACAGAATGATATTTCTTCAAGTAGGAAATGTCATTTTTCCTAAGACCTTCCCAGAAAAAAAAATACAGAAATTCTGCAATCTGATCGATGTTATCCTTTCCAGAGTAGGTAAGGGTCTATGTGCTTCTTACAAAAATAATTACTTTTAAAGAGAGGATGATCATGCAAAACATATCACAAAGCCTCTCTAAAGTGCTTAGTGCCAAAGAGAAGTGTCAGAAGGGCAAACCTCACAAAGAGTAAGGACATTTGTATTTCATGTCAGGTGTCACCTCTAAGAAGATGTTCTCTTTAGAGGGCCCAGTGCATCCAACTCATGCTCTGAGGGTTTGCCTTATGAAGATGGTGGCAGTATTGTTCTGCGTGGGAAATGTCCCACATTGGGCTATGGTACTTGCAGACTTGGACCCCAGTTGGTGGTACTATTTGGGGAGGTTTAGGAGATCCGACCTTGTTGGAAGAAATACAGCATTGGAGTTTAGGATTTGTGTTACTTCCACTTTCACTCTCTGATTTGGGTTTGTATCAGAAGATGTGAGTTCTCACCTTCCTGCTCCCTTTGCTATGTCTTTCTCATGCTGCCATATTTCCCCGTCATGATGGACCATTATCCCTCTGGTTATTTGTGCTCAAATAAATTTTTCTTCTCTGAGTTTCCTTGTTTCAGTCTTTTATCACAGCAACAGAAAAATCCTGAAACTATAGCAAAGCTTTCAGAACACCAAGTGACTCAGATCCTTAAGTTAAAAACCAAATTTACAACCACTGCGTTAAAGTATTGGCAAGCGGCTTTATAGCTCAGATTTAGGGAAAAGATTTGAATATAATCCCAAATCTAAAAACTGCAAGAAAATAGCACAACATAATATATAAAGTTAAATTTGTTGCTTGCACTTGTTTAAAGGTGAATGACAAATTCAGAAACAATATTATGCTTGAAGAAATGTGACTTGAAAGTTTGGAGTTAGAAAGGTCAAGTGAAGATGGGGTGGAGAGGGATAGACAGAGGAGGATAGAGAAGAACTGGGTACCAAAAACTAAAGATGTATAAGAAACTATATGGAAGCTTGCTATTTTGCAAGCTTATTAAAAATCTATAATGATAAAAGGCATCTGAATTGATGTCCCTTATATGGGTAGATAATATTCCAGACAGAACCCATAGGTTGTTAAAAAATACCAATGTCAGGTATGGGATGCCGCCTGACTTCTTGACAAGAAAGGCTTCAGAGCCCTTCAGTATAATACAGGCTATTGTTATTCATCTTGGTTGTGCACCAGAAATTCAAGGTAAGACCCACTGCTAAAAATAGCACACAGTTTAGTCCCATAACATAAGGAAATCAGGTTGAAACAGAGCTAGATGTTTCCTCCCAGCTGACCAAGTTTTACAGTGCTAAAACCAGAAGGACTATGAAGGCTGCTGAGGCAGATAAGTCATCGGTGTTCTTATCCAGCTGTGAACTCTACAAATTACCATGATGATCCACCATCTGGTGAAATGTTAGGAACTGACCAGCTGCTTTATGATTACATTAAAGAAAAGGGTGTGTGCTGATACTATAAACCTGGTTAACAGTCCATAGCTGGAGAGATAAAAGGGTTAGGGAGACCTTCTCATACTTCACTAGATGATCATACAATTCAACCACCTTCTAAATACTCATGTTTATGTTCAAAGATTGGCGCTGCTCTGAGCCTTTGTCGGAGGAGCCTCTTATTATAGTTATAAGGCTACTACAGTGATGATGGTTAATACAGAGACTTGTAACTGATCCAAGTGCCAAGAATAAGTGAAAAAGCAGTGCTGGACCCTAAATTGCACATCTATCTTATTGACACCACCCTAACCCCGCAGTCAAAGCTCAGGAAACATTGCAATGAGAAGCGGGGTGTGTGGGTTTAAACCTGCAGAAGGGGAGGTGTGCAGTAAAAACACATTTCTACACATGACACTGCCATTGCAGTTCTGAACTTAGAGCAGGTGCAGCTACCTGCACAAGGACTGCCTGGGGCCCGGCCAACCTTTCATTCTGGAGAGAGTATTCAAAGTTAAATGTTGCTTGGGGAGGAGTTGTTTCTTTTCTTAGTGATGTAGACACTGGGAAGTCTGCCCTTGCTCTAGTAAATGACTTTCCACTCACACATCTGCTAGCAACACTAATGATGCTCAATGGATCCCACACCAAAAGGACACACAAAAGTAGGAAGGACTTCTTAGGAAGAACATTTTCAGTAAGAGCAAGAGGGATGAGGGAGGGTATGAAGGGCTCAAATGACTGAAAATTCACTGCCGACATGTATGGAACAGTAGCATATATTAATAATTGCCAGGATAAAAGTCTAAATTAAAGATGAGCAAAGCACCTAAACAGATACTTTATAAAACAAAGTTAAAAATGGCCACCAATTCTATTAAAGGATGTTCATGTTTATCCATAAGAAAAAAAACATAAAGTCAAAACTACTGGATATTGGTAAACTTCTCATTGTTTAAGTTGGGAGAAAAAAAACACGATGGCATCCTAATGTTACATCTGTCAGAGAACTTAAAGTTCTACACATATCTGGTGGCACTCAATATGTGATCAGATATTCAAAGGGAAATCTAACAATATCTAATAAAATTACAAATTGCATTTGGCATAGAAATCCTGTTTATATAAGTTTATTCTAAAACTCAGCCACCAGCAAGCATCACTTGTAATGTCCAACAGCTGGAAATTTCTCAATTGCCCAATCAAGGATGATTTAATGAACTATGGTATATAGCATTCAGTGGAGTATTATGCAGTTGTGCGAAATAGGCAAGATCCCCATGACAGGAAAGAGAGGGTTTTTAAGCAAGAAAGCTAACGCACAAAGAAAAATCAAGAAAACATGTTTATTTTTATAAAAAGAGACAAAAGAATGAACGGGAAACTTCTTAAACTGATTTCTCATGGGAAGAGACTCAACATGTAATTCATAGGTGATGGAGTAAAGTTCTCCGAGCGTAGTTTGTGTTGTGTGGTTTGGACATTTGGAGTTGTCTAACTATTTTGCTGACATAGAAAAGTAAAGGCACCTAAAGAGATACATTTAGTGGAGGTGAGTGTTTGCTGCAGTAGAAGCCCTTACAAGCTTAGAGAAGGGGAAGAAAAAGGAAAAAACTGCAGACAAATATACTGCACGAGGGATGTGTGCTACGTTGATACCTCAGATGAAGGCATACCAAGTCCTTCTTTGTAGGAACCACTAACCTGGAATTCAAAACCAACCAGAATATTTCACCTGAACCCATGAACAAAGAAAGTCAAGTTCTGAGAATTTTTATTTTTTTAAAAAAGCCTATATGTTTTGAATGATGACAACAGGAGAAAGGGCCAAGCAAGTGAGCAAGAGGAACAGTTGAAAGGATGCTCAAGAAACCATGGGTTGAAAGGAATATGGAGGATACCCTTACCAAGACCACTACCAGGGCACTAAAGGCATTGAAACGTGAACCACATCAACACAAAATGTTGTGTATTGAAAATTGAACTTAAAATTGACTATCTTCTACCTTTGTACTCTCTCACATAGAACAGAATTGAAAATAGGGTAAAATTCACTTTGTAAATTTCTAATACATACACATATATACATATATCAAATCAGGAAACCATTTGAAACATATTGGGAAGCACCATGTGTGTAGAGACACACTCCTGATTTTTAAAATTAATGATATCCTAGGAAACTTTGGAAGCACAAAAAAGTTATAAAAAGATGAACCACTGACTATGCCAAAATGACGGAGAAGCGTTTAAATGTTTGGGGGGGTATAGAATCAAATTACAATAATATAAGGAAAAGAATGAATAGACATAAATATTGATCAATTGAAACCGAATCATCTGCATCTGGCAACCTTGTACTTGAATTCGCTAAATTTTCCTTCCAGAAAGTGATTTCGTCTTTGGAGGCTGAGAAACAATTTGCTGATAACCAATCTCATTAGGAAGATAAATCAATGAGTACGTAAAGTCAGGTGGCTTGTTGGCACAGACCTGTGTGATCTTATTTTCACTTCAGTGTATTAAGATTTGTACTGGACTTTTGGGAGGAGCACTTTGAGGTTGTTAACCAAGAAATCTCTGCAGACTGCACTTATTCACTTTACGTGAATACAGAATTGGCGGGGGTGGGGGCAGGAGAAAAAAAAAGCATAGCATTTTCCAGAGTCATTCAGAGCTGAAAATGATTTGAGAAAACCAAACAAAGTCAGAGTACCATAGAAAGATCTGACTTAGTGCCTCCAAGTCCCCAACAGCACATGTTCTCAACTCAAACTGTAGGTCGCGATCCAAGCACAACTTTGAAAAACACAGATATTTACATTAAAATTAACAACAGTAACAAAATTACAGGTATGAAATAGCAATGAAAATAATTTTATGGTTGAGGGTCACCCGGAAATGAAGGGCTGTGTTCAAGGGTCACAGCATTAGGAAGGTTGAGAACCACTGCCCTATACAAGCTTTTCTCCCCATATTTCTGCTTCTTACTGCCCCAAGGTGAGGCAGACCCAGGGGAGCTGCGACCTTCAGGACCTACAGCACAGTACACCTGACAAGAAACTAGGCATAGAACGAAAAGGCTTTGTTTCCACTCCTACCAATTTCAACTGGCCAGAAGCCATTATTATAATGGAAAAGAAAACTATTCCCACTTGCTGGCTCTTTCAACTGTATGGATGCAATGCAGCAAACGATCTTTTATAGCTCGCAAAGAGAACTGTGTGAGGTTAGGCCACTGGCGTTGCTTTAAACAAACACAAATGGGAACTGTGATGGGGAGACATTGGTCAAACTGGTAGCATCACCGTGGTTGTTGGTTTAGCCACAGATAAAGAAGCTCACAATGGCGTAAGGGATTGGCAGTCTCATGGGAGGGAAAATCCCTTTCCCCTTAGTGTTCCTGTAGGAAGGAAGCAAAAGCTATGCCTCTGCTTTTCTGCAGCTACAGCTCCTTGCACCCCCTCATGGCTCTGTTACCCACCCTCGCTGTAATGTAGCTGGCGTTCTCTCCCTGTGTCAGCTGTAAATATATGCATGCCAGGATGACAGCTTTTCAGGAACCAATGCGTTGTAGCAACAGCCACTTCCTATTTATAAACCACTTTTCTAATATTGTTAAGAGCCGCTGGTCTCTTGTAAAGGATTGAATCATAAACCCTCCAGCATGCAGGAAGTACTGAGGTGGCCATTTTCATTCTGAAAGCTTTGCAGCCGCTACTCACCCGGGCCACCACCATAAAGGTCACACTGTAGTTGAATCCACTAGTTTGGGACAGCATTGTATTCTGCTCTCCAGGGCGTTTCTGGTCACCAGGGCACTCCTAGTCTCTAGGGCATACTTGACTGAGCCAGCACCTGGGCATATTTCAAACTAAACTGGAGTCTTACTACATATAATATTATCCCAAAGCCAGTAATAGCTGTTTTCTATGTCACCCCACAGGCTGAGGTCATGTCAGAAATTCTCCTCATATCCTTCCTTACCTGCACACACAGAAGAGCATACACGGGTGAGCTATTATGTGGTAATTTTTAGTATTTGTTGTTTCTTGATGCTTATATGTTTATTATTTTTAATTACTTTTTTGCTAATACAATCATTTCCCCTTTCCTTTTCTCCCTCAAAACTTTCCCATATACCTCTTCCTTACAGTCTCTATTATTGTTTTACATGTGTATATGTATATTCCTAAATACATAAATACAGCCTGCTGATGTTCTTTAAGATTTTTCCATTTGGAAACCTAGCAGAAGAAAAGAAGTAAATGCCTTCGTGTGAGAGGCAGTGAAAAGGCTTTATAGCAATAGCAATGGTTTCTTATGTGGTGTGTTTCATTCTTTAAATTACTGATTTCATCTGTGCATGCCTTTCTGTCTCAGTGAAGACCCAGGTACTAGTTAAAAATTTGGCTGACATAACATAACATGTGACCAAATAGACGGTCCTCACTCACCAGGGAGTTCACACATTGGAACTTCCAGTTGATAGGGCCCTAGAGAGGACATTTGGGTTGGGGTCTAAAAGAAGCCTAGCCATATAGACTTCTCCAGGGTCCCTCTTCTTAGACAAAAGAGAAGTCAGCAAGTTTGGGAATGGAACTGACAAAAAATTACCTACGAGTATGGGCTTTATGAGGAGAAGGTGTTAAGATCACAGGAATAATGATCTCGCCTTTATGTGAGAGGATACTAGAAAGAACAGCATATTGTATCATTGACTACATGAATGGACCTTAATCGGGAAGGGAGCCTGCCCTTTAAAACCTGCAGAGGAACTTCACTGAACGAGATAATTTTAAGTTAGAGAAATGGCTTCCATGGACAGGACAATGGGGCCAGAGGAGTTTAATAAGACAGGCTTTGGAGGAAATTACCCCATGAAGGAACATGCTTGGTGTTCACGTTCTTTCAGGATGTTCCGCTCTATGTGATTTATTTAGTTCAGCATAGCATATGCACCGTGTTGCAGTTTTCTCTAAGATTCAAACACTCCATCTCCCAGGGAATATCCATACGATTAAAAGTAAACCACTCAAAATACTTCAGGAAGTCCCTGAAACTGACCAGATTCACTAGGCCCCTCCCTCCCACTAGAAAACAATTAAGTCTTTTGAGAGTCACCATCTAACAAGCACAGCTGCAAAACAGCAACAACAACAACAAACAAACAAAAAGTTCACACAGCCAATCTGAAAAAGACAATTGCAACAAGCTCAGTTGGAAACAAGAAGCAGAGATTAGTCAAACTGCCTGGAAGAGGTTAGACCAGCTGAGCCACATGGATAAGATACTCTCCAGCCTGTTGAGCTGCATGCAGGCTGTGCAGGGTGCTCCAGGTTTCCAGCTTTTGTGAGCTGCCGCCCATGCTGGGGTGGACTTTGGTGATGCAGCTGTCTTTGAGTCAGTTCTGCTCCTGTAAATAACCCCTCACCCATACTCCTGTAAGCAAACCCAATAAGACTCATTGGTTCACTAAGTTGGACTTTGGCAGTATCCGTACTTGAGTCCGTCTTTGGATTCCTATCTGTTGTATGCAGATTTGCTGCTATTGGGTCCACCCAGGAAAATTTTGTTATGCAACAATGAACTTGGAGGAGCCAGAAATGGGTAGGACCATTGTGCTGTACAAACTACAACACCAGCAGTCTCTCTGCTCGCCACCCCGGCTAGCAAACTGCAGGGCTGTGGAATCTGTACTTCTTACAATTCCCATCTTCCCGGGGCAGGCACAGGGGCTAAGATCTGTTTGACCTCTGTCTCCTAGGCAGTCTCCTGCACGTATGGCCCTGCAGTAACTAAAGAGCCTTCTTGTGTGGTTCTTGTATCAGCGTTTTTGTGGGAGGCCCAGACTTGCAGCAGCACTGCCTCCCTGAGGGGGCTAGTCTCAGTCAACACGTTCTGGACCGATGTCCCCCTGTATAATTTTATTTCTCCTGGGCTTGTAAACATCAGGTCAATGTCAGAATGCTACGGTTAGTAAATACAAAAATGATGATATAAAAACCATTTCCTTATCAAAATTACTTGAGAGTTAGTTTGGAAAATGTAAAGATATGTATGATAATCACCTGAGATTTTACCATCTAAGACTGTAGGAATGATTGATTTTTCATTTAACAATTAGATATTAAAGTTTTGCTTATGTTACTTCCATAATGCAAATCTTTTAACTTTACTTTTTAAAAATTTTATTAGAAAATTTAAATTTACATAATGAGAACTAATGTACCATGAAAGGCCTCAAAATGAAAAGGAAGCATTATGGAAATAGTTAATTATGTAGAAATGTGCAGAACTAGAAATGCCACAAGGTTGTTGCTGCCATCACTAATTAGAAGAGGAAATAAATATGGAAGTAAATGAACAGCATTTCCTAACAGAACATAATCAGGGATTTAAGATGTCTCATAAATGGTCAGAGGCTACCCCAATCAATCACAGCGTTTTTGGGTTTTAAATAAAGAATAGATACCAATTACTGAGACTTAATTATAGGGTAATTTTCTGCTGAAAGTAATTTTTCCCTACTAATGGGCCCCTTTCTTGTTTCCTGGCATCTGCCCCCACCCACTCCCACATAGATGCACATTTATAAAACATTAGAAGCTGGGACCCACAGATGAGAGCAAATACGGGGTGTTGGTCCCACTGAACCTTGGTTGCATCACTTAATCTATTTTCCATCCATTTCCTGAGCATTGCATAATTCTACTTTCTGTGTGACTGAATAAAATCTCGCTGTTTAGATGTACCTCACGCTCATTACCCATTCATCAATTGAGAGCATCGAGGCTGGTTTCATTCCATAGCTATTATCAATAGAACAACCATAAATACAGATAAGTAAGTATCGCTGTGGTGGGATGGAGAGTATTTGAGTGTGCTCAGGACTCGGGTAGGTGGCTACTATGGCAGTTCTATTTTTGACTTATTGAGAAACCTTAACACTGTGCTGCACAGTGACAGCAACAGTTTACACAGCCACCAGTGAACGTGTTGCTCCTTTCTACACACCCTGTAATGTTAGTAGTCTTTTGTACTCTTGATGATAACCATCCTGACAGAGGTAAGATAAGATTTCAGAGGAATTGAATTTGCGTGCCCCTAATAGCCACTGTTGTTCAACACTGTTTAAAATATTTGTTGTTATGCCCAGTGGTGACGATGCACGCCTTTAATACCAACACTCAAGAGGCAGAGGAAGTCAAATCTCTGTGATTTCGAGGCCAGCCTGGTCTACAGAGTGAGTTTCAGGACAGGCTTCAAAGCTACAGAGAAACCTTGTCTCAAAAAACAAATAACAAAACAAAACAAAATGCAAATCAACAAAATATTGTTGTTCATTTGTTTTTCCTCCTTTGATAATTCAGCTCGTTGTCACGTTTTTAAATCAGGTTGTTTGTTCTCCTGATGTTTGGTTTGAGTTTTCTGTGTATTTTGAACATGAATCTCATTTCAGATGTATGTCTAGCAAATACCCCCTCTCATTTGGGTGTGGGGGAGGTATCCATTTGGTTGACAGTATGTTTTGCTATATAGAACTCTTTTGATTTCATAAAGTCACACTTAAACATATTAAAATGTATTCTTGGACAATTTTTATATGCCCATGATATGTATTTGTATTATTTTAACTTTTTACAATATATTTTGACCATATTATTCCTCTCCCCCAACTCTTTTCAGATCCTCCTTAACTTCATATCTGCTTGTTGTTCTTTCCCTCTCTCCACAAAAAAAAAAGAAAGAAAAGAAAAACAGATTGAAAAAATAATACCAAAACAAAACAAAAACCACACAATAGTACTAGAATCTGCTTTGTGTTGGCCAAGCTCTTTGGGGCATGGAGCCAGTTCTGGAGTGTGGGTGATAGAAGCAATGACTTCATTGGAGAAAACCAATTTTCCTTTCCCAGCAAGTACCATTGGCAAATAACTTCTTGATTATGTGTGGTCCTTGGTGTCACCTTCCCCTTCTCTGTGCTGGGATTTTGTCTGGTTTGAATTTGTGCAGGTCTTGTACCTGTTCTCACAGTCTCTATGAGTTCATATGTGTTTCAGCATTGCTATGTCTGGAAGATGCTCTTTCCTTGGACCCATTCATTGCCTGTGGCTCTTATCATCTTTCTGTCTTCTCAACCACATAGCTCCCTAAGCTATGAGTGGGGAGAGATTTAATAAAAAAAATTACCATTTTATCTGAGTACTCCAAAATCTCTCACTCTCGGCACATTGTCTAGCTGTGGGTATTGATTGTTATCTATGGCAATTAGCTGCTTCTCTGATGAGAGCTGGGTGACACACCGATCTATTGATACATCACTATATCATTAGGAGTTAGTTTATTGATAAATTAATTTAGCAGAATGATAATAGTAGATTTTCCCCTAGTCCTATAACCTACCTAGGCTCAGTTTCTTGGCCTCTTTGCAGTGTCATGCATGGGTTCCACATGATGCAGTGAATCTTTTTTTTTTTTTGGTATCTGAATAATTTTTTTTTATTAATTAATTTATTTAATTATTAAAGATTTCTGCCTCTTCCCCGCCACCACCTCCCATTCCCTCCCCCTCCCCCAATCAAGTCTTCCTTCCTCCTCAGCCCAAAGAGCAAGCAGGTTTCTCTGCCCTGTGGGAGGTACAAGGACCACCCACCTCCATCCAGGTCTATTAAGGTGAGCATCCAAACTACCTGGGCTCCCACAAAGCCATTACGTGCAATAGGATCAAGAACCCATTGCCATTGTTCTTCAGTTCTCAGTAGTCCTCATTGTCCATTATGTTCAGCGAGACCGGTTTTGTCCCATGCTTTTTCAGTCCCCGGCCAGCTGGCCTTGGTGAGTTCCCGATAGAACATCCCCATTGCCTCAGTGTGTGGGTGCACCCCTCGCAGTCCTGAGTTCCTTGCTCGTGCTCACTCTCCTTCTGTTCCTCCTTTGGATCGTGAGACTTCAGTCCAGTGCTCCAATGTTGGTCTCTGTCTCTGTCTTCTTTCATCGCCTGATGAAGGTTAATATTCAGGGGGATGCTTATATGTTTTTCTTTGGGTTCACCTTCTTATTTAGCTTCTCTAGAATCACGAATTATAATCTCAATGTCCTACATTGAGATGCAGTGAATCTTAAACCCAATTAAAAAGTGGCTGCTTACTCCTATAATGCTGTGTCACCGATACACTAGTCTGTCTTGCAGGCAGGTTGCTCTTGTAGGCCTTAGGGTTTGTTTTTAGCTGGATAATACTGATGATTACTTTTCTTCTCTAGTAGTATCCATAGTATCTTCGGCAGTGTGAACACTAGTCATTATGGGGGAAGCTTCTCCACGTTCAATGACATAACTAACTGACATCTTCAGCAATGGGGTCTTATTGCCAGGTTATGAAGAATAACTGATTTGAAAGAGTCTTTGATGTTTGGTGGGGTCGTTGGAACCCTATTAGTCAATTACTCAAGTTGTAACTCATTTCTGGCATTCTGAGTATTTCTTAGAGCCATAAGATTTCTAGTTAGGACACTGTATCCCATACTGTGTGGAAACTCCATTTAAATGGTTCCCATTTATCTCTTTATAGCACTATATTCCAGTTTCCTGTACTAGGAAGAGTCCTTTCTTCCCCTTAGTCCCTTACTAGTCCCCAAACTTTCATGGTTATTCTAACTGAAGTACACATATCTAAAACTTTAAAGGTAATACCCGCATATGAGAGAAAACAAGCCTTGTTTGTCTTTCTGGGTCGGTGTTACCAAATTCAGGATGATTATTTCTAGTTCTTTCCATTTACTGGCAAATTTCATGATTCATTTTTCTTAACAGTGGAATAACATTCTATAGTATAAATGTACTACATTTTATTATGCATTGATCAACTGATGAAGATTTAGACTATTTCCAATTGCTTGCTGTTATCATTAGAGCAGCAATTTACAAGTAGAAGCAGGTAGCACTGTAGTAAAATGGAGTCTTTTGGGTAAATGCCCAAGAGTGGTTTATGTCCCAAGAGTGGTATATCTAGATCTTGTGATAGATCAGTTTTCAACTTTTTGATGAACCCCCACACTGATTTCAATAGTGTCTGTATCAATTTACGCCCCATCATCAATGAATAAGTGCCTCCTTTCCCAGCATCCTCGCCAGCATCTGCTGTCATCAGTCTTATCCCTTCTGACTGTGGTAGAAAAGTCTTAAAGTCTTTTTAATTTGCCTTCCCCTGATGGCCAAGAAAGTTGAATACTTTTAACTGTTTCTCAGCCATTTGTGATGCATCTTTTAAGAACTCTTTGGTTAGTTCTACACCTCATTTTAAATTGGGTTGTTTTCTTGCTGTTCGGTTGTTTGAGCTCTTTATGTATTACACCTGTTAAACATTTCTCCCCCATTCTTGAGGCTGCTGCTTTGCTTGAGTAGTGGTGTTCTTTGTGGTGCAGAAGCTTTTTAGCTTCATGGGATCTTATTTATTAATTATTGGTCTTTATACCTGTGCTGCTGGTGTTGTTCAGAAAATCCATTCCTATCCCAATGAGTTCAGTTGATTTCCTACTTTCTATTCTGCAAGATTTGGAATATTTATGTTGGGGTCCTTTATCCAACTTGAGTTAAGTGTTGTACAGAATGATAAATAGGAATGATTTGTATTCTTTTATATGTAGCCACCCATTTTGACAAGCATCATTTGCTGAAGATGCTTTTCTTTCTGATGTGCATTTTTGTTTTCTTTATAAAGAATCAGGTGTTTATAGATATGTAGTAGTCAATCTGAGTCTTCACTTCTATTATATCGATCAACATGTCATTTTATGCCAATACACTGGTATTCTTGTTACTATAGCTCTTTAATACAACTACAAATCTGAGGTGGTGATACCTCCAGCAGTTCTTTCACTTAATCAGAGTTGTTTTATCTGTTTTGTGGTTTTTGTTTGTTTCCATGTGAAGTTTAAGATTGTCTATTAATTTTTTGAAGAATTGTTAGTGCAAATTTTATGGAAATTTTATTGTCTCTGTAGATTGGTTTTAGTAGTGTTGGGTGAGGCTGCTCGTTTGTTCCCGGCTGCTAAGGCCTGAAATAATCACACAGAAACTATATTATTTGCAATAATGTTTGGCCAATAGTTTAAGCATCTTTCTAGCTAGCCCTTATATCTAAATTAACCCATTTCTATTAATTTGTGTATTGCCATGTGGCTGTGGCTTACCAGCCAAAGTTCCTGTGCTCATCTCCTCTGGCAGCTATATGGCTTCTCATTCTGACTCTGCCTTCTTTCTTCTTGTATCTGCTTGGAATTCCTACCTTATTCTATTCTGCTAAGTCACTAGCTGAAATAGCTTTATTTATTACCCAATAAAAGCAACACATATATAGATGGACTTCCTACACCATAGTAGGATGGCCACTTTCACATTAATCCTACTGATCCATAAACATAGAGGACCTTTCAATCTTCTGATGTATTCTTTCATCTCCTAAAGTTTTTAGAAAGACTTTTACTTTCTTATTTAGATTGATATCAAGGTATATGTTTTTGCAAATCTGTGAAAAGCACTGCTTCCCTGATTACGTTTGCAGTTTGTTTCTCATTTTTATATAGGAAGGCTACTGATTTTATGTGTTCATTTTGAATCCTAATACAGTGCTTATCAGATATAGATGTTTCCTGGTGGAGTTGTTAGGGACTTTTGTGTATAAAGTCCTATCATCTGCAAATAAAGATAATTTGACGTCTTCCCTTCCAATGTGTATACCATTGATTTCTTTCATTTGTCTTATTGCTAAGCCTGGGATTTGAAATACTAAATTAAATAAATATGAACAGACTGAGCTTACTTATTTTACTAGAAATAAATGTACACAAATATATAAAAATACACAAATGGAGTATTACACAACAATAAAAAAGAATTGAAATTTGCAGACAAATGGGTGAATCTAGAAAAAAATATATTGAGTGATGTAACCCAGACACAAAAAGGCAAATATAATATGTACCCACTCATAAGTGGCTTCTAGACATAAAGCAAAGCAAATCCAGCCTACAGTTCACAAATTCAGGGAACATAGACAACCAAGAGAACCCTAAGAGAGTCATGCATGAATCTACATAGAAAGGAGAAAAAAACAAGATCTCCTGAGCAAATTGGGAGCATGGGGGTCACAAGAGAGAGTAAATGTAGAGAAGGAGTGGATGTTTTATAGATACATCCATATGCTCACAAATTTCAAGATGTCATTATTTTTTTCACTGTGTATTACTCCATTGTGTATATGTACCATATCTTCTTCATTTATTCTTTGGTTGAGGGTCATTTAGGTTTTTTCCAAGTTCTGTCAACGACATGCAATGCTTCTATGGACATAGTTGAGCACATGTCTTTGTGATATGATTGAGCATCCTTTGGGTATATACCCAAAAGTTGTATTGCTGTGTCTTTTTTTTTTCCATGAAATTTAAAATAAAACATTTTTATTTTTTTTTCCCGCCACCACCTCCCATTCCCTCCCCCTCCCCCAATCAAGTCTTCCTTCCTCCTCAGCCCAAAGAGCAAGCAGGTTTCTCTGCCCTGTGGGAGGTCCAAGGACCACCCACCTCCATCCAGGTCTATTAAGGTGAGCATCCAAACTACCTGGGCTCCCACAAAGCCATTACATGCAATAGGATCAAGAACCCATTGCCATTGTTCTTCAGTTCTCAGTAGGCCTCATTGTCCATTATGTTCAGCGAGACCGGTTTTGTCCCATGCTTTTTCAGTCCCCGGCCAGCTGGCCTTAGTGAGTTCCCGATAGAACATCCCCATTGCCTCAGTGTGTGGGTGCACCCCTCGCCGTCCTGAGTTCCTTGCTCGTGCTCACTCTCCTTCTGCTCCTCCTTTGGATCGTGAGACTTCAGTCCAGTGCTCCAATGTTGGTCTCTGTCTCTGTCTTCTTTCATCGCCTGATGAAGGTTAATATTCAGGGGGATGCTTATATGTTTTTCTTTGGGTTCACCTTCTTATTTAGCTTCTCTAGAGTCACGATTTATAGTCTCAATGTCCTTTATTTATGGCTAGAAACCAAATATGAGTGAGTACATCCCATGTTCCTCTTTTTGGGTCTGGCTTACCTCACTCAGGATAGTGTTTTCTATTTCCGTCCATTTGTATGCAAAATTCAAGAAGTCATTGTTTTTTACTGCTGAGTAGTACTCTAATATGTATATATTCCATACTTTCTTCATCCATTCTTCCATTGAAGGACATCTAGGTTGTTTCCAGGTTCTGGCAATTACAAACAATGCTGCTATGAACATAGTTGAGCATATATTTTGTTGTATGTTTGGGCATCTCTTGGGTATATTCCCAATAGTGGTATTGCTGGGTCAAGAAGTAGGTTGAACCCGACTTTCCTGAGAAACCGCCACACTGCTTTCCAAAGTGGTTGCACAAGTTTGCATTCCCACCAGCAATGGATGAGAGTGCCCCTTTCTCCACAACCTCTCCAGCAGAGGCTATCATTGGTGTTTTTGATTTTAGCCATTCTGACCGGTGTAAGATGGTATCTTAATGTTGTCTTGATTTGCATTTCCCTGATTGCTAAGGAAGTTGAGCATGATCTTAAGTGACTTTTGGCCATTTGAACTTCTTCTGTTGAAAAGTCTTTGTTCAGCTCAGTGCCCCATTTTATAATTGGATTGATTAGCCTTTTACGGTCTAATTTCTTGAGTTCTTTGTATATTTTGGATATCAGACCTTTGTCAGTTGCGGGGTTGGTGAAGATCTTCTCCCAGTCAGTGGGTTGCCTTTCTGTCTTAGTGACAGTGTCCTTTGCTTTACAGAAGCTTCTCAGTCTCAGGAGGTCCCATTTATTCAATGATGTTCTTAGTGTTTGTGCTGCTGGGGTTGTACGTAGGAAGTGTTCTCCTGTGCCCATGTGTTGTAGAGTACTTCCCACTTTCTCTTCTATCAGATTCAGTGTGTTTGGACTGATATTGAGGTCTTTAATCCATTTGGACTTGAGTTTTGTGCATGGTGATATATATGGATCTATTTTCATTCTTCTACAGATTGACTTCCAGTTTTGCCAGCACAATTTGTTGAAGATGCTCTCTTTTTTCCATTGTATACTTTTAGCTCCTTTAGCGAAAATCAGGTGTTCATAGGTTTGTGGGCTAAAGTCAGGGTCTTCTATTCTATTCCATTGGTCGACTTCTCTGTTTTTATGCCAGTACCAAGCCGTTTTCAGTACTGTAGCTCTGTAATAGAGTTTGAAGTCAGGGATGGTAATGCCTCCAGACGATCCTTTATTGTATAAGATTGTTTTGGCTATCCTGGGTTTTTTGTTTTTCCATATAAAGTTGATTATTGTCTTCTCCAGATCTGTGAAGAATTTTGATGGGATTTTGATGGGGATTGCGTTGAATCTATAGATTGCTTTTGGTAGAATTGCCATTTTTACTATGTTGATTCTCCCAATCCAAGAGCAAGGGAGGTCCTTCCATTTTCTGGTGTCCTCTTCAATTTCTTTCTTCAAAGACTTAAAGTTCTTGCCAAATAGATCTTTCACTTCCTTGGTCAGAGTTACCCCAAGGTATTTTATGCTATTTGTGGCTATCGTGAAAGGTGATGCTTCTCTGGTTTCCCTCTCTGCTTCCTTATCCTTAGTGTATAGGAAGGCAACTGATTTTTTGGAGTTGATTTTGTATCCTGCCACAATACCAAAGGTGTTTATCAGCTGTAGGAGTTCTTTGGTAGAGTTTTTGGGGTCGGTTATGTATACTATCATATCATCTGCAAATAATGAAAGCTTAACTTCTTCCTTTCCAATACGGATCCCCTTGATCCCCTTATGTTGTCTTATTGCTATTGCTAGAACTTCAAGCACTATATTGAAGAGGTATGGAGAGAGTGGACATCCTTGTCGTGTTCCTGATTTTAGTGGGATGGCTTTGAATTTTTCTCCATTTAATTTAATGTTAGCTGTCGGCTTGCTGTAAATAGCTTTTATTATATTTAGGTATGCCCCTTGTATCCCTAATCTCTCCAAGACCTTTATCATAAAGGAGTGTTGAATTTTGTCGAATGCTTTTTCAGCATCTAATGAAATGATCATATGGTTTTTTTCTTTCAGTTTATTTATATGGTTGATTACATTGATAGATTTGCGTATGTTGAACCAGCCCTGCATCTCTGGAATGAAGCCTACTTGATCATAATGGATAACTTTTCTAATGTGTTCTTGGATTCGGTTTGCCAGTATTTTATTGAGAATTTTTGCGTCGATGTTCATGAGTGAGATAGGCCTGTAATTCTCTTTCTTGGTTGGGTCTTTGTGTGGTTTTGGTATCAGGGTAACTGTAGCTTCATAAAAGGAATTTGGCAATGACTCTTCTGTTTCTATATTGTGAAATACATTAAGAAGTATAGGTATTAGCTCTTCTTGGAAGTTCTGGTAGAATTCTGCATTGAAACCATCTGGCCCTGGGCTTTTTTTGGAAGGGAGATTTTTGATAACTGTTTCTAATTCTTCGCGACTAACAGGTCTATTTAGATCGTTCACCTGGTCTTGGTTTAGGTTTGGTATATGGTACTTATCTAAAAAAGTGTCCATTTCTTTTGCATTTTCCAGTTTTGTGGCATACAGGCTTTTGTAGTAAGATCTAATGATTCTCTGAATTTCCTCTGTGTCTGTGGTTATGTCCCCCTTTTCATTTCTGATCTTATTTATTTGCGTGTTCTCTCTCTGTCGTTTAATTAGTTTGGATAGGGGTTTGTCAATCTTGTTGATTTTCTCCAAGAACCAACTTTTTGTTTCATTGATTCTTTGGACTGTTTTCTGTGTTTCTATTTTGTTGATTTCTGCCCTCAGTTTGATTATTTCCAGTCTTCTACTCCTCCTGGGCGCGTCTGCTTCTTTTTTTTCTAGAGCTTTCAGGTGTGCTGTTAAGTCCCCAATGTATGCTTTCTCCCTTTTCTTTAAGTGGGCACTTAGTGCTATGAACTTTCCTCTTAGCACTGCTTTCATCGTGTCCCATAGGTTTGAGTATGTTGTCTCTTTGTTTTCATTAAATTCAAGGAAGACTTTAATTTCTTTCTTAATTTCTTCCTTGACTCAGGTGTGGTTCAGTAGTTGACTGTTCAGTTTCCATGAGTTTGTCAACTTTCTGGGGGTAGCTTTGTTGGTGGCTTCTAACTTTAATCCGTGGTGATCTGATAAGACACAGGTGGACACTGATATTTTTTTGTATCTGTGAAGGTTTCCTTTGTTTCCAAGTATGTGGTCAATTTTCGAGAAGGTTCCATGAGCTGCAGAGAAGAAGGTGTATTCTTTCCTATTTGGGTGGAGTGTTCTATAGATGTCTGTTAAGTCCATTTGATTCATTACCTCCAACAATTCTCTTAATTCTCTATTAGTTTTCTGTCTGATTGACCTGTCCATTGGTGAGAGAGGTGTGTTGAAGTCTCCTACTACTAGTGTGTGTGATTTGATGTCTGCCTTGAGTTTTAGCAATATTTCTTTTACATAAGTGGGTGCTTTTATATTAGGGGCATAGATATTCAGGATTGAGACTTCATCCTGCTGAATCGTTCCTGTTATGAGTATAAAGTGTCCCTGTCGATCTCTTCTGATTGATTTTAGTTTGAAGTCAGTTTTGTTAGAAATTAGTATGGCCACACCTGCTTTTTTCTTAGGACCATTTGCTTGAAAAACCTTTTCCCAACCCTTTACTCTGAGTAGATGCCTGTCTTTGTGGTTGAGATGAGTTTCTTGCAAACAGCAGACTGTTGGATCCTGTTTTCGTATCCAATCTCTTAGCCTGTGCCTTTTTATTGGTGAATTGAGACCATTAATATTAAGTGATATTAATGACCAGTGGTTGTTAACTCCGGTTATTCTTACTGCTTTTGGTAGAAGAGTTTGTGTGTCTCCCTTCTTTGAGTTGTGCTGTTGAAGGGTCACTAGTTGCCTGGGTTATTGGAGGCAGTGTTGGCAATGTTGGATTCCTTGGGTTGTGATTTTCCTTCTATTACTTTCTGTAGGGCTGGATTTGTGGCAACGTATTGTTTAAATTTGTTCTTATCCTGGAATGTCTTGTTTTCTCCATTGATAGTGAACGATAGCTTGGCTGGGTATAGTAGTTTGGGTTTGCATCCATGGTCTCTTAGTTTCTGTAGTACCTCTATCCAGGACCTTCTGGCTTTCATGGTTTCCATAGAGAAGTCAGGTGTAAGTCTGATCGGTTTACCTTTATAAGTTACTTGGCCTTTTTCCTTTGCAGCTCTTAATATTCTTTCTTTAATCTGTATATTTTGTGTTTTGATTATTATATGGCAAGGGGATGTTTTTTTTTGATCCAGTCTGTTTGGTGTTCTGTATGGTTCTTGAATATTCAAAGGAATATCTTTTTTTACGTTGGGGAAGTTTTCTTCCATAATTTTGTTAAAAATGTTTTCTGGACCTTTGAGCTGTGCCTCTTCTCCTTCTTCTATCCCTATTATTCTTAGGTTTGGTCTTTTTATTGTGTCCCATATTTCCTGAATGTTTTGTGATGAGAATTTGTTGGTTTTGGTGTTTTCTTTGATCAGTCCGTTTATTTTCTCTATGTTGTCTTCAGAATCTGAGATTCTTTCTTCTATCTCTTGTATTCTATTGATTATGCTTGTTTCTGTAGTCTCTGCTCGTTGACCTATATTTGCCATATCCAGCTGGTCCTCAGTTTGTGTTTTCTTCCTTGCTTCCATTTCAGTTTTCAATTCTTGGACTGTTTCCATTACCTGTTTGATCGTTTTTTCTTGGCTTCCCAGGGTATCATTTACGTATTTACTCATTTCTTCAAACTTTTTGTTATACTTCTCATCCATTTCTATGAGGGTGTTTTTTACATGTTGTTTAAGGGACTCTATTGCTTTCAAAAAGTCAGTTTTTTCCTCTTCTCCTGTGATAGGGTGTTCAAGTCCTTGTGTTGTAAGATCATTGGGTTCTGGTGTTTTCATGTTGTTTTTCAGATTGTTGGGTGAATTCTTGCCTTGGCGTCTGCCCATCTCCTCTTACCGATGCTATCTATTGGGTTTGATTTAATTGTAGCGGGGCAATCTGTTCTCAGTGCAGGCTTCACTGTTTCTTGCCCGCACTATCCTGCATCCAGTGCCTCTGCCGCCCGTGCCTGCCTGCCGGTGCCTCCGCCGCCCGGAACTGTCTGTGTGCCAGTGCTTCCGCCGCCTAGGCCTGCCTTCAGGTGCCTCCGCCACCTGTGCCTGCCTGCGCGCTGGTGCTTCCGCCGCCTAGGCCTGCCTGCCGGTGCCTCCGCCACCCGGAACTGTCTGTGCGCTGGTGCTTCCGCTGCCTAGGCCTGCCTGCCGGGCCTGACTGCCGGTGTCTCCGCCACCCGGGCCTGCCTGCACGCCGGTGCCTCTGCCGCCCGGACTTGCCTGCGTGCTGGTGCCTCCGCCGCCCGGGCCTGTCTGTGCGCCGGTGCTTCCGCTGCCTAGGCCTGCCTCTGCTGTGTCTTGAAGTATGTTGTTTCCTAATTTTCTGAGAAATTGCCATACTGATTTCCAAAGTGGCTGTAACACTTTGCACTCCCCCCAGCAATGCAGAAGTGTACCCCTTACTCTACATCCTCCCCTGCATAAGCTGTCATCAGTGTTTTTGTTCTTGGCCATTCTGATAGGTGCAAGATGGAATCTCAGAGTTGTTTTGATTTGCATTTCTCTTATAACTAAGGATGTTGAACATTTTGTTAGTATTTTTCAGCCATTTTAGATTCATCTGTTGAGAATTGTGTTTAGGTATGTATCCCATTTTTTATTAGATTATTTGGGATTTTTTTGATGACCAGTTTCTTGAGTTCTTTGTATATTTTGGAGAATAGCCCTCTGTCTGATGTGGCATTGGTAAAGATATTTCTGTATATTGCCATTTTGTCTTCTTGATCATATCTTTTGCTTTACAGCAACTTCTCAGCTTCAGGAAGTTCCATTTATTTATTGTTGCTCTCAGTGTCTGTGCTTCTGGGTTATATTTAGGAAGTGGTCTCCTGTGCCAATGTGTTCAGGTGTACTTCCCACTTTCTTTTCTATTCTGTGAGGTTCAGTGTGATTGGTTTTATGCTGAGGTCTTTGTTCCATTTCGACTTGAGTTTTGTGCATGATAATTTAAATGAATTTCTGGAATTTTTATTCATACTATGTATTTTCAATTAAAAGTTATCATTCTCACCTTGATGTGTTTATTAAAAAACCCTGACATCATCTTTAAATAACTTTTTCTTAAACTTCATGTGAAGCATGGTTTGATTTAATCTAACGTTTTTTTCAATGAATGTTGGCTGGTATGAGTGAAGACAAGATTTAACATTGAAGGATATGTTCCTAAAATGAAAGCCACATATTCACACTATACATGTATTGAATATGGGACTCAAAGCAGTAACTGATTGCTTTATTTTTAATAAAATATATAAGCAGTTAAAGTGAAAAGTAGCACTACTATCAGAACAGCAATTCTGTGTATTCTTGAAGGAGCTAATGCCAAAATGTGAAAATAATATATAATCTAATAGTGACATGATTTCTGCCTTCAGACAACTAATGCAGATGAACAGACACAGGAACTGCGCACGTGCGTAAACTGAAAATTAGATAAGCCTAAAAAACAATAACAACAAATTCAAGAATTGAGATACATGGGAAAAATGGGTTGAAAAACATAAATTTTGAGAGCTACAGAACATATTGTACAGGGTGGTTCTGCTGTCAGACAAGATCAGCTATGAATTTAGCTAAAAATTAATTCAATTTAGTTTAAAAGGTAGTTTTGTCTCCAGGATCTTCTGTGATAACATTTTTTTTTTTACTTTCCAGCCACATTGTTTCTTATGCGTATGTTCATAAGCATATGATTTTATGTATTTTAAATGTTTTGAGATTATAATATAGTCATATCATTTCTCCCTTCTTCCCTTCAAACCTTCATGTAAAGCCCTTCTTGATCTCTTTCAGATTCATGGTGTCTTTTTTGCTAATGGTTTGTGTGTGAGTGTGTGTGTGTGTGTCTGTCTGTGTGCACATGTGTGTGCATTCAGTCTGTATAATGTTAATTATATTGTGTTTTCAGGGATAATCATTTGGTGCTGGGTAACCAACTAGTTTGCTCTTCCCTGGGGAAGACTAGTTATAAGATTATACACAGTTTTCCTCTTATTCTGCACCCTCTATTCAATGCTCTCTAAACCTTAGTTGCAGGAGTGTTTTGTAGATTACTACTGGGCTCCACAATTCTTCATTTCAACCTATAGTGGTCTATAGTTGTTGCAAAGAAAAGTTTCCTTGATAAGGAATGGTGACTACACTTATCTGTGGCTATAAGGACAAATATTTAGAATGTATTTAGGGATTGTGCTGGTATAGTAGAGTGACTGTTGTATATTTTCCCCCAAGATCTATGTCTTTCCTAGTCTTAGGTAGGGGACAAGGTTCCCAGTACCCCACATAATCTATTTCTTTTTGAGTGAGTCTTAAGTCCAATCAAAGAGCTGTTGGGTATCACCAAGGTATGTGTGGCTGTACCCTTAGGTTTATTTTGTCATGCAGAATGTCGTTGTGGTTTTTGGGCTGTGTAGGAATGTTGGTTGCTTTCCTCCTTTGTAAGTTTAGATGGAATCTTCTGCTTTCATGAAGCCTACCTAGTCCCCAAGGAAAAGGCCTTAAGGTCAGTTCCAGTCTGGAGCTGTTTGGCCTGAGTCTGAAGATCATGGTATCTTTATCAATAAGGATTTACTTTCCACTTCTAAGGGACAACAGTGGCAATGACAACAGCCTATAATGTTTGGGAATCTCTTGGACAGCCATGAACAACTCAAAACAGGTGTTCTCATGCCTGGTGCTGGATGTTTTTGTTAGATTGTCTATGGTTCTTGGAGAGAGCATTATCAACCTGAACAAGAAATTATTTATTTAAATCATTTATGTATATTTCTGCAACAACTTCTGTATATTTAGGGTTTTGAGGTAGGTAGTTAACAGTATGATTATGACTTTTTCAGACTATATGTGCATTTTTAAATATGTGTCTGTATGTGAGAATAGGTACTATTTGTGTCTCACATTAATCTTTCTAGGATCGATAGTAATGTTTGGTAACTCTGTTGATTAGACCAGCATCAAACTTAGAGATGTGCTTTTCTCTGTCTCCTGAGTGCTGGAATTAAGGCATGTATGCCTCCATATCCCTTGTTACTCTCAATATCTTAGCACTTCAGTAAATTGTGTTGAGCTATGTAAGTGAGGTCACCTGAAACAACTAAGCTGTCAAGATAGAGAAATAAAAGAAAAAAAAAAAAGAAAAAAAGAAAGGTTGAGGGGTGGGGGGAAAGCGGAGGCACTGTCCCCAAGAATAAAATGTGATTTATTTTAAAAGGGGGTTTACATGAGGAAGGATGTGGTCTCAAAGGCACATCTGTATGGTTAGATGGAGGGGGGATGTGTAGCTGTTTCAATGCAACTGGACTGAAAGACCCCACATTTTCAGAAGTACTTGTATGTACTTTGTTAGTTTTGTGTAACTCACTTAAATCTTGCCATCTATCAAGTTATTTGAAATATGGGCAAACTGAACAGTCTGCAGGCAGGGGAGTGAGAGGTCACAGTGCCCAATTGCAAAACAGAACTCTGTGGGAGGGCGCTGAGTCTCTCCTTCTGCTAATCGGGCCTTTGGTGAGTAATGTCTATTGATGTCATTAAATTCTTCTTTGAACTAGTTTCACGATGTAAACCAGTCTGGAGTTAGAATTTTTAACTGTTTGAGTGACAGGCAAAATAACTCTCGTGTGGCTGTTCCTTAATAACGGTGATATTGAGACGCAAGAGTAACCTAAGAATTTTCTAAAGGGGAGCGTCAATCATGGGAATTGGGGACTGTGCACAAATCCTCTTGGCTCCTGTTACCCCTGGCTAAGCATGACTGAGCTTTGCATGCCAGGCTGATGTTTTCCACGCCCTCCGTTTTTCAGCTATTAATCTCATTATGCATTTTGGTCTTGACACTAAATGACTCAAAATTTAACAAAACATTACCCAGACTTTGGAAACACAGAGTCTTTGTGTGCTTGTGTAAAAGCATGTAGATGTGAAATAGAATTATAACCTCCTGTGGAATGACTGGAGAGCCGTGATGCTCTTGGAGAGCTGTGGCTATAGAGAAGTGAGCTACAGTTATGACCCTATAGTACTCCCACCTGCTCACATGTATGTCATCTCAAAAACATCTCCTTCTGTACCAGCAATGTGCATCCCAGGTGGGAGAATCTCACTTGCTTTGATGGATGCTTTTTCATTAACCCATGCAGATCCTGTTTGGGGACAGTGCCTCTGTTTTCCTCCTATCCACTCAATCTTTTTTTTTTTCCTATTCTGTATCTTGAAAGCTTAGTTATTTCAGATGATCTGCCTTACCTTGTTCAACATAATTTACTGAAGGGATAAGATATTGAGAGTAACAGGTGTTATGGTAGTATGTATGCCTTAATTCTAGCACTGGGGAGAAAGAAACAGGGACTCTTTGAGTTTGCTACCAGTTTGGTTCACAGAGTGAATTTCAAGGTAGTCAAGGCTGGAATATAAGCAAATTGAGACACTGTTTCCAAACCAAAACCAATCCAAACAAACAAAACCCCCAAAATATTGAAAGTGAACCACTGGTGCAATAGGAAAGGAGACAGGATATGGGAGCTGAGTCCCATGTTCATTCACTCATTGGTTTATTCACTAATTCACAAGTATATACGGAGGGTCTGTGAGTGACCAAGACAGAGTCCTTCTTCTCGAGGTCTGATTTTCCAGTGAGGAATGGTAGGCAGTAGACCCATGTATGAATATAATGATTAATATCATAATCCCACCAAGACAATGGAAGAGTGTGGTCAGTAAGAGACGGGGTCTGACTTGTGTGTTGACTGAAAAGGCAGTCCCGCCAAATACTGGAAGCTCCCTTCAGTGACAGGGGATTGTAAGCTTGAAATGTTAAGTCAGGGTCAGGAATTCATTTAGGCCATTACAGAATGTGGTCTGCAGGCAAGTGTTGCTGATAGGCCACAAACCTAAGCTCTCTTGAGGTGGCTGACTTGATGTTTCTATTAGTCAAGGCATTTGGCAGGGAGCCTACGGCACGTGTGCGTGTAAGGAGACTCAAGGACCTACTGAATGCTACCTCTGATCTGAGAGGGGCAGTCCCTGGCTGAGCCAGGAACCTGCATTTGGCTTTCCCTAGCTGTTACTGCTTCTCACACAGGGGCTGATGTGTATGAAGCTAACACCCTAACAGACTTTGTAAGACACGGTCTAGGTTTTAGAAATGAATGGCTCATTCAGCTATCACAGCAAGTGACCAATAAACTGTGAGAAGAACGGAAGCCCATGTTCTACAGCAGGTTCTTCACATCTCTTATAGTCCACCGATCTCATTCATTCTCCAACTCTCTGCCTTCAAATAATTTGTCTTTCATCAGCTCATTTACCTGGAAAAGATTCCAGTCAAGTGGGGAGAAGGCATTAGAATTTAGCCAGGACAGATGATCAATATCCACCTCTCATGACCTGTCCAGTCCTGACTCATGACCAGAAGTGGAGCATCAAATCCGATCTCACTGTGAAAGCTCTTCAAAAGAGGATCCTGCATCATTGGCACTTGTTTTCCATCCCCGTGGGTCTTGTGATTGCCACTCCAGCCTTGGTGAATGATCTTTGACTGTAGTTGCTCAATTATTATTTCCAAGCCAACCAATAGCTAAACTTCTTAACATTACGGTCCTTCAGCGCAAGGCCTTGCTCTCTACGATGATGCAAACCACTGTTGAAAGTTCTGTTGTTTTTCTTTCTGAGGACACCAACAAGGACAGGTGATGAACGAGTCTTCAAAGTCTTAGAATGGGTCATGGATATTTAAATGGTGGAAAATAAGGAAGCAATTACAGACCAGGTTTCCAAAGACTCACCATGGGGAAAATAAAGGATGAAACTCATTCAAGTCTTACTATCTTTTTCCTTCAGAGAGGACCACTTGAAGGACAGGAGAAGGCTTCATTTGGATAGTGTAGATGATATTCATAATTGTAAATGTCACCGTGTAAATACCTCCACAGCAGTGTAATAAATAAAGACCCCGAAATCAGTCACTCTGTCTCACGTTTGTTTCTTGGTCTGTGTCCATATCTGTCTCCCACTCATTTTCCAGGTGTTCTCTCAGATCATTGTCTCACAGTCAGTAGGGTTTAACCAGTGTATAGCCTCTAACACCAAAATTTGGTATTGTGTTCAAATACAGTCACAGTAGAGAATATCACGAAACATTTGTAGAAAAATAGAAGACAAATAAAATACTTAAGTAATATATGACTTTTTTAACCCAGAAATTTTGGATTTAAGTATATAACCCATGTCAGAGAGAGCAGGGGATGAGATATATTTAGTTATAAGACTATTTTGAAACAACTGCTATTCATAGGACAAAAATAAAATTAAAATATGAAATAAGTGGAGATTAATAAATTCCATTACCTTCACATAAAGTAAAACAATGTAACAATTGTAATTTACTATGTAAACCTATTCATAATGTATTTTTATTTATTTGTTATTTATACAACATTCTGCCTCCTTGTGTACCTGAAAGCTAGAAGAGGGCGCCAGATCTCATTACATATGGACAGCTGTAGCTACCATGTGGTTGCTGGGAATTGAACCCAGGACCTCTGGAAAAGCAGCCAGTGCTTTAAACCTCTGAATCATCTCTACAGCCTCCGCACAATTTATTTTAAAGAAACAATTTTTATACAATGATAAATGAATCCCTCAAACTATGAGCCAAAATAAGTATTTCCTTTTTCAGGTTCTTTATTTCAGGTATTGTATTAACAGAAGGGGTAAAATTAACTAATATAGAAAAATGGTCTGTAAAATAAGGAAAATATACTCATTTTGAAAAATGAAAAAAAAAAGAATTTGAGATCCCAAATTATGTGAGTCTTCTTTTCCAGTAGCAATAAAAACAGAAGCAATTATTTTTTACTTAGTTTTGATTCATTATTTCGCTATAGGAAAAATACTTTGTTCCTATGCTAGATGAGACATCCTTCACCAGAAAAATGTGACTAAAGAAAGAAATAGCATGGTTGGACACCCGGAAAATGGAGTGACTCTTCAACTAACCAGTATATTCTTTGCTCCCTGCCAAATATTAGTATTTCAAAGGTTGGTTAATAGTCTGTCCTCTCTCTCTCTTTCTCCCTCTCCCTCCCTCCCTCCCTCCCTCCCTCCCTCCCTCCCTCCTCTCTCTCTCTCTCTCTCTCTCTCTCTCTCTCTCTCTCTAACACACACACACACACAGGGAGAGAGAGAGAGAGATCAAATGCATATTTTTTTTCACTTTAGACAGCTGATAGTCACCTTACTGCACAGAAGGACCAAACATTTGCAACAACAACAACTGGAGGATGGAAGAATATATATATTGCAAACTAGCCAGCCTCTAAACTCAGTGACCCTGTTAATCCGGCTGATTTCATGCCGCAAACACCTGGAACGCAGAGATTTGTGAAGTCTCTCGTGTTAGCATCTCTCCACTCTCTGTAGATGTGGGACTCCAGATTCCTGTTGAGCCAGTGAATTTCCTTCTTGAGACCACTTCCTCTTGGACCAAAACGACAGCACACACTTCACTCAGCCTACTACTGCATTTGCTGCTATTGTTATTAGTTCTGACACGTAAAACACTAGCTGCAATGATGCCCTAAATAAAGCACAGTATCTTCAATAAACAAAGAAAAAATTAGACCTTCTTCACTTGGCTGTTTTTCCTAAGAAAATAATGAATTCATAGTAAAGAATTTTCCTTAAAACATGTGCTAATGTATTTCTTTCACTGGAACTTGGATAAGAATTATCTTTTAGCCTTTTATCTTTTAATCTTTTAGATCTTTTCTAAATCAGTCAGTATAACTTTATTATTTTGCTAATTTCAAACAACAATAAAAACTGCTTTCCTGTGTAGCAGTTCATAATTAGAATTGTCTTTGCTGAAGCACTCACATTGCACCAGCATCATGTCTTATTTTCCTCAAGTCCCAGCCAAGGTCTCTGTTATTCTTAGTCCAGTGTTGAATGTGCATATTAAGAAGTTTCCTGCTTTAAGATTTTCTGATTCATGGATCTGAGATGAGACTGAAGAGGAGCCCGAATCCTTATTAGACACCTCAGAGGTGACGACGCATTATTAAATTCAGAAATGATTGCTTATCGTCCTTCCACGCCCATGAAGCCAAGTGAGTTTTTCTACCCATCTGTTACTGCTACTTCATCAAAAGTTCTGCCTTTCTGGATACTTTAGAACCCCAGATAGATCTCCATATCCCCAAAGTTTAATTTTTCATCACTGTAGGAGGAATCCCATGATCTCTTCTTTTTAGGGTTGGGACTTAAGCTTCCTACAAAATCTCAAAATGTGCAATGTCTTCTCAGTCAACTATTCCAACTCCTTATATAAAATTAAAAATCCAGTTAACGAAAGTTTAATAATTATTCCAGTTTAATAAGTTATTGGTGCATTTGGACAGTATTGTCTCAAAAGCTAATTACAGTGAGGCTTTTTAACAGCTATGACTGGATCCTTGTTTTAAAACAAAAGATTGCTTTCATGGCTTTAGTATAAGTACCTTTTTCATTCACATTTAGTCAAAGAGATAAAAAGATAATAATTGACAACTAAATTCTCTCGTAAAGACTTTGAGTGCATATTAGGACATAAAAGCATTTCAGTAATTTCTCTACACCCCATAAAGCTAATGCTTGATAAAAAATTTTGCTCTGTGAGTAAAATTTAAAAATGTAGAAAATTGAATACCTGCTTCCAAGAACTCTAAGCTAGAGAATCTTCCTCTTCTTCAGGCTGAGCTATGAATTCTGTTTCTCAAGATCAGAAATTCCTGAACCAGCTGCTATGTGCAGTGCCGAAACACAAAACATATGGAGAGATGATAGGAACAGTCCATCTTCCCTTATTTATGTTAGAGGGCTGAAGTAATGTTTATGGGATGAGGAATTTGTTTAAGTGAGTGCCCGAATGTTATGAATTTCTTGTCACACTTTGTCTGGATTCACAATTGATATAGTGAACCAAGAGCAGTACACACATACTCACATGCATACACAGGCAGTAAAATTCATGCGGCCATATATACATATCAAAAGAGGTGGTTTTCTTTGTGTGTGTGCATTTAGGGAAATCTCTAGACATTAAGGTATCTACATTTATTTGTGAAGTTTAAGGCAGACTAGAAGGGTGGCTTTTGAGTGCAAATAAAATAAATATTTGTCACAAAATCATGGCTGTTAAAAAACACTGTGCATCAATAGAATAAACAGTTTGAAATTAAAGTTGCTTAATTGACTATTTTCTTTTTAAAAGAACAATATTGTCATAGATCTTCTTGCTACCAACAAATATTTTGAAATTTTGCCATTTTCTTAAAATTTAAAGTTATACATGCAAGGGAGACTATGTATAAAGAAATATGGGATGAATATGAGTGAAAATATAAATATCTATTTTTGTGTTACTGAAAACTGCTAAGCAAAACGCTTGACCTCATTTTTTGTTAGACCTTGTCTTAGTTCCATTCCCTGCTGCTGTGATAAAACACCCTGCTAAAAGCAGCATAAGGGAGACAGGAATTTATGGTTCAGAATTCTGGGTCACAGTAGATCACTGCAGGAAATTCAGAAACTTAAAGCAGCCAGTCATATTGTTTTCACGGTCAAGAGCAAAAGACGAGGAAATAACACGTGCACAATAGTGCCCAGCTCGCTTTCTCTTCTCTTATATAGTTTAGAATTTTCTTCCTAGGGAATAGTTCCACCCAAAGGGGGCAGGTCTTCCCATTTCAGTTGGCATAATTAATACAATCCCCACTGATATACCCACAGACCTACCTAATCTAAACAACGAACACCTCCTTCCAAGGTTGTCTGAGGTTGTGTCAAGTTGATAAAAAAAAAAAAAAGAAAAGAAATCTTTCCCCAGACTGACAGTTAAAAGTTCTCTGCTTACCATATTCTTATCCTCTGAATAATCAATACATTTTGTTCAGAGAAGTAGAATAATAACCTCACTGTGTCATGACTAATGTTTGGAAAATGAGAAGACTCAAAATGTTATTGTGTTTGGTTTTCCTTATTGCATTTGAGGCATATGACTTTAATACATTTTTTTTGGAAGACCTGGGAGTCCTCTGCAATTGACTATTGACTAGATTTGGTGATAAAAGAGTTGTCTATAATGGAAAAGTTCTTCAATAAAAGTATATAAAAGTGTCAGTCAATTATTTTTATGAGTTGTAATACACTCATTTATATTTACTTATTATTGGTTTTAAAAAATAAATGAAATCTTTTTAAGGCAAAGCAACTTAAAACTTTGATTTATTAAAATCAAAGTAACCAAACTCACTCACCTAAGTTATTAGTCTTTCACATAAAGCTGAGAGCTCTTAGGAGTAGCATCTTTCATGATTATTATTTGTCTACCTTGTTGTCCTGTCTATTTAAATATAAACTAACATATATTTGTATGTTTTTGAACATGTATGTGCACACTGTTTAGAGAGTTAACAAAATCATCTCTTTGAAAAAGATTAATTTATATCAGTGTAATTGAAATATATATAAATTTTCCTTTGTCCTTTTATCTAGAATTTTATTATTTGTTCAAGTTATTGAATTTTTCTCTGTATTAAGGTCTTTCAATGTTGTATGTTGTATTTTGTACAGTGATCCCACACATCTGAGAATCTAAGCACTGAAGACATTTGACATATTTACATTATATAAATAATACTAGGAAAAGTGGAACCTATATTTTATAAAAAATAATTGAACTTTTCACACCTAGCTTTGTTCTAAGAAATTAAAGTTAGAAAAGCTACTTGATAAGGTAATGGCTTTGTTAATATATGGAGCAAAAATTTGCCCCGATGACTAAAGAGAAAGTGCTTCTACAAATGTTTTCCCCTGCTAATTTGAGTGATCTTTAGTACTATTATATACATACTTCTACCACAAGGCATTTGTGAGTTTTAAAAATAAGTATTTAAAATATACATCAGTAAGAAATAAATGTTTCTCCTTTTAGCTCTTCATAGTACTCTGTAAAATTTCAAGCATACATTTCTTACTAAACAATGTGCCAACTAGGGCTATAAAGAGCAATCAATGGCTTTATAGAATAACCAATACATAGTGGATATATTTAAGACATGAAACATGAACTATATATTAGGGATTCTGTTTCTGATAATGATGGGCCAGTTAAAAACTCCTTTAAGAGCAAGGAGAGTATTGGAAAAGATAGTTTTAAAAATCTCATTGAAATGGCTCAGCAGTTAAGGGCAAAAATGTCAGTAATCACTAAGTAATAGGCATTTATAGTGAGCCCTCTACTTGTCTAGCTTACTATTTTAAGGGAGTTCCCAGGCTGTCGTCTGGGAAGGAGAAACACAGGCTGAGCCCCGGAGACTGTATAAGTTGAGGAGATACAACTAATGTTCCATGAAACAAGATAATCTTCCTGGAGCAGATACTGAAAGAGCCAAAGTCTGCAAAGAACAGAGCTGAAATTCAGCTGAGAGCGCAGCTAAGAAAGATTCTCACATTTGCAAGGGAACTATCCCTGAACTGGGAAAGGGCACTTTAGAAAGACTGAAAGCACAGGTGGCCAGAGATCATGCAGAACTGGCAATTGCCACTCTTCCCATGAGAAAAACTCATGGGTCCTTCAAAAGAATTGTGAGAATTGCCTTATCTCTGTCCTAATGAATTGTTGGCTTTAGAAAGAATGCCACGTTGTTTCTGCAGAACAGAGCTTAGACAGAAACATGAAAAGACCAGAGAGAACCTAAATAACTTACTGTGTCCAGAATAAAGCTCGAGGATGTTTATAAATGTCCAAAAGTATCCAGCACCCAAGAAGGTGGCATTTATAATGTTTGTTATCCAATCAAAAATTGTCAGATGTGGAAAGAAGCAGGAAAAAATAACCCAATAATCCCTGAATTAGAACACAGGGAAGATCCGAAATCAATAACTTGAGGTTCTTCATTTAAAAAGTTGAAAAATAAGATCAAGTAAGCAGAAAATAAAAAGAGAAAATATAAAATTTCTGCACAGAAGTCAACAAAATAGAAAAACAAAGATACAGAAATTCTTGGGTAAAATCAATAAATGACAAAGCTTGCTCATTGAAAACATCAATAAAATTGATAGATCTCTAGCTAAACCAATCAGGAGAGAAGTCAGAAGTAAACCGTGTCTAGCATGATAGAGGTCGTAATACAACAGACTTCACAGACACAGTGGGTACTACGGCCACGTTTTCTTCAACAATTTTATTCCAATGAACTAGAAATAGCTGAGGAGACTGAAATAGTCTTCAGTGGTCCAATTAAAGATTATCTAAGAAGAGTGTGGTTAATATATATCTCAAAGAAATGGAATTTGTTATTAAAACCTTCACAAAGTGAAAGTTCCAACTTCAGTTATATAAATTCTAACCATTCATTGTTAAGAATTAATTTTACACCAATATCTGAGGAAAATATGATACTGGTTCTTCCATAAAACTGCATAGGAGATTGTTTTAATTTTTTGTTTATTATGATAATACACATTGACCAAAAGCAACTTTGAGAAGGAGAATGTTTATTTGGCTTACACTCCAAGGTCACAATCCACCTTAGAGGGAAGTTAGGGCAGGAAATCAAGCAAGAACTGACGAAAAAAATGTGTGTGAAGATTTCTTATTGGCTAACAGTTAACTTAGCATAAGGTTACAGATCCATGTGTCTAGAAACGGTGCCTGTTACCATGTCTTTGTTCATTGAGTTAATTAGAACCTGAATTCATGATTTTACTACCCATGTAGAAGATTTTCCATATTATTAATTTGGCTTTGATTTTTGTCAAGGATTTTGAATCTTCCTTGATCATCCAATCCTCCTGCCTTCCCACGTGAGTGCTAACATTATATGCATGTACTGCATTTTGTTTTGATTTTAAATATTTTATCTTTGCCATATTTTTAGCACTTTTACTATGAAATATTTTTCTACAATTTTTTTGCATTATTTGTAGTTCATTGGCATTCTTGAATTTATAAATGTATTTTCCTTAAAAAGTGAGAAAATCAACTCATGAGGAAGAAGACCTATTCGTTTTATAGTTTCAGTACAGCATAAGCTGACTTGTTGTTTTGAATAATATTAAGAGGTAGAAAATAAATTTATGCAGAGTATGGCATACCTATTTAATACTTTGTGGTGACCAAGAAGTAAAAGGATAAAAGAGGAATATGCTCTTCAATACTATAGCCAGAGGGAATTTCCATGCACACATAATTTGACTAATTATAATACACAACCTTCAGTTGGGGTTTGATGTTTATGTAAGTCCTGTGGTAAAGTTCTTACATGATTTGTTTCTTTTAAAATTCTCAATATTCTTCTCTCAGAATAGCCAAAACAATCTTATATAATAAAGGATCTTCTGGAGGCATTACCATCCCTGACTTCAAACTATTACAGAGCTACAGTGTTGAAAACAGCTTGGTATTGGCATAAAAACAGAGAAGTCGACCAAGGGAATCGAACAGAAGACCCGGATTTTAACCCACAATCCTATGAACACCTGATTTTCGATAAAGGAGCTAAAAGTATACAATGGAAGAAAGAAAGCATCTTCAGCAAATGGTGCTGGAATAACTGGATGTCAACCTGTAGAAGAATGAAAATAGATCCATATCTATCACCATGCACAAAACTTAAGTCCAAATGGATCAAAGACCTCAGTATCAATCTGAACATACTGAACCTGATAGAAAAGTGGGAAGTACTCTGAAAGATTTTCTATATTAATTCTTCAGGCACAGATGATTTGATTGATTTGGACAAAGATTACATAGTGGAGCTGATGGCACAAAAGGGTGTGCTCACAACCATATACTCTGATTCCTATCATAAAGGATGGACTGTTTCAAAATTAACTTTTAATATACACATCTCCAACTCAGTAACCATTCTGAAGTATTAGATGTTGCTTAGTCTATTAAGGCACAAAATTGGCTTTATAATTTTATCTAATATTTTATAAACAAAATGGTGGTTCTGCATTTTCAGGTGGATATATATTTATAGTAGCATATCCTAACCAGTGAAATAACATTGGAATCTACAAGTTTATATCACTCTGAGTAAATGTGTTTATCTTATAATAAGAAGTCAACTGAATAAATGAAATCTACTGAGTTACTTCAGTTTTTCTGCTATGGAAATGAACTCTCACAGTGTTTGTGGAGCTTAACTATTGATGTGGGATATGTGTTGCTTTTATTGGTTGATGAATAAAGTAAGTCAGTTAGGAATAAGCCTGAGCCATTGGCCAAACAGTGTTGTAATTAATATAGTTTTGTGTGATTATTTGTGTCTGTGTGGTCATAAAATAATGGTATCCAATGTGGGGCAAGAATTTCCACATAAGATCTGAGAACTTTTTTTTTAAGATTCTAGACAAATTAAAACAGAATCAAGCTCAGCTTCTTGACAACTGTCTTTTCCCCAATAGGCTCTGTTTGCTGCCACAAACAAAGCACTCCCCTTCTATAAATAAACCACAGTTTCATGGCAATACATAGATTAATAGAAATGGGTTAATTTAAGATGTAAGAGCTAGCTTGGAATATGGCTGTGTCATTGACCAAATAATGTTGTATTTAACACAGTTTCTGTGTGATTACCTGGGTCTAGGTGGCCGGGAAATAAAAGTGGAATCTCTGTCTACAAACTGTTATCCTCATTAGTCTAGTAAGAAATACATATAGGCCATCAACCTAATCATTTCATCTCCAGAGTCTCAGCTCTCGCCTGGTACATTTAGTTTCTTGTTCCTGATTCCTTAATGTTCAAGTCAGATCCAGGCCTGCTGGCCTGACTGTTGGCTTTCTCTGGAGCTTTGGCAAATAGTCGAGCAGTCATCCTTTCATGATGGAGCTGAGGTTCCAGTAGCTGTTAATTATAAACTACATCCTTTCATCACTCTCTGAAACCTTCTTTAGTGTCTTATACAACCCCACCCCCAAAACTGCCACTTCCTGTCAGGATTCCTGGAGATGAACATTCACAACCAAAATCTTCATTTTGATCATGCTTTCATTATTAGAACTGGTGTGAATGTGATTTTTTGTTTTCTAGAGACCAGCTAAATAAGACTTTCTTTTGGAGGACCCAGTTCACAAAGAGCTAATGCCTGTGCTATGTCTCCCCCTTTGCTCCAAGCAAACAAAGTCATTGAGCACATTAAAGTTGACGTCGTATTTTGCAACAGACCGTATGCCAGCCTCCAGCCAAATTTCACCTCTGCCTGTCTCTTCATTATTGAAATTTTCCTTTCTAATTAAAGGACAAGATTTGTAGGCACAGTATGATTCAAAATAAAATTAGACTTGTTCTAAGTAGGTTCCTTCTTGAAACAGTGCAGATTGGATATGGTCTGGGATTAAACACCATTGGAGGAATGGCCTAGGAGTGGGCTCCTGTGTAGCACAATAGTGCTGGGATTCAGACAAAGTATCTCAGTATGACCACACAATCCCCATAGCTGTCAGTGGACACACCGCCACATGTCCTACAACTATGCCATATGCCCTATTTTCTTCCCTGAAATGAAAACAATTTGAAGTCACTGCATGAGAAAATAAACCAAAGGCTTGGTTTATTTTTGGCTTTATATATTAAAACTAAATTCATGACTGTTTAAAAAGACAGCTCTTCATACTAATGATGAAATATCATAATAGTTCACAGTAGAGTTTACCAAAGACTATTAGGATCAGCTATGAACTGAGGCATGGTGATGTGCTTAGGATCATACTGACTTTCCATTCTTGCCCTCTTAGGCAATGGATCATCCTTAAAAGAAAGAAATATTTATTATTCTCAATAAAAAATAACAATTCAAACATAAACCACTAGTCAAATGTAATGCCTTCACTGGATATTGAATTTGAACATGAGATATACATAAGTTCTAAAGTGTTTTATGAACTAAATAGAAACCTTGACCCTTTGATCAGTCTCTAAACACTGTATCTAGCAGCTGTTTCAAATGAGTAAAACTTGCAAGTTATGTTGATGTGATTTCATAAGTTTTGGTGCATGAAGGGAAGAGGAGAGACCTCAAGGATGACTTTTATCTCTTTTGTGTATTTCCTCTCCTGAGAGGTTATTTTCATTGACCAAGGAGGAATCCTTAGTAAGTATCCCTTAACTGTAAGAATGGTGATTTTTTTTTGGGGGGGGGGGATTTTTTGAGACAGGGTTTCTCTGTAGCTTTTGGTTCCTGTCCTGGAACTAGCTCTTGTTAACCAGGCTGGCCTTGAACTCACAGAGATCCGCCTGCCTCTGCCTCCCGAGTGCTTGGATTAAAGGTGTGCGCCACCACCACCTGGCTAAGAATGGTGATGTTTCCCTTCATTAGGTGATTTATCTCTCTTCTGCTCCTTTATTTTTTTCCTTCTGCTCGTCTCTCAAGCTCTGTGTATTCCTACTAACTGCCTTTCCATTACATAGTATTTACTATTCAAAAGTTACATCCTTATCATTAGGAGCAATTTAGTTCATTCTTGTTTTTCTATTTCTTTTGTTATGAATTTTGGATTTTTTTTAAAACCAAGAAATCAAAGTCAAAGCCCAATGACTTTGTTAAGTGACAGAACTTCCTACTCTAGTTATCTAGGGTCTGAGATAACTGTTCTACATACATGTGTATACATGTTTACATGAAAACACATGTCTTTCAACACACACGCACACACACCCACATACACACACACACACATTTCCCTTCCAAAGCAAAAAAAAAACCTCCTTCAGTTAGCCTATGGCTCATTTTCAAAACACCATCAACTTTTATAAACAGTTACGCTATTTCAAAAGAAAGAAGAATCTATTATTCAAATCACAACTAACAGAAAAATATTTACCCAAACAGATAAAGAAAGCCTTAAGAAAACATCTTAAACCATGAGATTTATTGGGTCAGGAAAAAATTGGGCAAAAATTGTATATAGTTAAACAGCTTAATCTAAGTTCAACTCCTGGGACCAGACATGTACAGACATGTATGTAAAATAAGTAAAACGTAAAAAGATAAAGATGCTTTGCATTCAGCCTTAGTTTGACAGTGATACAATTTTGACTACACACTGTGTTAATTTGGTGCAAGGTGTCTTTCTCACGCCAGGCTGTGGAAGTGTGCATTGATAGAACTTTGGTACAAGATAATCTGTCAATATCTATCAAAGTCAAATGTACGTATTTTGCTTTGACCCTGCAAAACTTGCTTCTGGGAATGTATTCTGCAGATCCACTCACATGGAGGTGTGATTATGCATGTATGAGACATTGGCACGAGCAGAAGCTCAAGAGAAACAAGCCCAATCTCTCGGCTAACAAAGGCCTGTCAGTTAAGAAAGTGTGATGAGCTAACTTGATATGAAACAATCCAAGTGTAAAAAGAGATGGCTTGAGACCTGAGAAAAGGCTGCCAGAGTGAGGACCTGTGCTCTCTCAGATCTCCACACACATCTTAAAAGCCAGGTGAGGTGACACATGCCTGGTATCCTAGTCCTCGGCAGCTAGAGACAGAAGGGTTCCTGGGGCTTGCTGGCCAGAAAAGTCTAGATGAACTACACATTCAGTGAGATATCCTGTCTCGAAAAAGAAGGCAGAGAGTGATGTAGGTAGAAGCCTGATGTCAATCACTGGCCTCTACATGTATGCATCTACAGCTACATGCACACACACATGTACCCACAAAAATAGACACATACACAAGAAAAGAAATATAAGCTAATTGCATGCACTAGATGGAACAATATATTAAGCAGAGTTTTCAGTAAAAACATTACTACACACAGAAGAAACTATTGCTTGGGTAAAAATTACATGCTCTGTAGGAGTGTGACTGTTTGCAGGACCCAGTATGGAGAAAACCATGGAGAGAAACTGTCATATACGGTATCCCTGCAAAGAGACACCAGGAAACTCCATTTCACCATCAGGCTATTCAAATTATTTATCAGTTGCATGTTTTATGTGGCTATGGATAAACTTTTTAATTTCCAGTCACTGGTGAGTTAGTTTTGATCTTGTTGCCATGACAGCAATATATTTATGGCCACGTATATCTTAGCTATTTTGCATTGGGACTATTCCATCTTCGTTTAAATATATCAAAAGGATTATATTATACTATAATATATTATAGTAAAAATATAAAAGCAGTTATATAACAAAAATGCCCAGCACAGTTCAGTTAAGGCAATTAATACCAGTAGAAATCATCTGAAATAACATAGGGTTTCTCACTGTACAGCATTGCCCGCGGCTGCTGTGAATTCCATAGAAGACAATCATTTAAGCACTCAATAGCTATCTGCCTAAAGGTTGACATTCAAGAAAAGCTACTAATACCATAAAATCAGGAGTTTTCACTACGCCTTTAACTCAATATCTCAAAAAGTATTGAGGGGTCCAAAGGAATGAGGGAAGACTGGCACTCCAGCACAAGGAGACAGTAGCATTTGAACTTGGTCCACTGGCTCAGATGGAAGTGATGGACACTAAATTCCGCTACTGATGAACTAGTCTGTAAATTTTTGGAAACATTCATAAACATGGAGAAGTATATTTTGGTGTAACAGTGTGCATTTATTGAGTCTAAATAGGAACCTTAACAGTGCATCATAGAATTAGTTCACCCACTTGGAAGTCTACAGGAAGGAGGAGTGCATCCCTGTGTATTTCCCTGACACACTTCTGTGCCCTTTGGGGGCCACACCTCTTTGCCACCAACATAGAAAATAGGCCTTCAAACGTTTCCAGAGATGGCATCTTTAGAATGTCATAACACAAAACTCAACACTACGAAAGGTGTTGGGGCGTGCTGTATTTCAGATACAGCTGGAGCCACATGTGCCAGCAAAGAGAAAACAAGAGTGTGTACAGGAAGAGAAACAGTGAAACACACAGCACACAGAGGACCTTGGCCCCAGCCAATTATTTGTTATTTACCACCACAAATGGTGTCTTATTCTTATTTCTGTCTTAATTCTCACAATTGCCCCTAAAGTGCTTCCTATCCCTTAATGGAAACAGCGAGGATATAGGAGCTCAAATATAATACCCCTTCTGTTACTGGGTGTTTCCATTAAGAATGTCCCTGGTCTACAAGAGCTAGTTCCAGGACAGGCTCCAAAGCCACAAAGAAACCCTGTCTCGAAAAACACACACACACACACACAAAAAAAAAGAATGTCTCTCTACATTTTCTTTAAGAACGTTTCCCTTCCAGAATGTCTCCCTCCCCTCAGAACTCAAGGGACCCCAAAGAAGAGGTCGCAGAAAAAATTTAAGCATCAGCATGAGTGGAGGACACCGAGAAAACAAAGCTCTCTAAATCAAAATGAGCAAAGCTCACATGAACTCACACGAGACTGAGGGAGCCAACATGCCCAGGGTCTGAGTTATAGAGTCCATTATATGTTGGTCAACTACTCTAAACATGAATGGTATTCCTGAACTCCTGCCCTGGAGTGGTTGATACACCCAGCATCACTCCATTGAAGGAATTTGGTTTTTCCTCTCTGACTCAGTGTCTAAAATCATGAACATTTTGTAAGTAAATGACTTTGGCTTAGTTCAAAGGACACAAAAGTCTTCGTTAATATTACACAATAGCAAATTTTCACTGAGACCTAATGAACATAGCCACCTTTTTCCAACGTCAAACGTCAAAGTGAAAAGAGATGGATCTGGAGAACAGAATTGTAGGGTACAGGTGCTATGAAGGGGAAGATGGGAGAATCTGGGGACACCTGAACTAAAGTAGGGAAAAGAAAGTAAACAGAGAGGGTGGTGAGGATAAATAACACTAATGGTTATTGGAAAGTGATGAAATAATAGGAATATGCACTATTTTATTTTTACTTAAAATTACTCAGAGATAATATGTACATATAATTTGAATGAAGTTTTACCACTTGAGGCAGTAATGCTCTGCTCAAGAGTATAGCCTATCTAACCAAATTCCTAGTGTTGAGCTTAGGAAACCTACCTTTGAAAAGTACAAGAGCTTCCCCATCAGCATAGCCTATTTCCATTGCCCTTTCTGGCTTCCAAGAATGGGAATGTATGTCCCTGTTGCTGAAGACACCACACTCTTAGACAGAGGACTTGGAGGAATGAGCTGGAACTAACCCACAGTGGAGAAAGCTGTTCATAACATTACCTAGTACTTTCAAAGGACTTTGTTTTATTTTTATTATATTTTTATCATTTAAAACAATTCTTAAATTTAAGTATTTTGATCACATTGTTGTAGGGAGCACAGGGACCCTTTTTTCCTGCCTGGCTATCTTACACCCGAAATAATCACACAGAAACTTTATTTTTTTAAACACTGCCTGGCCCATTAACTCTAGCCTCTTATTGGCTAACTCTCACATCTTGATTCACCCATTTCTATTAAGTCTGTGCATCACCACATGACTGTGGCTTACTGGCAAGTGTCTAACCAGTATCTGTCTCAGGCAGGAGAACCATGGCATCTGCCACCCTGCCCTTCTTCCCAGCATTCAGTTCTGTCTTTCTGCCTACCTGTGCCCTATCACCAGGCCCAAAGCAGTTTCTTTATTAACCAATGAAATCAACACAGATACAGAAGGACCTTCTACACCTTCACATTCTTTCCCTACCACAAAACCTTCCAGATCATCTCCCACTTCCTACCCTCCAAACTTTAAGTTCTTTCTCAAAAAACCCAAATACAACTACTCTCCCCAACAAATTAAGAGAACAAATAAGCAAACAAAAAATGGCACCCCAAAAGGAAACCAATGAACAATCAAAAACCAAACTGTCACAAATAGAAGTACACATTCTTAAGAAAACCTGTGGATTCTATTCTGTGTTGTTCATCTGCTCCTGAAATGAGGACTGCCCTTGAGTGCTGGATCTACTTGGTGTCACTCCCTGGGAGAAAACTGAGTTTTCATTTCCAAGAAGGTGTAAATTACAGTTTAGTTGTTAGCCTTTACCCTAGTGTCAAGGTTTTCTTTTATTCGTTCATTTTTTTTAAAATAACAAAATAAAATATAATAAGATAAAACAAAACCCATCACATCAAAGTTGAACAAGAAAAACCAACAAAAGAAAAAGAGCCCAAAAGAAGGCACAAGAATCAGACACCCACTCAAGAAAACCATTTAAGTGAAAGCCATAATGTATATCCAGATGGTCTGGTAGAGGCCCATGCAGGGCCTGTGCATGTTGCCTTAGTCTCCGTGAGTACATATGCTCTTTGCTCATATTGATTTAGAGGCCCTTGTTTTCTTGGTGTCTCCCATCCCCTCTTTCTTTTATAAGCGGTCTCTTCATCTGTGGGATTCCCTAAGCTCTGAGGGGAGAGATTTGATGGAGACATCCCACTTATGGATAAGCATTTCAAAAAACTTTGTAAGCATTCCATAGAAAGATAAAGTGACACCAGGCGAACATTTAATGCCTTTTTCCAACATTCCCCAGCCCCGCCGTGCCCATGGCTCCTTTCTACTTGCCAGGCTTCTGCTGTTTCTCCAGGCTCTGCACTCACACCTACAGATTCGAGCTATGATTCACAGATAAGAGGGCACTCATGGTGTTTGTCTTCCTGGGTCTGGGTTACTTCACTCAGTATAACGTTTTCTAGATCTACCCACTTACATGTGGATTTCATGTCTCCATTTTTCTTCATACTGAATAGAATTCCATTGTGTAAATGTACCACATTTTCATTATCCGTTTATCAGTTGAAGGACATTTCAGTTACTTCTACTTCCTAGATGTTGTGAATGTCTGAGCATCTGTAGACTAGGGTGTCAAATCTCTGGGTATATGCCAAGGAGTGGGAGAGCTAGGTTAGAGGGTAGGTCTACTTTTAGCTTTTTGAGAATTCTCCACACTGGTTTGTCTTTAATGTAACACATTAATTTCAAGAACAGCATGTCTTTCCACCTCTACTTTCATTTTACACCTCTGAATTGCAAATATATTTAATTATCCTGGAATTATCTAAACATTCCGAGTTGTCTCTTACTCCTCTGACTCTTTGTATATTAAGATACTTAATTTTGATTGTCAACCTGATAAGATGTAGAATTACTGAGGTAATAAGCCCCTAGGAATGTCTACGAGGGAGTTTCTCTATTGATTAATTGAAATTGGAATATCCACCACAAATGTGGTGGCCACATTCCATTGGCCGGTATCCTACACTGAATATGACTCTTTCTTTGCTTTTTGATTGTTGGCACAGTATAACCAGCTGCCTCATGTTCTTTGTCAACTTCCATGTCACCATACCTTCCCCACCATAATAGAGTGTGCTCCCAGTTGTAAGCCAGAATGAACCCCTTATCCATAAAGTTTATTCTTACTGGGTGTTTGTTTGTAGCAATGAAAGAAGTCAATATAGGCAGAGGTTTTACTCCTGTTTCACTATCCCCTGCTCAATACACTATTTACTGTTTTTGTTGTGGTGTCGGAATATCTGACAAAAGCATCTTAAGGATGCTTAACCGTGCTAACAAAATGAGAGAACAAACCACTAACAGCAGTAGCCACTAACATGGGTCTTAAATGAAGAAGCAAAGAGAAATAATACTGGAACACAGCTCCCTTGGAACTTAGCTCAGTTCTTTTTTTTTCCCCTGAGATGGTACCACCCACACTCAAGGCTAGTCTTTCTCTTCAGTTGAATCTCTCTAGAAGCACCTTCATACATACACACATCCAAACATGATTATAAATCCAATCAGGTTGTCCACAAAGTTCAACAATCACATTCAACATTGAGATTCTTTCAACATTGAGATTCTCAGCTCAGAGTACATTTCTCATGGAAGGATTTCCTGGGACTTCCTTAGTGCCTCTTTCTATCAAGACTCTCTCCATGTCCCAGCTGTAGGCTCCATAACTACCTTCCCATACCCGTGTTATAGGTTATATTTCCTGTAATATAAATTTCCTTTCTTTATTCTCAGTACATGACCAGATTTGACATTGACAATGTCCCTCAAACAATATGAAGTTGTAGCATCTAGTAGTAGTTCAGTATTAACCAGACAATTAGACAAATGAATGAACAAACTTTAATAATTTACATTGTCAAGTGGAAATTGTATCTTTTTTTTAAAGTTTTTATTTTTTTTATTAATTAATTAATTTAATTATTAAAGATTTCTGCCTCTTCCCCGCCACCACCTCCCATTCCCCCCGTCCCCCAATCAAGTCTTCCTCCCTCCTCAGCCCAAAGAGCAAGCAGGTTTCCCTGCCCTGTGGGAGGTCCAAGGACCACCCACCTCCATCCAGGTCTATTAAGGTGAGCATCCAAACTACCTGGGCTCCCACAAAGCCATTACGTGCAATAGGATCAAGAACCCATTGCCATTGTTCTTCAGTTCTCAGTAGTCCTCATTGTCCGTTATGTTCAGCGAGACCGGTTTTGTCCCATGCTTTTTCAGACCCCGGCCAGCTGGCCTTGGTGAGTTCCCGATAGAACATCCCCATTGCCTCAGTGTGTGGGTGCACCCCTCGCAGTCCTGAGTTCCTTGCTCGTGCTCACTCTCCTTCTGTTCCTCCTTTGGATCGTGAGACTTCAGTCCAGTGCTCCAATGTTGGTCTCTGTCTCTGTCTTCTTTCATCGCCTGATGAAGGTTAATATTCAGGAGGATGCTTATATGTTTTTCTTTGGGTTCACCTTCTTATTTAGTGGAAATTGTATCTTAACAGCGATTCCACTCAAAGACTCGAATGCTCATGCTAGAAAGAAAATGATAGCAAATACAACCTCCTTATTCACTGATAGTGACAGCATTGGTTAGCACCTTAGTGTGGAAAACACCTGTTCACTTCTGCAATGTTCTTTGGATGGGAAGATGTGATGACTCTTGTTCCTTATACTAGGATCTTCACCCAGTATCATTAAAAATGGAGCGCTTCCTTTCCTCATTTCTTCCTTCCTTATATCACTCTCCCTCCATCCTTGTTCTGTTAGTTTTTGTCAACTTGATACCAACTAGAGTCACCTGGGAAAAAGAAACCTTGGTTGAAGGGTTACCTCCATCAGATTGGCCTGTAAGCAAGTGTGTGAAGCATTTTCTTGATGAATGATTGAAGTGACAGTACTACTCCTGGGCAGGTGGTCCTGGATTGTATAAGACAGCAGTCTCAGCGAGTTAGTAAGCAATAGTCCTCTCTGGTTTTCTCTTTGTTCCTGCCTCCAGGTTCCTGTTTGAAGCTTTGCCTAGGCCTCCCTCCATGACGGACTGTAAAATGATATAAACACTTTTCTTCTCAAGCTCGCTGTGATTGTGGTATTAATCATAGCAGCAGAAAGCAAACTGGGACATCCCTACCCTTCCCCCTTCTTCCCTTCTTCCTTTCGTCTCTTCCTTCCTCTCTCCCTTCTGCCATCCCTCCCTCTTTCCCTTTCTTCATTTTTTCTCCTTTCTTCATTTTCTTCCCTTCTTCTTCGTTCTGTCTTCCCTGCTCCCTTTCTTCTTTCCTTTCTTGACATGGCCATCCAAATATACACATTTATTCCCACAAACACACACAAATCACCACCTGTAGCCTCAGGTTATGAAGGAATAAGGCAGGGATACAAATAGGCCTGTTTCACAATATTAAAAATGTGCCCTTAGTTGATTGAATATTAATTATTATTGTGTATTCATTGAGCACTTAGTTATATTTAATTTTTTCCATTTTTCTTGAATTAAAATGATGAACTTATAACCCTGATGTAGCCAGAACACTCTCTGTCAAACCTCTGTTCTCAGTTTGCTCTGGTGATGTAAGGTTACGGTTGTGTCCGTTCAGAAATAATTTGAGCATCTTCTATTTTATTTAGCATTAAAGAAAATAAAAGAAAGAAAAAAGGCTAAGTTGGCAATGGCTATGTAAATTATTTGGTCCTAAGGGATGATTCATCCTCAAGAGAGAAGGAATTAGCCTCAGGCTTGCCTGACTAGGGGAGGTTTATTGACACTGCTCCTTGGAGAAAGGACTGCAAAGGACACGCGAGGGTGTCTGGCTCTGCACTTTCTAGGGCTTCTAAAAACTCGTAAATGTGACACCGATAATAAGATGCTACACTGTCAGACAATGCTGTGTGTGGCTTTCCTCTCCTCCCCCATCCTGGCTATTAAGGCCGCATTCAGTGGAAGACACATAGTAATTTGTTGAAAATCACAATTCACTAAGAAACTCTCACAAAAACCCCAGAGCCCATTATATTAACGGAAGTGACAAGAAAATAAATGTTTTTGACAAGGAAGTGTTCCTATCCTGAGAAGAGGGCTTCAATATCAATGATTATTCTGGAATCAAACTTATTTAAACACACTGTCTCTGATACTTAATAAATGTGAAGAGTGTGGCTGCTTGTGGCTAATAAAACTTGGTTTGAATTCCTCCCCCTGCCTACTCTGCTCTCCCTCCCTGGGCTCACTTAAAGTGCATTAAGAAACAGCAAGCCAGATCAGGATATTTGGCTGCAGAACTTAAATAATTCATTTATGCACCACTGCTTCCAGGCCGCTTTTACAAACGCTGTAATGAGACAAGCTGCGAAGTGTTTTACATGGGAAGAGGCATTCAAATCTCCGAAAAGAGGTCTTTTTCCCAAGCCTTCTTTGCTTGAGTTTCAGATATATGCAGCAAGGAAGGCACTGCAGAACTCTGATGTCTCCTAGGAAAACATCTGTTATTTACCTACTTTGCAAACCTACCTACCTGGCCAGACTGGAGTCATTTCTATGCTTTCAGTAACTATAATTAAAGTTTTGCCATTTTCAAGAGACTGGACTCCTAAGTCCATTGGTAAAATTGCTAGAAATCTCATCCAATTCCCAAAACATATTTGAGTAGAAAGACATTCTAAGCTCATCTTGAAGTTTATCTCAATTTAGAAACGAGAAACAATCCGATTGATATTACAAAATTTAAGAATTGATAGTTCCTAAACAGCTAATAAGCATAATGTATACATCTTTATGAGTGTGTAATTAGGCAGTGTTAATTCCACAGATTCGAGGAGAAAGACCATCGGCCCAAATCATCAGGGCCAAATTAATTAAAGCAAGCCCTTTTGTTTGTGTACACAGGCTGTCTCTCCCTAAAGGTAGAGTCTAAGAGCTTTGGATATGTGGAAGGTAAGGGCTTTTATAGCTCAAAGGTAGGGGGTTTCCAAAATGGCAAATTTGTTGAACAAATAGGCAGGGTTAGAGAATCAGAATATAAGCGTAGTAAGTTAGTTATAACAATCTCCTGAAGCATAGGCATGACTGCAAGGTGGTCATAACATCTTGATGATAACAAGGTAGGAATAAACAATATTGTCATAACAAGGTGGTCACAACAAGGTGGACATAATAACCTTTGGAAACAAAGGCATGATTGGCCATTTCTTGGAACAAGCCAATCTAGTTAAGTTCTAGAGCCAGTTCTAGTTAAGGTCACAGGTTAGGTAGATTATAAGTTGAGAAACAGATTTAATAATAAACAGGAATTAATCTAATATGTCTTTACTATAAGATGGCTTTCATGCCTAAAATGGAAGTAGACTGGTTTATCAATAGGATAGCTATCAGTGAGAGAATATGGGAACTCTAGAAAATCAATGTATTGAAAAAGTAGCACCACAAATTGTTGAGAAGGGTAATGCTAGAAATGAAAACAATTCCATATAATACTTGTTGACATCATTGGTAAAGACACCACATCCACAGAATTTATCAGTTGAAAATCCAAATGACAGAAGTATTGTATAACACATTTCTGAAAGATTCACAAACATGTAGATGAACATTCCTATGATCTTTGAGAGGAGAGGCAGAAACTCTCCAAGTAGAGTGAAACAGAGCTCAGTGAAGGGCTTACTAGATTTTATTACCGAGAAACATAAAAATGAACATTTGTATATTTGAAAATGATTTAAAAGACAAATATACGTCTTTTTATCATTTATAGTTGCCAGATTTCATGGTGATATATAAAATTACATAACATGAAAGGAGAAGTGGAATTGTCTAGTGCAATGGCGGGCACGGAGGGGAGGAGGGAGATATTTGGAGTGTATGGGCGTATGTATCCTGTTTTCTATCACTGCCTTGAATTGCATTTTTACTTTCAGGGTTTTAATATTTGGAAAATTTCTGTAATCTGTGTGATTTGGAAATCTAGTTTTATTTTTCCCATATAAACAAGAATTTTTTTTGCTACCATGGTTTGTTGATGCTTCTGATTTCTCCTTATCTTCTGCCATGCTCAAAGTTGAACTTCATAGAATGAACAAGTCTCCCTGAAATTTCTCTGATGTTGAGGTTAAAGTCAAAAGAGATGGCGTTAAAAGCAACTGTGAGTTAAGAAGGCACATGGTGGCATTAGGGTTGTAGGAGAGGTGGGGGCTACCTATGGAACCAGCAAGAGTTTTGACACATGTCCTCAGATGACAGCAAATATTGTGGTCTCAGGGGTAGGATGAAGAGATGGTTACCCATTGAGTAAACATGTCCTTGGCACAAATATTCATACAGTAGCATTAGGGTCTCAGAAGAAAGTAGAGGTGAGGGCTACCTATAAAGCAAACAAGAGACTTGGCATAGGTCTTCAGATGGCTTTAGGGTCCCAAAGGGAAGTGGAAGTGTCCTTAAACATTTTTATGATTAGTGTTTTGAATTATTTCTCTGGGAATGTTTGTCTTTGGAAACCATTACTGGAAAACTGATTTTTTTTTTTTTAGAAAGTGATTACATTATTTTGATTTTTCATGTTTCTTACAATTCTATGTTGAGACTTGCATAGCTCAGGTTATTGCACTGATTTGGTATTTTTATCAGCTATATTATTTCAGCTAAATTTATTACAATAAATTTACTTACAATATTCCATAAAGACTAGTTTGTAGTAGTATTGATGTGAGTTGTTCAATAGCTAGACAGTATGTGAGCACAGGACACCAGGTGCAAACACTTATAAAGCTATAGAAGATTGCAGCTAAGTAAAAAGGGGAGGGGATAGGGAAGAGAAAAGGCAATGAAGCAGTAATAAGGGAAAGTAAATACATTGCACAAAGAAAGAACAAGAATCCACGACAGAATAGACAAGCATATAACACCATTATAAAACCTAACAAGTAATATGCATGCAAGAGGAAGATCAATGGCATATCTTTAACAGTGAGAACATTAAAGATTTTAAGTAAAAAATAAAGAAGTGAGCAATAACAAAAGACAAAGCATATCAGAAGTACATTAACTTTAAAATATTGCATCAGTCCATACTCTTAATTAATACAAGAAGTTTTGAGTTATTTCTTTCCTCAATGTGTTTCATGTAGCAAACTACACTGATAGGGGGCTACTATCTACAACTCCAGCTCAAACTCACTAAACCAGATTGAGGGTATGTGTCTTCTCAGAGGTGTTCAAATGAACTACCTCTTTTATTGGGGTTCTGCTAGGAGTGTACTGAGTTGATCAGTATAGTTCTCAGCTCCTGCCTTGGTGTTCCTAGTGACACCACCCACATTGCTCCAGAGATTACCTTCAACTTCTGTGTCCACTTCTTGAACTGATATCCCGCCCTTTGTTATGCAGGCTGGCTGTTGTAGGGAAGGAGAAAGTGGGAGCCTGGTAGGTGGTTCCTGTTGGTCACAGGGGTAGCCACACAGCAAGGAAATTACTTCTGCCTCCCAGTTTCATTTTTCAGTCCTGGACTTCATCTATAGCCCTAATCCTTAGCCTCTGCCTAAAGAGATGGTCCATGATCCACTTCTTTAGCCTGTTTCTTTCTGGTTCTTCACGGGTTCTAGAAGAATATAAGTTACTGTCTTGGAGTGACCTCATCCAGCCCCCTGTAATTAGGGCCAAATCTCTGCCTCGGCATTTTCAAAGCGAACAGTATGCCCAGTCCTTGTGAAATGGTGTGCAGACAGTACAGGGAAGCCTTTAGTATGATGGGGCTTTCTCACTTCAGGTGAGCATAACTTGGGGGTCAGACTCTTAGACAATCAATAGCCACCGAAGCCACTCTAGACCAGTGGTTTCCATGTCCTTTAACTCTTGAATTCAAAACATGAATTCCACAGATGGAGGACTTTCAGAAATGAGTTTTATTATACTTGAGAGCTTCAGAGAAACTGATCAAGCAGAGTTTCCATATAACCCTAGTAGATCCCAAGAAAGGGTTGGCACTTAGGACTTCTATTAGCTACTAAAGGTTAATGAGGGTTTGCTGTGTTTAGGCATGGGGTCAGGCACATTGGGCAGTGTAGTCATTCCACAGAGTGATGCCCATGCACCTCTGAATCTCACTGTCTGGTCTAGAGTTTCTGGAACACCTTCAAGAGCCAATGAAGTATCTGATCACAAAGAGCTTCCAAAAATTAAGTTGCTACATAAAAGGAGAATTAAAACAAAACCAAGAAAGTACTCCCTAAACATCTTTGGTATTTTGGGCCTCTGACTGGGACAGAATTGCTTGTAGAACCAAGAACATTCTAATGCTTCTGGCTAAGACAGATTGGGCCATGAAATATAAGAGGCAGAACTGCTCGTTTCTCAGATTCCCTACCCTAACAGCCTGAACAGATTCTGTTTCTTGTCCTCATCACTTAGTGATTCCACACAAATCTTTCTGCATCACTGATGTAGTTGTGTGTGTGCATGTGTGTGTGTGTTTGTGTATTCAGCAGTAGACTCTCATGTTCCTTCTTGAGATCTCAAGTGATTTAATACATTTATTCATAGCTATTTCTCTTACAGACATAGATTACTGTGCATAAACCTGACTGATTTCTTGGCTTTGAAACTGCCATCTTACCTAGAATTCTCTCAAGATGTCTTTGAGAATTCTATCCAGCTTGGGTAATTAGGTAGTAGATGAGGCATTAAATACTGCTAGAATGTATAAAATGGAACAATTTGGGGAAAAACATGAATTCCATTTTATATAAGGGATTTTTGTTAGAAATATTCAGAAGCCTCTTGGGTGCATGAGAGACAAATGCAAAAACACAATTTATGATTTATTCACATACAAAGACTTAAAATTACATTACTAAATAGTATAGAAGACATTTCATACAGGGATATCCTTAGAGCTAAAACAACCAGGGGCTTGGAAGAAATCCTGCAGAACCCAGGCATGAATTCCAACAGTAAAGAATTATGGTGAGATATAGAACACAGAAGTGAGAGCCCAGCTCTTCACAGAGCGGTGCCTCTGTCCTGATATAGGAAAAGGCCCAAAGAACTGCTGTCTCTTTTCAAAACAGGAATTAAAGATATGTAAGAAAAGCTCAGTCTTCAGATCCTCCTACAGACCCCAAAGCTGTAGCTACAGGCGGACTGAAAGAGAGCGGGCTTCATATTGTAAACAAGAGACGGTTCTCAGATTAAAAAAAGATTCAAATTTGACTCTGCAGTCGCAATTCATTGCCTAAGATAAATTATTTTTGTTACCTAATCCAGGATCTCTGGCTTTCTAGACTTCTGCACATTGCCTTTAATGACAATATTACATGAGCTGTATTCTACGTGCCCCCTTGTGCATGTTAGATGTTGTCAAACTGACACAAACTAAATCACCTGGGAAACGGCAACCTCAACGGAGGAACTGCCTCTATTAGACTGGTCTGTGAACATGTCTGATTTTCTTGATCAATGATTATGTGGGAGGGACCAGCTTGGTGTAGGGAGAGCATGTCCTGGGCAGGTGGTCCTGGTATGTATAAGAAAGCAAGCTAGGCATGTCACTAAGCACTATTCCTCTCTGTTCTCTGCTTCAGTTCTGCCTTGGCTTAACTCAGAGATAGACTGTTACCTATAAACTGTAAGTCAAATATACTATTTCACCCCAAGTTACTTTTGGTTAGTTTATACTGCAGCAACAGAGAAGAGAGATAAAACATCTCCTGAGCCCCACACTGATGCTCCTTTGCTCAAGTGGAATATATTTGGGGTGTAAATCTGAGGCTCTGTTCATCCAACACTGGAAATGTTGCTCTGCTGCCAGCTCTGTTGAACTAGGTATTGGATGATGAGGCTTGCATTGTTCTGCCTAGGCTGCCATGGGAAGCCACAGCTATTGCTTTCTCATTCTTATGATGAAGTATCTGACAAAGTTACCTAAAGGAGAAAAGATGTTTTCATTTGGTTTTAAGACTTAATCCAAGGCCTCATGCTTGCTAGACGAGACTTCTGCCAAGAGCTAAATTCCCTACCCCTGGAAAAAAGACTGCCCTTAGTTTAGGGTTTCAGTATGTTGTCGTGGAGAAGGCACAATGAAGTGGATCTGTCAGCAATGACAGGAGCATGAGGTAGCGGCTTGTTCACATGACAGCAGACCGGAAGTAGAGAACACTAACAAGAACCCTAGGGACAGATATAACTATCAAAGAACCAACTCATAATTGACTTCTGGGTGCTATGTCCCATATTCTGAAAGTCATTCAACCATAAAAACAGTATCACAAGCTGGCAACTGAGCATTCAAATGTGAGACAGTACAAGACATCCCATATTCAAGCTTAAATAAGGGAAAACTCTTTTTTTCTCAGTTTGGGGACTAAGAGGTCTCCGATCAAGGTTTTAAAGGCCAGTTTCTCCCACAGCCTCTCTCCCAGGTATAGATGACTGATTTCTTGACATTTCTGGATGAGGACTCACAAGCTACTTTTTGTGGCACTCAGAAGGGGAAGAAGGGAGAGGGTGAAGGACCAGGAGTTGAGGGTATGATTCAACTCATACAGTCTCTTCGCACGTCATCCTATTAAAATGCTGTTCCCTTCTGCCAAGGCCCCATCCTAGTGGCCTCATTTAATCTGAACCACGTCTTAAAGGGATCTATTTTTAGGTTAGTCCAACCAAGAGAGGGGATTCAGCTGAGGAATTAAAGGTGGATAAAACCTTGTGCAGCAATCTCATTTTTCTGCTCTGTGATAATGTGAGTCCGGGTAATCCCGAACCTGGTGGCTGTGGGTCTCAAGTATCTATAAAATCTTGTTTAAAATACTCTGGAGAGTCTCACAGGGACTTAATGCTGCTGTTGGAAATCATTCTTTCTTTGACATTTGAGAAAAATGGTTTTTGTAAACACGGTTAAATTACAACAGTACCTCATTTTTTCAGTTAATGTGCATAAACATTTATTATTTACCAGTATAAATAATTAATTTGTGCTCAAAACATGTACAGGACTGAACATTTTTCCATCACAGGGAACCCTAAGTAACAACATGGAACATTTTTAAGTATAATTTACATAGAAAGAGTGTATGTAAAAGCTGCAGTCTAAACTCTAAAATTACTTGAAAATTGAGCACTTCAGAGTATGAGGAATTTTATGACTATAATCTTGAAGCTTATGTCTTACTCCCAGAGAAGATTCCAGAAAATCTTATAACTCTGTGAAATTCTGTCGTATAGGCATGGAATCAGACTGTGGCCAGTTTCAAGCCATGACCTTGTCTCTTGAATTTTATCTTAAAGTAACCCCTTAACATTTGAGATAATGGCAAAAAAAAAAAAACTAATGAAAGATATAACAAGCTGAAAGAGATAAGTGTGCACAGAAACACTAGAAGAGCTTGAGAGTACAATTCTATTATTTGTTCTTCAACTATAGAGGCTAAACTGGAAGTGGGGAATTAATTCCCTCTTCATCTCCAGACAGCATCTGTAGAAGTAAATGCAGTGATATTGTACTAATGTTTCTATGCTCATAACACAAAGGCAGGAATGTAGCCCTAACTACCAGTGTTGGGCAGTGGTAGATGGCCAGAGAAAAGAAGGGATTTACATCAGGGGAGCAGCCAAAGGGCTGCTTGAGAGTACTAGGGAGAAGCTGCAGAGCAATATCCTCAACATCGAAACATTCCTCCCTGGAGGGAGGATACAGACTCAATAGAGTCAGGAAGCAAACATAAACCTAAGTCTCAGAATATGGACACTTAGAAGGTTCCCGCACAATTGTCCATAGGTTAAAAGCAGTAAGTAATAATTTCTGAGCAGAGACATTTACCCTGTGCAGATCAGGACAAAACAGTAAAGCTGATATTTTCCTATCATGAAAACTGATTTGAATGCTGACTTAGAAGGTTTAACAGAGTTTTTATCTGTATTGGTGTGGGGATGGGAGTGGCAATGTAGGGACTATGGTACAGTATACTGTTACTTGACCTTCTCTGTTACTGCCCATTTGGATCATAGGTACATATAGATTCTATATGGATGCATAAACACACGAGTATATAGAGAATTTCCTTTGTCCTCGTGTTTATGTTCAAGTAAAATAATATTAAAATGAAAATGTAAAGATGATCTAAAAACTCTAGCTTTATTCCCTGGGTTGGAGAAGGGTGGATAGGAAATATATGGGAGGGAAAGAAACCTTTATTGTTGAAAATGTCTGTGTATACACATACATGCACGCAAGGAGAATAACACAAAAACAGCACATTCATGTGAGTAGGAAGGTCTTCTCTTGATCGAGCTGCTAGCACAGTTTTTTTTTTTTCCTTCTTCACTGTTCTTCGAGAATTACAGTAATGTAATTTACAGGGCAAATGTAAAATGGAGTACACCCATGGATGTACCGCGGTCCCAAAGTTCTCATGACTGAAGCCCACCCAGAAGGTGTCGTCATCATCTGGGTTACCTCACCTCTTCGCCCTTTATCCAGCATGCCCGTATTTATATCCTAGGTTCACAGAGTACTCTGTATTTCCACCATCTGACTTATGCATTCTTTTTTTAAAAAAAAACAAAAACAAAAACAAAAAACGAACAAAAAAAAAGCATCTACTGGCTGCCACACAGCAAAGCTTTGATCCATCCTTGCTCATGTTAAACAACTCCAGAAATAATCTATGGTCTTCAAACCTCTCTGTTTTAAGCTCTGTTTCATCAACTGCAATACCTAGTTTTCAGTTGAGTTTTGGAAAAGAAGTTGTACATAGGAAAATATTTATGCATTGTGTCACTATACCTTAAAAGTTAACAATTAACTATTTAATACCTAAAAGCTCCTTAAGGGTTACTAATATATTTTTCATTTGTATTTGTATCCACCTGAAGAAATCCTTACCAAAGAAGACACAGATGGGTATATATGCTTTTCCAAATTCCCACAGTGTCACAATACCATGGTCCCACGACAATGTGGGCTATAACATGAATTCTTTTGTTTTCTAAGGTAACTGGAAGATTTATGATTTTTCTTTGGGGGAAAATTTTCCTGGTTTATGACTATAATGTTTATGTCTTAAATCATACTGAGCACATGAAATATTTTGTTTTTGAATTTTGATTGATCAGGGTTCTAGTCATCCAGATTAATGATGGCTCACAGATGGTATGATTCCAAGATGCATTTGTAGTGGGTGTGTGCTATTTGGATGCTGGATGCAGATTGATGGTCACTGTGTTTTATATGAGAGACAGCCAACAACTGCTCAGTCCGCTCATTCTATGACCATGAACCTGAGTTGTTATGATTGCTGCTAACAGTTGCGCAGTAAGCCCTGAAGAAGAGTTATCCCTAAATGATGATACATGTGGTTTCCTCGTCGCTATTATGAAAGGACTTAAAACTTACACAGTGTCATTGTCAGGCTGATGCAGACTTCATGTAACTGATGAAGCACTCAGTGTCACATGAATATCTGTCTGCAAAACCAGCAGAGCACACTCATTTATTACCCACACATCTTACCTGACACCTAGTTAAAAATAATTGTTTCATTTTCCTTTTTGAAATCATTACCCTAATGCTGTCATTGTATTTATTTTGCATGAGTGAGAAGCCCTCTACAGTTGATCAGTTAAAATATCTCTTAACAATAAAGAGATTTTACTTTACTTTCAGGAGAATTTTAGGCACCAGAATAAGGAAAATTAAAGTATGTGACATGGTTTCTATGGTTCTAGGAGAATCGTACTAAGGAAAATTTACAAATAGAGGCATCATCTTACATTCTGCTTACCCAAGAGGACCCAGAACTTAATGGTCTATTTTCTCCATGAAGGTCTAGTTTCCCTTCCTTTAATAAAAAAGTCTTTGGGGGCATTTGGGGGAACATTTGGAAGCCTACTGCAGTGGAAACTTCCTGAAATCTATGAGGGCGACCCTAGAAAAGACTACTAGTAATGAGGGATATGGAGCCTGACTCAGTCATCTTCTGTAACCTACAGTTTGTCCTGCCTGCAGGATGTACTAGGGTAATGGTGACACAGAATTCATGGAGGTGACCAACCAATGACTGGTCCAACCTGAGGACCACTCCATGCGTGGGATGGTCAGGAACCAAAGACTGGGTAGCTCAAAGACTTAGGATAAAACCACACACAACTGTCAAAAAAGTCAATAAAATGATTCCTAATGATATTCTGCTATACTCATAGATCAGGGCCCTCCTGGTCATCATCAGAGAGGCTTTATACAGCAACTGATGAGAGCAGATGCAGAGACCACAGTCAAACACTAGGCAAAGCTTGGAGAACCCTATGGACACACTCCATAGAGTCAACTAAGCAAGGCTCATAGGGAATCACAGAGACTGAAGCTGCAATCACAGGGCTTACATAAGTCTGCACTAGGTAATGGTTGTGTAGTTAGTGTGATTCCTAACAGTAGGAGGGGGGATGTCTTTGACTCTTTTGCCTACTCTTGGGATCCTTTTCCTCTTGCCAGGTTGCCTTACCCAGCCCTGATATGAGAATTTGTGCCTAATATTATCCTAACATACTATGTCATTTTGGGTATGGTCACATCTGTCATGGTCACATCTACATTATGGGAACTAGATTTCGATTTACAGTCACCAGTTACCCAGTTAACCGGACTAGACAGTAAACTCACTAAAAATACTTGAAAAGAAGCAGTTATAAATAAAAGAACACAAGAGGACTCTACCTAAGTGTAGGTTAACAGTCAGCAGATATAATGAAGTTGGATGGTGAAACTTGACTGGGATTCCCTCAGTCACTAGACTGCGGAGTTGCTGGGGGGTGATGAAACTCTTAGGATATGGGAATAGTGGCTAAAAGTGATGTCACTAAGGGCAAGGATTTCCTCAAAGGTGATGCTGAGAGCCCAGGCTCTTCTCTTCCTGTTTTGCTTGCTGGCTACCTCATGATTTTACTGTTCTACCATCTGCTCCTTACTACCATGTCCCACCTCATCACATGTCCAAAAATAACAGAGCTGATCAGCCAGATTGAAACCTCCAGAACCAAGAACCCAAATAAGCTTCTCTTCCTTACATATTCCTTGCCTCCATATTTGTTACAATAATGAGAAGCTGGCCAACAGTGTTTCTAGGACAGTCTAGCGAAGACCCAGAGAACTCACCGTTGATGGCACTCACTGTTGAGGGTACCTAGATTTTGTTTTCACAAAAATATACTTTATTGAGAGAATAGGAGGAGCTAGGGTGATGGCTTATCAAGGAAGTTCAGAGCATTACATCCTGTTCAAATCCTCACATACTGTGTAAAAAGCCAGGTGTAGTCATATGCACCTATACTCTGTCACTATCAGAGATACAATAGCATTAGAGGTGGCTGCCCAGCAACCTGAGCTCCAGGTTCAATAAGAGTCACTTTCTCAAAGCCATTAGAGAGGTAGTGACAAAGGGACACCTGCTGTTCTTGTCTGGCCTCCACATGCACATGTGAGTGCACACATCTGCACAATCACCTGTATCCTTTACATCCACATTGACACACCTAGACACCTAAGCACAAACACACAGGCGTACAAAGAACTATGAAATCACACTAAATAAAATAAAGTAGAACTTGTTTTTTTATAAAAAAGAAAAACCTATATTATACCCTCAAGTAAAGGCTACACTTACAGAGCCAGGTACATTTGGGATGAAATGAACCATTTGTAGCAATCAAAAGTGCTATCTGCAGGGCCTAGAAGGGGAAACTCATTCTAGGGCTTTTGTTTCCACCCAAACAACCACACATTCCTTGATTCACTGAATTAGATACTTCTGATACCAAAAAAGCATGGCCAAAGCTTTTGTGGCCTTTTAAATAGCTCAGTGTTGGAGGAGGATAGGGAAGTCTGCACAATCCAAACATCTTATTTGTGTTGCTGTTCTTGTATGTTGAGACAACTTGACTCTGTGGCCTAGGTTGAACTGGGATGCACTATGTAGCATACACTGGACTTGAATTCACAGCCGCCCTCTCATTTCAACCTCCTGAGTTCTGAGATGGGAAATGGCAATGGCTGTGTCCTATTCATTATAGTAACTGACTTTAACACACACGCTGCCTTGACTTAGACGGGATACTAAATGTATAATTTTCCCAGATAAGAATACATATGATCCAGGTCTTTATGTCATGCTCCATTTCTGATTATATGTTCTCTTTCAGTCTCATTTGGTTTAGTTTCCCTATTTTCTCCATTACACTAAATTCATTGGGCTATGTTTGGATGCATAGGAATGTGTCTGAGCGAAGTCTGAAGTAGAAGGTAAAGCTGATAGAGATGTCACCAGTGCAGCCTTAGAAGCAGTGACCTATTAGCCCATAATCAGTGCTGTGAAGGGTCTTTTGCCATAGCCAATAAGTGCATTATATTATTATTATTATTATTATTATTATTATTATTATTATTATTATAAGATTTCCTGGTCACATTTTATTTTATTCCATGTTATTATAATAAAGTCGCTTATCATTATATTATAAGATTGCCCAATCAATCTCTGCCAGACCTTGGACTAACATGCACACACCTATACATGTCTAGATGCATACACACATGTGCATAATTAAAAAGAAAGTAAATATGAAAAGTGGTAGAGCAATAACTCAGCAGTTGGTTTATTTTCTGCTCTTGCAGAGAGTTCACAGCAGTCACAACCACTTGTAACTCTAGGTCGCTGGGATCCGACAGCCACTTCTACAGTCCTCAGACACATGTGCTCATGTTCACATTCCCAAACACCATGCACACCATTAAAGTCAAATAAATATGAGATTGTATACATAAGAACTTTTTGATTAGGCACTGAAAAACAATCTTTTTTTTTTAAATTAGTTCTAGCAGTCATGGGAAGCCTTATATTAAAACTGCTATTCTTAAATAGCCTTTCCCCCATATGAAACATTCTAATCACAATTTCCCTTCCCCCAGCGAACTCCTTCTAGATCCTCTGCACCTCCCTAGCCAGTCAAGTTCACACCCTTTCTTTCTCTCTCTCTCATTAGAAAACAATCAGGCATCTAAAGTAAAATGGAATAGCATAAAATAAAAACAGAATAGGATAGCCCAATTAATCAAATAGGAAGAAGTAAAAATAAGAAAGATAAAATGAAAAGCACAAGAAACACAGGCAGACATCCAGACACAACATCGCACAACGGGAGCCAATCCCTGGTAAACAGCAGCTTCTGTAAAGCTTTGACTTTCTTTTGCAAAGTTCTCCTCCCACACCCCTGCAAAAAAAAAAAAAAAAAAAAAAAAAAAAAAAAAGATTGATTTTCTTTGAGGCCTCCTATTTTTCCCCGACAAATAACAGTCTTGCACAACTGGCGTGGAGCCTCCATTGCATGTGGTGAGGAGCTGATGCTGGGAAGGATGCTGCTACTTTTTTTAGTGATTTATTTGCACTGGTGATTTTCTAGCTGCAGCTTCTTGGTTTCTTGTTTGTTGTTTTGCTATGAGATAACATTTTCATCATGAAAGCCTACTAAGCATACCTTTGGAACTAACAAAACTAATTACTTGACAGAGATTTTTATAGCCACCACTAGTTTATGGTAGTTTTGAACATATACTTAAGCATCAAGAACCTTAGAATTCTTTTTTTTAAAAGATTTTTATTTATTATGTATATAGGTTTCTTCCTTCATGTATCCTGCAGTACAGAAGAGGACACCAGATCTCATTACAGATGGTTGTGAGCCACCATGTGGTTGCTGGGAATTGAACTCAGGACCTCTGGAAGAGCAGCCAGTGCTCTATTCCTCTGAGCCATTTCTCCAGCCACCGAATCTTAGAATTCTTAAATCTCTTTATTTTAGTGAGTTTTGTGTTTATTTCTTTAGCCTTTTAAATATGCATGAACTATAAAAAAAATTGAATGTATGGAGAAAGAGACTGGTGGACTAGAAGTTGCCTCTGTTTGACAGCACCTTCTAAAGAGAAGAATCAAGAGAGAGATATAGAGAAGAGGACAAGTTTTGTAAACACACCAAGCTAGGGATGGTTCATTAAAATGTCACAGAGAAGGAGACCTGCATGACAAAGCTGGCAGGAGTCACACCAAGAAGTCCAAGGGAGCCTAATTCTGGCTGTGTGGAGCATCCTCGTTATCACATTGTGGACCTGTTTATTGTAAATCATATCCCGTACTAAGATGTAAGCTGCTTAAGACAGGGAAATTTTTTGTTTTTACTGATTAATTCCTAGTGTTGAGAACTGGAACAGTTAATGTCATTTGAGTAAACAGATTAGTCACATGAAGAAATGAATATCTACTATGGAAAAATCAATGGTTGGTCCCAAGGCACCAACAACAATGATTTTTACTAAAGTTTCCATTGAGAGATGCACTGTGTCAATTCCCAAACCAAACATCTAATGTTTTTCTTGCAATTGACTTTGGGGTGACCTGAATTAAGGCAACTTGATGAGCACCCCATATGAGCAATCCTTCCAGCAAACTTTGAGAAAGAACTTTTTGGATTCAGACAAAAATCTTCCCTTTCCTTCTTCTCTCCCCAACCCCTGCCTCGGTCGCTCTGTCTCTCTCTCAGTCTCTGTCTTCCTCCCTCTCCTTCTTCCTAGTCACTGCCCATCTTCCCTCCCATTTTTCTCTCCCCTTTCTTCTCACTCACTATTCCCTTCCTCTCCCACTCTCCTTCCCTCTCTTTTTTCCTTTCCCTAGAGTACCCCCGGGTGAGAGCTCTCATTTAGAGATTACCAAAAGCAAGACAGTGTTGAGGAGATATGGGAGCAATGATTATAGTAAGCATCTGCTCTAATGGACAGTTATATGGCACCTTAAATGTCTTTATTGTTTAAGCCACAAGTTTGGGGGGCAGTTGTTTCAGCCAAAGCAACACTACTTTTAAAATTTCTTCAACTCGGTTGCATAAAAAATGTATGTGTTCATAAAGCACTTCAAAGTACTCTTCCATAGAGCTTCAAAATGCCTCCAACTCCAAGGCATTATAGTATTCCCCAGAGAGGGGAAAGAAAAGCAAAAAGTAGACTGATCAAATTAAGAATAGTGCTTCCATCTTTCTACTTTTGTCAAGAAGCTAAGGAAAACAAACACATTGTGCAGAGCAAAGACTGCAATACCCGGCTGCCTTTGACACACTGAGTGAGTGGTGTTTTTATAATGTTTGCATTCCCATTCCTCCTTCTGCTCATACGTGCCAAGATGTTGTGGCCCAGTGGACTGCAGAAAGTTAATAAACGCCAAACAAGTGGGTAATCCATACAATTCCTTTAGTCCATTAGTTCCCCAGAGAGAAGGACCAGTTTCTCTCGATAAATAGCATCCTCTTCTTGTTCAAGGAGATGCTTGTGACTAAAACTTACTACTTCATAGTTCACAATCAAAGAGGGCAAATAAGCCAGTCCCTGGAGGGCTTTCTCAGCTCAGTGGTTTGCGGGCCGTATTTCCTCCACAAAAGCAGGTCATCAGCAAGGATGCTCATGCACTGAAGGTCAGGCTTTTGTATTATGAAACGTCTAGCAAGTGTGATAAGCAGTAAATTGCAGATCTATCACATTTTCCCTCTGCTAGAAAGGGTGTGTTTATAAGCCATCCGAATACTGCCCCTCCTGTGATGGATGGCCCATTTTGGACCACCTCTTATCGGGCTCTTACAAGCCCCTTTGTGATGCAGTGGGCATGTCTGCATGACAATAGACGAACAAAGTCATTATATACCCAAATCTCCCTCTTCATTCTAGATATCAGGATTACACGTGGGTATTGATCTATTGTGCCCCCACCCCATATGGACCAGTTTGTTAAGTGTAAATAAGACCTGCTGATGTGGAATCGAGCCACCAAACTCTATGTGCTCTTGGTGAGAAATAATCCCCTGCACTTACCTTCTAAGAACCTGGACATTTGAGTAACTGTATGCGTTTAAATATTTAGGCTGTTTGTCTATGCTGTCTCTTCTTTAAGTATGCAAAATAAGTCGAAACAAGTCTTTGGAGGAAGGGAATCTGTGTCGTTTCTCAGCTGTTGAAATTGCAATGTGCTTCTTTTTATGAAGCACACTGAAATGATTACAAATCTCTGCTTTGGCATGTATTTCTGAAACACCTACTGTATCTATAGCAATGAGGTTTTATGACAGCTTTAACAGTTCCTGCAAAATTTATATGTTCTACCAGTAGATCATTTTGGGGAGCGATATAAATTTTACAGCACATCAGAGTTTTATATCACCCACAAACGCCTGCTGTAGGATTCGTATTATGTAGGCCCCACATTCACTCACAGTTTGCTATTCTTTAGTCTATTTACATTTGCCAGGCAAAAGGAGCCTTCCACATGGTTCTCTTTACAGACGATCATTACTCCTCCCTTGTTACCTTCCAGCTTAATGTCACTCGGTCTGACTATTTGTCTACGGGACATTCACCAGTGCTCCCATCAGTTTACACAGGAGACAGCCCACCATCCCTTTCTCTAATTCCTATATATGGTGATGTCCTCAGTGAGCTAAATGAAAATTGATAAAGGCAATCCTTTTATGGAGGACTCTTATTTTCTGAACTCCAAGTCAGCTTCTGTGAGTGGCCCTGGGAACAGAATACTTGCAGCATCACTGCTTGAAGAAAGCTCCCAACACAGACTTTGTTAGCTTCCCATGGGAGCCTTTACCCATTGGGAGGAGTAGATGGTGGGGGGCGGGCTGGAGGGGAGGTAGAGGCAGGAGGAGGGGTGGGCAAAGAACTGTAGATGGAAGGTAAATGAAATTTTAAAAATAAATTAAAATTAAAAAAATTAAAAATTGGCACATTATTTCTGTATATACGGGGAAATTCAAAGTCCATGCTCATGATGATTTAAACACCTTGATTTAGGAAATCAGCAGACTAATTCAGAATTTAAAAAAGATAAAAGCGTTACTGATCTTTTTTGAACACCTTATTAGGTAGATGTGTTTTGAGACAGAAGATGGCAAATACGGTCAAGATATGGAGAAGGAACAATACCTATGTATTGTTAACAGAAATGCAGATTATTAAAGCCACTATAAAAATAACAAGGGCAACCTTCAAAATAAAAATATAGGAACAACCATATAATATAGAAATTACAGTAATGGGCATATACTTATGGGAAATGAAATCAATGCAATGAAAATAAGATACCTACCCTACCACATTTAATATACCATCACCCATCTTCACAATATGTACTCATACCAACTGCCCACCAGTTATTAATGGATAAAAAAAATGTGTTATTATACACCAATGAATATTTCTTAGTCATAAAAAATGAAATTCTATCATTTGTGGAAATGTGTGAACAAAGGGAAACAAAATTTCTTGAGAAATAGCTCATGACACAAAGTACGTAATCTCTCTCATGTGTGCATTGAAAGAGGCTTATTTCATAAAGTAGGGGGTAGGACATTGGTTTCCACAGGGAGAGAAGGGAGAGAAGAGGGGTTCACAAATACAAAGTTAGTTATGTAGAAAGAGAAAGTTGCCACAGTTAAGAGAAGCCTGTTCTATATTTCAAAATAATTAATAGAGGGTATTTCAAATGTATTTACCATAAAGAAATAATAAATATTTAAGATGACATATATAACAGTATACACATGTATCAAAAATCAGGATGAATTTATTAAATATAGTTGATGTGTGTCAGTTAAAATTTTGTTTTTAAAGACTTTTAAATACTTTTTATTATTGCAGTAAAAGACACTGGCAATTAATTAAATAGCAAAAAAAAATCACTTAAGGTAGAAAAGGTTAATTTCGGCTTACACTTACAACGGAGATAAAACCTTTAATGATAGGAGGCACATTGTGCAGGTCATCTGGAGGCAGAGAGAGAGAGAGAGAGAGAGAGAGAGAGAGAGAGAGAGAGAGAGAGAGAGAGAGAGGAATGATGCCAGGTTGCAGAATTTTAATGCCCACTCTCTGCTGCCTCTAACACCAGGAGGTACCCACTGAAAACCGGGCTTCACTGTCACGACAATCCAAGCTTCGGTGTCACCATTTCCATAAACTAGCCTCATGGAGTGTCTTCGCGGGGTCTCTGACCCTGTCGCATATTTCATAAACTGAATGGATCTCTGAACCGGTGTAGGAAAAAAATCCTATGACATTTTCAATACTGCACATTTCATGCCTCCAAAGTCAGTGCCACGTAGACTACACGACTGAGTTCTTCTGGCAGCTCAGGGTGGAGCCTGATCCTCTTCGACCACAAATGAAGCATCTTCTGCAGGCTGAAGCTGGCTGAAACTCTAAGTAGTTTCCAAGAGTAAGAAACCCCTTTGGGTTGTCTCTTTTCTGAAGCTGGAGTCTTTAATGGGTGGAGTCATGTGCTTTGCGTACCTTTTCAGCTTTAGTGCATCCATGATCTCTTCAGAAAAACAACCTCCATTCAGCACGTTCTTGGGCTGTAACCCAAAACTTCCTAGTCCTCTTTTCCTTTCCAAATTGTGCATTTTTTATTTCTTTCTACTTGCTTCTTTTCTCCTTTTTAACTCTACCTTTGTATAATAGTAATCAGTAAGAACCACGCTATAGGTTCAATATTATGCCTTCTTGGATTTTACCACCCCCCAAATTAGATATGACCTTTAATTCAGCCTCACATTGGTGTGGAAAGTCCTTCTGCCTATGTGTTGCTTTTATTGGTTAATAAAGAAGCTGTTTTCTGCCAATAGCTTAACAGAGTAAAGCCATCCTAAAGGAGATATATTGCGAGAGTAGGTGGAGTCAGAGAGATGCAATGTAGCTGCCAGAGGGGAAAGATGCGAGTTATTTGCTGGAACCTTGCCGGTAGGCCATGAGCCTCATGATAAAATATAAAGTAATGTAAATGGGTTAATTCTAGCTGTAAGAGCTAGCTAGCAGTACACTTGCGCTATTGGCCAAACAGTATTGAATAATATAATTTCTGTGTGATTATTTTGGGAATCTGGGCAGCCAGGAAACAAACAAGTGGCCTCCAACAGCACCACATGACACCTGAGATAATGATAGAATAGAGCCAGCTTCATTACTAGAATGTATTTGTCCTAGGTCAGTCATGGCCCAAGAGGAGACTGGGCAAAACTGATGTCTAAACTTCCTTTTGCAGAAGTCTGACATGATTTATTCCTGTCACACACTTCCTTACTTTTGAGGCCTGGCATATGTCATGTGGAGGGCAACAGAAGGGTACATTTGCTCATCTCTCAGCTGAAGGATGGTGTGTATTATGTAGAGACTCTTCTAGCATAAAACCACTTGTCAAGGTGGAGAGCATGAAACTTCTCCAAATATTCCACTGTTGCATCAGGAGGTGGTCATGCCTTTGGTCAACAACAAGTTCCATGTACAAGGATAGAAAAGTAAAATTATATAGAACTGTACAGTTTCTACTATGTAGGATCAAACAGTGACACTGTAACTACAGTCTGCTATTGTACAATATACCACTTGGGTGTTTGTTGTGACACTGGTACAAACACACCTATGGTGAAAGCAACTTATGGAAAGAAGACACTTTATTCCTCCAGCATTCTCTGCTTCCTTTTAACCAGAAAGCCAGGGCAAGAACCTGAATTTAATACCACAGGAACTGCAGAATGGCAATGGAATACTTATTGACATATGCAGTATTTAGCAATATCTGAGAAATAACCCAACTTTCTTTAATATAATATTCATCTTTTCTTGATTTTTTTTAGATTTATTCAGATGGGTGTCATTTTTGCATAGACACATTTGCTTCCAATTCCTCTTCACCTCTTCCACTGTTCCACATACAGCAACTAGATTTATAGCTTTAAAGGAGGGGGAATTTGGGGGCTGAGCAATGATCTTATGTAAGACTTCTGCTGTGACTTGTCCTGGGGAGCCTGCTGGTAGAAGCTGGATTCCTTGACTCTTCATATTACTCTTTGTCCTGCTTAGCACTTTTCTGGAATAAAGACAAGAAGAAAGGAGGAAGGGAGGAGGAAAAAAAAGAAGAGGCGAGGACATGAGGGGAGGGAAAGGGGGAGAGGAGGAAAATAGAAGAGAAAGAAGACATGAGAGAAGAGAAGGCATGAAATTTCACTATGGAGTTTATTCTGCCAAGATACATTTTCTATTTCTCATTTAGAGACACTATTCAATTTATTTAAAGATATTTAGTGTAATTAAAGTGAAAAAGCATAATGCCAAGTTTATACAATCCTGTTACTGAAAGTAAAATTTGGAAAACAGATTGGTCCTTTGTCAAGGAAGTATATTAGCAATTCTTCTGCTCCTTCATTTGACAATAGGAATTGGAGAGCATTGTAATAAAGATAATGGAATGGAAGAGTGTTGTTATGAAAGTTTATGCCCAGGATATGGCATAGGCGTTGCCCTTTTGAGACCTCAATGACAGAGTTCTGTCATGGGAAATACCAGGGCTCATAAAACCAAGCACTAGAAAGTCCTACTTCTCTGGGAGGAAATTTAAGTGGTGAAAAATCTCCGGGTTGGGTCACTCTGGTGGCATAGCCACCCATAAGCTGCTCATGCTTCTGTAAGCAGTCCTACATCTGTACCTTTGTAGTAATCATAGTAATCCTTGGTGCACATACCAGGGGCTAATTTTGGTTGTGAAGAAGTTTGCGGAGGGGGGGGCTGGGGAGACAGTAGCTTCATCAGCAGCAAGTTCCTTAGAGAACTAGCTAGTTCTAGGAATAGTAGACTAACATCATGTCCCGTAGATCCTAGATCAGTATTTTGGACTGTTACTTGAAAATATATTCCCTATCTATTTTATGCCCTATGTTAGCAACACTGTGGAATTGATACAGAAGACACTATTCTTGGGGTGGGTCTTAGAAAGGAATGGATGTTTTCACGTATTTGGGACTAGCAAGGTGCTGACAGCATCTTTCTGAGGAAAAACAGAAGCCCTGCATTTCCTCTACACAGTCAAAATGAGGTTTCAGAGTCAAATCCTCTGAAACCTGTTGTGACTCATTAGGAGCCATTGGGAAGCAGAACAAAGCAATGGCTCCCATGAATCAGCTCTGGGAGAGACGCACGATAAATTCCTCTTCCTCCAAATATAAAAGCAGATGGATGATGGAATGATGGAGAAGTAGGCTAAATCCTGCTAATATATGTGGCTTCGGACAAACCAGATGGCAGATAATTGAGTTATAATTCATCCAATAAGTGTTTATTGAGCACCTGTTATGTGGTAGGCACTGTGCCAGGTGCGAGGATATAAAATCCAATTACACAGACAGTATCCTCAAGAAATGTACATGGAGAGAAGAAGACAAGCACATGGGTCAGCAATTACCCAACAGGGAGACGAAGAGGACGCTGATTACATTACTGATTACAGACATCACTTATCTGCTGTTTACTCTAAGCCTGGCACTGAGCTAAACACTCTTCATGTTCTACAACACATACCACCCCAACAAGTCAGTGCGCAAGGTCTTTGCAGTTCCCTCAACTTACAGGTGATGAAATTGAGATGTAGAGGGCCTAAGATTTATTTTGTCTATGACGTTGTACTTGTATATTTTCCAATTAGGAAATGAAGCCTTGTCTAAGCCTGTCCTCTTCTCGGCGAGCTATGAAAATCCAGAGGAGGAGCAGACGAATCAGTCATTCATGAACACGTTAAAGAAAGAGGAGTCATGACCTTTGGTTTGATGTTAAAATATGAGGCATGTCTTCATAGAGAGTATCGAGAGATGAAGTGGGAGGATGAATGTGCAGGCTGAAAACAAAGGAGAAGCCTATCCTGCAGAACAGAGGTGTTCATGGCGTGAAGCCTTGCTGAAGATGCCATGATTTGCATGAAGGATATAGATAAATGAAGATCAGAGATGTAGGCAAAGGCAGACAGAACCAGAACAAGATGGACTAGAAATGTCAGCAGGCTCTAACCATGGTGGGCCTGGTGAAACTTACTGAGTTTGAAATAGATTATATAGGCTTGAAATCCATGGGTACATCTTCCTGCAGTTTGACCTAATCACGCTCTGTTAGCATCTGGAGGAAGGGTGATGGCAGGCAAGGAAAAATGAGGGCCTGATTGGGAAGATGATGCTCACATCTGGGTAACTTTACATACTTCAGGAAATGAGGCAGAACTGTTTAAGGGCAAATAAAGTACAAGTACATTTGTATGAAAAACAAAAATAAAATGACTCCCAATGAGCTGGGCAGTTCATACTGTGTCCTTTATGATACCAGAAATAAGGGCAACAAAATCCTGGGAAATTTCAAAGTTAGGTGCTATCTCTGAACCATACCTTGGGATCTGATTTCCTTCCGGTCATAGTTCCTCAATGTTCTGGTACAGGAGAATTGTCTGTATCCTGTCAATCATGTTTTAAATAAATGCTGATTGGCCAAGCAAAAAGTATAAGCGGGTCAACCAGACAGGAAGTAGAGGTGGGGTGAGGAGAACAGGAATATTCTGGGAAGAAGGAAGCCCATTCCCGCCACTCCTGTCCAGACACCAAAGAAGCAGGAAGTGACCTGCCCTGCTGGAAAAGGTACTGAGTCCTGTGGCTAGCATAGATAAGGATAATGGGTTAATATAAGCTACAAGAGCTAATAAGTAGCCTGAGCTAATGGGCCAATCAGTTTTATAACTTATGGAGATCTCTGTGTGATTTTCTTTGGGGCTTGCTGGCTGGGGGGTATCAGGCGGGACAAAAACCCCAACAAGCAGGCCCCTTCATGTTACAATGTTCCAATATGTCTTGCTTTGAAAGCCAAAGAGGAAAATCAATCTAAGCAGCTGCATGTTAGTTGTTTTATCAGCGGCACAGTGGCTGGACTAGAACCTGCCTCACTTAAGCTGCTGAATACACTACCATGGATGCCCTTCTGCTGAGGTTTCAGCAACGGGAGCATTAGAGTTCTGCCACAACCTTTGCTGCTGCCTCAGCTGCCTCCATGTAGGGCGGCAAATCTTGTTTTTGATTAAGTATCTATTTTTTATTTTATCAGTAAAGACTCAGGAGTCAGATGGTGGAGTGAAAACCTGCTAGCTCAGAGAGGCAGAGAAAGCAGCCAGCTGAACTTCCTCTTCTGCTGTTATTTATAATTGAGAGCTCTCTTTTAAGCCATCTGAAACAAAACTCCAACCAGGGATGTCCCTCCCTTCTACTTCCTGTGCTCTCCTCCTCAACTTTTAGACTTCCCCTCACTCTCTAAGGTTACTTCCAGTTGTGTACTTGGCCTCTTGACCTGTGGTTGATTTTATTTACATAACACAATCTTAGGGTTCACAGTTTGATCAAATATCCCATAACACATGTAAATTAATTTTACTCTTTTGTTTCGTTTTCATTTAAATTCTTAGCCCTTTCACTCCTTTTCTGCATCTTCCTAAAAAGTTTTGTTTTAAAACTTCTAATTCCAGCTGGGCGGGTGGTGGCGCACGCCTTTAATCCCAGCACTCAGGAGGCAGAGGCAGGCGGATCTTTGTGAGTTTGAGGCCAGTCTGGTCTACAAAAGCTAGTTCCAGAATAGGCTCCAAAGCTACAGAGAAACCCTGTCTCAGGAAAAAAAAAATCAAAAAAAGCAAAAACAAAACAAACAGAAACAAAACAAAAACATCCTAATTTCATCTTTCAAAAGAGTATAGTACTCACTTCATAGGATATATGAACATTTCATAAAATGGTAAAAGACAAAGCATTAGGTTGATGAAAAGCTTCACAGTTCTTTTCCTGATGGCTGTAGACCTTATTTCCGGTGATTTTCATTCTTTTACTGGGCAGCAAGAATACTATTTGCATTGGAAGTCAAGACCCTGAGGTAAGTGAAGATATTTCTAGGTTTTCTTTGGGATTGCAGCCTCCTGCTGAGGGCTCTAGAATTTCACCAAGAAAGAAAACAGGAAGCTCCCCCCTTGCCAAGTGCACAGGCTCTTCGGGATGATTTATCTCGACTGATGAATTCCAGGCTTCTTGAGGAAATTCGCTGTCTTCCTTTTCCCAGAAGCTGAGCAGTCAGGCTAGACATAAGACCCTACTGATCAAAATAAAGATCAGCACTTGGAGGCCTATCTTCTCTGATGTGTCCTTGGCAGTGGGACATTGTCACTTGAATTATAGAATTCTCTGTTGCTTCGTTTTGCTAATAAACAGAGCCAGAAAGGACCCTTACCTGAGGTGAGTCCTAATTTACACAGCAGTTCAAGACCTGCACTCATCCTTATTTTGTGGACGGATCAAGCAAAGGGATAAATTAGAGACAATGGCTGAGGCCTTAGTGGCTATAAAATACCCAGGTACTTTCAGGGAGTCCAGGGGATTGGACTAAAAACTCCTCAGGATCATTAAAACCACATAAAGATTCTTGGGGACTACAGGCCTGCTCCTTTCTGTATTAATCACCACTATTCTCCAGAGCATACCCCATTTGTGGCTGTGACTCTTGAATACTCTGCTCTATCTATCGCTGGGTCCTTGGGATCTTCAGTATTATTGTCAGCTGTTATCTAACCAGCAGATTTGGTAGGCATGATAGCTCTCTGCCTAGTTCCCTAAGAACTGGATTCTACTAGAAATCAATGATGCTGTTTGTCATTGACAAATAAGCAATGACATTCGAGCAATGACAAATGAAAATTAAAGCTTGTAGGGGGTCAGTTTACCAGAGAAGATAAAGTTCTTTATCTATCCAGGTGTAGTTGAGTCAAAATTAGGAGAGAGTCCCTTACCGGTGAGGAAACATGCCCATGAAAGACTGTCACTTCCATCATCTCTGTTTCGAAGTAATCTAAAATTTCCTTCCTTCCTTCCTTCCTTCCTTCCTTCCTTCCTTCCTTCCTTCCTTCCTTCCTTCTTTCTTTCTTTCTTTCTTTCTTTCTTCTTCCCTTCTTTCCTTCCTTCCTTCCTTTCCTTCTTTCCTTCTTTCCTTCTGTCTTTTTTTAGACAAGGTATCATATAGTCCAGGTTATCCTCAAACTTGCTATGTAACTGAGGATGAGCTTGACTTTGTGATGCCCCTGCCTTTATATTGAGAGCACTGGAATGACAGGGCTATACCATCATAGCCGGTTTACGTGTTACTGGAGATTGAACCCAGGGCCTTGTGCACAGCATGCTAGAGGTGTATATTTGGCATTTGTGTTATCTACATCTTAAGCAACAGAACAAGAGGAATGGGGGCCTGACATCTTGGGAGAGGTTGAATCACCTATGCTGTCTTTTGTGGCAAGAGATTTAATGTCAACACACTACAGCAAAATATTAACTAAACCAAACTACAAAGAGTAAGTGAAGTGCCTTTCCCCCACTAATTCTGAAAAGGTTGCAGAATGCCCTTTTGCAATTCTGCAAGGGGCACAGCAATAAGCACCCCCATGAGTCCAAGGCTAGAACTTCCATTTCTGAATAATTCCTATCCAGACCTGATCCATCCACGTAGCTGCTGAAGAGTTTATGTACAGCTTACCATTGGGTACTATTCAAAATAACGTTTCAGGGATATAACTTCTGTGGTCTTTTTTTGAAACCCCAAATTCACTGAATTCCCAACAAGTCTCTCTTGAAGAACTACTTTGTAGATCTTTTGTTGCAAGAGAAGAATATAGTCACAGATCAGTCATCCTGAAGTCTTGGAAATGACATGTGCAGTGGATCATGTGCACTCTTGCCCCTAGAGTCTGCTGAGAAGCAAAGCGTGACCCAGATAATCACCAAAAACAAATAAACAGTTCACCCACAGCTGTCCATATGTGGTTTGAGATCTAATTCAATCACCAGCCCAGCTTTACAAGTTAGCAGAGAACCTGATGGACTCTTCTAAAACTGAGCCAATTTACAGCTATCACACTGACTTTTAGTATTATTAAAAAGCAGAGCACGAAGCTGGGCATGGTGGTGCATGCCCTTAATCCCAATACTTGGGAGGCCGAGGCAGATAGATCTCTGTGAATTTGAGGCCAGCCTGATCTACATAGTGAGTTCAAGGACAGTCAGGGCTGCGTAGTGAGATCCTACCTTGAGGAGGAAAAAAAGCAGGACATGAAATCTATGGAGATATACCCTACAAGTAGGTGCAGCAATCTGTAGCTTTTGTTATTTATGTCAGATATTCTTCTTCAATAATTATGTATTAATGGCCCATGTTCTAGTAGAAAGGATCTCCACCTTGAGAAACTCACCAACTGGAGGATGTATCACCCAGGCAAGCCCTCCCCACAGCTCATTGTTATAGAAACTGTAAAGCATCCTGCAAACACCAGAAGAGTCTACAGGAAGTGGGAAGTGAAAGCAATGTCACAGGATCTATACCTACAATGGAGGTTGCTGCCCCCTGGGTTGTATAGGAGGAAAATAAAGTCAGAAGCTGCTATAGGGATCTCAAAGCAGAAGGTGCCCAATCAGAACACAGAGATAGCTCTTCAAATGTGGAACTGCCAAATGGAGAGCTCAAACCAGGTCCTGTCAAAACTTCTTTGTCAACTCTCTACTCTTGTATTATAGTCCATCAAGGTAAAGAAAGGTACTTGTTTATAGAAGATATGAAGTTAGGATGGCTTCCGGAAATTCCTGTGAAGCAAAGAGAAGCTCCCACAATAAACAAAATTAAAAAACAAAACAAAACAAAAAACCAAAACAGAAAGCAAGGGAGACATTAGACAACATGCTACAAAATGCATGTTTCGTATTCACAGAAAAAGCATCCTGGAATTAGCCTTATATGCATCTGTGTTTGACTTCAATAATCACTTGTACCCAGCTTGGCTGAGTTAATTACATTATGGGTTTATGAGAGGAAAGACCTAAAGCATGAGGAGCCGTAAGGTGCATAGGATGCAGTAGATGGGCTGCGTCATGCAATTTGTACTCATACGACATCATATCGAGGTTTAAGCTGCTTGTTCAACCCTTAAGAGCCCAGGTCTTATCAAAGAGTCGTAATTATGGTCCTCAAAGGCAAAATCATTTACTTTGGGGAATGACATCGCTTTTGACGTTTCCTTGGTAATTAAACAGCACATCCTTGCAAATGGGAGCTGCAGCTAACCAAACAAGATTGATGCTGATAGAGTCCATGCTGTCTGTCGGGACGAAGCTCGCAATTGTCCCAGTTGGAGTTACTGCAGACGCACTGACCCCAGACATTTCCTGGACATGGTTGCTCTTGGGAACAGTTCGTGAACTTCCTTGTTAACTAAAGGCTAGTGCAAGATTAGCTGCCAGGTGTGAATTGGGAAGTACCAGTGACCTACTTTTAGTTTCGTAACCAGAAGATCAGTTGTGCCATGGTGACCTGCTTTGGCATACTCCCCTGGCAGCTGGCTGATTGTGTCACTCTTGGCAGATACCCACCAGCCATTCCTCCCTATGGTCACATACAGGATTTGTCATGATGCTTATTACATCTGTAGCTGTGGAACAGCCTGGCCTGTGAGATAGCCTGGCCTGGGATAGCCTGGCCTGTGGGATAGCCTGGCCTGTGGGATAGTCTGGCCTGTGGGATAGCCTGGCCTGGGGTAGCCTGGCCTGCGAAAAGCAGCCCATGCATGGTGCAGGGTACTTGGCCTAGTGGATTGTTTTTCTTGTGTGATTGTTTTACACACAGCCTTTTGTTCTTGCTTTGCCACACAACCTCTTGAGAAGCCAGGTAACAGCAGAAGTTCCTCTGCTGCAGAAACACAAACATGTGAGATGTTAGGGCACAGTCCTTCACTCGATGCTGCTGATTTAAGAAGCCACACTCTTCACCCCCTTACCTCTTCCCCTCTTTGTACAGTAGCCTAAGCCCCATCCTTTGTCAAGTGAAAGAGTTATAGAACTTGCAGGCTACAACACATTCAAAGAAATCATCTTATTAATTAGGTTGTGACATCACATGATCAGAGAAGTGAGAAGGGACGAAAATCTGTGACAGGGATTTATTTTGGCCCAACAACCCCTTCATTCAGATGGGATGACTTTTTATTGTGTTTACTCATTCCATATCCACTTAAGCAGGAACTAGATCAAATATGGCGCTTTCTTTGTGGTCTATCTAGTGTTATCACAAAAGGTCCCAAAGTAATTGGCAATACCTCTCTTGAACCTGAGCAATGAATCTTTACTCTGTGGCCTTTCTGCTATAAATACAGGACTTGTCCCAGATGACATGCTTGTATTATTGGACAGACTTTAATCTTAGCATTATACAGGCCCACATTTCTCCGTTGCCAAACACTATTTACAGTTCTGTCCCAGATGTAACAACCTAATCAAAATAGAATTTCATACAGCACTACACAGAGGATTGGCTTCTGGGGACTGTGCAACAGGTATCTGTATGTTTATTGCCTGCTTTTATGAAACTTATACAATGAAATTGTAAAGTGCACGTTGAATACTGGGACTTGACTCCTAAGTAATGAATTGTAAATAATAAGGTTTAGCATCAGCCAGAAACATTTTCACATACTCAAATGCCAGCATTCTCAACCACAGCACCACCGGCCTTAAATCAACATGGAGAGTTTCCACTTCTCCACATTGCCCTTCTCAATGACACAGACCTCCAGCTGACCTGCATCACCGACACTGACTGCATCCAGTGCATCCATGCTTAGAGTGGAAAAAGGGAAGCCTTTCATGAGCAATAAAAAAGGAAGGTTTGTGTTGTTTGCTTGTTTTGTTGTTGTTGTTGATGTTCAGAGCACCCTGGTACAGAAATGATTCAAGGATAAAAGAGCAATTTAGAAATAACAAAAAGCAACGTCCTGAGCTGAAGCCATGTTGGAAAAGGATCTGCTTACAAAACAGACTGGAAACATGTTATAGAAACAATGTTATCTGGAACAACAACAACAAAAACCAGCCCTTAGATATAAGTCCCCATATGCTGGGGACTTGACAGCAGCTTCAGAGCTTGGCTTCTTCTGAGCTTCGTCTTCATGGTCAAACTGTCACCTCCACCATCCATCTACTTCCAGTCTATCTTCCCTATGGAGTTTTCAAGACACGTATTCAATGTAATCACAGAAACTTTTAAGGAGCAAAGATGCAAACAGATGGAAAGTGTGCCAACCTTGCTATCAGCATCAGCAACCCATTAGATTCCTACTTGTATAAACATGGAAACCGAGGCAGAGAGATACTGCAACATCTCTTCGATGCACTGGGCTGTACATGCTACAGCAGAGCCAGGAGTCAAATCTGCCATTGCTCACTGAGAATACGTCTCCTACGACAGCATTGAAGTCACGAGGTCCAAACTTGCTTAAAGATGTGTGCAGCGCGAAAGTGCCATGCGTTCTTTCAGGGAAAGCATCCTACCTCACTCTCCGCACCCCCCGCTGCCTCTGCCGTATTCGAGTTCCTATTAGTTCTGTAACACTGGGAGAGAACAATTAGTTAATTGAATTTTTGTAGCAGATGGTGGAAGTTTATAAATTGCATCAATTAATGAATAAATAAAAACAAACTGTTGCTCTCATTAGTGTCCCTAAAATATGTAAATGGCACACGTTTGTTTTCATGGCTCACAGATGGAGATGTTGAGGCCCTCAGAGGTTCGGTTTGCTCCTGGGCAGGTGAATAGATAGCCACTCAATCGCAAAAGAGCTCACAGGCGATGACTCATTCCTTCTCGTCCAGAACAAAGCTTAAGAGGGCCTGTTTACAGTCCTTTCTTCCTGTCTCCTTATCTGCTATTCCATAATCTAATTTGGCCTTGGCATAGAACAAGTTGCACAAGCAGTAAGAGCTTGGATCACAGTCAAGTCTCTGCCCTACCCTTTCCGAAAAGTCTGGCATCCAGAGGTCAGAGGCACGGGGAAATCGTACAGCTGCAGGAAGATAGAATCTTCCATCTTGAAAGCCCTAGAATTGTCTTGATAGACTCCATTCTGGCTGTGTTTCACTCTAAGTCCTAGAGTCTAGGAGGAGGAAGGGGTTGCTGAGTTGTTCACGGGGGGTGGCACATCTAACAACTCTAACGTCTGGACCAGCTCCACCTGTGCCCAAGAACAGCTCTGAGAAGACTCTTCTGCTGTTTTTGCCCCTCAGGGCACCGTGGTGGTGCTGATGCAGGGACAGGCTTTTTCAGACGTTTTGTGAGGTGGCCTCACGCTAGCAGCTCTTCATTGGTAGCGAGTGCCACATTAAAATGTCATTTTAGGCAATTAATATTTTATTTATAAACACTTATAAATATTTATCATAAATGACTGTTTAAATAGCAGCTCGTGAGAAAACAAATCTATTACATTTGTATTAAAAATTCCTTGGATGCTTAATTATGGAAATATTTAGACAGACCATTAAAATTTCATACCAACTTCATGAGAAGTCAGGGGCAAACCCAGTTAGACTCCCTCATTTAACAAGGGAGCAAATTTGATACGATGCCACAAAAGCGGTAAATTCAACTACCGGTCCCCCACCCACTAGTTAAATACATCTGGCTTTGTGTCAGAGAAGCCAAAAGTCATTTCAAAATCTTTCCTTTAAACATTGTAAGAAAAGATTGATTCAGTCTAGATAAACATCCTAACCTTATCTAAAATCAAAATATGCCTTGTCCCTAAATGGTTCTGACCAAGCATTTTCAGCTTCTTTGGCTATTTTATTAATCAGATCCCAAACACAATTGGCAGCCCAATTTTTCAAGAAGAATAGTTATTGCCTGCACTGATCTGCTGCAGAGCACAGCATCTCACCTTACTCTGTTCTTAAAAATATAATTAAAATGTTCTATTTTGAGGCTGGCGGTTTAACAAAGCACAAATATCTATGTATACATTTTTCCTTTGCTACAGATTTTAAATTTAGGGCTCAAAGAACATAAAATGGACTAAATTGTCTTTACTAGCCATAAGAGATGTCTTTCTTTGGAGAATTAGTGTGATTGCAATCATATTTTTCCTCTCAGTACTGTACTGTTTGACTTCATTCTGTCCTCTGGGTTTGCTTCCCGGTACCACACAGCACTCTGGTAGCCTTCATACATTTGAAGAGTTAAAAGCACAGTGACAGACTAAAAATAGAGTGGCAATCCTGTCCCATGGCTCCAAGAATTGTTCTTTGGAACCTTTTGTGGTCATCACAATGTGTCTCTCAATTATGTTTAACTTAATTGATCTTGGCTGTGGTAGCAGACAAGTTCACTTTATTATATCACTAAAGTGTTTGACACAGCATCGTAACCCATCAGGGTCATCTGGTGAATTCTAAGGCCACCCACCCCCACTAGCTGATGGAAACGATAGGAAAAATATTTTGAAAACTATGGTTACTGTTTGTAGTGGAGAACATAGTACAATATAAGAAAGACAGACTGAAAATTTCTATCTAGTCAGATCAAGAGAGGGATAGATAAGAGCTGCACATCACAAAAATCTGGGAGTGTAGGTCATGTGCAGATCTCTGTTTGGCACGGCTCTGAAAAAACCCTAACAACCAAGGACATCATCTGAATGACTTTCAGAAGAAAACCAGACACACGAGAATTCTTCCAGGATTCCATCCACAACCCCACACCAAGTCCCAGTAAATAGTCTGGAGTAGGCTTCAAATGTGACCACATTCTTGTGAATCTTTGCCATAAGGAAATACATCATGATAGCCAGAGGAAGAAAGTCTCTGTATACGATGGCCAGGAACCACAGGGAATCCGGCTACAAATGCAAATTTAAATCATTTGTCTAGTTTTCTTTCATATATATATGCACGTATATGTGTGTGTGCCCTCACAATTCAGCTTATCATATTTTACTTAAAAACATAAATTGCTATAATTCTCCAAGGCAGAAGACCTAGCTACAAAGTGTCTATTCATCATTCTAAGAATTGTGATGTTCATCTTGTTTCCTTGACTGGGGTGGGGGGAATGGGAATCTGTTTTTTGTTTGTTTGTTTGTTTTGTTTTGCTTTATTTTGGTTTTGCTTTTGCTTTGTTTATTCCAGATATAGTGGCTATTTTTTAACTCAATTTTTTTATATATTTTCCCTTTAATCACACCCAGGAAACAATGTTTTTAACTACACAACTACCCTAGTGTGTCGCCTAGCTTCTATTTATTACAACTTAAGGTTTAAATATCAACTCTGACAAACAAAAGAAAAGCAAATGTCCCTAAATTTCCTGAAGGGCTGAGCATCAAGCCCGAATTATTATTGTTTATGTCTCAGCTTTAGCAGCTCCAGAGTCTCCATGGTCTGCTGTGTGCTGGGCTGGCAATGATGGATGGCCATTACAGCCGCTTATTGGAAATGGCTTGATTTATAACCTGTTCTCCTGCCTCAGTCTAATGGCTTCATTTCTTTCCTCCAGTGCGTGATGCCACCGCCAAGGTCATTGCGCCAATGGCCTTTTGTTAGTCTGCTGATGACCAGTATGCCTAGGAGTAAGCCCAAGGAGGGGTGAAGGGGGGTCGCGAATAGGAGGGGTGAGGAGAACGAGGGTGGGAAGGCTCCAACCTTTACATTTTAATTTTTTTCCATCTCAGCCCCTGATAACAGCAGAAGAACAGTAGATTAAATGCTGTCTTCTATTTGCTTCCTGTGCTCGCCAGACAAGGGGCTGCTTTATGATCCTCAGTGGGGAAGTCTATTACTCACCTCTACTTTAAATGACCAACATCAAATATATACAGCTCCCATTAAAGCTGGGATCAATAAAAATGCCATTAAGATAGTAAAAGTTGCTGATATTAGTGAAGCCCCCAAACAAAATATTTGATTTTCTTTCAGGTTGTTAGTGAGATGGAATACGAACACATAAGTGAAGGGAGAAGTGGCCATGCCTGTGGTCAATAATTTATCTCAGAGATTCATTCAGCCTCTCACCCAATATTTCCCTCCTGTCTATTGATTCCCCATCATTATTTGTCATAAGCTGTCCTAACTCAAGGAGAAAATATGCCCTGCTGGTCCGAGGGGAGTCATACCTGGAGAAATAGAAAGGAATTTCATTAAAAGCGAGAAAGAACTGCCACAGCTGGGAGACGCTCTGACAGCAAGTTGTGGGACGTCTGTTAGTCTCCGAGCAAATGGTCCGGGCCTCAGCCATGCTGTGTGTGCACCCTGGGAACACTGGACAGAGATGGCTGCGAACATGGCTCTTGGGAAAGCAAAGGCTTTGCATCCATGAGATCTGAGTTTCCAAAGACAGTGCATGCATGTGTTCAACCAAATGCACAGACACATGTGTGTGGGTGTGCTTGCTTTCATTTTTCCCCTTTCTCATGAGTGTTGACAGTTTATTTTACCAACTGGATTTTTTCAAGTGCTTCTCAGACATCTGAGTAAAGAATATTCAAGCTTATGCCAATTGAAGCAACTATGTCAGCCTGAATTGTTGAGGCTGGATGTATGACTTTAGAAAGTCAAATTTTCAAGGCATGTCTATTTTGGGAGTTTGAATGAAAGTGGCCCCCATAGGCTTATAGGGAGTGATGCTACTAGGTGCCATGTCCTCGTTGGAGTAGGTGAGGCCTTATTGGAGGAAGTGTGTCACTGGGAGTGGGCTTTGAAGTTTCAGAAGCACAAGCCAGTCCCACTGGCTCTCTCTCTTCCTGCTGCCTGTCAATACAGGTGTAGAACTCTCATGTCCTTCTCCAGCATATGTCTGACTATATGTTCCCATGTTTCCTGCCGTGACCATACTGAACTAAGCTTTTGAATCTGTAAGGCAGCTACCATGTTTTCCTGTATAAGTTGCCATAGTCTTGGTGTCTTTTCACAGCAATAGAAATATTAACTAAGACAGCTATTTGTTTAAGAGCAATTGTTAATATAGAGACTATGTTTTCCTTTAATGGAACATGTATTTATAGTGTCTTTCAATAGAAATCTTTGAAAAAATGGGTTTCAATGATTATTTGATAGCTTGCTCAATGCATATCTATATCTACAAATGGGTAAAATAATTTATTTGTTAAATTTCCTTAAAGTTGACCAATTTGACTAACAGATGTTCTTCTTAAAATTTTCTCAAATATTAATAGTGCTCAATGTGGAAAATGAAACCATAGCAGCTTGTGCACATGTGTGTCCATGTGTGTGCGGGCACACACATGTGTGTGCATTTCATGTTTGTGTGTGTGTGCCTACAGAGTTCAAGAAGAGGGCATTGGAATCTTTTGAAGCTGGAGTTAGAAGCAGTTATGGACCTTGTGTTGTGGAACTGGCCTGTGCTTTTCTGCAAGAGCAGCAAATGTTCTTAAATACCGAGCCATTTCTCCAGCCTGATCGCCATCATGGTTAGAAGTGAAAGGAACCTAGAAGAGTGTCAGTAGGGGCGTCCAACCCTTTGGTGTAGGGGGTTTTTCTGTCTATGTGTTGCTTTTATTGATTGAATAAAGAAACTGCCTTGGCCTTTTGATAGGGCAGCACGTAGGTAGGTGGAGTAGACAAAACTGAATGCTGGGAAGAAGGGAAGAGAGAGAGCTACCATGAAGCTGCCAGGTCAGACATGCTGAATATTTTCCAGTAAGTCATGACCTCATGGGAACATACAGATTATTAGAAATGGGTTAAATCAAGATGTGAGAGATAGCCAATAAGAGGCTAGACATAATGGGCTGGGCAGTGATTTAATTAATACAATTTCTGTGTGTTTATTTCTGGTGTAAACTAGCTAGGTGGCCGGGACCAAAAGCAGGCCCCCTCTCATACAACACCCTTTGATATTGTGATGTGGCACTACTGCCTACAATGTATAGGGTCACAAATAGAGCTTTGCTGGGACTCATGCAGCTCATGGGCTGCAGGATCCTCGTGCCTAAGCCCTAGTTCCAGTCCCTTGTTTGCGAAGAAGAACACAACTGTTGCTACCAGTGTTTACTGTAATGCTTGCTTTCTCAGGCATGATACTTAGCAAATCTCATCTTCCTGACACTTGCAAGAACTGGGTGACACCCCCGCTTTTACAGGTGTAAAAGTCTTTTCTATCAGGGTTAGGTAAACTGCTCAAGATCATATTGCAATCACCTATGGCATAAAAGTTCACACAAAGGTCTAATAGGTTTCATAGCTAGTCCTAACCAGAAGCTTGACATCGACTAGATGAGTTTAACCAATCCACCTGAGCACTGTTAGGATACCTTCAGCCGAATACACAGCTAGTGTGACCATTTGGAGGTTAATTTGGGAGTATTTCTATAATGATTTTTGGCAAGGATAAATTTTTTTTGGATTATACTTAAAACTTAAAGACAATACTGGAAAAGAGATGAAAAATAAGAACTCTCATCATTCCAAATATCAGACTCCACAATATAATCATGTGTACAAAGCAGGTTTAGGTAAAAATCGTAATCTGCTTGGCAGATGCCAACTTTCACAATTTATTTTGTTGTAACAGTAGCTATATATATATATATATATATATATATGTATACACACACACATATATGTTATAATATACACACATACATTGTAGTCAAGGACTGTTTGTTTCCCAGATGCCCAAACCCAAAATAATCACACAGAATTAAATTAAAACACTGCTTGGACAATAGCTTGAGCATATTTCTAGTTAGCCATTATATCTTAAATTAATTCATGTCTATTATTTTGTGTATTACCATGAGGCTCATGGTTTACCTGCAAGGCTCCTGGGCATCTATCTCTTTCAGCAGCAACACAGCATCTCTTTGACTCCAACTACTTTCCTCCTCTATCTGCTTGGAATTCTCGCCTTACTCTAGTCTGTCCCTCCATAGGCCAAAGCATCTTTATTCACTAACCAGTAAAAGCGACACATATACAGAAGGACTTCCCACACCACATACATAAATTCCTTTCAGTATTTATTTTGTAGCCCATAAAGCTCTATCTTTGCTTTAATAGGCATAGATCTAAAGTTTAAACATACCCTTCATGCTCAAAGCCCTGGATTTGACTCTTAGTCACACAATCAAAACAAAACAATAAAACAGCCAACAACAAAACCAAAATGAGTTTTGTAGAAGAGAAAGATGGAGAAAGGAAAGAAAGGGAAAGGGGGAGCAGAAAAAAGGTTAGAAGGTAGTAGGAAATGATTCTGCCATCACTGTAGTTAAATTCAGGTCTTCAGTTTTGAACTTCACATAAGTGAGTCAGTTTTCAGCACAAAACCATTTTCCACAAGAAGTGGATCCTGCTCTCATCCTCCTAGAGATACATTTTGGCCTGGGGCAGAAATATTGGCATCTTAAGCCACAGCTGGGCCACTTTCTGGTACTACAGATGAGAAAACAGGCCCATAGATGTTGGCTGATTGTTCGCCCCGCTCTTAACACCCACTCTTATGTTGTTAAGTGAACAAAGCTCCCCAGCGGGTGGGATCAAAAGAACGCTGGAATCTTAGTATCATTTACCTTGGTCTTCCAGTCATCTTTCCGTGGAAGATAATTTCATTTAGTGAACAATAGCTCAGATTCGCCAGTCTTCGCAATTCATTACCCATCACTACAGTCTGATGAGTTTTGTTCCCTCATTTCTCCACATTTGCATCACTCTACAGTTTGCAAAACATTCTCATGCTTTATGATTTTGTGTTTATTATTATATCATTATTATATACCTAAATTATTGTAATTTTTATATATACTATGTTTTATTATTTTCACAGCTTTGTAAAAGGTAAGTGATTTATATATAATAAATATATAACATAATATGATGTATATTATTTAAACAGCTTTGCTAAAGGGTAGTGAGGCAAGAATAAGTGTTCCAATCTGGTGGATGAGAACACTTTGTCCAGCTGGAGTTAGGCTCACATGCTTGACAGAGTTCTGGGATCCTCCACCTCGCTAGGGAAGCAGAGGGTACATCAGCTGGCCTGCACATCCCTCTTCATTCCTCATATTATGTAAAGACACTTCTGTATCAAAGACTTACCCGCCTTGGTTCACTGTAATGAGCAGTCAGAGTTGTTGCTTCTGCCCTGATTACTGGGTGATGTGGCCTGGAAGGAGCAATTCATCTAGATCTGGGGAAAGCCACCTGCCTGCCTTCTGCAACAGCAGACCTCTCTGCTGAAGAGAGGCTTGAATCTTTGTTACTGATGTTGGCAATTTCTTGCTTGTGCTATGGCTTCCTGCCTTAACTACTCTAAGCAATGAGGTTGAGTATATTCACACGGTACAACCAATATCCAGAACTTCATTTTATGAAACGAAAACTATGGATTCATACCTCTTCATCTCTTCTCCCTCCTACTCCTGGAAACCTCCATTCTAGTTCATTCTTAGGAACTTTGACAATTTTAGATTATTCGTGCAAGCAGGATAAGATTGTTTGCCATTTTGTGATGTTTTAGTTGGTATAATGACCTCATGGTTCATCCATGCCATAGTTTGTGCCAGTATTTCTTTCCTTCTAAAAGAATGAACAATATTCCACATCATGCACATCTCAAAATTCATCATTCCTTCAGATACTGATGGGCATTTAGGTTCCTTCCACTTCTTGACTATTAGAACCAATTCTGCTGTAAATATGGGTGAAGAAATATCTTCTAGGTTTTACTTTTAATTTTTTTCCCATGTAGTCAGGCATTGAATTGCTGACTAACATGCCATTAATTGTTATTGTCTTAGGAGCTGGACAGTGTTTTCCGTGTCATTTGCACCCTTTTACAAGCCCACCAATGATGCACAAGTGTTCCATTCTTTCTATCTCGACCTCTATTTCTGTATCTTAGCATCTTGAGTTCTAGTATATGTGGAGTGAAGCCTCACTGTGGCTGTGATGTGCATTTCCCTATTAGAACTGTAGAATGTCTTCATAGATCACCATCCGCCATTTGTGTAGCATTTATGGGAAATCTTCATTAGTTATTTTGCTCACCCAAAAGTAGGCTATTCATGCTTTTATTATAGACCTGTGCATTCTGTTTCCGCCCAGTACTAGAAGCTACACTTTGTAAGCACTTTTCTCATTTCTATAGCTCCTCCTTCCTTCCCTCCGCTCACTGTCTCTTGATGCACAGAAATATTTAAATTTGATGCAATTGCAGTCATTTGTTTGGCTTTGATTCCTTTACTCTCAGTCTCCTATCTATGAAATCATCATCAATCTTTCCTCTCAGATTTTCTTCTAAAAGTTATGTGTTGTTGAGTTAACATTGGGGTCTTTGATCTATTTTAATTAATATATTGCTTATAATATAAGAGTCCGTATAGTTACTTTTCTATTATTGTGATGAAACATCATGACTAGGCAATGTAATACAAGAAAGGGTCTAGTTAACTTATAGTTCCATAGGGAGAATAGTCTTGTGATGGTGTGAGGAGGTAGTAGGCAATAGGTAGCTAAAACAACATAAGAAAGCTGGCATCTCAAATGGCAAGCAGGATGCAGCGAGAGTTGACTGGGAATGGCACATGGGTTTTCAAATCTCAACATGCAGCCCAAGCAACATTTTCTCTGGCAAGGTAGCAACACCCATGCTTTTTCAAACAATACAAACAACTAGGGACCAAGTATTCAAATGCCTGAGACTTATAGAGGATGGTGCACTAAAACCACTGCAGAATCTAACTTCGTGTTTCTGCATGTTTTGTCCAACATTTCCCCAGTACCGTTTGTTCGAAAGTGTCCTCTCCTCCCCCTTGTCTCACCTTGGATTCAGCTGTAACCTTTATTCCCTATCTCAGACCTACTTTGATTTCTCCTTCCTAAAGGAGAAAAGACTGTCCGAGTCCCACTTAATCTCACTTCCCAGATAGCGTCAATCTGGGTTCTCAATTCTCTGTGTAATCACATTGACAGTGCCCATAAATGTCTTCACTCATACTCTGAATTTGCTTTATATGAAGAAATGGACCATTATTAGTGGATTAGTGGAAATTTTATAATAAAAGTTGAATGTGTTGAACATTTCTTTTAAGTTACTAGGTAACTGTTTTGCTATTCCCAGAGAGCTGAAAATTTCAGCTCCAGGATCATGTGGAATAGAGGACTCCAAGAAGCTAGTCGGTGCTGAAAATGAGGACATGGACCCAGAGTTTCCTCCTGTGTGAGCGTATGAGGGCTCCGAAAGGCAAGAGCTTCTGTTGATTCCCTGCCAATGGTGAGCAGAAGGCTATTGAATGCTTAATAGTAATGTATATTTATGGGAGACTGTGAGCCAAGTATTGTTTTAAGCATTTTAATAAATTAAGTCAGTGCTCACACATACTGAATAAGATTTACTGTGGCTGTTTTCCCTTTGCTAATCAAGGCTCAGAAAGTTAAGTAGAACAAAAGCCAGCAGCTCCACAGTGGTAGGCTGGGGCCTGAAACAAGCCAGACTGGCTTCAGAAACCATGTTCATCTCAATGCTTGATCTCTTCATTCCTTCAATCACACCGTCCTCCTTCAGGAAACCTAGCCATGTGTAGTAGGCACTAGTGGGGAACAGAGCACAGGCTCCACTTCTTGGACAAAGTGTCTACATTTTAACCAGAGCCAGGAGCAAGGCTTGGAAGAGTCTTTTCTGCCTTTGTTCTCTTCCCTTAAAAGGCACACGATGCTTACACTTGCAGAAGACAAAAGACATCAAAAGAGTTTTCTGAAAGGAACGTCTCTCTAAGAGCACACCAATTCCACTCACAATCAGCAAAGCATAAATCCTTAGCTAGTTGCTTGGAATTAGAGCCAAGAAGACCCAGAAACAAGCCTTTAACAGCTGCCTGTATTTTTCTCCCAACTTCTTAGAAACCCTTCATACCAAGGACCTTTGCTCTCAGACTGTCATCTCTGGGACTTATCCCATGTGTTTTCTTATTCATTGGAACACAAGGTTCTCCACAGTCAGAGACTTCTCTTGAAGCCTTATGTAGAATAGGCAGTACTACAGTTTCCTGTGGGCTTTGGGTTGTTAACGGGTCAGGTCAAAACGGAAAACCTACTTCTGTACTGAAAGGTTGAATCCTGCTGTATGTCATGAAGATGCAGCTCATTGGAGAAAAGTGTCTTGGCTTCAATGCCTGCCACATGCTTTCCTTGGATCTTGTAAATGCCAGTGCTGTATACAAAAGGTAAGCAGTAATGAGACCACAGCAGATTTACCCGATCAAGGAATAGATGTCTAAAGGCCTGAGACACGGGGCCATCAGAATCCAATCATGTTTGGTCTCTGCTCGCCCTGGTTGTTCTCTACACTTCCTCTTCCATTCATCACCTACACATTCATCAAAGTGCTTAAAAATGCACAGATGACATTTAAAGCAAAATTTTAACCTAAACAAGTGAACATTAATATTTTTTAGATAGTCATAAGTTTGTTTTAGGCAAAGGCATTGGTAAAGGTTCAGTTGACTGGGGAGACTTCAACAGAATTAGCTAACCTTGCAAATGAGGTCTTTGCTTTATAAGTTGTGTAGGTAGAAGCAGGGCATGGATCTGTGATATGGGGGGAACTTTCGTACTCTCAGTATTCTCTTATCAAAGACAATGACAGACATTTCCATTCTATTGTAAAGATCAGGGAGGCAATTCTGCTTTTAGCTGATGGGCCTAAAAGTAATACAATATGTATATTGGTAAGCTGGAGGAAACAGGTTTGAAATAACAAGTGCATGTATTGATATGAATATTCAGAATATAAAGGTAAATAAAAACTACTACTTTGAGAGACACAAAATCTTTGAGCCATCCAATACAGTTCTAAAAGTCCTATGAAGAATGAGCACTGGTACTTAGCAGTGAAGAAGCTCTATTTGCCAAAAGGACAGCACAGTGCAGAGGTGACATCTGACACCCTCGACAACTCCAATTCTGGACCTTTTTACCGTATGAGCTCTGAGTAGTGAGTTCCAACCTGGAGTTTTATGTTCTTTCAGGTGGACTTGTGGATGAAAAGCCCTAGGGAAGAATAAAGTGTCCAAACTCCCCTGGCACTTGGCACGTACCAACTCTGTGACCCCTTCGCTACCTTAGGCATAACAACATTGAAGGCCGAGGACACACGTCACTGAGCATTAAGGAGGGTGTCCAGCATAATTCGGTGACCTGATCAAACATGGAAGGATAGAAAAGTCACCCCACACTCATTCAGCTTGTTTAAAAGGGTCACTGGGTGTGACAACTTTTATTTACCTTCATTACCTGACATCTTTCACCCCAGGTAGAAGAAGCATTAAAGTCAGCTCATGGTGCCCAGCATCTCTGAAGGGAGGCTGTGAGGACCATGACATGATATTAGCATTCTGCGGTATGTGAAGTGGTGAGTGAACATTAAAGGCACTACAAAAAGGATCAAAACCTTGAGCCTTGCCCTTGAGAGCTGCCTGGACTTTGACAAATAACTCTAGTAAGCCTTGGTTTCCTCATCCATAAAATGGGGCCAGCAGTTCATTGCTGAGACAATTTTCTATTAGGAATATTCTGTAACATCTAGGCACATTTTCAGTTGTTGCTACTGGGGCTGGGTAAGAAAGATGGCTTGGATCTAGTGGTTAGAGGCCAGGAATGCTGCTGACTACCCTTCAGGACATGGAAGAGCACTTACTGAAATCTTGAGAAGTCAGTCATGCAATGATTGAGATGAAAAAGCTGAAGCTAAACTTATTTTGATAATACAATATAATATGTCATGCAGGATCTCTTCAGTGTTCCAGTATCATAGTAAGCAAGTTTCTATTAGCAGTGCAAGTATTTTTGCATTAAACATTATGAAGTCTCAACCTATCATTTACTTTCTACTTCTATTTGTATGATTCACATAATACAGTTTATTAATAACATTCATAATTTGCACTCTAAGTTGCACTTGTGCACACATGTGCACACATGTGCACACATGTACATACACTTGTGCACACTTATATGTGAATATCTTACAGGAATGAATGAGGTTCCATCAGGAGAGCCATGGTGTGGAAGATGCTGGGGAGACTCCACAGACCCAAGGCCATGCTTCACATAAGAGCTAACTTCAGGTCTGAGAGGTGAGGCCACAGCAGTGGTAGCATCCCTGCTCCTGATTCCTCTGTCCTCTGGTGCTTTATGGAGAAGAGCGAGCACTTCTCCAGGCCTCCCTTAACTGGCCTATTTCATGGCTGAACGAACATTGGCTCTTCTGTCTTTTTTATATCTTGACTGAGTTATAAGTGTCCAACAACAGTTAGGACTTAAGGTAAATGTGCTGCTGACAGTGCAAGGTCTAAAGTAAGATCACCTTTTTAAAAAGGCTAATACTAGCCCCAGGGGGGAGCAGTAGCAGAGCAGTGAGCAATGGGTGTCCTCACCCCAGAGTGCACTCTGATTCAGGTGGGAATGGAGGCTCATCTCCTTGGATCCTTCTTTTTCCAGACACATTCCCACCTTTGGTGAAGTCTAAAGTTGAACAATAATATACACTGTTATTGAGGGAGGCATTTCTGATTGTAGCCATGGCTCTCAATCCCTCATGTCAGGTTTGCCTCCTCCCACTGTCTTCCACACCATGTTTAGGACCCTCTCTCTGCCTTGGCTTAGACCCTAATTTATATGAAGTGATCTGCTTGCTTTTTTCATTTTCTCCAAATTTTACCAGGCATCTAAAGCCCTTCCTTCTCTTCTAATGCTTCCGATGTGTTTAAGTCAGTGTTCCTTAAACTGTGAGCATGTGTCAAAACCACCCAAGTACTCATTCATACATTGTTGGATTTATGATGTAAAATGTCTGGGTTTTGGTTCAAGAATTAGCATTTCATACAAGTTCCCAGTGATGATTCAGGACCACACACTACTGCTTTATGTCAAAATTGGACTCAATGCACATAATTTTGATTATTAGGCTTTAAATATTCTTCGATATGTGGCCCATATTGAATCATATGCACATTAAAAACCACGAGCAAATTTCTGCTCCCTAATCAAGATAAATCTCATCAAATGTCTGGTGAGAAGTAGTCCCACCACTTTAATCCCAGCTCTGGAGAGGCAGAAGCAAGTGGAGCTCAGTGAATTTAAGATCAACCTGATCTACAGATTGAGCTCCAGGCCAGCCAGAACAATATAGTGGGACCCTGTCTCAAAAAAGAGGTCACCCCAAGGAATTTGAATTTTAAGCAGATCTTTCTTAAATAATTCTAATATACAAAATCTCTCATATCTATTGATAGATGCCTTAAATATTATCACAGAATACAACTTTTTAAAATATGGTCATCTTTTGCTATATCTCTGTCATATATGAACTTTATAAAGTGCTATCCAACGTTAGACTCCGTATTTGAAAATCTCTTTAAACTTGACATTAATAAATATACCACTCTTATTAAAAGTTTGGTTTTCTGTAGCTTTTTTGAAATTTTTGCCTCTAACACTTATTAGAAAAATAAACACAAATTCATCAAAACTAGTTTATGAGAACAAAATAAATACATAAAGAATGGCCCTTTGGTATCTGTGGGGTCTGCAACAGTGCACTCAACCAAGTCTACTTCAAAACATTAAGAATAATGATTGCCCCTGTGCTAGACACGTAGCAGCTTTCTGTTCTTGTCACTCTAAACAAAACAGCATAACAGCTGTTTTACATAGCATTTACATTGTATTACATGTTGAAGTGCACAGGACAGCCTCAAATTATATGCAAATACTATGTTGTTTTATGCAAAGAACTTCAGATTTGGTGTCCCTGAGTAGCTTTGGAACTATCCCCCAACGTACAGAGTGATGACTGCATATATATATTTGTGGCACAAAAGAAATAAAGCAAAAAGAGCAGTACAATGGCTAGAGAGACAGCTCTATGGTTAAGAGTGCTTGCTGCTCTTCCCAGCCACAGCAAGAAGCTGAACGCCTTCAAATCCAGCAGACATCATCTTTTGGTTTTCCCAGTACTGCTGCACACACGCACACAGAGAGGCACAGTCTTATAAATAAAAATAAATCTTTAAAAACTACTTATACTTGCTCATGTTCTCTCCTTTACCCTGTCCTTCCATTCCTATCCTATTTAGCTCTTTCACTCACTTCCCTTATTCCCTCTTCTGCATTCCCACCACCCGTGTTCTATCCTCCTTTCCTTGTAACACCCTCACGGCCTCTTACAGGTTTCCTGCTTTCTATGGGAACTCTCTAAGCATACATGTCTACAGAATCAAACCTTGGAACCACATATGAATTGTACTGAAATCTATTCTATTTCCTCTTCCCAAGGTGATACCTATATCCCCCTTTGAGCCCTCAATGTTGCCTAGTCTCTCCGGGTCTGTGGATTGTAGCATGATTATCATTTACTTAACAGCTAATGTCTACTTACAACTGAGTACATACTGAGTTTTTCGTTCTGGGTCTGGGTTACCTCACTCAGGATGATTTCTTTTTCTAGTTCCATTTGCTTGCAAATTTCATGATGTCCCTTTTTTAAAAAAAACTGCTGAATAATACTTCATTGTGTGAATGTACTACATTTTCTTTATCCATTCTTCACTTGAGTGGCATCTACATTGTTTTCCGTTTCTGGCTATTATGAATAAAGTTGCTATGAACATAGGTGAGCAAGTGTCCTTTTGGTGGGATGGAATGTCCTTTATTTTAAGTATACACTCAAGAGTAATATAGCTGGGTCTTGAAGAAGATCAATTCCTAATTTTCTGAGGAACTGCCATATTGATTTCCAAAATGACTGCATAAGTTTGTACTATGATCAACAATGGGAGAGTGTTCCCCTTACTTCACATCCTTGTCACCATGCATTATTGATCTTAGTCATTCTGATGAGGTGTTAGATGGGATCTCAATGGAGTCTTGATGGTTAAGGTTGTTTTCCTGATAGCTAAGGTTGTTGAACGTTTCCTGAATGTGTTTCTTGACTATTTAAGATTCCTCTGCTGAGAAATCGTTGTTTAGATCTGTAACCCATTTTTAGTTAGATTGTTTAGTTTGTTTTCATGACATCTGGTGTTTTAAGTTCTTTGTATATTTTTAATATTTCCTCTCTATTGGATGTGTAGTTATTAAAAATATTTCCTGTTCTGTAGACTGACATTTTGTTCTATTGACAGTGTTATTTGCCTTGCAGAAGATTTTGTTTCATAAGATCCCATTTTTAATTGTGGATCATGGTGCCTGAGGTGTCAGTATTCTGTTCAGGAAGTTGTCGTTGGTGCCAATGAATTAAAGGTTAATTCCTATTTTCTCATCTATCAGATTCAGTATGTTTGGTTTTATGTTGAGGTGTTTGATTCTCTTGGGCTTGAGTTTTATACAGAGTAACAAATATTTATCTATTTGCATTCTCCACATGCAGTCATTCAGTTAGAATAACACAATTTGTTGAAGATACTTTCTTTTTTTTTTCATTTTGGATTTCTGACTTCTGAATCAAAAATCAGGTGCCCATAAGCATGTGGATTTGTGTCTAGGTCTTCAGTTCTGTTCCATCAATCAAGATATTCATTTTATGCCAATACCAGGTGGTTTTTATTACTATGGTTCTGTAGTGTATCTTGAAATCAGGGACAGTGATACCATTAGAAGTTATTTTACTATTTATGATTAGTTTGACTATCCTGGGTTTTCCTTTTTCCATATAAAGTTTATTATCATCCTTTCAAGGTCTGTAAAGAACCGTGTTAAAATATTGATAGAAATTGCATTAAATTTGTAGATTCCTTTTGGTATGATGGCCATTTTTACTATGTTAATTCTATTGATTCATAAGTATGGAAGATCTCTCTATCTTCTGATATGTTCTTCAGTTTATTTATTCAAAAACTTGAAGCTTTTTGCCATATAAGTCTTTCACTTGCTTGGTTAGGGTTGCTCCAAGATCTTTCATATTGTTTGTGGTATTTTGAAGAGTGTTATTTCACTGATTTCTCTCTCTGTACATTTGTGAAATGTATTTAGGACTGTTATTGACTTTTTTGAGTGAATCTTGTATCTAGTCACTTTCCTGAAGATGTTTATCAGCTGTAGGAATTCCCAGGTAGAATTTTGGGAGTCCCTTATGTACATTATCATATCACCTGTAAATAACAATACTTTGACTTCTTCCCTTCCAATTCGCATCCCATTGATCGCCTTCAACTGTCTTATTGCTCTAACTAGAACTTCAAGTACTATATTAAATAGGTAGGGAGAGAGTAGACATCTTTTTCTTGATCTTGATTTTAGTGCAATTTCTTTGAGTTTCTCCTCATTTAATTTGATGTTGGCTATAGGCAACTTACAGTAATTCTTGTACTAATTGAATTGTTGTTTTGATGTGACTACTTCCAGAGTTGAAAGCACTTTTAGTTTCAGAAGTTCCTCAAAAATAGCAACTTTTGGAGCCTTCATGTTTACAAGGAAACTGATTTTCTAAGATTTGACTCCTGAAGGCGCCCAGACACAGGTAGTTGCATTGGGCAGGACACTGTGGATGAGAGTTCCTAGGGGGATTTCACAGCTACCCTCCAGTTTTGAAAACTCTGCAAAAGCAAGCCATGGCATGCTCAGCTGAAACTAAAGTAAGAGGAATTAAAGTTGGACCAGATTGGAAGATTCATGGAAGTAGGAACTAGAAAAGATGTGGACAGTTGGGAATTCTTGGAAGTCTGCTTGATAAGAATGCAGGGCACTCAGTGAAATCTGAAGATCACATGGACAATGAGCTTAGGACAGCTGTGCCCTACACACTGTGTGGGACTTCCTTTCACTAAAAGGTATTTGATGGTTGCCTGAAATTTATGTTTCACTGATGTCTAACTGTATTTGCTGAATCTAATAATCATGGGTAGGAGAGATAATGGCAGGGAACTGAAAGTGGAATAATAGGAAGCAGTTGGTGTAGGTAAGTAGAGGGCCAGAACATGTAGGAACAATACTCAGCTGAGAAAACTGTGAGTGTTGTGGGTATGCAGGTGGGCATTAGTGGATATGATGTACGCATGTGTGTTCTTCTTTGGAAATAGTCCAGGAGGGGAAGGAAGGAGAAGGCAGGAGGGAAAACAAGGGAGACAGTCCCACACACAGAACTAAATATTCACTGACAAAGGGCTAAGAGACCGTATGTTTGCCTGCTTTATAATCACAGTGGTGACTCACTGTGAGCTCTGACAAGTCCGTGTCCTGCAGGAGGCACTATAATGCAGGCGTGACAACATTACTGCTCTTGTCTTTGCCACATGTGCAACAAGGTCGCTTCAAGACAGTTTATAAATCCCAGGATGGATGGAAGGAAAAGAACCACATTTTTGTTCTATTATGTCGATGAGAAGGGAAAAAAAAATCAAAAATGCTCTTTTGATATTGAAATTCATTTCTAATTTCTTTGGTTGTATTTCACACTAATCATCTGATCTAATATTAGTGCACTGATTACAACCTACTCTTTGCTTCCAGATCTCTGAACACACTCTGAGTGTTTCCTTTTCAGACTAAGAGTGTTGTCCTCCCACGGAATTAGCAGCAATCAGCCGGATCAGACATCAGCTGTTTCATTCTTCTGTTCAATCTGAAGCCCTGGGGAGCCCAGTGACTCCCCAGGTTATTTTGTAAGGAAGGCAAAAGTCCCTTAACAGGAGCCTTAACAGGATCTGAGCCATCAGCCTCATTCTGAACAGCCACTTTATTTTGGTGGTTTTCTTTGCATTGAATTGGTAAATGAATGGAGCTCCAATTCTCATCTCAGGGAGAAGTCCACTGCACTTCAATGAGCCTGTGTACCTTGCAAAGAAAATGACTACAGCTCCAGATGAATGGAGAAGTGCAGAGGGGTGGCCTGTTAGTATAGCCCTTGTTATTCCCGGAAGCCTCGGACATATCTCTACAGAAATGATCAAATGGTTCAGGCGAAGAGCACAGGGGAGACACAAGTTGAGGAGAGATTTTGTCCGTATGCAAAATCAGTGACCCCACCCCCCCACTTTTGATGGCCAGGAACAGAGCACACCCTGTATTCCAAGGCAGATTGAATCAGCAGTAGAATGTGTATCAAGAAATGATCATGGTCCTATTGGTCAGCGAAGGCTTCCCTACTGTGCAGCCGGCCCCATCATGTCTGTGGATTTCCTCCACTCTGCAGAAGAGGTCATATTCAAAACCGGGTCTTACAGTCAGAGGAACGTCAGAATTTTCTGCAACAATCTCAGCAGTATTTCCTTAGTGGCATATATTAATAATTGCCTAAGTATGGCCTCTTTCCTACAACTGTTAAAATTCTCACCAATAGTATTACCTTTAGGGCCAGATAGAAACGAAAAGAAAGTTGTATACTGTGTGAAAGAGATTAGATACTGACAGGGAAAGCAAACAGACTCCCGTTCTTTCTGGGCACTCCCTTAGAAAGCTGTTGAGAAGAATTATTTCTTGGTGTTCATTCATTCATTCATTTTCTCAAGTGTAAATTAAACTCTGATATTCTAGACACCATGACAGGCAGGCCCTGTTTCAGTTGTACATAAAAGATTAATTGCCCTCACAAGGTGAAGGACATGTAGAAAGACACAGACTCACAGAAAGAGACAGACTCACAGAAAGAGACAGACTCACAGACAAGTGGAATCCAGGGTATCTATTTTCTGATTGTGCAAAGTGGTGACATTGATAACATGTTTCAGAAATGAAATTCAGGATGGCTTCTTCAATACAGAGCGTGCCATGCAAGGTGGCAACCTGAAAAAACAAAAGGAAAAGATATTCTACGGAGAAAGAAATGGAATGGTGTCCTGCTGGGGAAAGTGCGGTCCTTCCCAAAAGTCACAGGAGGAATGAAGTAGGAATGAATACTAGAGCAGTGAGCGGAGGGTGGGGATATGGAAATAGGGAGGACATGGCTGGACACGCTGGGTCACTCTTGCAGCCAACAGCAACAGCTGAGTAGTAGAGACAGGGAGCATTAAGAGGGCAGGAGCACCGGAAGGAATGAGGTGAAGCTCAGCTTGGCCCAGCCAATACTGAACCTGATAGGCATTTTACTCTCCACACTAAACTCAGTATCTGCCTGGGACTTTGCTTCCAGAACCCAGTTCCACCTCCATACTGGTGTCACGCTGAATGGGCTTCGGTCCCACAGAGGAAAAAAAAGCCAAACTGCCAATTAGACACTTCAAAGATATTTTCTCGAACTCTAATGGAGACTGAGCCACAAACGGAAAGGTCTCTGGCCAAGTTGCTATTGCCCCCAGAGGACATTGTCAGTGAAAACCCACTTTCTCCCGCCGTCATCTTCATTGCTTGTGGGTGAGGAGCTCCCAGACCTGGCAGCAGGTCCTCAGGAGTCACTGATTAACAGCTGCTGCTACAGAAGTTTGGAGTTCTGTTTTGTGGAACCTGAACGTGTGTTTCCTTTATGATATTTTAATTAGAGTGTAAATATTGAAGCCCCATAAACATTGTGATTTATAGCTGACAGGTTTGCACTTGCTGCGAGAGGCCCCAAGTCTGGTTACCAACAGCTTTCTCCTATCCCTTTCTCAGGCTATCTGGCTGTCCCCAACTGCTTCTTACTGGATTTATGCACAAGGGCAGCAAACAACAAAATCACCATGTGGAGAGGTCGCCTACTGACTCCCTCCCAGGGTCTGTGTTGACACTTCTTTCCTGTCTTTTTGTCCCTCTCCTTCTGTCCCAAACCAATGTGTGATCTTAGCTTGCCCTAGAAATTCCCATTGTGATTGGCTTGCTGCCAGTCAGGTCCCATCAACCTAGACCATCCTCACACTCAACAGTCTCATTAACTAAGAAACCAGACTAACTAAAGTATATTCCAGAACCACAAGCTCAGTGAAGAAAATGGATTGTGATTACACAGATCGAGGGCTCTTTTATTTCCAGGTTCTAGTAAGGCAGCCGTGAGTACTGCAAGAACATCCTTATAATCGTTCGTTTTACAAGAGGAAAACACTATGTCCAAATCAGTCAATAACTTAAAAAGAAGCTTGGCTCAGCAGGTAGAATGTTTGCCTCACATGCACAAACCCATGGTCTGATCCCCAGCACAGCAAACAGCAGGTGTGCTGATGCAGGTTTATAATCCTAGCACTTGGGAGGTGAAGACAAGCAGACTCAGTAGGGGAAGGTTAGGCAAGACTTCATGAGACCCTTCCTCCAGCAAAAGAAAAATAGAACACAATAGATGCTTTCTATTTCTTAAAAGTCAATTTCAAATCCCACTAAGTATTATATAGAGGATAAAAATGTGTTCTGTATGGAAGAGATTGACTGGAAGTTTCTGTGGTCAAAAGGATAGGACAGTTGTTCATTTTCTCCAGCCTCCCAGTATTTGACCCTCCCATCCTCGTTTCCGTCTATTTCAGGAGACTAGTCTTTCCCTTCTTATTTTCAAGGTATATTTACTTTTCTAAAACTAAAGAATGACCAAATCATCTCTGCTTTTAAATTGATTAAGTAAAAGCAGTCAGCACAATTGTAATCCCTGGGTCCACATTCTAGAAAATTAGAATCTGATTGGTCCATCTTGGGTCAATTTTCAACCTGGTGAAAATCAGCATTGGGTATTCAGTTATCAGCTAGGATTATAGCTTTTGTCTCTATCACTGTGAACAGAAGGGTACTTTTTCTAGAAAAATGGGAGCATGTGAGCTAGGAATGCATTTCAATCGATTCCTGCTGCACATGACTTCCATGTTGCTATAGAAAAAGGAGAAATTAAGTAAAAACAACGTATGTAATATTTGTTCATTATCTTCAATGAAATTGTAGTCTGAGAGATTCAGATAGACATCCATGAAAATATTACACAAACATACATTGCTGGTGTATTGATATTACCTCTAGTGGAGGTTCAAATGCATTGTCTCAGAACCCAAGCAAGGAAACAATTATTCTATTTGTGGAGTAATCAGAAAATATTTCAGTGGGAAGATAGATTCCAAATGAATGAAAGTAGGGGGAAAAACCCTAGGCTTGAGTCATGGTTTTCTTGGAGATGACCCAGAGGACTTTGAAAGCTCATTAGAAGGCTGAGTAGAGACTGTACTGGGTGGAAGCTGGGATTTTGTATGTCTATCTATTCACTCAGACAGGCAGTAAACCATGGAAAAGGTGCTTCCAGCTTGAACCAATAAGAACTTCAATAAAGAAAAGATGGGACTTTAGATTCAATATATGTCAATAAGCTAGCAATGATGCAACAATCTAAGCTCAGAATTTAAAACCTGGCTACCCAGAGAAAACTCTTAAAAGGAAATCCTACATTGACCGAATACATTTTCAAAATAACACTTTAAAATTGAATATTTTTCAATTGCTGCAGTCATAAATTACTTCATGTTTCAGGCAGTTGTTCTGAGGTAGAAAGACAGTACATAATTGAGTCCTAATGTCTTCTTTGGGGGAGGGGTTGAGAAGACGCTGAGTCAACAACTCAGGGTTCAGGAGTCAGGTAGAAGGCATATAGCAGGCTCATTTATTTAGTAATGGGGAAAAGCTTATCTACCCCCAGCACCCAGTTGTTCCAATTTGTTGACATCACGTGGTTACCCCTCATTGGCTAGACATGATCAAGCCCTGTGACAGCACCAGGCAGACTCCAGGTTTTCTCCTTTTGGCCTGGTAGGACTTAACTTCCTACATATGTCCTCTCCTTTTTTATTTATTACATGGGTGCTCAGCTGAAGCTCAGGTCTTGATGACCCCACATCAGGAGGGCTCAGCAATTGGACTGTGACTCTCTTAGATTGGCCTGCCAAACAAGCTCATGCCTGTAATTGACTACCAGCCCTCAAAAAGCATTCATTCCTGGAAAGTTGTCAGGGTGGGGGGACTAGGCAGTGACCTTTTGGATTACAGATAACTAGGCAAACATAACCTCCTGTGTAAGACTGCGAGAAAGATGTCCAAGAGCCATTAACACCTGAAGAGTCGCCTTAGTTGTTCTCTGCTGCTGTCCGATCTGCTATAGGAGGCAGTTAAAGAGAATAAGGATTACCAATACCACCCCACCAATGAATGCATATGTGAGCATTCAGGAAGGATCAAATAGCCTTTTATATTATGCCACAAAGGCCATAACGTCTGCCCTTAATAAGTCAAATTATTTTGGTGGGTAATGAGAGGAAGAAAGGGGAGTATATACATCACCCATCCTGAGCTATTCCCCCTTTAAGCAGGCTGCTCCATGGCCAGACATACACCTCTTACTAGGATCCATATTGGCATCATAGAAGTCTGAGGAGAAACACAAGCATACCCTCTCCCATGGGATTTCAGGGGTTCTGGTGGTTGCCACTGGAGGGAGATTGGATCTCTCTATCTCACTAAGGGCAGGGATATGTTTCTTGGCAGAGATGCCCAGTCCTTGTAAGCTGGGCTAAGGCCTTTGTCATTAAACTGAACAGTTCACATGGAAAAGGACCTCCATTAGAATGCCAAATGAGGATCTCTTCTAGTCTCTGGCAAGATAATTCTGGCCAATAGCTCCCCAAGAGCGCTGTTGGCCCTCTTCACAATGGCTTGTCCTTGAAGATTTCAGGGGCTGCCAGTGATATGGAAAATCTTCCAGGACTTCAGAAAGTTATTGAATTGTTGAGAAGTATAGACAGGGCCATTATCAGTCTTAAGTGCCCAAGGTATCCCCACAACTACCATGACTAACTTAAGGGCCTCAATAGCATTGATGGTTTTCTCTGCAGAAAGGGCAAGGGCATTAACAAAGGAGGAATAAGTATCTATCGTCACATGAACATATTTAAGATTGCTAAAGAGACATAGTGTGTATGTGCTGGACAAAGTTGCAGTCTCGAATGAGGAGCTAGATGGCAAGGGGCTATTATTCTTACTTTTAAGCGTGGCCATGGAAATGAAGTTAAACATGGAAGAAGCGCAAGCTGAGTCAGGGTTGGCAAGGGAGGAAGAGTTGGCAAGTGGGCTCAGGATCCTGAATAGCATGTTGGGCTTTGGGGTGGCAGAAGGAGCCATGAGGCTGGGGTGCTGACAGACTGCTCAACCTGAGGGACTCTGGGGGATTTTTTGTGGATGAAACAAAAGTCAGCCCCAGGAAAGCAACAGTAGGTTTGGAGTGTGACGAGGTGCTAGCAAACGGTCCTGTCATCAATTACAGCATCAACAGCCAACATCACACTTCACTGGATTTCGACTGGATTAACCCCTTGGCTGATCTTCTCAAAACCCTCCTGGGCAATAGAACATGCCAGAACAGTAGCAGTGGTACTGCCATCCCCATCCTCTTTATTTGTGTTATTGGCAATATCTTAAACGAGTTTATCTGTGATAGTTTTGTATTTAACCTTTAAAGCAATTGACTTTGTAATTGTGACCCCATCTTTTGTGACCTTGGGACTTCTCTAACTCTGTTCAATGATCACTGTTTTTCCCTTTGGCCCCATTGGTGGGCTGGGCTTGCCCAGGTAGCTGCCCATGAGTAGGAGCTCAGCAGGTTCTGGGCCTCCAAGCCGGCTGCAGGGCTGAGAGAGGCGGCTGTTGATTGCTGACTTTGCCAAGCAAACAGAAAAAGCGGCTACCAAGAAACAGCACTTGACTTTTTTGTGTGTTTAGAATCCTTTTTTATACTTGGTCAGGTCTTATGTGGAAATTCTGGTCCCATGTTGGAATGTCAGCAGGAGGTGTGATCTTATTAGAGGAAGTATGTCACTGCAAGTGAGCTTTGAAAGTTTAAAACTAGCAACATTTTCACTTTCCCTTTCTGCTTTCTGATTATGGCTCAATGTATGGTCTCTCAGCTTTCTGCTCCTACTATCACGCCTGCTGCCTGCTGACTCTGCCCCACCATCATGGATTCTGGCCCTCTGGAACTGTAGGCCATAATAATGGCTTCCTCTGTAAGCTGGCTTGGTCATGGTTCTCTATCCCAGCAATAGAAAATAACTGAGACACCAGAATAGCAACCTTTGTCTAGGAAAAGGTGAGCAAAAAGAACGATACCTTTTGCTATTTCAAATATCAATAGATACTATTTATCTGTTTTGGAGACGATGCTGGAAATTCCCCCACTTATAATACAGGTAACACAGCAGCACTTTAAGACCTATCTGACGTAGATATTTCTTAGTGATTCAGCAGTGGGCATTGATCAGTTGCAAAGAACTATGACACTTGGAAGGCGTCAAGAAACTCTCCCTATGTCATTTGCTTTCCCAATCCTAAGAATTTTAATTATTACACTTGCATTCCCACAACTAAAAAGGGATCAGAATGCCTTCTAGGCTGTGGGTGAAGTGAACATTTATTACTCTCTATAATCAGAAGAAACATATTACTGACAACAAACCCAAAACTGAGCATGGATTCATTCACCATTCACACACTGGAATGGACAAAAATAAACGAGTAAAGGATTTGTGTTTCATTCAACAGAGTTTTAGGGTCAGTTGTAACAGCCCTTAGTAGGAAACTATTTAATGCTCTCTCATTAACCAAAATTAAAATCTTCAAAAATAACTGATAAAAAGAAAGAAATCTCTGTAACTTAGCACACATTGTAAAATTGACCCCCAAATCCCAAAGAATGGAGCAAAGCTGATTGAGTATCATCTAAGTATGGTATCAAGGTTTTGATAAACACAATAAAATCTCAAGTACTAAATTCTTCTTGGACAAACTGACAGCTGATTATTCTTTCTTGAAATCTTAAGTGTGACTAAACCACCCTGGCATTTTTACATATGGGAATTTTCAATCCTTCTATTCTATTATCCTATCATATCTGCCTTGACGTCTATGCAGAGAATTACTTATACATAGACATTTTGTGAGAAGTCTTCATCCAGAGTGCTTTGTCTCTAATTGTCAGTGTTGCAGTAAAGGGAAAAATAACTTTGGAAACTGATTGTTCTAAATTTCAGAAGTGCTACAGCAATTTCTAGGTGCATGAGATAATCTTAGTAGCATTTGCAGCTGACTGCTTAGCCATCCACCAGGCATTTTCAATCTTTCCAAAGAGTTCTGTAACAGAATTCCCTTCATTTTGATGATTGAAGGCAGATAAAATGTGCTCCCTTGAAAATGCAAAGCCAGCCTTCAGTTGACTTTTTTCATCGTATTCATTAACTTAAGGTCTATCTCCTTTTCTGTTCTAGGCCAACACACCGGTGACAGATGTGGCCCATGGAGTGCTGAGGTAGAGGCACTTTCCTGGGTCATATACTCCAGCTCTGGACTGGAACTTCTGAAGCTGTGAGTCATATCTTCCCTGTGGGACAAGTTATTTTGCACATTCTGTCCCAGCATGGGTGAGCAATGCTACTCAACAGAAGCAAGACAACACAGTGAATCAATGCATATGAAGAGATCAGTCACACTATTCCTTTGAATGGGGTCCGTCCCATGTTCAAGATAGGGGTAGCAAATAGACAATATTGTTTAAAATGTGCTTTTATCTTAGAAAAGTATTTCTTTTTCATTTTCATGGAATCATTGGTAAAATGAAACAGGAAACATTTTCACAAGCTTCTAAGAGCTTTTAAAAACAAAAAGGAGTTTTTATTATTTTTTAAAATTGTGTACCGACTGCCGGAAAAGCTACTCACACAGTACACGTCCTACTAACAGTGAGAAGACACAAAAAGCTTCATGTTTGGCATATGCTTGGGATGAAAACATAACAAGAGGAGACAGTCACCTTTCTCTAACAAAAGGTTAGGCACATCAAAATTTTAATGGCTCAAAGTGAAGACCTGTATCGTATCCAAGGTATCTGCTGGGGACATTTCAGTAGTAACAAATTGCTTTTCAAAAGGAGTAATTAATGAGCAAAGCAGCACTTCACAACAGAAACAGTTGGGCATGACAGAACCAGGTAGAGAGGAAATGCTTCACACCCACTCAGAGTTCAGTTTGTGTGTTAAACATTTGATCTACTTCATCAACCTGGGAACATCCCCAGAAGAAAATGACATGGGGTCAAAGCAGTCAGGATCACATTCTGAATGGTATAGTTACTTCTCTCTTTCTCTTTAATTGATTTTTTTTTTAGGAGAAATAAACCTTTCTGTTGTGAAATATACACCAGGGAAAGTAGCCCTACTGTGGCAGTTTGTTTCTGTGACTTTCCCCATGTCCTCTGTGTCTGTATTGAGTCTTTCTATGAAGTCACCAGCCTCTAAGGCTGTACGTAGCGTGCTGCAGAGTCATAGCTGAATTTCTATCCTTGATGGTTCCTTGACCTTCCAGTCTTATGGATCTGATTTGTTTTTAGAAATTCCAATTAGATGTTTATCTGATATCTTAAATATTTTCTTTTTTTTTGTATTTTTTAAGCTTAACTTTCTAGGTTAATGCATAGATCAATAGGATTCATTACACCACTTTCATACATACAGGCTATTGTGCTTTTTTTTTAATCTGCCCCCCTCCACTTTATTCATTTCCACTACATTCTCATGCCTGCCATGTCCTTTGGCTGATTTTCTTCTTTCCCTTGAGTAGCACCCCGCCACCTTGTTTTACTGTCTTGGCATTCTGAAACTGTCCATAATACCAAAAACCACCAATAGATTTAATGCAATCCCCATCAAAGTTTCAGAGCCATTCTTCTCAGACATTAAAATAAAATCTCGAAATTCATATGGAAACACAAAAGACCCTAGATAATGGAAACAATCTTAAGCAAAGAGAAGACTGTTGTAGACTTCACTATATTTGATTTCAAATTATACTTGAGAGTCACAGTGATAAACATAGTGGCTGGGGAATCCACACAGTGCATTGGAGCATTTACTGCTCTTGATGAAGACCAGAGTCTGCTCCCAGCACCCACTGATGCCTGAAACCACAATTTTGTGGAGTTGGACGGCCTTTCCTGGTATCTATGGCATTCACATATATAAATTAAAAAATGAGATAACTGTTTAAAAGAAAACCCAGCATTCATTGATTCAACATACAAACAATCCCCCCCCAAAAAAAACCAAATCAGATATGTCCGTCAATAGAGTAGAATAATCCCACACGTTCAAAGCTACTTGATTGCTTACAAAAATACTAAAGATAGATACTGGAGAAGCAATAGAGTCTTCAATAAATAGTGTTGGGAAAACTGCATCTGTAGAGAAGAATGAAATGAAGTCCTTATCTCTTTGAATGAGGACAGTCACCATAGGGCCATGTATTTGAATGCTTAGTCCTCCATGATTGAACTGTTAGGGAAGGATTAGGACGTTGGACCTTGTTGGAGGAGATTTGTCATTGGGCGGAGTTGGGGGAGTCGAAGTTTCCAAAGCCCATAGAAGGCCCAGTCCTACTCTGAGGGCCTCCATCTTGGGAATCATATCTAAATTCTTACTTAGCTACTGCTTCAGGCCATGCCTTCCTGCCTGCTGCCATGCTTTCCATGATGACTGACCCTCTGAGACTCCAAATAAATCTTCTAATTAAATGCTCCCTTTTATAAGCTGCCCTGGTCATGGTTCACATGTTCATCTTCACAACAGAGCAGTCAGTAACTGAGATGCTTCCATTCTGCAAAATAATAATAATAATAATACAACTTCAAGTTGTTCAAAGACCTGACTCTCCTCGCCATAGCAAGAAAATGAAATCACCCCAGATGTCCACCAACTGATGAATGTGAAATGCAGTACATTTACACAATGGAATTCTACTCAGTCGTAAAGAAAACAGAATTGTGAAGTTCCCAGGAAACAGTTGGAACTGGAGAACATTTCATTAGGTGGAGGCTACCCAGGGTCAAAAAGGCAAGCACTACTTGTTCTTTCCCATCTGTGAGATCTAGCTCCAGTTTAAAGATGTTTGTTTGTGTGGGAACTGGTGGGTATACAGCCTAGGAAAGTGGAAAACAGGCCATAACAAAATCGAAAACATTTTCAGAGTAGAGGGAAAGTTGTAGAATGAATGAGATAAGGACACAAAGGGGAGGACATTCCTGGTGGAGAGGATTAAGTGGTGGGAGTGGCCATGTGAGGAAGGAGAGGAGAGCATGGGGAATAGATGGGGCCAACCAAAACTAATGAGATGTACAGAATCCTGTAGGACGTCTAACACCTCATAAGCAAATTTTAAAAAATGAAAGAAGGTACTCAGTATGGTCTGTAAACAGCTCCCAGAAGCCACAGGCTATTGATTTAGCTACATTCTTGTGTCTGTTGCTACAGTTAAAGAACTCCAACAAAAGTTGCTTAAAGAAGGAAGGGTTTACTTTAGCTCTCATTTCAAAGTGCAATACATTATAGGTTAAGTCAAGACAGCAGAAGACTAAAACAGCCAGTCTCATTGTGTCTGCAACTAAAAAACCAGAACAATTGATGCTTGTTCTCATCTTACTTTCTCTATTTTAATCTTTTTTTTTTCCAAGACAGGGTCTCTCTGTGCAACCTGAAACTCACAGAGAGCTACCTGCTTCTGCCTCCCAATGACAGGATCAAAGGCGTGTGCCACCATCTGACTACTTTCTGTAGTTTATACAGCCTGGGCTCTCCTGACCAGGGAATGGTTTCACCCATAGTGAGCAGGTTTTCCCATTTCAGTTAACCTAATCAAGATCATTGTTGACAGCCATGCCCAGAGGCTAAGCTAACCTACACAGTCCCTCACAAGCAATCGGTCCTCAGTGATGCCAGAGCTTGTTACACTGACAATTGATATCAACCATTACAGCTCCATCCCTTTTCAACCTGACAGCCAAACACACGGCTGTCCACGACCTGGCCCCATAGGCTCATGACCATCTTCTAAACTGTACATGGTTCAACATCAAAAGTCTCCAAGTCCCTAACAATCCCCAAACTTTCAAAGCCTAGTCCCTTATCTGTGAACTCAGATAAAATAAAAACCACATTATGTATTTCCAACATATAATAGCACAAAGAAAATCTTTCTATTCTTGGGAGGAAGAATTGGGGCATAGCTAAGAATTATCTAGTCAGAATAAAACCAAAGTCCAATAAAACCAAAACAACAAAATCTGCAGCTCTATGTCAAGCATCTGGTGATTACCATAAAATTGGCTAAGCTCCACTTGATTTGGGTATTCCCATTTCTCCAACTCTGTCACCAGTATAAGCCAAAGCTCTTCTTTTGGGCTAGCTCCTGTCCATTCCCACAAACTCTCTTTGGTGGACATCCTATAGTCCTGATATCTTCAGTATCCCAGGGTCTCCATCTTAACATTAGTTTTATAGAACTTCACACAAGAGCCCCTTAAGGACCCCTTACAGGGACTTCCACCCTGCTTCCTATTACATGGCCTCAGCGGCTCTCTGGAACAAGGGGGCAAGTCTTCATGAATCCGTTAAGGTTTTTTTTTTTTTATTATTTTTTTTATTTTTAGCTCTCAAGCCTCCACACCCAGTACCATGTGGAAGACACTGCTACCTTCTTTTGTTAGCTTAAGATGAAGCCTGGTCCCCACTGGATCGTAGTTCCATCGGCTCTCCCATGGGCAGTAGTGTTTGAGGGCAGAGTATTTTCCCATCCGCATTCTCAGTACAGGCTTTCTCCTCTCACAAACTCTTATCTTTATACACTGGAACTTCTGATTGGTCATGTTTACCTCCAGGTACCTTTCATATTGTACCTGTGCTGAGCTAATTCTCCATGATAATACTAATCTCTCTAAAGGTTACAGCTGCTTTGCTGTCTGCACAACCCTTGCTGGAAATAGTAAGCTTTTCTCACATACCTTTCCTCCTCCAAACCAATCAATCCTTTATTTTAAATTCCAGTTCTCAAGACACCATTAGAATGAAGCCTCATTCTTTGCCAAAATATCACACAGATCCTAGTTCCTAATGTATCCATCTTTCTTTCTCGTATAAGTCATGAGCCAGGCCGCCACTGTCCACATTACTCTTGGCATCACTATCTCCCAAGCCCTCACCAGAATGGTTCATTAAACTCTGCTTCAAGCATGCTAGCACTTTTATAAAAAGTGCAAAATACCAAAAACTTATACATTCTAATAACAAAACAATTCCAAAAGATTCAAAAACACACCGTCAGGCTTACTGCTTCCCACTACTAATTTTCATCTTATCTACAATTCCTGCTGCTGATATGAAATGTCATGACAAAAGCAATGGGGGTTGGATCACCGTTCCAAAGTCCAGTCCATAGTGGCAGGAAAGTCACAGCGGCACAGATTGAGAGAGCTGGTCACATTGTATTCCAATCAGGAAAAAGGAGACAGTGAATGTCTATGGTTATCTCATCTCCATTTTACATTATTGAAGAGCTCTGCCCAGAGAGTGGTCCTATCTGCAGTAGATAGTTCTTCTGATCTCAACTATCCTAATTGGTCTAATATCCCCAAGCTAGTCAAGAGGCCAGGCTAACCTACACAGTCTCTCACAGATGTGCCTGGAGGATTATCACTTAGGTAATTATAGATCCTGTCAATTGACTACTGAGATTACCTATCACAGTTATTAAATATTAATTCCAGTGTCAGAGGTGGGCCGTCTTTCTGTGAGTTGTCTTCCAGGGAGGCTCTTGAGAACTCTTGGTCAATATGAGTCATTACTCTGCCATTGGTTGTCCACCAGAACTAGATGGTGAGGCCCTACTACTAAACACACCATGCTCTGGCCACGGGGTAGACCAGTTACCTTTCTTTTGCTGATTATATGCCACAACCCAGAACAATTTATAGAAGGAAGAGTTTATTTTAGCAATTTCTTTCTACATTCCATAAAATTGGAGATGATTCTGTATTAAGTACCTGATACATGACAGGTACTGACTAAATTTTAAAACTTTTTTAAAAATATAGTAAAACAAGTCAAAATTTTATCCTGTGAATGACAGAGTTCTGAACTGTTTGTAAACCAAAAAATTACTTGCAACTATATGAAGGTATAACAGATTTCTAAATATATATATATATATATATATATATATATATGTTCCAAAAAGCAATAGATAAAGAAAACAAAAGGGAGCAAGTAACAATGCCATCAAAACAAAAGCCTACTATATATTTTAAATACTCATGATAAATTGTAAAAACTGATCAAGTCATAGGCTATAAGTCAAGTTCAAAGGCACTGATTCAAAAAATATAGGGTAATAAAAATAAATAGTTAAAAAAATAAAATTAATTGTTGAAATTTTTAATGGTCTCTTGTGATCAGAAGAAAATTAATAGCTACATTGGTATTTATTTTCAGAATGCATGAAATTATAAAAATAGAGAGACAAAAGAAGACAATAAATGTGACATCAAAGTCTAGATATAATTTGTAAAACTAAAATTCTTAAAAAAGTGATGAATGCAATAGTACCCTTTATCAAATGTCATAAAATACAGAAAAGTATAAAGAAAGATTATTAGAAACACAAAATAATTATAAAAATAAGGGCCCAAGGAACAAAGTAATGAGATAATATTATGTATAATGTTATGCATGAAATTATAGATGGAATATGTAGCACAGCAAAATGCAAATTTAAAAAATTTATGGTGATAAAGGATACATGCATAAATCAATAATTTTATGAGATAATTACCCATAGAATAAAATAAATGGCCCCAAATGGTCTTAAGATTACCTTTGTCAAGCCATAAAGCAATAGATAATTATATTATTTATGTCTTTATTGAAGACATTTACCTGATTGACTAGTAGAAACCTAATATAGCCATGATATGAATATTTTTAAAGTAATAATAATAACAATAATAATCTGGTGTAGGAGTTCCTTCTGTTTGTGTGTTGTTTTCAATGGATAATGAATAAAAAAACTGCCTTGATCTAGTTGATAGGACAAAACTAAGGTAGGCAGAGTAGACAGAACTGAATGCTGGGAAGAAGGGCAGAGGAGAGACACCATGGATTTCCTGCCTGAGACAGATGCTGGCTAGAATCTTGCTGGTAAGCCACAGTCATGGGGCAATAGAAATGGGTTAAATTAAGATGTAAGAATTGGCCAATAAGAGGTTAGAGTTAATGGGCCAGACAGTGTTTAAATGAATACAGTTTCTGTGTGATTATTTCAGGTGTAAGCTAGCCAGGCATCTGAGACGACAAGCAGCCTGCACTTTCTGTTACAATAATCCTAATTATTCATCCAAAATTTCATATGAAAATAGTCAGTCATTTATTTAAAAAGAACAATGTATCTTGATCTAGCATGTTCATATAATAATAGTTCAATGCTGGGTAATCAATATAGTCAATAAATCTATATGAACAGATTTTACAGAAAAAGTATTTATGCTTATTTAAATAAGTGAACAAAATTTATTGTTCAACTATCATCTTTGATTTTTGAAGACTTAGAGTGTATTGAAGCCAAATGCCCCACACTATCTCTTAGACCTCAATTAATTTTCTAGAATTATTTTCAGCACTTGAGAAAAGAGCCCAGAAAACCCAAAAAACTTAATATTTACCAGGTTATTATAAAGAATACTGCAAGCATCTATGGAATACCATCCTCTAGTGTATTCCACCCTTCAGGAACTGTGGATCCTTCTGGTGTGCTATTGAGGCTCCATCAGATTGGTTGCATCATTGTCAATTGCTGATCAGATTAAGCTGTGGTCCCTCTTCATTCCTTGGAAGTTGGAGGGAGGACAAGGTTGAGAAATCTAACCCTCTGATCCTATCTTACTATTTCTGGTGAGAAATCTCTATCCTAGAGCTGTTTAGGACTGTTAGCCATCAGTCAACTCATTAGCATACAAAAGACATGATAAATTAAACAATTCCAAGGACTCTAGCAGTTATATTCAGGAAATGGGGATGGATGAAAACCAAATACGTATTTCATGCTATCAGTGTGAAACAGGAACATCCCCATTAAAATCAGTTTCAATTATGCTTCTACTCAACATCCTGTGACTTGCCAGTGATTTGTCAAATTAGCACTATCCAAACTGTTCAAGTACCATCATTTATTTCAACACTGGAAATGCTTCCAACAAACTTTTTTTAAACTCCAAATTCGCTTTTTTTTTTTTTTACTTGTTTTGTGTTTTGGTTTACCTAATGTTTCCCAGTCACCGCTATAGCTTCATCAAACTTGTTTTATTTAAATTGTGTGCATTATATTATTTGGGTGTAAAGTCTACTTCCTATAACCCTTGTGATGCCACTTTACTTTTCTCAGAAGTGAACGGAACCACGTCCGTATACATATGTCAAGAATTACACACTCCAGGAAGGGGCAGATTTCCTCGTACCCTTCTTGTGTACATCTTGCCACCAAAGAGACTCTTAAAGTGCTTTGCTCCGATGACTTGAGTTAGGTACCTTTGCTGCTTTTATACATTGAATCTTTGTTTTATATTACATTTCTTGAGAGCTGTTTTTGTATACTTATGCTTTATATAGCTGCTTTCTAAATTGTCTTGCAATACAACCATTTTTTCTGCTTGATTCCCTTTAAATTTTAAAACATATTTTTCAGTTTTTATTATTAAAAATACAAGCATGCAGCAAAGGTGAATTCTACAGTTAACATCTCTGTATTAACATTCTGCCATGAATACTGTACCATAAATAATTTATCACATATTTATTCTTCTATCAATTCTTTTTATTTTAAAAGCTAGATAGCTAGCGATTAAAATCTGCAATATAATATTAACAGCTTATATGAAGAAAACATTTTATGCTAATTTTCACAATGATAATTTATGTTAAGTAATATGTTTAAGCATTTTAAAATGATATGCAAAAATCTTATTTAATTTCTAAACATAAGCATTGACTTGAGAGTTTTATTGGCAACTCAAGTGGTTACTTCACAGTAGAACGAGGTTTCTAAAATTTGAATTAATAAAATAGTTTCTAATGATTATAGTAACTCATGAAGACTTGCAAAATTTGGCATTATTTTCAGTAATATATGTTTTGCAACTCTTACAGTAAAAGAAATAAATTTCATAGCAAATACATAGCAAGTAAACATTATTTATATCTTTATTTCTACTCATCCAATATCATTTTTCTATCAATATAATATATAGATATATAAAAATAACTGAATATATAGAATGTATTTATATTTTTGCAAACTTTCAATGAAATAAAAGCTTTAGATTTATGTTTTCCTGATGTGTTCTTATAAATGAACATATATCAAGGTATGAGAAAGAATACAAATTATTTAAGATTGTTTATTTGATTAAAAATTTGTAAATATTTAATCATAAACTATAGGGTCTTCTTTTTTTGGGCTATTTCTTTAGTCCAAACTTCATTTCATTGCTAGTTTTTTCAGTTTAAATTGACTTTATTCAGTCTTCTCCCTTTTTCCTGCCAGTATAAGGTAAGAAATCTCTCTCACAGAACTATTTGCAGACAGCAAATTTGTTAACCCACGCTCTCTCTGCCTCTGTGTGTTTTTCTGTGTGTGTGTCACTCTGTGTCTCTGTCTCTCTGTCTCTCTGTATTTCTCTCTGTCTCTGTTTCTCTCTCTCTCTCTCTCTCACACACACACAAACACACACACACACAAACAAACAAACACACACATACACACCTTTGCTCTGTCTATGGTACTGACTCCCAGATTCATCTTGGCAAGAGCATCCCACATGAAGAATTTAGTCTTGCACTTTGTCAAACACTTCGTTGAGAGCACGACACACAAACGACTTCCTTAAGCACTCCTCCTTCTAGAAGGGGTGCTTAGAAATGGTCACCAGTGTGTAGAGCAAAGGATGAGGGCGTGATGGTCAAAATTCTCTCTTCTTTTTCCACCTCTAAAAAAACACATTATCTTCACTGAATCAAATCAAGTCCCGAAATAATAAAGAATCTTTATTTGGTGAATTTAAGCATTGGTTTTATTCCACTTGCCACCCCTTTTCACCCTGAAAACCTGATGTTTTGGCCTTTTCACTAAACTGAAAAGGGTGGGGAAGTCCAGCCTATTCTCCCTAACCCAAATCTAACTGTGGAGCAAAAATGAGTTCTCTACCCCTCCCAGTGGGCAGTTAGGGAAACTGAACTCCAGCCACTACTTGGTAGTAAGCAATGGGAGACATTGGGCTGGATAATCCCATTCCAGATCCTAAAGTCATCCTATTAACAGCTGTAATGTGTCAGTAGAGCAAGATTTTGGCATCTCAGCAGATTAAATTATTTGCAAAACTAGCCCAAGCATCTTCTTCCAGGCTACAGATTTAGCACAATATAATTTGAGCTGTTTTGTCTCTTTGTTTCCCAGGGAAATAAGTAATGAGTGTTCTGGTTTTCTGTGTTTTCCCCACCAACTGTTAACCGGCTGTTGTTCAATGTCTAATGCCACTTAAAAGGTTTTCAAAAGGTGGCCACAACTTCCACACTTTCCTGCAATAAAATTTGTTTATGGAACCTGCTGGAAGTCACAGTGTGCGGTTTCCTCACATATCTAGATGCAATTTGTTATGGTTTTCACTTAGTGTCTGCCATCATTTTACTGAAGTTGTAGCTTACTGAGAAAGGCTGAACCCACAAAAGAGAGGAGATAGAAGAAAGTAGGACCAGGCAGAAATGGCCCCGACGATTGGCAATGAGTGATATCTAGACTTTGATGAGAAGGATTAAAGAACAAGTCATTACCATAGAGTTGTGGAATTTTTACTTCCATGGGAATTTGGTTAGGACGTCCCCAATATGAGCTCGGATATCAGCCTTGCCCGCATCTTTATTATATACATAAATATTAAATCTATGTGTGGAGACCCCATGATAGGAAAACATAAACCATGTTATATGAGGCTTTTTCCTTTTTAACCTTAAAAATTCGACATGATTGACGTGTCTCTACTCTCAACTCAAAAGAAACGAAACTGAAAGGGGAAACTTGCTAACTTTGAACCTTATGTGAGCTACATAACTTTGCTGGTAGATACAGATATACCTCAAAGAGTGTGTCACTGGTGGGTGGACCATTTTGCTCATTGATTTAAGAAACAAAGAAGCAAAACAAAACAACCAATGACAAGTACAAAGATTTCTGGAAAGACAACGGTATTCCTCTCATCTCTGAGTCCTCAAAGAGATCTGATAAATTGGACTCTGTCATCATCACTATTTAGATGACCCTAGGTGACTTTGAGTATATCCTTAGGATCACCATTAAAAACCTCATCTTTGGGGGCTGGAGAGATGGCTCAGTGGTTAAGAGCATTGCCTGCTCTTCCAAAGGTCCTGAGTTCAATTCCCGGCAAGCACATGGTGGCTCACAACCATCTGTAATGAAGTCTGGTGCCCTCTTCTGGCGTACAGACATACACACAGACAAAATATTATATACATAATAAATAAATAAATATTTTAAAAAAACCCTCATCTTTAGGTGTTCACTTCCTTTGGAACCCTTCATTCATGGAAAGGGTTGGACATGAAGAGCCAAAAGAGATTCCAATAACAACTATTTTGAAAAATATGTCACTGTCCAAGACCATGCTTCACAGAATGTGAAATATTCTTTGGAAAATCTGGTTAATAAGAAAGCTTGGGTCACCAAATAAATTGCCTGTGTCAACCAGTGTGCTTTGGTGAAGCAGACCTCCGCTCTATGCTTAGACTTCCTTGAGTGAGTAGTGAATGGTTTATGTTCTGGTTCAGCCATGCTAATTTGTCACAGACAGGTGAATGACTCTGTGGCAGGGGAAGTTCAGTCGAACACTACTTTGGTCCCTGTATGTTACTGGGGAAATTTAGGGTCCCCCCTTTTGTGTCCTTAGCTTCATTAACAAAAGAATTTAAAAACAAAGCTGGGTATAGTGGTGTACACCTTGAAAACCAGCACTAGGGAGGCAGAAGCAAGCGGATCTCTTTGAATTCCAGGCTAACTTGCACAGCCAGTTCTTTATAATGAGACCCTGCCTCAAAAACACAAAAACAAAGACTAAAGAAGCCAAAATGAAGGAAAGAAAAGGAAAGAAAAACAGACCCACAAGGAAGCTTGGGGAAATTTTTATTAAAATTTTAGAGAAAAATAATGGGCCAGGCAAGTTATAGATGTTGGCAGTTGCCTGAAGGAAGGAGACAGAGAAAAGAAAAACAGAGGAGTCCTTTAAAATCAGAGTCTGAGAAGGGAGGCAATGGAAGTTCCGGAAGCAACTGACAGTGGAAGGAGGAGCTATGCTTCTGAGAAGGAAAGGGGACTGAGTGCCGGTGGATAGGCCAAATGATGGAGGTACCCAATCTCTGCAAGCAGCAGTAAGGACCTGAATGCTGCAAGCACTTCTAGCATAGACAAGCCTCTACACTGATGGGGTAAGGGAAGGATTCTCGGATGGAAAAAGGCATTATCTCATTAAAGCAGTAATTATTACTCTCCCGTTCCCATCATGTCTTCAGGTGAATAAAATCTTGGGATACAGTGTCTTCCTAGAAAGGTGATTAATAGACTTAATTGAATTAATTCTTAAGGGGAAGGATAAGAATATGTAATGTTTTAATAGTTGGAACAAACTGGAGTGCCATCTTTCCAACACAGGAATCCTGGGCTGCTTCTAGAGCTGAGAGTCCATTCTTTTAATCAGGAGGGGAGAAAATGGTCTTAATGTGCATCAAGAAAGCCCTGGCTCCTCTGCATTTTTATATGGTAATTTATATCATTTTTTAGGTTTATATTTTATTATTTTTGATCATGTGTGTGCATGTACGTCTGTGTTAGGGTGTGTGCATGTAAGTGCAGTGCTAGAAGCATGAGAACTCCCTGCAGATGAGAGTTACTTGGAGTTACTACGTAGGTACTGGGAATTGAACTCAGAACCTCTGCAAAAATAATGCCTCTTCATAACCACTGAGCTGTCACTCTAGGTCAGTAAATTTAAACCTTAAGGAGGGGCTTCCTTTTCTAGGGAAAGAGAGGTAAGGACAAAGGTCCAAGAAGAAGGTCCATCCCACATTGTCTTTCTATCTGTCTAGCTACCTAATCGTTTACTCCTCCCACTCAATCTGCTAAGGGAAAGGCTGACTCCAAACAGTCATGCGGATCAGCCATTGGAGGTCTTTCCCTCTTGTAGCCAATGCATAACAAGAGAAGCGACACAAGAGAGAACATGAATGCGTCAACTTTGAAAGCTAAACATGCCACTTCTGTTCACATTTAATCAGCCAAGCAAACCACAAGATCCTATCCAAAGCCAGGATGACAAGTGAGAGAGCAAGTGGGATGTGTCAGCACATCCCCATCGCGCCAAATCTCATGATGCAAAAATAAACTTAACACAATTGTGAATTGTAACTTGAACTTATGGTGTTTGAATATGACCCTTTAGGTGATTAGGGAAGTATCTATGTTTTTAGTAATTTCTAAATCTTTCCCTCTCTGCTAGATACTTTAAAACTGTAGAACTACATTTCATGTGTAAAAGGCTGCTATAAACAGTGAAACTTGGTATTATGCTAAAACTTGTATAGTATTAACATAGCCATGTCTTTTAAATTAACTGAATTCACGAAGAGGGAAAATCCTCATGACCTTTCCTCTCCTCTGGTCCTGAGCTACATGAGGGAACGTTTGGAGTCTCCCAGGGGCAGCTATGTTGACAGCGGACTCACTTTCTGTAATACCATTTTGATGGTCTTAGCATCCCTGGGCAAGCCACCCACCACCTCTGCCTTATGCAGATTTGCATTATCTAAAGATCACTCTGCGAGCTATGTCCATTCGCCTTGGCGAATACTGTTTAAATATAGCATCCATAAATAAATGTTAAATAATTCATGAACATAATTTTGTAAATTCTGCTAGGCCACACCTCTCTGGGGCATATTTATGAGCATGCGTCAGCTCGGAATCAATGTGTCTGCCAAGCTCCTTGCCTCTGAGGCAGAATTCCCACATCTAGCCCAAAATGCTGCAAACGGCTTCCCTTCCCCTCCACTAGTCATCCATCATACTGTCACTTTAATTCAGATGCCGCTACTTGTTTTAATAACATGCATCTTACACAAAGAATATTGCTAACACAAGAATCTTGGGGTAGACTTTTACAACCTCATAAAACAGTGTTAACCCTCTGATCCCTGATGCTCTTGCCATGCAACAAGAGCTCAGAATGTTCTCCTTGCCCCTTCAACATCTCCCCGGCTTCCTGGTGCTTATCAATAACCTCTATTCATGGGCATTACATAGCATCAGGGCCTGACATCAATCACCACAGTAAAAATATTATTCCTCCAGCATTGCCTGGAAGAATTATGGACAGAATAAAATTGTTATTGCAGGAATTATTTAGCAAACAATAGATGGATAAAAATGTATTAGGTAAGTGTTAAATTATATCACCTCGTTACAGGGAGCTGCCTTTAGATGATGAAGGCGGCTCTCTCCCTTCCTAAGCTGTTCAGAAGAACAATGGGAAGGCCCACAAAAGATTTCAGAAAAAAAATATACCAGTTGTCTCTCTTTTAGGTCATCCATTATCAAGCGGAAATCTGGGCAATGATTTAGAAAACAGTCCACCTCTTGGCCTGATTTGAATGTTAAGTCGGAATTTACAGATGAGAAGTGTGGTTTACATTTAGTTGTTGGATGGAAAGATATTCTCGGAAACAGATTTTCGAGGGAGGAAGAAAAGAACTAAGTGGTCTGTGTGTCCCTTGTCCCCCTACCCCAAGTATGTGCCTTTTCTTCATACTGCATAAACACCATCTAAGTGGGGTTTGGGGAGCCATTACCTTGGTGAGGGGGAATGTGCATTGTAACCCTTAGGTTTTAGTTGAGTCCAGAAAAGAGGACTGGCCATTCCAATATTTGTTGCCACTGCCCTCTGTCACTGTTGGAAAGTAATGCTCTCCAAATATCAGATTAAGCCAATTAGTAAAATCAGACTGCATTTTAAATACTATTAAGCATTAAGGGACCTAAACAAGGTGGAAAATGTAATTTTTTAAAAAACTAAGTAGTGCAGTGTGTTAGTGTTTTATCAGTTAATGCAGACTTTCTTTTTTTTCTGGCATAATGTTAAGCGAGGCTCCTGGGATTCATTTGATCAACGTGATTAAATTATTTCCTTACTCAGCTAGAAGGAAATTACTAGTTACCAGACATTATGTGTCTGGTAATTACGTGCAATAAGGCTCTCCTATCACATCAGCCCCTGCATTCATGTTCCGTGCATTTTAAAGGCATTATCATTAAAAAATTTAAATATTGAAAAAGGATGTCTATAATTTTATTGCACATATTTAATAAATAAGAAGCCTATGAAATCAGCAGGGTGAAGTGAGTTAGTGTAGACATTTCAGGAAAGAACAAGCTCAAAGGTGCTTTTGGTTTCTATTCTCACTAAAGAGTATGTCCCTGTCAGCCTTCTGGGCCAGCAGGCAGGACTCCTGGAACTGAATAAAGGGACTCTTACCCAAAACAAAACAAAGCAAAAACAAAACAAACAAACAAAATCTCTGTGATTGTGTCTCTTCAAAGTGACAGCTGCTCATTGGCTGATGGGGCCAAATTTACATTTTCTCAATATCTCAATCTACAATCTGAATCTTAACTTCCTTCCTTCCTTTTTCTTTCTTTCTTTCTTTCTTTCTTTCTTTCTTTCTTTCTTTCTTTCTTTCTTTCTTTCTCCTTTCATTCTTCCTTTCCTTCCTTCTTTATTCCCCTCTTTCTTTCCTTTTTTTCTTCCCCCCTCTCTCTCTTCTTGCAAAGAAAAAGACCTTATTTTTCTTCTAATGAAATGATGCGCTTCTATCTTATATTAAAGTGTTAATCACTCTGAAATTAGGTCTTACCAAAAGAATTGTACACAAAGGTGCTTAATATGATCCATTTTTTATGCAGTCAAAGCGTGAGTCTTTTATTTTTATATCAAAAAGAAAAAGTAGGAGGTCAGCTCTTCATTTCTGACACCCCTATATTTTCCCCAGCCTCCCTGAGCCAGGGACTCAGAGCCACTAACCGGTTTATAGAACAGAAAGCTCTTTAGAGTCAGGGCTCACGCCAAAGCCCAGAAGGTTTTGTTTGAGCTCAAGAATCTTCATAGGTTTATGAAATCTCAACAAATATTTCAAAGACGGAAGTTGCACATTTGAAGTGGGTGATCCTATTAGACACCGAGAGATGGCCACCTTTGTTGTGTGCCCAGGCATCATTTTATGTGAGATAGAGCTGTGTCCCACTAATGCTCCAAGACATCACTTTCATGCCAGGAACAGATAGGGCTGGACCTGCTTCACGCGCTTTACCTTTCACTGTTAATAATGAGTGATGGAAGTTCAGAGGAGGGGAGCTCAATGGATCCTAAGCTGGAAGAGAATGAATTTTAACCAGCAACATGCCAAACTAGTCAGAGAACATACCAGAAAAGAGTGTGTACAAAAAGACTGCCCGTAGCCACCAAATCACATCATCGAGATGGTTTTCTTCTGAAGCAGCTATGACTTTTTTCTTGCGGAAGAAGTATGGAGACCATGGACCAAATGTTAGGCCTTCCCACAAGCCCTGTGAGAGGTGGAAGAATTAACCAGGAGGCAAAAACCGGGATTCCTCTCTCCTAACTTAAAAGAAATGGGAGCAAGCAAGATAGTTGATTTATATACTTTAAAAACTTAATGCATAAAATAATTATTAAATTAATTAATTCTTTTTCAGTAAAACTAACTTAAAAATCACTGATTCCTTTGTAATTTCCTTTTACTTTCCTCTTCCTGCCTGCCTTCCCTTAGTATTTCCTCATTTCATTGCCTCCTTCTGAGAGGGAACACTGAAAGCCCCTGCCTCTCCAGTCACTGGCAGATCTATAAAGCAGTTAAAAATTACGGTGAGTGTTGATAAGTTTTTTGAGTTCATATTAGAAGCATTCCCGATGTTTGTTTTTCTGTAAACAAGCTGAGACACCAGGGACAGAGCAATTTGACTCCCTACCTAGCAGCTGTTGAATTCTCTTGCTGCTGGGAAGCCTTATGGTAAAGGCCTGGTCTAGGAGTCAGACGGAGTAATTTAATGCCCGCACCAGGTACCTTGAACAGTCCATGACTGCTTTAAGACAGTCATACAAAACCTGTGACTAAATTGTCCTGGTTCCTAAGGTGCTGACCCAGCAAGAGCTGTCTGAGCTGTTGATAGCTGACAAAAAAAAAAAAAAAAAAAAAAAAAAAAATTCCACAAAGTTGGATGAACATTTCCATTTTGGCCAGAGGGGGCAACCATCCCCTGTTGAAGGAAATGTTATGATTGATGGTGAAGCCAATTCTGGTCCTCAACACAAGCTTTAGTGACTTTGATTATTTGAAAAAGAACTGCTGTTATTCACCAAATTGTGACTGATTCACAGACCCGGTTATACAAACTGCTGTTAGGCCAGCGGTAGACACTGGCCTTGGCCTACTTGCTTACGGTTTCAACATCAGGTCCAATGAAGGCCTCTTTGCAAGGGTCTTTTTTTGCCCAGGAATGTGGAGTGAGCTAGAAACAGGCAGAGAGAAACAGTAGAGTCAACAACTGTTAGGCATGACAGGGTGGTTGAACAAGCCCCGCCACAGGCTTGGCTTCTGTGAAATCTGTTGTTCTTGGATGTGGTACATCATCTGCTGATTGATAGTTGAAGACCCCGTGGGTACCAGGGAAACAGACACTGCCTATTCTCACCCGGGGAGTCCAGCTAAACCCCATGCTGCCCAGAGTCAGATTTCCACGTGGGATTGCCTGTTTGTTCGGTATGCTTTCCTGAGTACATGGCCCGGTGTAAGCTCTAAACAGCTACAATGGCAGCCTGGCAGCTACAGAAATTCTAGAAGCCTCTGGGGCAGTCCCAGTGGCTAGTACCGGGTTCTTGATCCCAGAACTGAGTTCCTGAATACTTCATGTGCCTCTGCTGCCAAATGCTGTCCTGACATGAGACGCTGCCTGGGTATTCCTGCCGTTAATAATTGAAGAAGCAACTAAAGCGTTTGATTGCTAAGAGGACAGAAAGAAGGAGTATGCAAATGAAGAAGCAAGGGCCAAGAGAGCAGGAAGCTGATAGAGACTTGAGAACCATGGGGGAGAGAATCTGCAGGCCCTGGTCACTAAGTCTTGGAGAGTTTTAATGCTGGCCACTGCCAAGCTCCAGGAGCACCTGCTCATAGGCTGACATGGAGACTCTAAGATTTGAGGCACTAAAATTACCAATACCTGTTCTTGGACTGTAACTTTAGAAGGTGACAACATGGCAGCTTCCTTCTATCTGCTGTCCTGCTCATTGCTGTCAAGCACTGAGGTAAGGTAATGGTGTCACATGCCAGCACGAAACACCACCCCTGATTTTTTTCTAGGTAGAGCCAAGACCATGGAAACAACTGGTTGATAGCACTTCCTGCTCTGGCCTTCATTTTCTCTTCTCCGTCTGTCCCTCTTTCTTCCTTCCCTCTCATCTCCATTCCTCCTTTCATCTTCTTTAGAGTTGCCATACTGGAGAAAGGACTCAGTAAACAGGAAAAGTGCTTTGAAAATCATATTCACAGAATTTATTCACTTGTATTCATTAATTCCTCCATGCTGATGTCCAAGATACAGAGTGAACAGAAAGTACCCTGCTGCTAATGTCCTGGTACTTGGAATCCACACTGCCACAGCCTTCATGCATTTTTAGATCAACGTTGGTTCCACCCGTGCCCACAACTTTGAAGGATGTGTTCCATTAGCATGTCCACCAGATTCTGGCACACATATTGTTCTTGACCTCTCTGAAGCAAGAACCAGGTATTTTAGAATTTGGTGGTTTTAAAAAGACTTTCTATCAGTAAAGAATAAAACACACATGGTTAGGGAATTTAATTGAAATTTTCAACTGTCTATAATGTCAAGTTTTCCAAGTAACACATCTAAGATTGTCTCAACCTATGCCTAGAGAGAGAAAGATGCTGAACTGGTATCAAGACATGGCAATTCCAGTTTATTGTCACCATGTAATCATTGTGTGATCTTGATCACCAATAGCCTGTTCATGCGGGTGGTATTTTACCACTGGTCTTTGATCAATAGGAGGATCAAGAAAAATGGCATATTCAGTATGGTATTTTCTCACAAAATCAGGAAACAGCCTTCCTCAAGATCCAGGAATACCACTTTTGGGTATATACTCAAAGAATTCTCAATCATACTACAAGGACATGTGCTCAACTATGTTCATAGCAGCATAATTTGTGATAACCAGAACTTGGAAACAACCTAGATGCCCCTCTATCAAAGAATGGATAAAGAAAATGTGGTACATTTACACAATAAAGTACTACTCAGCTGTAGAAAATAATGACATCTTGAAATTTGCGGGCAAATAGATGGATCTAGAAAAAATTACTAAACGAGGTAACCCAGACCCAGAAAGACAAATATAATATTTACTCACTCATGAGTGACTTTTAGACATAAAGTGAAGAAAAACTAGTTTTCAGTCACAACCCTAGAGAATCTGCAAAATAAAGAGGACCCTAAAAAAGACATACATGGATCTACATAGGAAGGAGAAAAAGAAAAGATTTCCTGAGTAAATTTGAAGTGTGGGGGCAAAAGAGATGGTAGAAAGGGAGGGGGAGGTAGAGAGTGGAGCAGAGAAATATGTCTAGCTCATTAAAGCAATAAAACACACACATACAAATGCAGATATTAAACAGACTACTCTTTCATATAAGATACAAACAATATATGTGTGTGCATGCATAATTCATAAGGAATTTATATGAGTGAAGTCAAGTAGTAAGAGAAATTGTTAGAATCCAAAATATGAATTTTAAAAAATTACTAATCATAACATTGTGGTTGGGATTAAAAAAACAAGCAAATAATGTACACCAAGAGATAGAAAACAGCTAATTGAGAAGAACCACAGCAGTAGAAGCTTCTTAATAAATATCCATAAATGAAAGAAGTCTAAATGAATCAACAACTAATAGGGAGATAACCCAACCCCCACCCTCGAGTTAGACATCTCTTGCCACCAAATGAAACCGCCAGTACCACAAATGAGTTACTTCTAATTGAGTTGTTGACCAAAGGGACCTCATGTAAATCTCCAAACAAACCAGACTGTTGCCAAGGTCATCGGTTGCTCTGCACAAAATGATGGTAAGGCCCTTTTACTGAAGACAGTATCTACATAATTGATTCATTGTGGAAAAGACAAGTTGATGCCTACCAAGAGCCTTTATCTCTATTACTAGTGCTTATGGGACTGGAAGGCATGCTGAGCACTACCAGAGGGGAGGGTAAGGTAATACCAACAAAGCTATAAACCCTTCCGTGTACAATGGTGATCTGCCTACATGATACACAATAGTCACACAAAAGTTGGGAGGGTAACGAACCATTATCTTACTGAATTTAAAGCCTCCTTCCATGAGCTGGAATTCAAGCCTGGCAATGCTATGGTGGCCAAGAACTGGGACTGTATAGGTCATGGACCTAGGGGAAAACAAAACACTGTTGTTTTGCTAAAGAAATATGTCATGACTCATATGCTATACCCATAAATCAGGAGCGTCCTCCTGCAATAGTAGGGACCAAATATAGAGATTCACAATTGAGCAATGTTCAGAGAGTGAGAGACCTTGGCACACTCAGTCCTAAATGGGAGACCTCCGTCAAATCTCTCCCCTGAGGGCTCAGAAAACTTTGCAGAAGAGGAAACAAAATTATTGTGAGAGCCAGTGGGTATGGATGTAACCAAGTAAATAATACCTTCCAGATACAGCGGGACTAGCACACATATGACACACAGAGAAAGTGGCAGCATGTACAGGGCCTGGACAAGTCAAACCCAGATATGATCACAGAGGAAATGTGGACATGATCTCCCATTACTAACCAACAGGCTACCTCCAATTGCAATTGCTTTGAAAGGAGTAATTTAGCTTTCCCTAATACACTTTTGCCGCGTACAGAAACCATACTTAGGGGCAGGCCGCATGTCCAGGAATGGACAGCCAACTCAAAATAAACTCATATATTTTTGCTTCAAAGAAAAAGAAAGAAAGAAAGAAAGAAAGAAAGAAAGAAAGAAAGAAAGAAAGAAAGAAAGAAAGGAAGGAAGGAAGAAAGGAAAAAGAAAGAAGAAATATGGCATGTGAATAAGATTAATTAGATCTGTATCTTTTGATGTCAAGGGTTCTACAAATTTAAATTCTGTGCTTCAAAGCCACATGTTAGACAGAATCCCTTGAGTTTTGATCCCTAACAAATGAGCACATTCTGAGATTACAAGGGTGTCTTAACTTTAGAAAAATTTCTCAGAGAGTGGGGCTCTTGGACTAACATTTAAACCAAAGCATTCTTTACTAGGCATTTACAAAAGGGGACACTTTTACCTCAGCTGTCAGAATTTGCTTTAGAACATTCTCCCACCATCATCTGGTCATTGCAAACCAGCCTTACAAACAGACACTTACCACCGTGGAATGATATCTGCTTATTACCTCTGCCACCTTAGAAAACCAGCTAGATGCTGATGGGTCATGGACCAACTATCAACCTCCATTTTTGCAAGGCTAAAGGATGTGGTAATCACCCATTTGACTCTGTTTTCCTATTAATTGAACAGGTTTGTCATTTCAGTACAAGGAGTACTTGCTTTACAAGCCTATCCATTGTGCTTTCTACAGGTAACCTACTTCTATTTTTCCTGCTTCTCACACCTGAAACCCAAAGCTGTCAGCCACGGAAGTAGAAAGCACATATTCTTATTGTTTTGTGCATAATTGCTCTTCTGTCGGGTACAGTCTACTTCTGAGATTTATATTTCATTTCATATATTTTACCAATCAACCTTAGAAAGGCTTTCTTTCTGCCTAATGCATGTTGTTTCTATGGTTTAATTTTGGGTCCTTCCCTCTCCAGAGATTTGCCTTGGGTATCTAATTGGAAAGTCCCATTTCCCCTCCTTCTTTGACACATAACCAGATTCCTGTTCCCTTCAGTTTCTGTTTCCCAATTTGGAACATTACTACAGCCCTTGGGATTTAGTTTGCAATTCCTGAGAAATAAATATATTTAAAAATGCTACTGATAATCCTTTCAGCATCCTTTTTCTTTTTCAAACGTCAAGTGTTCATATATGCTTATAACATACAAAACATTATTTATAATATAAAAAATTTAAGATTTAGTCTTTGTCAAAGTAATAGTGAAATAGAAATTATGTTAGCATTAGAGAATCAAAAGTCACAATAGCAAGGTGTATAGACATTATTAATGAATATGCCTCACATAAAGTAAAATAAAATCACAAACATCCTGTAAGTTGACTTATGTGTCCCATAGCCTCCATGATTTCAGCCTCTCTTACTGACTACTTTGCTATGAGGGTTGAAAGTAAAGGTATATTTTCTTTTCTTTTCTTGGTATAGATACCCTTCCTAATTTTCTAAGATGAATGTAATCCAATTGTGAATATTTATTAATTTTGTAAAAATTTAAAAAGCAATACCCCCCCTCAAATAAGACCTCTGGGACAGGCAGTGGTGGCATACACCTTTAATCCCATCACTTGGGAGGCAGAGGCAAGCAGATCTCTGTGAGTTTGAAGCCAGCCTGGTCTACAGGACAGGCTTCAAAGCTACAGAGAAACTTTGTCTCAAAAAAAAGAGAGAGAGAGAGAGAGAAGGAGAGAGAGAGAGAGAGAGAGAGAGAGAGAGAGAGAGAGAGAGAGAGAGAGGAAAAGGAAAGGAAAGGAAAGGAAAGGAAAGAAAAGAAAAGAAAAGAAAACAAAAGAAAAGAAAACAAAAGAAAAGAAAAGAGACCTCTTCTGGTTCAAGTCTCCTGGGTACAATGGGCAATAAGTCTTGACCCATTCAGCATCAACTGTGTGGCTCACCCAATTCCCGATAGTAACCTCCCAGACAACAGGTCTTTAGCTTCAGTAATAATTCCTACAGTCATAATTCCTTTATTCTTTGCTCATTACGTTGTATGACTTGGGTGCAAAGTTAATTAAGCTTCACTCTTTCTCTAGTATAATCTTTACATTTCTACTGTATGAAAGCTAAGAGTATAGCCTATATTAAGTCAGTGTTATAACTTAAGTCCTTTATGCCTACTGTAGACTTCAGTGTGGTTCCCAACTTTCTCTCTTCCACATCTACATCCCTGTTATGTGACTATGCAGTTTCTGTCCCTCCTGGAAATAGAATGCATTTCCCCACTCATTGACTACAGGCTTCTTTGAATGCCTTAGCTTATGATATAGGCACATGCATCTCACAAGAAGACCCTTGAAATGGCCTCACTCAGGTCAGTTTTCTCTAGAACTTCTGTTGGGTTCATGAGTAGAAAGTATCTGTAGTTTGAAGTCATGTTTAGATGAGCACAGATTGGACCAGTTATCAGTTATCAGAGTACCTTGACCCCCAATGCACTTCTACGGCAAATGCATGAGGAGATAAATAAGCATTGCTCTAATTTATCAAGCCCTAGACTGGATTTTAAAAAAATACAGCATCATTCTGGACTTAGCTGCTCAGTAGCAGCACGGTTATGGCGTGTTAAATTGCATTATATTTATAAATACAAATGAGGTTCATAGAAATGCATAAAAGTTGAATAATTACAGGGCTGGAGATATGACTCAGAAATTAAGAACACACACTACACTTCCAGAGAACCCAGGTTCGATTTCCAGCTCACAGCCTCCTATAACCCCACTTCCTGAGTATCAGACACCCTCTTCTGACTTCTGCAAGCAAAACCACACATTCACATAAAATAAATTAAAAACAATTATTTTTTTTAAATTGGATAATTAAAGTATACCAGTGATCTCATCATAAGGGAGCATTGATTATTCATTTCTGGGAAGGGATGAGGCAGGCTTAAAGTTTAAGAGTACAAAGGAACAGGAGAATGTCTCCAAAGCCAGTTCAGCCCACGTTGAGACTTGATCATTACAAGGAAGGCCCAATTCTAAGTTGGGCATAGTATCTCCATACACTAACCAACTCAACCTTTCCTGAGAACATATAGGGAGAGCCAGTGCCTGATGGCAGATTGGGTAAAGTGTAATTAAAAATATTTGTGTAGGAGAAAGTACGAGTAAGCTTCAGTAAAAGACACACTTCATAAAAAGGGTGGGAAATCCTTTTTTTGTTACTACTTTTCATGATTCAGACTGTAGATGCAGAAGAAAACTCAAATCACCTGGATATTATTTAAATCAGTAAGTGGAGGTCAGACCTCAGCATGTTTCTGTAGACTGGGGTATTACACTTGAGCTTATGAATACCTCCAACCACTCCAAGAAACATTCCGAGGTTTGGATCAAATGAACTTTTCTTGTTCAACTTGGAAGTGAAAATGTCTGCTTTTAAGACCCAACTACTCAAGCACTGAGGAGAGGGGTAGAGATGTCGGGGAGAGGAAACAAAGCATGACTTCCACATCCAGAAAATAAAACAGAGGAAGCAAGTACCTGTTACTTTATTCCATTGATTTAGATCAGAGTAGTTCCCTTGAGTTTGAACCACTTTCCCCCTTTTTCCTTTTCGGAAAATAATAGCAGTACACTGACCTAACATGGCCTAATGGGCTACACGTTCAAGAAATGCCTGTTTGATTTTGGTAAAATTTGAACAGGGCCACAGCACAAGAACACCAAAATGAGAAACGCTAGCTAAAACCTGACCGTTTGTGTCGGCATATACCAGTGTGATTAGTGCTTCTGCAACCATTTGGACCTAGCCTATCTGCATTTTAATCATTTTCTTGTTGTGCCAATATTGTTTGCATAAGAGTAGGTTTATAATTTATGATTTTTATTAAAAGGTGTCTGTGGAAAAGAGATTTACCACGACTCTTCAGAAAATTATATTTTTAATCAGCTGTAGAAATTCATAGTCTTTTCTATATGTGGGGCGGCTTATTACAATGATCCAAGTCGATCAAATACAACAAATAAACTTGTCTGTCTATTGTGAATTCGTAGAAGAACAAGCATATGTTTTGAACATCGTTACAACTAAATTAGCAGGCGCAATAAGCCATGCTTGATGAACAAAGTAAAAAGCAGAAACAATATAGCATAACTACTATTTGCATTTAAAGTGTACGCTACCCTTCTCTAACGCTCTGTAGTAATAGTAAAGTCTAACATTTCCTGAGTTATCTCTGTCTCAGTAAATAAGAAGATTATCTCAGTTAATCTTCCTAACAATCAATGATCTAGATACTATTACTATACCCATTTTCTATATGAACAAATCCAGGTTCTTACAGATGGGATACCTTGCCAAAAGTTACAGAATATTCAGCATGAGGAAAACTTCAAGCCTGGGATGTCTGACACTATTGAATAAGCTTTCCGATTTGCCTTTGTTATTAATCAACATTTTGTTTAGATGTTCATTTTGACAATGCAGCACTGAGTTTTATCAGCAGCAGAGAGAGTCCTATTGTTGTGAAGGAAATCATGCTTGACTACATATTTCATGAATGCATTATAGAGGGATAAACAAAGTATTTATCCAATACATCACATATTGTTCACCAAAATAAAGATCCCTGATATGCAGTGGCATGCCAAAGGTTATTCTTTATTTTTTGCAATTGAAGAAACCTTTAAAGGTCAAGTATTATTGTTATTAGTGTTCAAATTTGCAGAATAGAATACTTCAATGATACATAAAATTTGATGAACGCAGTTAGAAACAAAACCTGGAGGTTCCATACTTTGATCACAGAGTCTGAACTGCAACTATTCATTTCTTCATTTCCATTATAAATATTTCTTGGTATGAAGGTGTAAGAATCACCAACACAGACATATCTCTGCTCTCACAGGGCTTATGTTCCTGTTGGGAAACAGAGAAACAAAGTGAAGACACCTTCGTGCTGAAGAAGAGATGGTAACAGTGACAACACAGTAGTAGGTTTTCCAGGTGAAGAAACCGGTGACATCCCACCTTCTCATTAGATTAATGCTGCAGTAGGAACAGAGCTGGTCTCATCCAAGGTGCGGCAGATGCTGTGGTTGGTTGTCTGATTGCATTATTGACTTCTCACTGTGGACGAGTATACTCGTAGAATTCATAAATCTTGGTCACCTGTTATTTACCAAGGGATGAGAGAAAATGAGATACTGCACATATACATTAAAGGAAATGCATGATTTACATGCACTAGAACTATGGGAAGGTGACAGAGAATGGCTTTATCTAGGTACCAGTCTAGAATTGAAGATCAACCATCAGTGCAGAAGGGTGAGTCCCTGGAAGGTAAGACAACTTTCCTGGGAGAGGAAAGCTTAAGGTTGGAGTTTCAAATTGATGTTTGGTAAGAAAGAGACCTGCTTGTCAGCCCTGAAGAACCATGGGCCTGCTGAGAGCAGGGTCAAAGCCTGGCCTCTTACTTTATTCCACTCCATGTGTCTATTTTTTGTGATTATCTTCATCAAAGTATTTATCCACAAAGTATTTCATTAATACTTTCACCAATTCATACTCATTGGTATACCTGTTATGCCTTTTCCAGAGAGCCCTTCAATGGCAGGCAGAGCTACAAGCAACAAAATAACGTACAGTCTTAGGCTAAGGCAATTGTGGGCTTGCTGTTGCCATTCCTTCAGCCATCTTATCTTGGGTGCGAACTTTAACCTTACTAAGTCGTCATTTTCTCTCTTTAGAAGTTTGTGCTGTACTTGTCCCACCTCCTTCTCAGGACTAACATAGAGTTTCATTGAAAATATTCTTGATACGGAATAATGCAATTGACAGACTTTAGCATGTTCAGCATTACTGAGGGCTTGAAAAGCATACTTTCCTAGGACTGGATCACAGGAAAGAATGACATCTTATGGGGATTTAAGAAATATTCTTATGCAAACCTTTAATTTTATCATCAAGGGAAACTGAGGTTAGTGTGGCTTAAGTCTAGAGTCCCAGGGGTTTTTCTTCTACACATTGCTGGGTGGACTAGGTATTGCACCAACAGCAAAGTAACATGTGGTGTGGGATTCACCTCTGTATGCTGTGAATACCATTGGTTAATAAAAAAAAATTGGCTTTGTCTGATAGGATAGAACAGAGCTAGGTGGGGAAAACTAAGCTGAATGCTGGGAGAAAGAAGGGTGGAGTTGGGGCGAGGCCATGAAACCACCACCAGAGACAGATACGCTGAAATTTTGCTAGTAAGCCATGACCTCATGGTGATACACAGATTAATAGAAATGGGTCAAATTAATATATAAGAGCTAGTCAAAAAGAAGTTAGAGCTAATAAGCCAAACACTGATTTAATTAATACAGTTTCTGTGTAATTATTTCGGGGGTCTGGGAGGCTGGGAAACGAACAAGAGGCCAAGCAGGCTTCCCACTACAAACATGGTCATGAATGAGGAAGCATAAGGAAAGAAGCAGAGATGTGCAGTTAAGTTCGTGGTCCCAGCCCAGAGCTTCTCATTCTGTCTATTCTGACAATATTTTAGAGTGCGTCTGTGAAGCATCACCACCTCCTACCCTAAGCACTTTCCATGTGGCAAGCAGTAAGACTTACAGCAGACTAAACCAAGAGAGTGTTATCTACTTAAACTGTTTTTCTGACTTAATAAGAATTTTTCATCTACAGCAAGCCATTTTAAAATATTGTCTATACACAAACAGTCACTCTGAATAATCGGTCTGCACACAGTAAATGTCACCTCTCTAAATCACAGAATACCTAGTCGGCACAGCACAGGAGGCTCCATAACAGTTTAAACTCCAGCCTCCCATTCATTATGGATGTGTTTATAAATCTCAGAGGGCACCCTTCCGCCTCATAGGAAATCCAAAAATGGTACCGTTGTTTGTCAGGGTGACACGTCCCGGATGTTGAAATCTTAGCCATCTTTCTTCTACCTGAACCTCATTTGGCTCTAAAGTAGGTCAGCCAAGGTTGTTGTCAAAGATGTCATTTTTTTTATTGCTAATGCCCGGAAAACTCTGTTCCAGAAAAAGTGTGAGTCTTTGAAAACTGGGGGGTTGGGGGGGTTATGGATGGGTATAGGAGCTTTCTTTTTGTTTTGTTTTGTTTCTTCCCCTGCCACCCACATGCCACCATGCCTTTACATTGAATAAATTACCTTCTCTACAAAAGTGCTTCCGAGTTCCTCACATGAGGGAAGCAAAAGACAGCTGACACAGCAATGGCATTGAGAAACTCTGCAGCTGTTCCCATCTGTCTTGGTTAGTATGAATACTTTAGCATTAAGTGGAAAAAAGGAGAATCCATCAATAGTTAATAAGTGACCTTAGGATGGGATTTCAAATTCACCACAATTACACCCAAGTGTCAGAGAACACACATGGGACACTATCAATAGATGGGAGCACAAGAGCTGGGGATGGCAAATTTAAATACCATCAGAAAAAGAACTGGACATTATTTTTAATGAGAAAATATGGTCACCATGTCTACAAGCCCATACTTGAAGCCCAAATTTTCAGCTAGGAATGATTAGGGAAAGTGAGCATAATCTAAGAGAGCAAATAAGAACCAAGCTAAAATTCTATCATGGCTATAAAAAAGTGGCTCTCAAATTCAAAGGCAGACTGTATTTATAGGTAGAAATGAGATTAGGCAAAGCATTAAAAGGAAATATGTTTGTGCAGATATGCTCAACATGAATTGTCATCAAGGAAAAGCAAATTAAAACCACAATGAGTTATCACTACAGCAGAATGGCTAAAATTAAAAAGACTATCAACACCAAATGCAAATCAACTAGAATTCTCTTGCTACTGATAGGAGAGCAGAAGGGTGCAGCTGCCGTGGAGAAATATTTTTTCAATCTTGTGAAATATTACAGATGTACCATATGACCCAACTATTTCATCTCAGGATTCTTACCTTAAATATATGAAATACGTACTTTGTAAAAAAAGAAGCACTTGCCCAAGAATGTTCATAAGTGTCTTTGTACACATTGGCAAAGTATTAGATGAAACCGGAATATCCATCAAATGGGGGGAAGGAGGTTGATGGATATTGTGACATATTCATACAACAGAGCACCATTCCACAATATAAAGACACAATCTCAATTACAAGTGCATGGGTGAGAGTCATAAATATTATGTGGAGCAAAATAAAAGACAAAAGAGTTTGCCATATGTTATTCCATTTATGAGTTTCAGAGATAGCTAAAACTAGTTAAAGTAGGTAGAAATTAGATCAGAATTCAGAACCAAAGTTCTCTCTTGAATGGGAGATATAAATGTGTGAAATCAATGGGAAGAAACTTTCTAGGGAGGGCACGATACTTGGTGTTGCTTTATGCAGGATGTATGCAATTATATTTCAGATGTAAGTCCAATGCCATATGCATTTTTCACATTCATTTTTTATATTATGTTATTGCATCATATTATATGTTCACAGTTATTAAGCCTTACTGTTCAAATTTTATGCCACTGGACACACATATATACTGCCTGGAGAGCTTCCAGAGTTGTTAAGTCTCAGGCCATAGCTAGACCTGCTACGTTACAATGTAAAATTTAATAAAAAGCCCAGAAAGTTCTTATTTACATAAATCTAAGACATGGTCAAATGGTGAAATTCCTCTCACTTTGCCTACACACCACCAATGTTACTATTAGAGTACTTCTAATCAGTCATCCTTTGGCCAAAAAGTGGACACATCTCTTATCTTTGAATCTAGATTATAAAATATTGAAAACCAGCAGGAGATCACTGATGGTGACAAATGATACTATTCCATGCTTGCTGATGTTGTTACCTTCTGACTGTCTATTCCAGCTTTGAATTCAGGGAACCTGAATATTTCCAACACGTTAAATTTGCTGGATGATGATCAGACTTAGATTCTGTTGTTTATAGCCCCAAATCTTAATAGATCCCTTATTTATGTCATATGGATACTTATGAACACTAAATTGGTATTTTTTCTATTGCATGACAAAAAGATCTCTGTGGTTTGTTTTTCTAGAGCTAAGAGAAACTAATTTAGGGAGCACTATAGACCACCATGAGAGAAGACGCTGGTATATACTCTCGTGTCATTTCATCAACATAACCTCAGAATTCTTGAGTTTCAAAAGCCCATTTACATAAGACAATTACACTTGGTAACATATTTACATTAATTCATCTCTATATTTTCAAAATTTTCAAAATTTTCAAGTATTTTCAAAAATTAAAAGTACAGAAAAATACTAGAAAAAATTAAAAATGAACCACTGAATGAATGGTGAATGTTATTTGGAATCTAGGTGTCTGTTAAGATTGTAAAACATATTTCTGAGAAGACTATGACATTTGGGTAGATTTGGGGAGTAAAATTATTGTTCCATAGAATCAGTATGGAAGGGCCACAAAAACCTAAAAATAAATCTACTATATGCTCCAGACCTACCATCTTGAGTATTTATTTCAAAGGACTCCATGTGAACATGTCACAGAGATACCTACACATTAATATGTAACGCAGCCCCATTCACAATGAAATTATAAAACCAGCTTAAATGTCCAACACAGAGGAACAGATGAAGCAAATGTGGTTCATATGCACAATGGAATTTTTTTCAGCCAAAAAGAGATACACTGTCTGCAGGAAAAAAAAATGGATGTAACAGGAGATAATCACATTAAGCAAATTCCTTCAGTCTCAAACAGACAGACATCACATTTTTTCTCTCATCTGTGCTTTCTAGAGCTTGCATAGACACATAAAATCACATATGTATATATGAAAGGAAACTCAGTCTAAACTGTATAATAGAATAAATGGGACTATCAGAAGGAGGAAGTAGATAAAAGAAAAGGACAGCAATTATATTCTTGAATAATATATAACTCTCTATAAAACTCAATACAACGAAAAGTATAACAGAATAACAAAATCAAGTCATTACTCTGGCAGAAAGCTGACCACTGTATGACATAACTCAGGTCATTTTCAATATTTTTAATTGTATGCATAGAAAATAAAAGATTTTGTATAAAAAGTATAAAACTTCTAAGCATTATTTTATTATCCAAATGAGCATTGGGACAGCAAAATAAGTCATCTGTCTTTTTAATATGATAAAACTAGTTATAATTGGACATATTTCGTTGGTTTTTAAGAAATACAGATGATTTGAAACAAGTAGACTTTTCAAACTTACTAACTTTTTTTATTAAATGTGACTTGATTGTTAACTTTAAAAAATTGAAAAACAATTTTTTTGGTTAACTTGTAATTCTATCTACAAATGAGAATTTTTGTTTTGTTTTGCTTGGTTCTTTGAGACAGTCTCACCCCCTAACCTTGCCTGGTGTGGAACTTCTTGTGTAGACCAGGATGGGCTCTTTTTTAGTTGCCTACCCAGGATTCTGTTTGTGCTGGATTCAAGGCATCCAATCAAAATGCTCCATTTCCTCACTTTCCTCACAGCCACAGATATTAATGATACAGATATTAATATAGTTAAAACTAGAAATCAATGACTAGGTAGGACTGTTTGGAAAGTTCCTCAAGAGGAAACATCGGTGGTTCACCTTTCTGTTTCCAGTTCCCCTTTCTTCCATGTAGAATATACATACAACATAGGTTTTAGCTTCCAAGCTTGAAGGACTGAAAGGGTGTGGCAGTTAAGAGTGAGTTCTGCCTCCAGAGGACAGAGTTCAGTTCCCAGCATCCACCTCAGGCAGCTCAAAGCTACGTATGATTCTGGCTTCAGCTCTGGAAAATCTGATGCCTCTGGCCTCCCCGGCCACATAGCCATTTGCCCATCACACACACACATACACATGCATTTTATATATAATATATATTATATAGAGAATGTAAAATGATAAAAATAAATCCTTAATTTTTTTAAAAGGACTTTGAAGTTTGGTTGGAACCACAAAGCTTTCTTCAATATGGGACCCTAAGTCACACCTATATATAATTTTAAGTGATTGTAAGTAATTAGGTAGAGAAATAAGTGAAGTTTGGAGATGTTTTCAAGTCTTCAAACCTTTGTTTCCTCATATCTTCTGGTTTGAAGGGTTTGACCTTACAACCATAAAACATCAGAGTACAAAGAAAACTTGGAATATTTTAGGCAACAATCACACATTTAGATGGATGGTCCCTTATCCGAAATACTTAAGAGCAGACGTGTTTGAGATTTACTTTTGTATATTTTGGAATTTTAAACATGAAATAAGGGGTGGGTAGAAGCAAAGTCTAAACGCAAAAAACTCACTCATGTTTTATGTACATTTCAAACCCACAGTCAAGCCTAAGCTTAGACTGTATTTATAATAATCTTACTTATGATGTGCAATTTTTCATTTGTGTTATGCTGTCATGCTCCTGCACAAAAAGCATGGGATGTGGGGCTTTTTCAGATTTTAGATTTGGGACTTGAGAGGCCCCAACTGCGTTATAAGTGGAAGCGAAACCTAGAGAGTGTCAATGCTTTGCTCAAGACCTACTAGAAAGTACTTATCAACGAGCCATTATAATCAGTATTTATCAGAAGAACATCATTATACCTGTCAGAGCAACTCTACTCTGTGCTCTAGATGTCCATCTTCTTCCCAGCATGCCTCTGGTGCCTCTTAAAGCATTGCCTTTCCTGTTTAAATCTGCAAAGAAGTGTAGATCTAATATATACTTTAATAATAAAAATACCAGGGAGAGAGGCTTGTCTTTTTAAACTCTGCTATACATCCCATAATAAATATAGGCTGACGGGATGTCAATGATCATTTGGATTCTCTGCGCATGCGTTTTGAAAAGAGATAGTGGTAGTGTGAAAGCCATTTCTAGAGAAAGCAACTCAAACTGCTGAAAGGGAATGATGGCTGACAAGCATTTCTTTTATTAAATAATCTAGTTTACAAATGCTTCCAGGCAGACTGAGGGGACCTGGCTAGGTTAAAAAATGACAGCCACAATCAAAGCCCAGCTGTGCTCTGAATCAGAAGGGTTGGAGTCAGAAGGCCTTTCCTCCATGAGCTTCACCAGGTCAGCAGATTGTCTGTAGATAGATGCCACTCGGCTCTGCAGCCAGTGCATTTCAGAAAAAGGGAGACTTGAACTGTTCCGAAGGCCTTGCGAGATCTACTGCTTGTGTACACTAGAGAGAGCCGGAAGCACAGAGGCCTGGGAGGAACTGACAGCTGAGAGCAAATCACAAGAGCAGTTGGGAAAAAGACACTTGAGTAGGCAACTTGCCTATTTCTTAGATACTTACAGGGGATATAGGCATGCTGGGGCTTTTTTGTCTTAGCAATTACTACTGAGGTTCTCCATTGCAGCGACCCATGGGGATTTGATGAAAAGGTTAATAGCATCTCTCAGATTTACAGGGTGCAACAAGGAAGATGGCACATTCCCCCAGTGGGAGGGATAATGTCACCTATGTGAGCTGAACAGTCCACATTCATTACCATCCATTGGCCAAATGGCCTGAGTTGTAACCAGCCTTGGAAGGCAATCTGTCAACAGTTGAGCATCGCACCAAGAAAAGCACGGGGGACTAGAAGGGAGAAGCCGGGAGAGCTGGCAGACTCTGCTACAGTTGATGAACCTTCCGAGAAAGGCAAGGTCCATCAGTGGCTGCAATTAAGACAGCTAAAACTGAGGTGACAATAAACACACAGACACTGGAGCGCAAATATTTAAAGCTAAGTGCGGTGCCATCCCCACAGGCATCTGACTGGAGCTCTGTGCAAAGCCGCTGTTTCTCACTAGCTCATTCTTCCGCAGAGTTCGGGGAAAGCTGCTTCTGTTTGTGTAAATATGCGACTGTAATTGACTCTTCCCATCTCAGAACCTATCAAAGGCAGAAAGGGGGATGGCTGACATTTCAAAGACAATAAACACATTTGATGCGATGCTTTATGATTCTCCCCAATGTTTTTAACCCACAACTAAAGGAACAGATGGTTAGGTTTTCTAGGAAGCTTGAAATACAAGTTGAGCCAATATGAAACTGCTCCTCTACAACCAGGGCAAATTCATTCTGTTTTTTTTTTTCTTTCTCTTTTTCTTTCTTATTTTTCAAATAGAAACCTATCAGAAGAAGGATTTAGCTTCCCATGAAGACTTGAGACAGGTACCAAAAAGACATCTGCACAGGAGAAGGACATGCTTTGCTGAACCAGGTGCATTTTATTTTTTCTGGCACGAAGATTTATGAAAGAAGTATGTCCATATTTCTCCATATACAGTAATTGGAACTCATTATGCTAATTGTATTTCCATTATCACTAATTAACAATCAGAGTGACCTGGCCCACAGTCTAATTTGTCTCTAATCTGTTTTTGTAAAGGGAGTTTTACCCTGTCATTTCAAGGTGATAATTCTATTCAGTGCAACTTTATGAATTGCCCAAGGTAACACTTTTGAGACTCAATGCTGTCCTCTTCCAAGTGTTTAGGGTGACATGGGGAAGCGAATGGGTACACCTAAAAGTGACTCTCATGTCTGCTTGCTTCTCCTTGTACACAAAAGTTACAAACTTCATGCTCTTGAGTAGACTGGAGTTCTAACCTAAGCAGTGGAGACTCCCTCTTATTCAGTCTCCAGATTTCAAGAATAAAACAAAAGAAAACAAAACAAACAGTACTGTGTCTATGAAGCATGTTACCAAGAAATGTGTGTTCTTGGTAACTTCTCATGATTAGCTAACACCTTACACATATTTCCATATAGCAAATATTGTATAAAGAGAGAAATGGCAGGTTTTGGAAATAGAAAGAAATTTATTTCCAAAAGAAATGAGACATCAAAGGGATATAGGGGTTCATCCATTATCTTTCTATGCAGAGTTTATATTTATTATTTTGGGGGCAAACTTATTAGCAGTGGGTAGTATGGGTGGGAGGAGCTAGACTTGGAACAAGCATTTTGAGTTCCTGTCTAATTCCATGATTAATAGAAAGCATTACTCTGTCTGAGCTTCAGCTCCCTCATCATCACAACTGAGGTGAGGCACCTAATAGAGTGTAATAGAATATAGAATGGAGAAGTAATAAGGAACAATGACTTAGAAAGCAATTGAGTTTATGTGTGGATGCCATCAAAAAACAGTAACCACCCTGGGAAAAGCTTCACTTTCCATAAACATATATTTCATTTTGAAATTTTATTATGTGTGTGTGTGTGTACTGTGTGCACGTGCATAAGTGCATGTACCATGGTGTATGTGGGGAGGTCAGAGGAAAACCCGAGTTATTTGTCTCCTTCCACTATGTGTGGCCCGAGGAATAAACTTGGGTCATCATGCTTGATAGTGAGCAACCTCACCAACCCCTTTTGTGTGTATTGATTTCAATAGACTATGTTGGCTTCTTCATAGAGCTGTTTATCAGACTAAATAAAAATTAGCATACATATAATGCTTTCTAAATTCCTAACACATGATGAGCATAATCCAAAGACAAGGTGCTAGAGAAGATTTTGTGCTGATGTGGCTGGTGAACATGGGCACATCCTGCATGCGTATGATGTTTTGTTTCATCTTGAGGAATGAAAGTGAACATTATGCTCCTTAGCAAGTATGAAGAAAACACATATATTGAGAGCAGTGGTAAATAATATTGGAAGGAAGTCATAAAAGGGAGAGAGAAACAGAAACAGAGTGGGAGGGAAGGAGGAAAGGAAGTGAACTATGGAAATTTCATATATCTAATTTTGTAACTGAGGATATAGCAACACAGAGCACTTGCCCGCTATGTGCAAGGCCTTAGGTTAAATGTTCAGCACAACTTTACAGAGTAAAAAGTCATCATCATCATCATCATCATCATGAGATATGTTCTCACTATGTAACCCTGGCTGGCTAGGAATTTGTTATGCAGATGAGATTGGTGTTTAACTCACAGAGAAATATAGGCTTGCTTATGTCTCTCTCCCTGGTGTCAGAATTATAGGTGAGCCACCATGCCCAATAAGAAATTGGTTTTAGAAAACACATCTCGGGGCTAGAGAACTTTCTCAAAAGGTAAGAGTAGTTGTTACGCAAGCAGGAGACCCTGAGTTTGAAGCCCAACCCCCATTTAAAAAGTTGAATGTTGCTAGGCATGCATTGGTAACCCCAGGGAGTAAAGGGGGAGGAGATAGAAGGATCATTGGGTTTGTTGGCCACCAGTCTGGCTCCAAATTTAGTAAGAAATGCAGTCACAGAGAAGAAAGGGCTAGAGTAGGGTACCTAACATGCTCTTCTCATCCTCAACCTTTGCAAGTCTATGTGCATTTGTATATATACCACACTCAGAAGTGCCATACACATTCATACCCACATGCACAAACAAAGAAAAGAAGACATAATACATGCTTCTGGAGACATCGTACCATATCCAATGGCAACATTTGATCCAACATTTTAGTTGTGACTTCCAATTCGGGTGAGCCATCTAGCCATAATGGCCTTGAATGTTGTGAGTTTACCAATCTTAGCTTCTTAACCTGATCAACATGGTTTTCCTTTGGCGTGTCTTTCAGAATGCCTCTGGAGTCAGCAACTTTTAAGATTATGAATGACACACCCCTCCATAAAAGAGCCCATGTGTCATAGACTCTCCCACTGTTACCCTGTCCCCCTCCTACTATGGAGAACCATTACATCTCCATGAATCTTCTTTCACATTCTCAAAGAGCTGTTCTTCTCAATTTGCCTTTTCCTGCTAGACAGGCCTGCTTTCTAAAGGCTTTAAAGTCAGATAAAAACATAGCTATAGCATTCTCCTCTCTCACTTACACATGAACGGTTGTTTGGTTTTCCTTGTCTGTAGCATAAATCACACAGTATCACCTAATCAACAAAATAAGCTTAATCAATGCTTCTCCGTCTGGCCTTCCATAACAATTCGAACTCCCTGTTGATGTTTCCCATCTTGCCTTCTGTTAGACCAGATGGTGCCTGCTCTGGCCTCTTTATTATCTTTTTCTGACCAAGTTATTCTTTCCAAAGATCCTTGTAGAAACTCCACCATGTGGAAGCAAAAACAGTCTCAACCTGCCTTTCACACACATTGCTGGTTCCAGCTGCTTCACCTGAACTCCCTCTCACAGTGCCTTCCTTCCTAGCCCATAGTATTTCATAATACAACCCCCTGGGTCTTTATCTGCCCAATACACATTTTCTTTTCCACTCAGAAGCAGAGTCGTCTTCCTGCAAAGTATAGAGATCTGAAGTTGAACCCCAGTTCAGAGGTAAAAAAAAAAAAAAAAGTGAGATGTGGCCATGCGTGCACCTAGAACCCCAGAGTTGGAGGAGTTCAGGAAAGAGGCAGGAGGATTAAAGACACACGACATGATTTTTATTTTTTTATTTAGTATATCAGCATGTAATCTTTATTTTTCATCTTTCTCTGATTTTTCTGAAGATTTTAGGGGTGCATCTCAGGGACCATTGTCTCCTACATCATCCTTTTCAGCTTCAAGTTCAACTAGGGGAGAGGGAGTATCTCCTGGAGTCCCTCCATGAACCTCTGAGTCTGACCTAACAGTGCCCAGGAGGATGCTGAATTATGCATAGCCTGGCTGCCCCCACCAACTACAGGGTGATCACCAGGCTTCCTATTACAACTCCACCCGCACTGGTGATTGTTGCTGCTGCCATCATCTTGACTGCTAAGGACAAGGCTGCAATTCCTGCCCCAGTGAAACCCATGGCATCCAGGATGGTGGCCACAGACACCACAGCAGAGCTCCTGCAACCACAGCACCGGGCACTCGTCTGATTGTGGTGAGGAGATCTGGTTGCATGGTATGGTGTTTTATCACAAAAGAGAGCTATGGTTATCATCCATCAACAATCAAAATGCCTCTTTTTCTATTTTGCTACGAAGGGAATGTCTTAGAGAGGCTGGAGAGTGGCATCGCATTAAATAGCAGAGTTTAATTACATTGATCTTCTTAGATAATGATCTTCCATTCATTTTCCTATATGAGCCATAACACACATTAAGAGGAACTGACATATCTGAACACCAGTGACACAATGGGTTTAAAAGTAAGCAATTCTCAAACAATTAAACTTGGGGATCACCTTAACTAGTAATCATCAATGCCCCCCATGTGCATTTTTGTGTTACCTGTGTGCACCAAATTTAACTCACAAACTCAAACAAGCAGGTTCTCTGGACCTTACTTTGATCTTCTCTGAAACAAGCTCATGCAATACAACAAGTGAGAAACAGCAGAAATACAGAGTGGAGAGAATGTATTGATACTTAAAATCCAAAGAATATGTATCATTGAGTATGTGGACAGATGTCAGCTAGGTATCTGATATATCTGAACAGCACAGCATTGTAAGATTTTTATAGAAAAGGAATTACAATTTGTTGCTTAGGGAGGATATCTACAGGTATCCTCTTCATCCCTGATAACTGTGGAATGAAAGTAACCTGATTATAACAATACTTCATATAGAGTTTATCTCCGGGTAAGACAGGTTTCATTGGATGGGATTTCTTTACTTTCTTTTGTGCAGGAGAAGGCAAAAGTCTGGACTTTAGCACAATATGTTCTTGTTTTCCCAAGTAAAACCATCCAGTAAATGTAAAACTTTGTTTTAGTTTCTCCTACTGTAGGCTGTAGGAACATATCAGTTGTCTATCTTGCCAGAAGTACCTTTCCTGTTTCCAAGACCATGCAAGGATTTTCTAACACATGTGTAATCAATATTAAAGTGTGTTTGGAACCATAAACAAAAGGCAGCCTTTAAGCTATAGCTGAAGTCTTTCATCTGGCACTTGCCTACGTAGCTATACCTTGTTTATCTAAGGGAAAATATCTATCGTTGTTTCTTTTTTTGATGCCTGAAATACAGAAACTTGCAGCAATCTTACAGAAAGAAACTTATATCTTGTGCACTGTATCAAGGAGGATAACGTGACTGGCTTTTTCCTAAAGCCTCAGCAAAGACTTGACGTCATTCTTTCTTGACTGGTACTTGGGCTGTGGAACATTTCGGCTCCTCTTGTTCTATTCAAGAGAAGGGATGTTTTGTTCTGCAATCTCTGATTGCATTAGAGTTCCTATTTACATCTGGCCACGAGTTTGCATGCGGGGTCAGCTCAAAGGTCTCAGAGTCATTTCTCTATAAAATCATTTCCTTGCTGACTTCCCATAAGCATGGACATAGAAAATAGGTCAGACTGAATCTCCAAAATTGTTTAAAGAAGCGTCTTCCAGATTGAGCAATGGACTCCAGGGTTTAGCAAAACATCTGCAGTGTTTTTGCTTTCCTTTGGCTAAATGGGAAAAAATTCCCAGATTGCTCTCCACTCTCCCACTTTTCACAATGCCTGCACGTGGCTTTTTCTTCTGTGAAAATGCCATTGACTCACATCAAATTACAACGGAAACTCTGTTAAAAGGAGTTAACTGTCTACATTCCAGAAAATGCTATTGTGAAGAATATTTCTAAAATGGTGTTTTTATATTTCTTTCAGTGTTGGTTCAATTAGAATATGAAACTTAGCCAAGGCTTCAAAGGGTTTTTTAGATGCATCCTCCATGTTGTCTTAATAATTATAGATCTTTTACAGTTTTTCAACTTACTCTACTCTTACACCAAGTAGGAAGTAAAACCATGCAAGTCCTTCAGCTACAGTTTGTATTTTGATAGATCCTAAACAAGTCCCAATGTTTTACTTAATATATTCCCTTAGAACCCTGATTTTAGTCCCTCTCCATCCTGTACATTGCCTGTGAAATATGACCCTTAGCATTAGAGCGCACGGTGGATTTCAAAGCCCTCTCTGGGAAACTTCTGGACAGTGTGTGAAGTGTCTCTGACCAGGCTACTTAACTTGGGGTCTACTCAAAATCTTCAGTCAATGATAACTTAATATGTGTACAATGAATGCAGATACTCATTTTATTCTTTCATTCATGTGTTGTTGACTAATTTAATGCTTATGAAATAACTCTCTATTTGGTAATCCTTTTATAAGCTGTGAGGATGGTAGACAATTAAGACACAGTTAGTTGTCTAAGGGGGCACACAGTTCAGATGAAGAAATCACACCCAAATGAGAGAGCTGAGACTTTGAAGGTAGATATGGTGTCTGTCTTGATAATTAGCTGTCGCCATTCCTTAGGTGTGCCCGGTGCATCAGTGGGTATGTGCTTAATGAACCAAAGACCAACAAGGGATCAGAATGTGAAAAGATTGTTCTATTTTGACACTGTTGCATCTATAACACCCAGAACAACACTAGCTTAACAAGATTAATTTATTAAGTATTTAATACTAGTAAGAGACCTGAAAGATGTCTGCTCATGAGAATGATGTCTATGGTAATAAAGAAAATACACTGACAATTGTGTATATATTATCATTTATCTAGAAAAAAAATCACTTAATCCTCATGTTTGTATCTCTGTATCTGGTTAACCACATAAGTCATATAAGACATAGACCAGTATTTTATGGAACTGAGATTCGAAAGCAAACAGTATGCTTCAAAAACATACCCACTTAGTTGTTCTCCTACCCAATGCTAGGTGCTCTACTTATTTATATCTAAACACAGCCAGTTTTAAGAGTATTTAACAATAATCTAAATGGTTGGTGTGTTGTTATCTATTTTCTCTTCCTTTACTGGTTGTGGATTTTGGTTGTTTGAATGAGAAAGGCCCTGTAGGTTCATAGACATAAACGTTTGGTTCCCAGTTGGTGGACTGTTTAAGAAGAATTAGGAGGTGAGATCTTGTTGGGAAAGGTCAATAGGGATGGGCTTTCAGGTTTCAAAATATCCCTTTCCTGCCCCCTTCCCGACTGCTGCCTTCAGACCAAAGGAAGTTCTTAGCTAGTACTGCAGAACAATGCATGCCTATCTGCCATCAGGCTTCTGTCATGATGGTCAAGGAATAACCCTCTGAGTCTGTATTCAAGCCCCTATTAATACTTCTTTCTTATAAGTTGCCTTGTTGTGGTGCTTCTTCACGCAATAGAACAGTAACTAAGACACTGTGTTTTGTGAATGGAGACTGAGCTTCCATTTCCCAGCCTCCCAGACCTGAATAATCACACAGAAGCTATATTAATTACAACACTGTTTTTTTTTTTCTTTCTTCTTTTCCTAACCCTAACCCTAACCCTATACAACACTGTTTGACTGATGGCTCAGGCATATTTCTAGCTAGCTCTTACATCTTAAATTAATCCATTACTATTAATCTGTATATCGCCATGAGACTGTGGCCTACCTCTAAGTTTCTCCCTAGCTCTTCTAATCTTTAATGTGTTGTTCCATGAAATGTTTGCTTCTTATGTACTTTCAAGGTATAGTGCAGGAAAATGATTCCATCTAAGACCTATGTAAGGTACCAAAGAAGGAAAATAAGAGACAAAAAAAATCATGTAATAAGCCAGAAAAAATAGATTGATAATAGGGATTTGGATGAGCAAAGAAAACGATTCTAGGTATAGAAATAATATGCACTCACCAACTACCATCTGATGGAGGACCAGTGACTTGAACATGGCTGGGGAAAGGAGTAGTCATTTCTTTGCCGTGTTGGACTTCTGTGGAATCAAAACTGTATTCATTTGCTTGTTGTTGCTGTGGTAACAATCATGACCAAAAAGCAGCTTGTGAAACAAAGGTTTGCTTCTGTTTTCATGTTGTAGATAGTTTATAGTCCATCATGAGGTATGTCAAGGCAGGAACTCACAGCAGAAATATAAAGACAGGGTGTGAAGCAAATACCAAGGAGGAACACTGCTTACTTGTTAGTTTCCCTCAGTTTGTTCAACTTGTCTTTTTATACATTCCAGGACCACATGTCCAAGGTTGGTACCACCACAGTGTTCTGGCCCTTCCCATGTCAATCATAAATAAAAATGCCCCCTTGGACATGCCACAGGCCAGTCTGATAAAGGCAGTGATTCTCTCCTACCAGGTGGCTACCTAGTTGGTGTAAAGTTTATAAAAAGTCACCAGTACAATCACTTTCTTCTATAGTTGGCTCTCCATCTGTGGTGAGCATACATTTGCTCTCATCTCTCAGGAAATATCTCACAACATGATTGACAGCTGAAAGAGAGATCAACAGATCGAAAAATAAGCTAGGGACAAGTGGCTATGTGACTCTTTCTATGGGCACTGAAGCACTCAACTGGGGCTGCTTTCTCTCTCTCTCTCTCTCTCTCTCTCTCTCTCTCTCTCTCTCTCTTTCTCTCTCTCTCCCTCTCTCCCTCTCTCTCTGTCTCTCTGTCTCTGTCTCTCTGTCTCTGTCTATCTCTGTCTCTCTCTCTGTCTCTCTCTGTCTCTGTCTGTCTCTGTCTCTCTCTCTCTCTCTCTCTCTCTCTCTCTCTCTCTGTGTGTATGTGCTGGGGGTATTTTCAGAGACAGTCCTAATATGGCTGCCTTTCCCCATGTAGCATGGAGTGGTCTACTTCTAACTCTCCCATATGGGTGACAGGACCAGGCTCAACAAGGCTGAGTGGTCTGAGAATAGAATATCCTTAATGAGAACCCCAGGTTGGCCGTCCTCCTTGGTAGGTGTAGAGTGGAATGTTTCTACTTGAGAGTGGAATCTGATGGGTGTCTGCAAAGATGCCTTAAGAAGAGTTCCCAGAGAATACGTTAAGACACCGCGTACAGCATGCTCTTGGTGAAGGAAGTAAGAATGAAGTAAGTATGATTGCTGGCAAGTTGTCATGGCAGCGCATTGGCACTACTCTGTTCTGTGTGATAAAGTGTGCAGCTGGGATGCTCAGTGTGAACTTGCCAGTTTAAGGAGTGAAATGCTAGGAAAGGGATACGCAGCTAGTTCCCAATGTTAACCTTTGAACTGGCAGGAAAATAGCACAATAGAGAATGAGATGTAGCTGTAAGTTTACCATTTGCGTATGCAGGGGAGGCACAAGAAAAAAAGAGTGAATACAGGAAACCCTAAACTTGGAGAGCATGAGGGAGAGTCAGATATTGAGGAAGATAGTGGACAGGAGATATGCTAGAAGATAACCCACAGATTCAAGCTTTGATAACAAAAGGGAAGTCCAGAGCTGGACACGGAAGTACGAGTTACAGAAATGAATAGGAGTATCAAGAAATGTTCCTCACCTGAAATGTCTGAATTCAGAAAGACTCTTGACAAGCAAAGAAAGGGCCCAGCATAGCATGGATCATGCCACGTTGAGTGTGGAAGCCAATATGGCCTGGACTTGAGAACTGTCATGGCAGAAGGGCTGAGTAATACAACTGCACTCCTAAGAAAAAGCCTACACAACCTGAGACAACAGGAGGGAAATCAGTCCCCGATGAACTGGGTTATGTGGCCATTAGTGACACTGGGTAGCACTGTCTGTCCCTGTGTATAAGAGGGAAAAGAAAATAATAGAGGAAGGAAGGTCATTATTGATGAATGGAGTAAAATAAAAGCAGTTTCACACTGGGCTAGATAGGCCTGTTTTTTTCAGTAGAGCTAAAAGAGAAAAAAAAAGAGGTTGATTCAGGACTTGTGAAGTAAGTAAGTGTCTAAAAGCACTGCCACTAATTCTGATGACTTGAGTTCAATCCCCATACAGTGGAAGGAGAGATTTGATTCCTAAAAACTGCCATATAACCTCCACATGCATACTGTGATACACACACACACACACACACACACACACACACTATCAAACATTCAAAGAAAGAGATTAGTTCATCAATGGTCTCAGGAACATAATGAAGCTTTGTTGACTTCGCTGAGACCCATGAAGAATTGTGATCTTTATAAGCTGCATGATGGTTTGGCAGAACTGAATGACTTAGACTATACATAGACAGAGTTTGTAAAGTGTAAGGATAATCAAGAGGGGATAAAAGACAGCAAAGCAGAAAATGGGGTCTATCTCGGTCATTTGAAGGCAAATGTGGTAAGATTTGTGTCAAGATAAAATTTCTAGAGAGAGAAAATTATAAGGACCCCAAATGCTTTGCTAGCCAGCAGCTGGAAGGCTACAAAGCCTGAACAGCAGTTCATAACAGACATAATTAGTGCAGCAACGCAGATGGAAAAGATTAAGCTTGACCTAGGGGTGGGTAATATTGCCCTCAGAATACCTAACGCAAAGTACACTGGAGGGAGCAATTGTTTACCCAGTCTAGGAACCTCTCATCAGCTAGGTATAGGCAATGGGAGAGAAGGATCACAGTGTTGGGTCCGAGGCTGGCAGGATCGGGGGGGGGGGGGCAGTTCCAATGGAAGACGCAGCAGGGTAAGTACAACACACTGTCCTCAGCATCCAGAGGTGGTACAAGTCTGTTGACTGAAACCCTCAGGGTTTGGGAGATGCAAACAACCCAGCAGTGGCAGCAGTGCTCCAAGGTGAAAAGGCCAGATATTTGTGCCTTCCACCTCTCGTGACATCAGCAGCTATCAATGGAGTCATAAAGATAGCTTTATGTAATGGGAGGTATGCAGGGAGATCCATAACTTTTCAAGTTTCTGAGAATAAGCGATTGTTACCATGACACAGTGGCCAAACTCTCAGATGTAGAGAGAAGAAAATAGTTAGACAAGTATGTCATCCTCTTCAAAGATCAGGGAATATTGCAAGAAAGATGACCAAAAGAATGCAAGAGTTTGGGGGGAAAGATAGAGTGGTGTGTGGCAATTTCCTCTTAATTGAAACATTCCTTAAGACTTAGAACATAAGCAAAACCTACAAGACTGAGGACTTAAACATTTACCAAGTCTCAAATTTTTTAAGATTCACGAAGCTCCTTCCCAGAGTTCTATAAGCAGCAAAGTCTGCTTGAAAGAAGAGTCTCTGGACTATGCATCAGCCTTCTACACATACAGGAAGCTGTCCCTCAAGTAGAGCGGGTTTTCAAGGATGCCGTTGCCCCTGAGTCATGCTTGCTCTAGTATTAATTCCCATCACCCACACTTCAGTAAGAAACCCAGGTATCTTAATTGGTTTGCTAAGCTGGTGACTTTCCTGTTACAGCACGTGTCCAGTAGGCAATGTGACCCACAGATCTTCATGTATTTCTGAACAAATATAGTGATTCAATTCTAACAGAGTGATCACCTGCTATTTCGGATATCAGGTTCACGACCTCTGTCCTTCAAAACATATGGGTATGTTTCTAAATAAATGTTCATCGATTATTCAGTGTTTCTAGGCTCTATTATTATGATAGGGCACTGCTTCAAAGCATATCTCCATATACAAAAATTAGGTATACATCAATTAACCTAGGCAAGATTCTGAAGTCCTCACCTATAACTGAATTAAGTTCTTGACAACTCAAAAATATTTAGTTAACATTTAGTTACGAGTCTCTCTAGTATACCTCCTATTGCAAAAACAGTTTCCTTCCATGACCAACTGAGGCTAACAGCAACAATGCTCTAAGGACAGGGATAAGTCAGAGATGAGTGTCTGTCAAACTCTTGGTGGGATGTGAGAAATTGAGACAAGGTAGCGATTTCCACTTCATCTAGACCTTAGAATGGAGAGATGCAAGGAATTCTACCAAACAGTGCCAATTTTTATCTCTATATTTTCTTAGATTTCTTCTGTCTCCCATACCTGGTCCCTAAAGACACATCCAAATCCCTCCTCCTCTCTGGACCCAAATGGTGTGAGACAAAGCTTCTCTGTGGGTGCCCAGGGTGCCCCTTCTGGCTCTCTCCTATCGCTTCTTGGATTATCTTAATCGATCAGCCATCTCACATTGCAGACATTAGTTGCCTTTTGTCTTAAGTAGTAATAATTCCCCGCAAGTTGAGGAGCAGGAGAAAAGCTTACATTGTGTCCAGAGCTGATTTCCAGGTCTAGCTTCTCTGCCTAATGTTGCAGCCTCCTCTAACACTACTGTGACTCATTTTTGCGAATGGTAAATACGCCTCTTCAAAGTCAAGCACCAGCATCCAGCCTTATTCTGAATGAGGGTCTTTACATGATGTAATTAAACTAAGACCAGCCTGGTCTACAAGAGCTAGTTCCAGGACAGGCTCCAAAACCACAGAGAAACCCTGTCTCGAAAAACAAAAACAAAAACAAAAAAAAAAAAAAAAAGATGCGATTACACAATATTAAGGTGCACCCTACCCTAGCTCCACTGACATGACGAGAGACAGAAAACACAAATATGCAGGTAGGAAAGCCAAACCAAGATAGAGACAGAGTTTAGAGCGATGTTCTACAAAATAGCCACCAAAATAGTTTGAGAAGGATGGGTCAGATTTGCCCTGAGAGCCTCTGAACAGAAACCAACCTTGATAATATCTTGATTTGTGACTTCTAGCCCCCAGGACCATGAAAGAATACATTTCTGTCATTTGAAGCTACCGAATTTGTGGTCATTTGTTACAATGCCCTAGGAAATAAGCGCACACATTATTAAATCATTCCTGTCTTCTGATTCTCCATGCCACTAAAAATCAGAGCACTGTGATCTGTTTTATTTGGTCCCTGCCTTATAGATTGTTGTAATGGTGGGGGAGGGAAATTTATAATTTGATTCTTTAAGTCATAGATTTTGAAGAAAACAACTTTTCTCCAAGGCTTAATTTTTTATTATTCTTTAGTGGACATTCCACATCTGTTAAAAATACATTTTATTAGGTGAAAATATTTTTTAGGAAACAACCCAAAACATTTATAAAAAGATACACCTGCCAAAACATTAGTTGCTGACCAAGGTATAACTGTTTTATAAATCTCACTCTGGTACGTTAACATGTACATGATTTTTAATATAGATGCCCCACACCTTGCCTCTGGGCTTCAAAACCCATAAGTCACATCTTCAGACAGTTTTCTCCCTTGGAGTTAAAATCTTAAAATATGGTGTCTTCTTTTTCAAAAAGTGGTTAAATGAGTAACTTTATTTTGAATTTTAAAATGTCTGGAATCTCACATTTACCAGTGAGATTTCATCAGTTGCATAATGGTTTGTCAAATGTCACTATTGTGTTTTATTCTCAAAAGAACTACATCCTGTATGCTTAGGAAAATATCATATCATTATAAAGTAATTCTGGGTTCTAGTAGATTACTTAGTAATTATACTTAATATTGCAGTTCAAAAAGTGATTACTATGAAAGCTCATTATAAAAGGCAGAAATAGTCACATATGTGCCCTTAATTATATCTGCCACAATAGGAGTTAATGTTAATTGAAATGATTTATAATTATTATAGTAACTCAATTAAAAGGATGCACTAGAAGCGATAACTAACTTTCTAAATAACAAGGGTCATTTCAGTTCCAGAAAACTTAGAGGAGGGTCCTCACAATTTAATTCTGTTTGCTTCTTAACAAATTATTTTCAAAAAATTCTAATTATGTATTTACCATTATCTCCCTATACTTAGGACTAGCACCTGGAAGTACTCCATAAGTTTATACTAGAAAAATGAATAAATGATTTGCATGATTTGTTAAGGGCAATCTAAAATTGAATAATTTATTGAAAATGTGTCATGAATATCTAACTTGATGATTCTAGAGTAGTCGGAGTCGTTGACCCCTTTGGAAGTGACATAGAAGCTCCAGACCTTTCTCAGTAGTATGTATGCAAATTCCAGGTTTTGTAGACACATTCAGCTTGTTCAAGAATTTCCCAAAGCCTAATGGAGCTCAACTCTAAGCCTAGCTTGTTCCAGTTAACCTGGTATTTTCTGTGCTTATCCATCTTACAGCAAAACACAGGGTTTCATTACTCTTTGTACAACTGCATTGTCTACTATTGTGTATAGACACCACGTGTTTTAAATCACCTCATCTTTGATAGACATGCTAACAATGCTTAATGTTATTTATTAAAAAGTAACTAGAAGATTTTGGATGTTCTGCATTTAAGCTTCTGTGATCCTTACAAATCTATATGTATATCAAAATATCTCATTATATCCCACAAATATGAACAATAATTGCAAGCAAATTAAGACAAATATAAAAGTTATAAAAGAAAATGACTGTAGCTGACAGGAGCATTTTATGATCCGTACTAACAGATACTAACAGGTGCATATGGTTAGGTACATCCCAGGGAAAATAATAAGAAACGGTGTTCCTTTTTCTAGTATTCAGACAGATATCTAGAAAGATAGAGCATTATCTTACTCCTAATTTGTTTTGTTTCACAATCACTTCTAAATTAGCAAGTACCAGGAATTATATAAAATCTATTTCTTCAATGGGTGACAATAAACATCATATACTTCAAGGCAGCTATATACCCCACTGAAGAATAAGACAACCAAATGCACAAGATCTGATTTGTGAGAGATATTCGGCTCTACTGATGAAGTCTTGTTCTTCATCCATTCCTAGTCAGGCGCATTTGCGAGCCACACCTCGTGATAAGATAATATCCTGGATGATGGACAGGGTATGAATGTCTGAGACATGCTTACTAAGACTTTGAGGCTTTTAGAATCCCAGGTCTGGGATTAATTGGGCATAGGAAATGGCAGCGAGAGGTGCTAAACCCTTGGGAAGCTGGTCTGATTCACCAAAGACCTGAAGTAAAGCTCAGGAAGTACCATGTGTGGGCCAGGAGAGACTGCTCAGCAGCTAGGTGAACAGGCAGCTAGGGTCCATGTTTCAGCACCATGTCAGGTGGCTCACAGTTGCCTGCGACTCTAGCTACAAAGGCATCTGACCTTCACTGGAACTTGCACTAGCAGGCAGGCAGCCTTCCACACATACATACATACATACATACATACATACATACATACATACATACACACACATACATACTTACACATACATACATACTTACACACACATACATACATACACAAAAATAAAAATAAGTTTTTTATAAATTCAGTGTGACAATTAGCCTTGGAATCCAGAAGGAAGGAAGGAAGGGGCGCTGCAGGTGAGGGTAGAAGGGAAGCTTGAGTCAAGGCAACACAGTAACACAGTCTTTTTTGTTCTTCTCCTTGATTCTGTTGTATACACTAAACCATGAGAGGGAACAAGATTAAGTGAGTCCAAAGTTCAATTCATATCTGAGTCGCAGAAGCCTGACAGAGAGTCTGAAAATGCAGTGTGTGGGTTCTGGAGGCCTGAAAATATTACCTATTTCAGAATTTCTCTGGGGAACCAAATACTTGGGACCTTGGAGCAATTTTTATGACCTTTCTTCCTCATTTTTTATGGCAGAATATAGCCTCAGCATAAGCTCTGAGAGAGTTAATCTAGATTAGAACACATCTGCCATGCCATTACATCAACAAGGGATATAACCCCAGTCCCCATTCCTCAGCCATACAGCACACTGCCCGCATCTCCCCTGATCTACATAATCACTTGTCAAGATGAGTGATTTCCATTGGCTTGTCAATGTTTCTAGGGTTTTTTTTAACATTACTTGTGATTGATTTAACATATTTTAACTGACATACTTTTCTATGCAACTGGATACCATGAATGAATATATTTGATAGATATTTCTTCTTCCTTCTACTTCCTAAATGAGTTCAGTGTTCATGAAATGAGCTGAATTTCCCTGGAGAATTAAATTCATTACACTGTTGCCTCTCAGTCACAGGTGATACTGAAAACACAGATATCCCAATGCATTCCTTTATCTTGCCTAGCAGAGCTGGCCTTAGAAGGGTGAAGAAGTCTGTTCCCATTTCTGCGTGAACTGTTTTTAGATACCCCTTTATCCCAAGGGAAAAAATGTAAAACTCTTCACAGCTGCGAAGAGTACACACACTTCAGAGGAACCCTGTCTCGAAAAACAAAAAACAAAAACAAACAAAAAAAAAGAGTACACACACACACACACACACAAATGAGAAAATAGTTGATATAAGTAAATTTTCTTGAAAATATTTACAGTCATTTCATGACCCAGTACTGAGGGATTAGTCTCTGAATTTAAAAGTTTCAATTCATACTGATGCATAGGTGTGTGTGTGTGTGTGTGTGTGTGAAGGTAAAAACATTCATAGATATAAAATAAAAGCAAGTAAATCTTTTTAAACAAATTTAATCCAGAGTACTCCCTCAACAATTGATAAAGGGAGAGATCTAAACATAACTACCATAGACTCTTGTAACATGGAGTGCAGCTCGAATGTAAATAACGATTTTTCTTTCTTCTGTTTTTCGTTCTTTTTTTTTTTTTAAGTTGTAGGGTCATTTTTGTTGCTGTTGTTGTGCTCATTATAATCTCATTTTCTAGCTGGGTGGTGGTGGCGCACACCTTTAATCCCAGCACTCGGGAGGCAGAGGCAGGTAAATTTCTGAGTTCGAGGCCAGCCTGATCTACAGAGTGAGTTTCTAAACAGCCAGGGCTACACATAGAAAACCCGTCTCAAGAAATCAGAAACAATTCATATTCTGATATTCACAAATGGGATTTTCAGTGACTTACAAAATTACTAAAATGCTATCTTTTAAAAAGAAATATCCATGGGAAAGAGGCCCATTCTAGAAGTATGCTTTCCTCACTTGCGCCTCCACCAAGACAGAGTGACCACCCCTCCACAGATAACCTTGCCACCTTTTCCTGCCTGAGAATGGAAACTAGAAAGGTCATGCAAGGGCGTTCCTTCCCTTCTGCTAATTAGAACAGATGTGCAGCTGGTGAGCGCTAGTCAGGCGGTGGTGCTCTTCAGAACTGAGGTAGAGGAACAAAAACTATTGGGTTGCATTCCAAATCATTGTCAAGTTAACTTTGTCCCTGGTGAAAGAAAAAGGGAGGATGGGAGGGAGGGAGGGAGGGAGGGGGGGGGGAGGGAGGGAGGGAGGGAGGGAGGGAGAGAGAGAGAGAGAGAGAGAGAGAGAGAGAGAGAGAGAGAGAACTACCCTAGGTCTTTGACTATTGCCCAGATATTTAGAGGTAAAATCAAATTTCATACAACAGTAAAACCTTTTGAGCATTTAGTTTAAAATGACCTTAGATTTGGCAGAGTTCTGGGCATCTGAGTGCCGTTAGAGTTAGAGTCTGCAGAGGGCAAAAATCTTCTGAAGACTAACACACTGAACAAAATGGCTTCCTGAAGACCAGGTCTGTAGCTAAAATGGTTATGCCACCCACAATCCTTTAAGAAAGTATACAACTGCCTCAACACTATCAGCTCGCTGTATCCTCATCATGTAAATGCTGAACTTAAAACAGATTTGCTTCCACATGGTTCAAGCACTTTCAAGTGGTGCATGAAATATTTCCCCTTTACTCATACTCCACTGTCTCCTCCAGCCTCCCTTCTCTACTGTTAGTGTACGTAAACTTGCTTCACTTTTATTGAGATAACACTAAGTTTCGAAGTAAGTGAGAAAGCTTATATTTGATGAATACAAAACTCAATTGAATAATAATATCTTTGTAGGATAGTTTGCTCTTTCTCTAACAAATGATAATAGTACTTACATTTTTTCTTTTTTTTTTTCTATCTTTCCTTAACAATAAATCGTAGGATCTTTTTGTGTTGGTTCATGGAAAGCAGTTTCATTCTTTCTAGTGCTTCATAGCATGTCATTATGTGGATATGACAAACGTAATAACCGTTCACCTCCAATCGACTGAATATATTTTCAAGCTTCTACCCACTAAAGACACCACTGAATGAATAAACTTAGACTTAGGTAATTTCTTATGTGTTAAATTTATTTATTAATGTATTAAATTCATAAACAACTTAAGAGTAGTTAAATTCCTGGGTCAATGCATATATTTTTTGAAGAAATATTCACAATAGTGTTATACTAGTTTATAAACACCATGAATACCAGGAGTAACAAAGAGAATATTGTCAAAAATTGCCTTTGGTGAGAAAAAAAATGTCATATTTATAAAAACTGTACAATTCTACCTTTGAAGAAAGAAATAAAGAGAGTAAGAGACCTTGGAATACCCAGTGCTAAATATGATGTCACCATCAAATCCCTCCACTATTTTGGTGACATAGTCTATCTTTTTGGTCCTGAGTTCTGGCCTACTTGTGTACCAGCTCTAGGCCACTTTCATGTGTTTACAATATTTATCCTCATTCCATAATTTGTCTTTTCACTTTTTAAGTGGTGTCTTTTGAAGCACAAAACCTGAAACACAGATACATCCCCTATATTTTCTTCTAAGAGTTTTAACTTCTTTATTTTGCCCTTCGATTTGTTTTGAAAAGTATACATTTTCCAAACTATTGTTTGTTATTATAGTTCAGTAATCAGTATTATTTTGGCAATTTGAGGTTCTTTACGATTTCCTATAAATCCATTTTAACAACAAAAAGGTTTTTTAAAAAGCTATTTGGAGTTTTGACAGGGGTACCACTGAGTTTGTATATAAACAGGAGTGTTTCTATTGCTATAGATCTTTGATTTCTTTCATCTGAACTTTATTCTTTTCAGATGAAGGAGCTATCGGTCCATTATTAGATAACACATGGAGGCTGGAAAGACTGCCTGTGGTGGTGGTGGGAACTGGTGGCCTCACTTGTTACATCTTGGTGGAATAGGCCAGAATCAGATGCAGACAACATCTTCAAGGCCTGCCCCTCCTGAATGCCCCAAATCTTCCTTTGTACCCTTGCCTTCTGCCGGGAAGCTTCCACCATCTCTTAACACAACACCACCAGTGGGGGGGGGGACCTGTGTTCAAATATAGGGACCTGGGGGGTGGAGGCATTACACATTGAAGTTACAACAGGTACCATACAGGCCCCAAAAGTCTTGATCCTCTCTGAGACACCACATATGAATCAGGCCCTATGACAAAACTATTCCTGAGGAGAGTTGGCCTAAATTATCTCGATACAGTGGGATGGATGATGTGTTTCAAGTTTTCTACATGCCTGACGATCCCAAGCATGAATACCTGAGAGCATCACTTGTTGTACATGATGAACAGGAAGTGGATGTGGAAAGTGTAAAGAACTGGATGATGATAATGCTGTCCTTTCAGATTTTTAGCATAATTAAGGAAAACTAGTACAACTTTAGTTATGAAAACTGCAATTGAAAATGAATTTTCAGTCACTCTTTTTGTTTGCAATCAGCTGTTTACTTTTCTACCAAAGACTCAGTGTATACAAATTCATGTTAGACAAAAATTAACTCCTAAGCTGCTATTTTTTCCAGGAACATACATATATATAAATGATCATATCTGTGCAGTCAATTCAAATAAAGAAACAAAGCTATGGATGACACGAGGCAAAGACAGAAAGGATATCATTTTTGTGACCTAGGTCTCAAGAACCTATTTGCCTTTTTTCCTGGTTGTTTAGGAAAGTCTGCATTCATTTTCAAATGTATAAAGTGAAGCTGACATCACTCACAGGAGAATAGATAAAAATCTGTCATGAAGACAGAAGAGATGAATACCGTAAGCCAGCCATTTCCTTCAGAGTCAGGAAGTATCTAGTTTATACCGTGAAGCAATGTGCCAATAAAACATAATTGGTATTGAAATATACCACTGAAGAGGATCTTCATGTTTCAGGCTTCCACGTTTTTCGCGTCAGTCCTCACTTCACAAATACAATGTTGAGACAACATAGAATATGCCTATTGCACAAAACAAAGATTCAGTAATTCAAGGATATTCTTACATAGAAATGTAGGTTTTACATATGTATAAGCATATATATCTACATATTTTCTACAGGTATATTCTTATTTATATTATATTTATATAGTAATGTTAAATTAAAGCAACATACATTGTGATAGTAAATGACATTCTTCAAAGTCATTTAGCAAATAAAATATAGAGCATAAATTAATATGGTAATGAAGGAATATTTTATTCTAGGAATAAGAAATAATAATTAAGCATGTTCTATCCTGGGAAAAGTGGAAAGAGACCATATTATTAGCCCAGGCTTTCCCAAAGAAAGATAATAATTCTAGCCCAGACGTTCTTAAAAATGCAGGCACTTGCCATGCTCATGAATGAGATTAATTTCAAACAAATGCATGTTAGAAAATGTCTTAGGAATTCTTCTTGAAATTAGTAAATATAGATATATTGCATTCTTATTTTCATGGCACATTTATATCTGACCTTTGAGGTACATAGTTTCTGGAATCACTTTCATTTCTCCGGGTTGCTATCCCATACCCATGTCTCACTTATTTTCCATATAGCATATATTATCTTGTTGAATCTCAATGCAAGTCTATGGAGACTTCAAATATAACTATTTTTATCAGAGTGAAAACAGACTTAAGAAATATTCAGAGCTATGAATGGAGAGGCTTGATCCCTTGCTCTAGAGTTCAAGCTCTCTTAGATGCCAAGGCAGAGGCTGCTTTGTGTCCTTTTTTGTTGTTGTTGTTTTGATTTCTACTTGAATTAAGAACGTGGAACAAGATGAACCAAGAAGCAGATATGGTATATCACTGGAAAATTTTTTCACTCTTATTTTCTCAAAGTTGGTTAAAATTCTGTAGTACCCCTCAATCAAAATAATAACATAAAGTGCAAGGTTTTTTTTTTTAACAAGTTGCCGACTCTGTAGTCAATTTCCTTTCAGCCTTACTCTAAATGTATACACAACCTGAGATGACACTCTATGTGACTCTCAGAGGTCAGCAGAGGGACTCTGGAAGGGATCAGACTGATAGCTCGAGTGTGCACGGGGCTTTGACAAGCTCTTTTATCTTAAGTGACAGTGTTTCCTCTGCCCCTAGCCTTCCATTCCTCCCATCCCTTGTTTTCCATCCTTCATGGCTTACAGATTTACTCTTCTTCCTGGCTTTGATTAGCCTGCCCCCCAACCAACCTCCACCCGGCTTTCCTGTCCTCCCTTGGCCAAGAGTGCTATGACAAGAGAGAAACACTCCATCATAATGATGGCAAGTGTCAGGTGCACAAGATAAATGCAAATTTCATGGCCCTACTGTCTCATTCCGCCAAATTTTATGAGACTGAGAAAAGTTGGATGCTTATGCTACGGGGCCATTTGGTTGGCAGGAAAGAGAGCAGACTTTTTCCAACACCGTCTGTTGGCAGCTCCGGTGCTAGATTTACAGCGAGGGACGGAGATTGCTTTGGCTATTGAGGCTGCTACTCGGCCAGCTGGGGGCCTCTCAAGTGAGGGAAGAATGATGGTGATGGCGTAGGTCCTGGGAGAGAGTGTTCCACTTAAGCACTCCCAGTGACAGCTTTTTGGTCCTACCTTGGGCTGAGGAATTTGGCCCCAGCGAGACTGGCCTCATTCACAGACAGTGTCACCACCCAAATTCGCGGTGCCACTTAAGACTGGCATCCGTGGAAGGGCTGAACAGGGAACTTTCTGGGGTGAGAATCTGGCTGTGGTTTTGTGATCTGCTTTCGTGTAAGTTTGCAGTTCTCATATAGACTATTGCTTCATCTACGCTGAAACTGTTACCACCTGGGAGATGGCAAGTTTGAGACAAGCTGCGGCACGATGGTTGAAAGCCTGCACTCTGGAGCCACAGTGCCGGCGTTAAAATCCGGGTGTCCTCTAGCGCAGAGCTGTGTGTGCACTTGTGCCACACTCTGATCTTCTTTCCTTCTCAGCTACTTCTGATTCAAGCAGCTGAGCCCAGACCTGTGCACTGAAAGCCCCCCTGAGAAGGACCGAGGTTATGATGGAGTTTATTGAAATAATCAAAAACAATAAGCTAAGTTAAATGCTTAGAACTTGGACAACTGAAACACTCAACGAGGAATGTGGTTATTATCATTGGGGAAAACACATCTTGCTGTCTTGAGCAGGGTTTGTTTTTTTGTTGTTGTTGTTTTGTTTTGTTTTTGTTTTTTTTTTTTTTACATTCTAGGGCAGTCAATCAGAAGACCCACGGCTCCAGTGAGAAATTTCAGAGCTAATAATCAGACCTATCTAGAAGGTGGAGTTTATTTCTGGTACCACAGTGGGTGACCTAGCTCCCGATCCAGACTTCCAGATGGAAATGTTGAAAGAGGGAAAGATGTGGGTACCTCTTAAGTCTGTGACTGAGAACTGCTCACAGACAGAATAGACTCATGTTGAAGGTCAAGGATCAACGGTCTCTGCCAACTCAGATACAGAACAGTGTAAAGAACAGCAGCTGAGGCCCAGATCAGTGTACTCAAAGCAGAATGTCATTGTGGAGACAGATGTAGACCATTGGAAACTTGGAATAACTTGCAAAAGAAAAGTCAAATCTAAAATGAGTGTGTTTCATGGTCGCACAGTCAGATACCTTCAGGATTAGAACATAAACGCCCTAATGCCACGCTCTTGCCCTGGGGTGACTGCTGAAAGCTCTGGCAGGAACACCCTACTTTCCATAAGGACTATCAGCTTCCTCAGCCAAGCCTCTCTTCTGCGGGCCCTGCACATCCAAGAGTGGCCAATCTATGAGGCACGTGCCTCGGGCAAGGAATTAATAGGCACTGAGTACATCAGTAGACAGAGAGAAAACTCTTCCTTTTTGCAGCTTAGAAGTGCCAGTGATGTGGCGATCATGTCTGAGGATATGCTATAATTTGTGTGGCAGACACTGAGCTAGACCTTTGAGATCTTTCAGAAGAACATTAACCGCCATGTCTACCCTCAAAAAACCCACCTGTACGTCAGATATCAAGGAGGGTCCCATGAAGGCTGAGTGAGACAGCAAAGAGGCAAATCTATGAGGCCTTGGCAGGAGTGGGGCAGAGGTTCTGCTAGGCCTTTCAAGAAATTTTGCACAGCGCTTGGAACTGCTGTTTCTATACCTTATATGGCATTGAAAAGGAATCTTCAGAAAGGCTCCTTAGTACAAAAATCACATTAACTCTGTAGCTTCAATAACAATAGCCATCGTTATCAGCACAGAGAGCATCTGTTGAATACCACAAGGCAGCCTGCCCACCAGGAAGAACTGTGAGTTAATAAATGATTTATTTGTGTTCGAGAGGTTTAAGGAGAGCTTTGTCTTTCATGGCTTATAATACTCCACACACAGATCTTCTGTTTAGACTTTCTCAACTTCCTACCAAGGAAGGGGCCCACCTCGGGGATCCCAAATAAATGATACAAAGCAGAGTTCTCAAGCATGTCCTACAACTTCCTGAGGAAAGCATGTTCTAGAATCCACTGCCTGCCTAAAATAGGGAAGGAGAAAATATGGAGTCAAGGAGACATTCTTCAATCAATTATACTTTTAAATTATTTTCTTCGCACGATTTATTAGAACGAGACGAAAACCCCCTAAAGTTCTGAAGAAATATTAACATAACATGCCTGTAACTCATGCTGTGTTTAACGAGAGGTGCTGTTTTTCCTGCCATGGGGCCATAGCCCAGTGAGTGATGACTCTGGAAAGGGTCACATACATATTCATCAAATTCGACACGCTCGTGTAAACTGGTTTTAATAGGCCATGACAGCCAAGTTGTGTTGGGCAAATAGCTGTGTATGGACTTCTTCCCTCCACCGGCATACTTCACCATTAACACTCCGCATTCCACAGATGAAATATTAGCTTGTTAACTTAAGCCCATCACTTGTTGTGACTTCTCTGTGGTAACCAAGTAAGGAAATCATCTTAGCTGCTTTCTTAGGGGCGAGTCTCGAACTTTACGATGCTCATTTTACCTTCATGTTGTCATCACTACCATCCTACTCCCCAATCCTGGAACTTGGAACATTTATGCAAAATGTTCTATCCCAAGGTGATATTCCCTCCAATCCAGAATAAAGACTCTTAGTTCATTTTTGGTCATTATCACACATGCTGTAGTTTTCCAACTTTTCAAAGTATACTTCGATGCAAAACTATTTTCTTCAACTATCTACCAGTTTGGCATGCTTGACTACTTAAGCTGATGTTAATCCAATATAAGCTTTCCTTTGATGCTAGTCCTGGTAATTTCATGAATGTGTTGTCAAATTTACAAAAGAACTAAATCATCAGAAAATAACTGAAATTACAATTAATCCACTAAAAAACCCTACCCAGCAATAAATTGAAATGTGTATGAAGTACAGAGGCTATCAAAAAGAATAGAGCTCTGTCCATTATCTCAAGACACTCAAACTCTGAATCAACACTGATAAATTATCTTACTGGATAATTTATCTGGAAGCTCTGGCTACCTCATCTACCTGTTTCTAGATATTTATATTTAACTCAATTCAAGTATGTTGATGAACGACTACGTTTGGGTTTCTGTGTGGATGAAATTTCTTCTTAGGTGAATTCGGGTGTGGTTGACCCATTGGAAAAAAGTAGGCTATGCCTTTGAAGCCTGAAGACAGAGTCATCCTGGAGAGATGGGAGATGTCACCAGCTCTAAGTAGCGTGTGATGAATTCCAGAGAGTGGAAACCAATCTGCCACTTAGAGCACATGCCGTTTACTAATGGGATCTTCTCCTTTACCTCAGATTTTCCAACCTCTTTCCCAAAGAGGGATTGAGCTTTGCAAAAATAATGGTGTGGCTCTCATTGCTGAGTCCCCAGAGTGACACAAGGTTAAAGCCGACCTTAGCTGACAGGAAAGCAAACAACACAGTAAAATATTTTATCCATAAGTATAATTAAACTAAATGTTAAGAAAAGATTTTCAAAGAAAGACGTTTTCTCATAAATTAGTCAGATACTTGGTTCCTCTTCGATAGTATGTTTCCTAGGGTAGAAGATGCAGATACATGAGGTTCCTCTTTAAATTCCCTTATTCAGTTATGAATGAAGAACACATTGGCATGGGGCTAAAGAGATGGCTCAACAGATAAGCACACGGGGCTGCTCTTACAAAGGATCCAGGTTCAATCTGTAGTACCCACACAACGGCTCACAATCATCTGTAACCACAGTTCCTAAGACTGGCCCTGTTCTAGCTTCTGAGGGCACCAGGCATTCACAAGGCACACAGACACACATAGGCAAAATCCTCATACACGTAAAAGTTACTTTTGGTGGTGTTTTGTCCTAGCAATAAAAAATCCCAACTAAGATACCATCAGAGCCTGGTGGTCTCATCAGTGGGTAGACAGCTGATTAGCACACCTTCCCTTCTTCCAAACCCTCTGGTTGTCAATAGGTCAGCAGTACATGACAGGGAACAAGTCTCTTCCTCCTCCATAGCTGACTGTTGCAGGGGAGATGACTTCTGTGGACACAGCTGCTGAGAGTTGCCATGGCCATGTCATACTGAGAGGATGACATTCCACACAGCCATTCTCTCCATTCTTCAGGCTTATATTCTTTTTGCCCCACTTCGCAATGTTCTCTGAGCTCCAAGACAGCAGGATTAATGTCTCCTCTAGAGCTCAGCCCTCAACTATGCTTTCTTTTCGACATTCTGTGAAGCCATGGGTGTTTGTATTTACCTCAGTTCACTGCAAGTACAGGTTTCTATGTTTAAGGGTGAGAACAGTTCCTGTGGGTATAAACATGGATATTTAGGGGGCGCGGGTTCATGCTGTGTCAGTTAAGTAAACTAAGCAACGATCTTAGGTCTCCTTAGGATCAAAGACCTCTTCAGCCATGGACATTGGACCAGGTTTAGTGCATTATACATGGATTTCATCCTATAGAGAAAGCTCTAAGTGCAATCAGGAAGAAGCAGATCGCTCCCAAAGCAGTGGTGCCGCTATTACGCCAATGAGCACATCTTGTCTGGTAAATTAGTATTATAGTTGGAGGAGCTCATTGTTGGGTTAGACTGTCAATGCTTTTCTCACACTGTAGCCTTTGAAGAACCATCTAGCCCCACAAAAGTCAGACAGCAGGCAGGAATCTCCTAGCCTGGTTCCAACTTGACTTCTATGTCTTGCATTTGGGGTTGAGATGCTCTTAACTGAAGATAACGAACACGACCATGTACATAACTGATAAATTGTGTGTTCGGTAACTTCACAGTTCTGCTCTAAGTTCACTAGGCTACTGGTGCCCAAGAACATAGGCCATAATTTGCTTGATTTCTGTATTTTTGGAAAAGAAATCCTTTTGTACCTATTCTAATTTTATTCTAATGAATTGAGAACGTTATGTCCAGAAAGTCACACTGCCTTCAAAGACCAGTGAATAGAAGAAAGAGATGAAAAGCGTGACTTCCTTGCCATGGCTGCCCATTACTAAAAGTCAGAAAGAGTTGATGCATTTGGTAAATGCAGGAAAGTGCCATCTGGTATAGATTTCCTTTCAATTCATTGGGAGGATTTCAGGATCACAGACAATAATTGAAAGCTGTTGTCTTGGGTGTGATATTTTATTTAGTGCTCTCTCTCTCTTAGTTTCTGATAACCAAGCCGTCTGAGTTGGCATGAATCTTCTTATTTCACCTATACTTACCCTTCCTACAAATGCCCATACTCTAAGAATGAACACCCATAAATAACATGCAGTTTGCATCTATTTTGTTTCAAAGTGCCGTGAGCATCAAGGTCTACTTACGAGGGGGGTACTTTTGGTTACAGTGGGTCATTGAGAACTCGGGCCAAATGAATTGAAGTAAGCAGAATGAATGGCATTGTTGGTCATAACTGAACGCTGGGTCTGAATGAGGCCACTCAAAGCAGATCACACATGACTTTAATCCACTGCTCTGCCCAGCATTCCCCGGGGATAAATCTGTCTCCAGTTCTTATTTACATATTATCATTTTACCTTATGTCACTGTCATAGTTTCAGACTTGAGTAAATCCACATTTAAATAGTGATTTGTCTCCTTTTGATAGTAAATATTCTTGTAAGTGGTGGTTAAGATTAAAGGGAATTTGTTGACAATAGGTAGACAGGGCTCTTTAGGATTAAATGAAATTATATACTCAGCCAGGAGAGCATTCTTTGGGAAGCTCCATCCTGCAGGTGCTGGTTGCCCTACAAATGCTGCCTTTGAAGGTGCAGTGATAATTCCCTAAAAGGAAAAAGAAAGCAAAGGAGAGGTGGAGAAACAACACATATAAAGACGTTCTCAGCTCCCTAGACTCCTTGGGCAGGGCAAATCCTGCCTGGGACAGCCCTCCAGACGCCACCACTTAAAGGTTAGCAAAGGGTTCTTTTGAGGTGACATTTAAACCTTTAATAGCTCCCAGCCAGTTTGGGCAGGAATCATTTCCCTCACTGGAGGCAGAGGCAGAGGCGGAGCCCCGTACTGCTCAGTTACCTGTCTGCAAGAGGCTGGGATGAAACCTTAGCTGGGTGGCTTGGCAGGAGAGGGTGGAGCCCGCCATGTCCTGTCTGCTGGCCTTGCCCTCCACCCTAATTGCACCAAAGGCCCAAAAAGCTTCAGGTTGCCCATTAGGCTCTTGCTGAGATTAGCAATTATAATATCGGTTTTCCCCACACAGGTCTGACGGAATGGTTGGGAGAGCAGAGGTGACTCAAAGTTTAGGAAGTCCTGGGGAAAGTTTACCAGTGCCTGCTGTTTTCCCGTCAACAGAATTGGCCTTTCCACTCCATGCATTGACCACAAACAGTAGGAACCCCTTTCAATCACTGCCAGCGACACTTCATTTCTGTCATATATGACCCTTGGCAAACTGCAACTCAGAGAAGAACATTCTTTCCAGAAAGGAACCAGACATCGTTCGGCTAAAGACGATTTATGGTGGGGACAAGGGACTTGTTTGCTTTTGTTGGCCCCCTAGAGCTACTCAGCCAGTTAAAATGAATCGTCCTTTTACACAGCCACGCTGATAGGAGGATCCTTCCTGGGAGGTCTGGGGAGGGTGGACACCACCCCGGACTTCATAGTGACTTCATTACTTTATGGCTTGTTCGCCTCTGCTGCTGTGACCCAGGATCCCCGGGCTCTCCCACCTGAACAAGCATCCCAGGCACTCTCCCCTCCAAGCCAGTGTTACGTCATGCATCCTTCCATTTCTCTGCTCATACTTCATTTGTTTAAAAATTAAGGAAAAAGTTTAATAAACAGTAATAGTTGAAAAGTTCTTCACTCTCTCTCTTTTGGTTTTTCAAGACATGGTTGGTTTCTCTGTAGTTTTGGAGCCTGTCCTGGAACTAGCTCTTGTAGACCAGGCTGGCCCCAAACTCACAGACATCTGCCTGCCTCTGCCTCCCAAGTGCTGAAATAAAAGGTGTGCACCACTGTCACCTGGTGAAAAGTTCTTCCCTTTGCCCAAGGTTCCTGACCACCCTAGCCTTCGCTTATCTGCTGCATGAGAAAGCATGGCCCCCACGCAGCCATCTGTCAGAATTTTCCAAGCAGTACAGTGATAAGCCAGCCTCGGTAGTGTTGTAGCCCATCTGTGTATCTCTCAAAATTATTATTATTATTATTTAGGGGGAAAGAATTAAGGGGAGTTATTGTTTAGCTTTAGTTTTTATTGAAAACAACGAAAGGGATTTTAGCACCAATGGCAGTAATGGCTTCACAAACCTGACATATAGCATGCCACGGAATTGCTTACTTATATGATTGTCTAAAGCAATGAATATGGTGGTATATGCACTGACCACAATAAAATACTTGTTCAGTAGCAATGCTAATAATTACTACTAATATTGATATTAATAATATTAACTCAGAGCACATCGGACTGGGTATATAAACTTGAAATGTATTTAATGTCCCTGAATTGTGAACTATGAATGCTAAAATTATGAGTATTATCATATACGTACTGACTACAATAAGATATGTATTATAATAATTATACTGGATATTAATTTGTTGAAATTCTATTGATCAACTTGGTAATTGGTTAATACTATCAGCAATTATGAATGTTAGTAATTAATATTAAGAATATTTGCAGCAGAGATGAGTGAATTGTGATTGTGTCCAGTGCCATACTGAACCATGTATTTATTGAACACTAAAATGATTATGTCACGTGAACCAGCCACAAATAACCTAAAATATTAAACTAATAGTAATAATAATCTTAAGTTGAGTGTGTCTGGCTCAGGTACTATCATTCTTAGCACTGGTCCTAGTAGACAGGTTGCCAGCTCACCATCCATGAGAAGAAAGGTAGAACTTGGCCTTCAGAACCATTCATTCCAGTCCTGGTTCAGGGGGCCATGAACATAGAGGGTAACAAAGCAATAGGCACCGTCTCCTCAGAATTACTCAAAGACTTTTGAAAAGGCAGGGATATAGATTTCCAGAAAACCACATATATTTGGGGAAAATAGGGGTCATTCTCCAGAGGCTTTGATCTGCTCCTTGGCATTTCACAGAAGGCAGCCAGACCATGTTGACTCAACACCAGCAGTGCAAGCTGGGACCAATTAATTTACCCTGCTTCGTGTGCGAGCTGTAGCCCAGCCTGGTGCATTCTGTCCTGGCTTAACAAAGAGTAAGAGTTCAGTGTTAGCAGACTTTGTGAAATTGATAAAGCCAATAGGTGATGGTGATTGTTTTTTATAAGCACCCAAGCCCATTGAACAAGCCTCTGTGACTTGTTCTGGTCAATCTTTTCAACTTTCAAATGTCCCTTTGAAGTCCATGACATTGTATTTTTAAAGTCTGAGCCATATTTTTCTCTATCAGAGAACTGGGGCATTGAGTTGGGTTGGTTTTCTGGGTATGGAATTGAAATGAATTCTAAAAGATGAACCACTGGTGTCTTGGTTTCACAAATATTGGTCACCAGCAGTTTATACCTTCTAGAAGAGTTGTTAATAGCTTGAGGTTCATTACCTAACACTATGATCACTGCTTAGGAAGAAAGAAAGAAAGAAAGAAAGAAAGAAAGAAAGAAAGAAAGAAAGAAAGAAAGAAAGGTGAGAAAAGAAAGAAAGAAAGGTGAGAAAAGAAAGAAAGAAAGGTGAGAAAGAAAGAACAAAAGAAAGAAAGAGAGAGAGAGAGAGGGAGGGAGGGAGGGAGGGAGGGAGGGAGGGAGGGAGGGAGGGAGGGAGGGAGGGAGAAAGAAGAAAGAAAAAGAAAGGAAGAAAGAAAGAAGGGAAAAGGAGGGAAAGGATTGCTCTATACCAAACAGAGCCCTTAAAGACCCACTTCAGCTTCATTCTGTTCTTCCTTCCAATACTTCTTGAACTTGGGCCACTCACTAGCAGGTGATCTACTGAATCTGGGGTGGACTCTGTGACAGACCACAGGGCATAATGGAGGCGGAGAATCTGGACTTGCCAAAGCAGGATTTGCTAAGTGGCAGGTGTTTACAGAACAAGTCGAGAAGCCATTTCCTGTGGGAGAGATGAATGACATGAACGTCAGACAGAATATGACATGGGATGGACACTATACAAAAGGCAGGACTGGAGCAGCAGTGGATAAACTTTGTTGAGAAAGAAGGGTCATCTTTTGTATTTGTCAGCAGAATTAAATCCCTCATTCTGTGTGTGTGTGTGTGTGTGTGTGTGTGTGTATGTGTTTCAGGGTGTTCCTGTGTTGTCTTCCTTATCCTTTCACATGGGTGAGAGGGTGCAGGCTGCTCTTCCTTACACAAACTAAGTGGAGTGGTGGAGCTTCGGATCTAGTTAGAGCTCGGCCTGTGACACCTGATTAAGGACAGGTTTTTGGGTGCTGACCTGACTTGACCTGAACCAAATGAATCTACAGACAGAGAAATGTGGTTGCTTCTTTGGTGGGGGGAGAGAGAGATGCTCCCCCTCCTGAGTTGGAGGAACAGATGGTATGAAAGGCTTTCTTATGGGCTGGATGGGTCTGTGCAGAAAGAGAGGGCCAACAAGAGATTGGGTTCTATCCAGCAGGATTGGCTGGCAATGAGACATTTCATCAGACACAGTGAATGCCCTACCACAGAAGGGTCAAGAAGAAGTTCCAGTGACAGCCAAGGATAGTTTCACAAGTCTGGGTCACTGGACCCTCAAGAATGAGGGACTCATTGAGGACTCTCTCAACAGAGCAAGTAAGTGGGAATAGGGGGAAATGAGCAGAACTGTTTTAAGACCAGAAAGTGTATCACTTCTCAAGTAAGTGGCATTTGTCTTACTCCTTTGACCCTGTGAACTCTATGTCACCCCAGCCTTTCACACTGTAGTGACAGAAAACATGCGGAACAAGAGTGGAAGTGAAGAGATACCTGAGAACAGAAAGAAAGAGAGAGCACACACACCGCCATCCTCTCAGGTTCCCATTGCCTTGCTGGTGGTTTCACAGTAGTGAAAACAAAACACTAGTTCATTTGAACCTGTTGCTATCAGATTCAGGCTGGAATAGAGAGGACGCCTACTGCTAAACCAAGTTGTAGATCTTCAGTATAAATCGGTATTTCTGCTGCTTTGTGGCTCATTTCTGTGATTTAATTATTTGAAAGGACCTCAAAGACTCTCTATGGGTGGATGCACCCCTTGCGGTCCTGACTTCCTTGCTAATGTTCTCCCCCCTTCTGCTCTTCATCTGGGCCTTGGGAGCTCAGTCCAGTGCTCCAATGTGGGTCTCTGTCTCTATCTCCATCCATTACCAGATGAAGGTTCTATGGTGATATGCAAGATATTCATCAGTGTGGCTATGGAAGAAGGCCAGTTCAGGCACCCTCTCCTCTGTTGCCCAAGGACCTAGCTGGGGAAATCCCCTTGGACACCAGGGAACCCCTCTAGAGCCAAGTCTCTTGCCAACCCTAAAATGGCTCCCTTAGTTAAGATATCTTCTTCCCTGCTCCTATATCCACCTTTCCTCCACCTCAACCATCCCATTTCCCCAAGCTCTCTCCAATGGAGCTCACCAAGGTCAGTTGGACTGGGACTGAACGAGCATGTGATCAAACCAGACTCTCTGAATGTGGCTGACAATGAGGGCGGACTGAGAAGCCAATGATAATGACCCTGGGTTTTGATTTTGCTGCATATACTGGCTTTTGGGGAGCCTAGTCTGTTTGGATGCTCACCTTCCTAGACCTGGATGGAGGGGGAGGGGGGCTTGGACTTCCCACAGGGCAGGGCACCCTGACTGCTCTTAGGACTGGAGAAGGAGGGGGAGCGGGAGTGGGAGGAGTGGGAGGAAAATGGGAGCAGAGGAAGTGGAAATTTTTAATAAATAAATTTTTAAAAATGCTTAAAAAAAGACTATTATCAAGTGATCAAACCTCCCTCCTCCCAGGGTAGAGAAGGCAAGTGAAGAGTGGTGGGAAGTTTCACTTCATCTCAACACAGGTGAGTCAATCTGCTAAAGGTACTGCCTCACAGTCCTGCTGTGTGAGGAGGAGGTGAGTGTTCACTCACAGCCATGCTGAGGAGAAGGTAAGTGTTTACTCACACCTGTGCTGTCTGAGGAGGAGATGAGTGTTTACTCACAACCATCCTGTCTGAGGAGGAGGCAAGGGTTCAAGGGAGGTCAGGATCTGATAGAGGGCATAGAATGACACCAGAATCAGAACTGAAGCACTGACCAGCCCAACTGACTCCTGGGAAAATGTGTCAAATCTCTGAGGAGAGAATCTTAGTTGTCTAACTTAATTGTGAGTAGATGAGGGATAAGAGTACCTTAAACTTGCATCATTCAGTACATGTTGCTCCTCTGAGCTGTTTCCATCCCATGCCCTAGCTTAAACCTGCCCAGAGGCTTCACTTCCTTCCCCTACCTTCTCCTTCCGGTATGACCCTGCGATTTTGGCAATGTGCTTTCTTAATTCTCTTGGGCCTCTGCACTTGACTCCTGGTCCTGTCTCTTACTCCTCTATCTTCTCTTCCTCTCTTGCTCTCCTCTCATGGCCCAGTCTATTCTGCTGACCATGTTCAATCCATTTTCTCTATCTGCTATGGACTCTTCCAGATGTCTCTGACTGGCCATACTCTCTTTTTCATACCCACAATAAAAACCCTTTGCTCACCCATCCCTTAGAGTGGTCATGTCTGCAATTCCATTCATAGTTACATAATAGCATTAGACTCTGACCAGGATTAATGTTAACTGAGCTACAAGTGTTTAGCTAATTCACTAAGTCAGTAAAGGATCACCAAATAGTCACCCTGCTAGATCTAGATGACATCAAGCCCTTTAGAGGATGTCTTGCATTGTGTCTAGTCATCTTAACTCTGTTACATTCTCTGAAAGACAAAAAGACTTATTGCTAAATAAATGAATGATTAAGTGAGCCAATGAAGAAGATAGCCAATTATACATGTCATTTTACCCAAATAATGGGCCCTGTTTCTCCACTTTGCTGGTAGAGCACTGATAGCTCATTTGTTTGCCAGTCAACAGTGTTACATGGCTCACGTCACTATCATCCAGTTCCCTTGAAATGAGCAAATCTCTTGAGCCATAGGAAATGAACATTTGGGAAACTGCCTAGAAATATCCGGTTCCTGGAGAGAAAATAAGTGAAAGAAAATAGTCAAACATTCACTCGTGAAAAACACTTATCACTAATAAGTGGGGCTACAGGAAGTGGGAGTCAATTCACACTTACAGATGACAACGTCATCTTCCTAAAGTGGGAAGTAAAGAGAAGAGCCTTTGTGTGTGTGTGTGTGTGTGTGTGTGTGTGTTCTCTGAGGTCAGCAACCTCAGAGGAAGCAAAGCATCAAGGGAAGGGCCATTCTCCCCATCCACATAAACTGTATGGGGTCTGTGGGATTGCTTTGTGCTTTCAGAGGACTTGACTGATACCTTATGTTCTTTTGTGGTCGGTGCTTCTACCCAGCAGAGTTTCTCATCTCCCTAGCAGTCCCCCCCCCCAGGAATAGACATTAAGGTGCAGAGTGAAAAACTGCTGCAGCCAACTGTTGAAAATCACCTTCGTCTGCGAAAATCAACTCTTTCTGAATAGTTCTGAGGTGTGCCAATATGGTTTTGTCCCCCACCCAAAAAATGATGATTGTTTTTAATTATTTATTATTATTATTACTATTACTATTATTATTATTTTATATGCTTATTTGTTCTCTAAAGAGGAGAGAGAGAAAGATGTGGTTGAGGATCTGGAAGGAGTTGGGAGAAGGAAAACAGTAATCAGGATATATCGTATGAAAAAAATCTATTTTCATTAAAAATGTAAATTATAAAGAAAAAATTAGAAAACCTCAGAATCTATCTGAGTTCCTGTCATTAATTCCTTATGTCCACCAATCTTTCCCACAGCAATAAGGAAATCTACTGTGAAGGTTCTTTTGATAAAGCAACCGTATCTCCAACTACCAAAGATTTCTTTTATGAAAACATGCTACATTGATTTATCTTTTATGAGCATGCATGCATGTGTGTGCTATTCAGAGGTGAATGGGATATCTTTCTTCATATCACACCCCATCTTACTTTCCAAGACACTGTGTCTTACTGAACCTGAATTTTGCCCTTCTGGTTAGAGTGGCTAACCAGCATGCCCCGGGACCCTCATGTCTCTTCCCTCACTACAAATGTTGGGGGATGGGGAGCATTATAAAGGCATGCCTCCATGCCTGGTGGCACCCAAACTTGGGTCCCCATGCTTTTACAGCAGGCAATTTACCCACTCGGCATCTCCCGATCTCCCCAAAAGTCGTATTTTAAAAGATCTATGAAAATGTTACAACATGAACATGTCTTTACTGTTATTTTCCTAATAATAATTTAAATTTATAGATACAACTCATAATCTATTTGGTAACTGCCCAAAGCTAGAGTGAAATGAGCTCACAGACAACATCCTTAAATGTAAGGATGTTGTTTCTTGGTGTTCTTTGCATATTAAAAAGTCACCACTATAAATGTTCAATGTTCTGAACACTTGGTTTTGACTTCCTAAAGATGCTATCATTGTGGCATGGCTATGAGCTAATGCATTTGTGTTGAGGATGTAGGGTTTATATTTTTCACCTCACAGTAAGTTTTGTTGGTGTCTTGTATAGAGGCAGATGATTTTCAGATTAGTTATTGGAAGCCAAAGAATATACTTTAGAAAAATTTGTTTTCTCGCTCATCACAAGAGTCTACCAAAAGCATTCTGACCCTCAGAAAGATATTTATACTTTATTAGTATCTTTTTCCATTCCAACCCTCTATTACCTAAGTGGGTCAAAGATTTGGCACTTAAAATGTTTAGCACTTAAAATTCCAGATAGAACGGTGATAGCATGACTTAAACACAGACATTCTTTTGAACAGAACTGAAAGAAAAGAGGGAACTTCTTAAAGTCTCAGCAACACTTCATAGACATGAAATTGATCCCCAACCCAAACAACTCTACGGTCCATTATCATAGGGTACATTTCAGAGCTATTTAGCTAGAGCATAAAGTTCAGTCATGTGACCAAAATCTCCAAGAGCAAGTAAATGCATCAGGGGTCAAGGGGCACAGGACTGAAAGAAACATCTGGATTTCATCTTTTGAACTTTTAATGGAAAGGCAGATCACTTGGAGCACATCTGGGGGATCTGAGAAGAAGAAAGGGCGGAGTGTTTTATGGGAGATTTGTTCTACTTACCGGCTCTCCCTTGGGTTGGATTCGAATCTCCTTAGATAATGTTATTTACAACATTTGGAATATCATGGGATATCACTTGACATACACTGCTTAATTATCTCTCCACTAAATGATCCTTGCTTTGTTGAGCTCCTTAATTCAAGTTTAGCTTAAATAGGAGGGTCCTAGGGAAGCATCAGGGAACACTGTCAACTGTGAAGCCTGCATTCTCCTGGCGAAGCCGTTATTATCTCCCACCACGGACAGCCATTTTTAAAAACCACCACGTGCAATGACCAAAGAAAAGGCCTGTAACATTCAGTCTAGCTGGCTCGCTGCTTACACCCGCATTATCACCCACACCCACCCCTAGACATCTGTTCATGAAAACATCTTCAAAAGCCTTCAAGAACCCTGACAGCAAGTGGCCTGACTTTCACCACACTGCTCCTGGCTAAAAATGTGTCCTGCGTCCCAATGAAAAATAATCTGGACTTCTTTCCTGCAGTGTTTCGGAGATTTTGCTCCCACCAATGACTAAAATGTCAAGGGAATTCAATTCTTTTTATGTATTGATGTATTCTCTCTCTCTCTCTCTCTCTCTGTGTGTGTGTGTGTGTGTGTGTGTGTGTGTATGTATGTATGTATTTTTGTGGGTGAGGGTGTACTTGTTCATAGTACACATGAGGCCAGAAGACCATGTCAGACATTAGTTCTCAAGCATCTTACACCTTTTGCTTGGCATTATTTTTTAAGTAAGTCGGACTCACAGGCCCACAAACTTCGGGTGTTCACCTTCTCTATCTCGCATCTGGTAGTCACTGGAAGTACAGGCATACATCACCACAACTGACTTTTGACATGGGCACTGGGGATCAGAGTTCAGGGCCTCATGTTTCCAAGTCAAGCACACCATTAAAGACTTCATCCCCTACCTTGACCCCAAATCCCTTAAATTCATTCACTCTAGTTTTCTAGTTCACTTTTTAGTTTTGGAAAGTATTAGATTGGAACTTCCAACTTTAGACATTTTTTTTAAAGCAACTACATTGTGTTTTCCTGGACCCAGCATTAATTTAAACTTTAGAGGGGAAAAAAAAATCTTGTTTAAAATGTACTTTTCAGGTTTTGTTATTGTTCTGGTGAATTGACTCAAAAAATGAATGATGCTTCCCACAAGCCTGACTACCAAGGTTGGATCTCTGAAACCCCCATGAGTGGTACCAGAGCTGTTATGGCAAGAACCTTACCATTTTTTTTTTTTTGGAAGAATGTGAAATACTTTTGAAGTTTGAACTAGAAAAGAGGATAAATGGTGTAAGCAGAGGTTAGTAAGGAATTCTGGTAGGGTCCTATAGCATAGCAGAGCTGAGTATTGCAGATGATGGGAACTCATGAGATCTCATAGGAAAACAAGGATTTTGGCAGCATCTGGGCTAGGGGCTTGTGGCTTGTGGTATTTTGACTAGATAGATATATAGATAGATAGCTTTAGATAAACACACATATATATATGCATAGTCAAAATATTCTCCCTTTGTCCTAAGAACTTGCCTGAGGCTATTATAAAATGATAGACTAATTTCTTTGATAGAAGAAATGTCAAGAAAGCGTGGTATTGAGTCTGTGGCATTACTCTTACTTCTTCTCTTAGGCAGGTCTATAAAGAAAAGGAGCAAATGGACTGGGAGAAATACATGTTTTGAGAAAGAGAATGGACAGTGGAAACCTTAATGTTATAGCTGAGATATGTGCCCAAAGAGAGGCTGTAACTATTAAGGTGATAGACACCATTAAGGAAAGGCCAGCCCTGCACTGGAGCTAAGGGAAGGGTGCCCTCAGGGCAAGATCCCACCTAATTAAGTTTGCAACTTGTAAAATAAAAGGTTTAGAGTTTTCTGCTGCTAGAAAGACAAAAGCATACAAAAGCTACTATAAACGTTCAAGACAGGAATGAGTTCAATTCCAGCTGGGAGCTGAACTAGGCTTGGTCATCTATGGGGCGCTAGCTTTGAAGGCATGGAAGACAGAGTGTGAGAGTTGCGGGAAAGGTAAGGTGTCATGTAGTCTTCTGCTGTTGCAGAGAGCGGCTGAGGCCCACAAAACCAGTTGCAGAGGAATCTTTGCAAGGAGGCTGTGAGGCCACTGTGTGACACTATGAAAGCAAAGCCTCGGCTGCAGTGAAAAATCTAAGATTTTGGAGAGGCCAGAACACTGAAACACCAGCCAGGGAACGATACATATAGAGCAGGGAATCAATCCAAGAGATGTTTTAGACAGCAAAGCTGGAGAGGCAAAGCCATTTGAAGTCTATGAAATTAGGTTGTTTCCAGGTTCTGGCTATGACAAACAATGCTGCTATGAACAGAGTTGAGCACATGTCCTTGTGTATGATTGAGTATCATTGGGGTAAGTACCCAAAAGTGGTATTGCTGGGTCTTGAGGTAGGTTGTCTACTAATTTTCTGAGAAATTGCCATAATAATATTCAAAGCAGCTGTACCAGCTTGCATTCCCACCAGCAATGTGGGAGTGTTCCCTTTACCCCACATCCTCTCCACCATAAGTTCTCATCAGTGTTTTTGATCCTGGCCATTCTTACAGGTCTAAGACTCTCAGAATTGTTTTGATTTGCATTTCTCTGATGGCTAAAGATGTTGAACATCTCCTTAAATGCCTTTCAGCCATTTTAGATTCCTCTTTTGAGAGTTCTCTGTTTAGGTCTGTATCCCTTTTTAAAATTGGATTATTTGTTCTTTTGATGACCAATTTCTTGAGCTCTTTGTATATTTTGGAGATCAGCCTTCTGTCCAATGTGGGGTTGGTTAAGACCCTTTCCCATTCTGTAGGCTGACATTTTGTCTTGTAAAACAACCTAAATGCCCCTCACCTGAAGAATGGATAAGGAAAACGTGGTACATTTACACAATGGAGTACTACACAGCAGAGAAAAATAATATCATCTTGAAATTTGGAAGTAAATGAATGAATCTAGAAAATATCATATTGAGTGAGGTAACTCAGACCCAGAAAGACAATTATCATATGTACTCACTCATAAGTGGCTTTTAGAAATAAAGCAAAGAAAAATCAGGCTACAATTTATAATCCCAGAGAACCTAGACAACAATGAGGACCCTAGGAGAGACCTACATGAATCTAATTTACATGGGAAGTAGAAAAAGACAAGATCTCCTAAGTAAACTGGCAGCATGGGGACCATAGGAGAGGGTTAGAAGGGGCTACCTTGACCCTCCTCGGGTAGGAGGGCATAGGGGTGGGGTCTCCAAAGATGGAGGCTAGAGACAGGGATTTACAAAGACTATGGGACTTTTATAGTTAGAATAAATGTGCTTTGCATCATGATATGCCCATAAACCTCTGGGAGCCAGGGAATGAAATGTGTTGGTTTAAATGAGAAAAGTCTTTCATGGGCTGAGGTATTTGAACACTGATCCAGAGTTGGTGACACTGTTTGAGAATGCTATAGAGAGATGTTGAAGGAAGGACATCACTGAGGGTGGGCTTGGAGAATTCATGTCCTCACCCCACTTCCCTTTTGCTCTCTGAGCTTTCTGTATGAGATTGAAGATGTGGTCTCTCTGGTTCCTGATCCAGGCACCTGCTGCCATGTCTCCCCCACATGATGGACTCTTCCTATAGAACTGTAAGCAAAATTAACTCCCTTCCATAAGCTGCCTTGGTCATGGTGTTTTCTCAGCAACTGAAATGCTACTAAGGAACTCTAGTGAAACAAAAATAATCACTGCGAAGAAAACTAACAAAGAGAAATATATGATCTCAGATGCTCTCATGTTTACATAAACTCCAAGATAAAAGGAAATAAAAACCTTAAAGTTAAAAACGGAATAACAAAATAATCCCCAAAATTGTAAAATCAGTATAATGTAAGTATAAATATTTGTGAGTTGGGAAAACAACATTTTAAAAGTAAACCAAAGTCTGAAACTATTTTAAAAAATCCAAAAATACCCCAAACAAAAATGCCCACTACCCAAAACATTAATATTATTCAGAGAAAACAAGTTTTCAATTAAATGAATAATTCCAGATGAAAATAGAAGGATACTATTATAGTTCCATATTGAAAAACTAGAACAATCTAGTATATATATCAATTGGAAATTTGCTAAATTGGAGGTGTCCATCCACATGAATAGCACAGCCACTAAGAATGATAACAGCATTGGACATTTGCAGATATTGGAGGAGGTTCATGATGTGTAGTTTAATTCATGGTGAACTTAAGTGGAAGTGGGGGAGTGTTAATCTTGCTAGCATGTCCCGTGACATTACTTGCATTGGGGAATGCTGTCATGCCCACTTGGCTGTCAACCCACAGCTGCATGCCCACTTGGCCCTCTGTGTGCATTAGCCCAATGTCATGCTGCCAGTAGGAACTGAGAGTGGTTCTAACCTAAATTTGCCCTGCTATAACCACCATGGAAAATGAAATCCTCCTGAGCTCTGGAACTGCTTTCTGCTGAGGTTCCCCAGAGATTCCAGCCCGACTCCTCCCCCAGGACAGTGAATCTCTCATCCACCTCCCCAACAATAAATCTACACTTCTGCTTTCTTCATGGTATAAATGTGAAAAACATACAAAATATTCTACTTCCTAAGGAAGGCAAATCCAGTGCAAACCCAGGTTTAACTCTAAGAAAAGAAGAATGCAACTCGAAAACAAAGAATGACAGCAACTGGGGAGAAACAGAATACAAAAATCCCAGTAGAAGAGATTTAGTGGGTGGGGGGCAAAAGTTAAATTTTTCTTTTTTCCCAAAGATATTATTATTATTACATTCTGAGCAGTTTTCCTCCCCTTCTCTTCCTAGTACCTCCCCCACCTCCACTCCTTCCCCACCTCCACTCCTTCCCCACCTCCACTCCTTCCCCACCTCCACTCCTCCCCTACTTCTACTCCTCCCCCACCTCAACTCCTCCCCCACCTCCACTCCTCCCCCACTTCTACTCCTCCCCCACCTCAACTCCTCCCCCACCTCCACTCCTTCCCCACCTCCACTCCTCCCCCACCTCCACTCCTTCCCCACCTCCACTCCTTCCCCACCTCCACTCCTCCCCCACTTCTACTCCTCCCCCACCTCAACTCCTCTCCCACCTCCACTCCTTCCCCCACCTCCACTCCTCCCCCACCTCCACTCCTTCCCCACCTCCACTCCTCCCCCACCTCCACTCCTTCCCCACCTCCACTCCTTCCCCACCTCCACTCCTCCCCCACTTCTACTCCTCCCCCACCTCAACTCCTCTCCCACCTCCACTCCTTCCCCCACCTCCACTCCTCCCCCCCCACCTTCACTCTTCCCCCACCTCCACTCTTCCCCCACCTCAACTCCTCCCCCACCTCCACTCCTCCCCCACCTCCACTCTTCCCCCAACCTCCACTCCTTCCCCACCTCCACTCCTCCCCCCCACCTTCACTCTTCCCCCACCTCCACTCTTCCCCCACCTCAACTCCTCCCCCACCTCAACTCCTCCCCCACCTCCACTCCTCCCCCACCTCCACTCTTCCCCCCAACCTCCACTCCTCCCCCCACCTTCACTCTTCCCCCACCTCCACTCCTCCCCCCACCTCCACTCTTCCCCCCAACCTCCACTCCTCCCCCCCACCTTCACTCTTCCCCCACCTCCACTCTTCCCCCACCTCAACTCCTCCCCCACCTCCACTCCTCCCCAACCTCCACTCCTCCCCCCACCTCCACTCTTCCCCCCAACCTCCACTCCTCCCCCCACCTCCACTCTTCCCCCACCTCTACTCTTCCTTTTCTTCCATTCAGAAAAAGGCAGACCTTCTATGGTTATAAACCAAGCATAGCCTATCAAATTGCAGTATGGCTAGGCACCTTCCCTCCTATTAAGACTGAAAGAGGATCCCGAAAGCTGGCAAAATAGTCAGAGACAGCCCCTGTTCCTACTGTTAAAAATGCTACAAGAAGACCAAGCTATAAAATTGTAACTTACAGGCAAAGGGCTTGGGTCAGCTCCACGAAGGCTCCTGGTTGTTGGTTCAGTCTCAGAGCTCCTATGAGCCCAGGTTAGTTGATTCTATGGGTTTTCCCTTTGGCTCGTACAATCCTTCCTCCCTCTCTTCTGTAGGATTCTGTGAGATAAACTCATTTATGAGTGAGGACATATTATATTTGTCTTTCTGAGTCTGGGTTACCTCACTCAATGTTTTTTTTTTTCCCTAGATCCATCCATTTACCTGAAAATGCCCAGATGTCATTACTGTGTAGTGCTCCATTGTGTAAATATACCACATTTTCTTTTCCATTCTTTGGTTGAGGGGCATCTAGGTTGTTTCCTGGTTCTGGCCATTACAAATAATGCTGCTATGAATGTAGTTGAACAAATGTCCTTGTGATATGATTGAGCATCTTTGGGGTATACACCCAACAGCAGTATTGCTGGAGAATTCACTATTTTAAAAAGCACCATAGCAAAACCTACCCTGAGAGTTTGTAGGCGCCTTAGTGACTAGGAATGTTTAGTTAAACAAAATAAAAAGAGGATATCCCAAGAACTTGGTTGCTGTATTCTAATATTTTAAGTAGTGACATGCAGAGGGAATCCAAAATTATAAATTGTCAGACGGATGGGATAAGATCAACTGACAGACATTATAGAGTAAGATTCCAGATTTCTTAAAAAAAGAAATTCCATGTACACTTCGTAGAATCTAAACATAGAATTTCCATGAAAGCTGGTCTTGACAAAAATGCGTGTCTGAAGGGTGGGCAAGGTGGATCAGCTGATGAATGTGCTTGTCAGGAAGCCTGACAACCTGAACTTGATCCTCATTATCAGAACAAACACAGCAGTAGCAGAGAACCAACACCTGTAAGCTATTCTCTGACCTCCACATGCAAGCTATGGCACCCATCACCAACACCTGTGCATGTATACGCGCACACACACACATACACACACACACACACACACACACACACACACACCAAATAAAGAAATAAATGTAAAAATACCACCCAAAAATATTCCTTGAAAGGAGATGAAAACGAAAAGAATTAGGTGAAATTCTGTACTGAAGAACTTAGCAGACAACCATTGTCCATCATCATTCCTTCACAAACCATTGGTGGAGAACTGAGATGAATGCTGTTCTGAGAGTGGGGATGGCACTGAGCTGAACAGAGAATTCTCAACAGAAGAAGTTCAAATGGCCAAAAGACACTTAAGGTCATGTTCAACCTCCTTAGTGATCAGGGAAATGCAAATCAAGACAACTTTAAGATACCATCTTACACCTGTCAGAATGGCTAAAATAAAAATCACCAATGATAGCCTTTGCTGGAGAGGTTGTGGAGAAAGAGGTACACTCATCCATTGCTAGTGGGAATGCAAACTTGTGCAACCACTCTGGAAAGCAGTGTGGCGGTTTCTCAGGAAATTCGGGATCCACCTACCCCTGGACCCAGCAATACCACTCTTGGGAATATACCCAAAAGATGCCCTATCATACAACAAAAGTATATGCTCAACTATGTTCATAGCAGCATTGTCTGCAATAGCCAGAACCTGGAAACAACCTAGATACCCTTCAATGGAAGAATGGATGAAGAAAGTATGGAATATATACATATTAGAGTACTACTCAGCAGTAAAAAACAATGACTTCTTGAATTTTGCATGCAAATGGACGGAAATAGAAAACACTATCCTGAGTGAGGTAAGCCAGACCCAAAAAGAGGAACATGGGATGTACTCACTCATAATGGGTTTCTAGCCATAAATAAAGGACATTGAGCCTATAATTCGTGATCCTAGAGAAATTAAATAAGAAAGTGAACCCAAAGAAAAACATATAGGCATCCTCCTGAATATTAACCTTCATCAGGCGATGAAAGGAGACAGAGGCAGAGACCCACACTGGAGCACCGGAGAGAAATCTCAAGGTCCAAATCAGGAGGAGAAGAAGAGAGAGCTTGAGCAAGGAACTCAGGACCGTGAGGGGTGCATGCACACACTGAGACAATGGGGATGTTCTATCGGGAACTTACCAAGGACAGCTGGCCTGGGTCTGATAAAGCATGGGATAAAACCGGACTCGCTGAACATAGCGGACAATGAGGACTACTGAGAACTCAAGAACAATGGCAATGGGTTTTTGATCCTACTGCACGTACTGGCTTTGTGAGAGCCTAGGCAGTTTGGATGCTCACCTTACTAGACCTGGATGGAGGTGGGTGATCCTTGGACTTCCCACAGGGCAGGGAACCCTGATTGCTCTTAGGGCTGACGAGGGAGAGGGACTTGATTGGGGGAGGGGGAGGGAAATGGGAGGCGGTGGCAGGGAGGAGGCAGAAATCTTTAATAAATAAATAAATAAAATAATAATAATAATAATAATAATAATAATAAAGAGAGTGGGGATGGCCCCATCTCAGGACCCTGAGAGTAGGGGGGGCCATCTCAGGACCCTCACATAGCCAGGTGTGGGTGGCTGATCTCAATGTGTCATATTGAGGTATACAATTCTAAGAGAAAATAATCAACTTTATTTTGTAATTTAATTGTATTTTAAGAATTACTTATTAAAAAAGACAAATTTACATTTCAAGGAGATGGATGTGTTTATTTATTTACATAAAGGTTTTAAATCTTGACTGGATATTTGATATAATAGGACCTAGGGTATTTTCAGCATTTTTCAGAGTTGATATTTTGATTTTATCATGGCTATTGTTAAGAATTCTTTTTTGCTTAAATACAATGCTGAATTATGCTTATGCTATCTCAGAACTCATTGACAATCCCATACTAATAACTAGACAAAATTCAAAAGTCCATAAATGATAGTTTGTTATCATCATTCTTTCAGTACATACACATCAGTATATGTTTGGATTGTGTTGTGTTAGACTACGCTATTTCTCAAAATACTAACTGAATTGCTAATGACAAGTTTCATTAAAAATTAAATACTTCAATTGGACTAAAACTTAAACCACAATTATGGCCAAGAGCTCTGTCCAGGCCCTTGAATTGGTGCCAAAGTGCCAGGCAGGACCAGCTCACAAGGCAGTGCACATGTCTATAAATATAGAATTTACGAATAACACAAGCCACACCTTCACTTGAAATGTGAAAGGCTCCATCTGCAAGGGCCACATGTTCGCTCTATTAGAGTGAAAGGGGTTCAGAGAATACTCTGCATTGATCATAGATCATAGTTATCCAGTGCTTGGCCCACAGAAAGTTCTGGCACTAATAATTACTGTACTGCATGTTTCAAAAATACCTTTTAGAATTTATAACAAAATTCAATTATAAAGTGACTCTTTACAAAGATCACAGTTCATGGGGGGCTTGTAGCTGATATATATATGCAAGCAAGTACTACTTGTATTCATTTATGTTTGCTCTTTTAAATGCCTCCATTCTTGATAATAAACTTCAGAATCAGCCATGATAAACGGAGGCTGCACATAATAACAACAAAGGGAGAGAAAGCAAAGATGGAAGATGTCAAATCAGATGCAGAGTTGCAGCAACACGACTCTAAATGTTCCATAAATGTGTTGAGCTCGTGTTTATTTTTACATTCTTTGCCAGTAAACAGCAACTGCAACATCTCATTCCTGATGGCAGCTTCAGGCGAAGAGGAGGCGTGAAATGAGAAAGGCGCACAATAAACAAACCAGCAACAAGCCTCCCACGCAAGGCAGACACCAACTTCCGCTTCAGTTCTCAGCTATAGTAATCTCGAAGGCTGCAGCACGCTCCCAGTAAATAGGAATGGTGTCTCAGTAGTATCAAACTTGAGTTGGAATCATTGTTTTTCTCCACATAATTAAGAAGATACTGTTTTATTTCCAAATGTTAAAAAGTGTCCCTTTGCTTTGTATTCACTAGACAGGGCTCCATGATGAAAAAAAAAAAAATATTCGTTTCCACCATATTGGTTGCTTTTCAATTGTTGACTTTGTTTCATGATAGGGAATGTTTTATCACCACTGAGAAAGTAAAATCAAAGTGTTTGTAATAAGAATATAGATACATCTTATCTAATTCCAGCCACCAGATATCCTTTACCATTCTTCATTCCAGACTATTCCCTTACCATCAAGGCAGGCATTGTGGTGGCTATTCTTGGTTGTTAACTTGCGTATAACTGGAATGAACTGCAATCCAGAAACAGAAGATACACCAGTGAGAGATTTTCTGTATGGTATGAAGTGGGCGCCTTCTATTCTAGTCTGGACATTTAAGGTAGGAAGATACAAACCTTTGATCCAGACCTGAAGGCTAGAAGACACAAGCCTTTAATTGGGATCCTGAGATGGAAAGACGTATCTATAATGTGGGTCATACCTTATATCGTAAGGATATAGAAGGACATTAGAAGGAAGCTTTTGCATTTTGCCTGTTTGCCCTGACATCTCTAGCAAATCCATTCCTTCACTGGCATTGGAGACTACATCTTCAGGATTCTGGTATATACAGAAGACCAGCTGAGGTAGCCAACCTTGTGGGACTAATCAAGTACTAGATTATTGGACTTTCCATTCATAGCTAGCCATTGTTGGATTAGCTGAACTGCAGCCTAAAAATAAATCCCATATGAGAGAGAGATTTATTCCATAAGTTCTATAACTTAGAGAATGCTGATAATACAGACATCCATAATTCAATACCTTGTTTTAACATCATAAAAGCATGTCAAACTCAAAACATAAAGATAACCTATGATCCATATTTGCTCTCAAAAGCTTCCAGAGACTGGATGTGGAGGCATTCACCTGTAATCCCAACATTTAGGAGATGAGAGCAGGGGGACTGTCTTCAAGACCATCCTGGGATCCACTGTAAGTCCCAGGCCAGTCTTTACTATATAGAGAGACCCCGACTCAACAAATAGACAGACACACTCCAGGAGAGTGATGGAGCTAGCAGGTTTTTTACTGCTAGGGAAGTAGGAGTGTCCACAGCCCAACCACTGTTTCCTGCATCTCATCAGTCACGTTTCTCTTTTGTGTCTATCACTTCTCTGCTTTACTGAAGTATTCCACAAACTGTAGTCAGTGCCTCATACCCGGTCATAGTGTTCTCCAGAATGACCAAGAAATCGTATTTTCAAAATGGGATGTTCTTGGTTGTCACTTAACAACATCTGGAATTAGTTAAAAACTAAAAGTAAAAGGGTACATCTTTGAAGGATGTTTTTTCTTAATTTGAAGTGGGAAGATGCACTTTAATCCAGATCTTTGAGGTGGGAAGACACACCTCTTAAGCTTCTTCAGGAAGACAAGTGGCCAGGCCCCACTCTCAAGGACCTCCAACTGCCAGGCTGGAGGGACTCAGCTCGCCAAATCCAGACAGCCAAGCTCTACTCCACAGAGTAAAAATCTCAAGCTCAGGATTTAAAAAGGCACTGATCCCCACCTTGGAAATCTCCACCTGGAAAACTCTGCCACCCTCTACTCCAAGAAATTCTATGTCTTCTGTTCAACTCTCTTGATGTTCCTCACTCAAACAGAGGCAGCCACCCTCCTGGGTTTTTCCCTCTCACTAGATCTCTTGTGTGATGCTTGTTGCTTGGTGTAATTTTGTAGTATTCCTTGACTCCCACCTGCCCTGATACATTTCCCTTCAGAGCTGTAACACTTGTACTGGGGAAACCTTCCCTCCCCAACCCTCCAACCTATCCCAGCAGAAACTAACACCTCCGCCGAGAAAGCCTTTCCCCTCAGAGTTATAGCACAAGACCTTTAACCCAGATATTTTGAGGTGAGACAACACATCTTCTGTTGGAAGGCTATAGATTAACCTTCCTAATGCTATGACCTTTTAATATAGTTTTTCAGATTGAGGTCACTCCCAGCAATGATAATTTTTTGCTACTTCATAAATGTGATTTTGCTACTGTTGGAAATTGTAATGTAAATATTTAATATGCAGGATATCTAATATTCAACCCCTGTGAAAGGATCCTTCAACCTCCATAGGGGTCATGGCTCAGAGATTGAAAACCACTGCTATAGATTAAGAACATGGAAGAGGGAAACTCTGTTCATTGGCTGCTTGTTCTTACCTCATTAGTAAGTCCTGGCATTAGAGCCTAATTTAGGATTCCAACATATACTATAGACCAGCTGAGACATATAGACCTGTGGACTATACAGCTACTGAATTCTTGAAACTTCCAGTCAAAGGCAGTCATTGATGGATTAGCTGGACCACAGCCTGTAATTCATTCTAATAAATACCACGTGTATAAGTATATGTATGTGTATATGTATGTATATATGGAGAGAGAGATTCTTTCTATAAGTCCTTTTACTCTAAAGAATACGGACTACTATAGGAATCATGCTATTTCTCCATGTAACCATTTTGATGTCTGTATTTTGCTTTTATGCGTAAATAGATCCAGATATCCAAAATGACAACAGAGCTTCAACATGGCCTCAGTCTGAGTGTTCTCCCCACTTCATTAGTTGACATGTACTGTCATGCTCATCTGCTTCTGTACACACCAATTCCTTATTCTGGAAAGCCACTGGGATTAAAAATGTGTATCACCACTGCTTGGTTTATAAGGCTCACTGGTGAGGCTGTTTTACTCTTTGATCTTTAGGCAAGCTTTATTTATTAAAATACAAATGAAATATCACTACAGTGGACAGAAAGCAAAAAGAGAATAGACTGAAGTCCCGCCATCCCTTTGAAGGGCATACTCACAATAACCTAACTTTATCTGCCCAGTCTACCTTCCAGTGGTTTCATAGGCTCGAACCAAGCACATTTAAGATAGATCCACATGTAACAGTCACATTCAAGTGACACAATCTCAAGTAAAGACATCAAAGTTCTTAGATAACAGTTCACACCTAAGATTCTCATCTACTGAAACGTAATTCCACCAAGCAGAGATGGCCAGAGTAACTTATGTGGAAGACGCCCTGGCTGTCAGCAGGACGTTGGGCTCTTGGACTCTAATCGCTTACTGTTTTCTGGCTGTGGGTTCAGGATGCTGGAGTTTTCAAACTGAAAACTGACTCAAATGTTTTAAAAGAATTTCCAACCCAAAGGAAACATCTTTGGAAAGTTTGAGGTCTGATTCTTACACATGCCGTTCAGACACCTTCTAGAATATACATTGTTCACATTCCTGGCAATTCTTCCTTGTAATTAGCAGAGAGAGTACTAGTGCAGTGAGCCTAGGCTGGGTTTAGGATCAAGTGAGTGAATGTACAAAAGTACCTGGAGAGGTTTATGATATCTCACTAAACAAAACTCATGACAATGCCTTGCATGAGTTGACACTCTCATCCATACACTAGAGTCACCCAAACAAGGCCAGCCTTTACTTTGAAGTATGAGTTTTGTATTAAAATTGTGTTTACAAACAAGATTACAATGCTTGAGAAAAAAATTCTCTTCAATAATTTATAACAGTTTTCTAATATTGCTTCTATGGCATCAAGTTATCTATGAATGTTTCTCAAGCAGAAGAAAGCTTTTATTATTTTTCAATTAATTACCATGAATTCTGAATAGTTTTATTGTATTTCCCACATAAATATTGTAACTGTAATTCTTGCTTGATAACTGTTTTAATATATGTAATTTTACTATGTTAAAGTTAAAACCTTCCGTTTTGTTTAAACAGAAAAAGGGGAAATGGTGTAGGAGGTCCTTCTGACTATATGTTGCTTTCATTGGTTCAATAAAGAAACTGCCTTGGCCTTTTGATAGGGCAGACTTAGATAGGTGGAGAAGACAGAACAGAATTCTGGGAAGAAGAGCAGAGTCAGGCAGACACCATCTATCTCTGGCCATAGACAGATGTAGGTTCGAATCTTTCCCGGTAAGCTACGACCTCATGGTGCTACACAGATTATTAGAAATGGGTTAGATAAAGATGTGAGAGTTAGCCAATAAGAGGCTAGAAATAATGGTCAAGGCAGTAATTTAATTAATACAAATTTCTGTGTGGTTATTTCAGGTATAAACTAGCCGGGTGGCAGGGATGCAGCCCACTCCTCCTTACTACACTGGTACCCAAAAAGCTATTGGCAGAATAAATTCCCACAACAGCAAGTCACTCTTCTTTACCTTGAGTTCAACTGGGCGGTTCCACCAGGTACTACAGGCCTTGCCATCTTATCGCTTTTTCCCTCACATCTGCACCTTGTATGCATCCAGAGCAGAAGGGACCACGACCTGGTAATTGTGCCAGCACCACCACCATAGCAACTAATGCCGTGTCCTGTGTCTTAGCCACAGAAGTGACTATTAGACACAGCTATCCAAGCTGTTAGTAACTACAACAGTCACACCTGGTAGATCTAATAATTCTCAACTACAAATGAAGAGATTGGGAATTGATTGCTGCTGATATCTTGTCTGGAGTCACTGTCTAACACACAGGAGATGCAGGACTCTGACCTGGCAACCCTGAAGCAAACCCTCACGAGTGAGCATGGATGAGTCCCCCAGAAAGGCAGTGTTCTAGAGTGGTAAGGTAGGTACTTCAAGTGGCAGTTATTTAGGAGAAGGGGACACCATTTGTTTGTCTTTTCTCTAAAGTCATTATGCAGACAATATTTGAAAAGCTGCCCTGTCTGGGGAGGAGGTTTTTGTGCCAATTATTTATTTAACTAATGTCACTTCTCAAGTACTACTTTTTCTGATCATAATTTGCTTTGCATAGAAACCTGGAGTGATGGAAACTCCTAGCAATCCATGAGGGTGACCCTAGCTAAGATTCCTAGTAACTGGGAATATGGTGCCTGAACAGGCCATTTCCTGTAACCAGGCAAGCCTTTTGGAGGAGGGATTTGGACACCAACTCAGCCACAAAACCTTCAACCTACAATTTGTCCTGCTTACAAGATGTGCTGGAGTAAAGATGGCACAGAAATTGTGGAGTTGTTGGAGTGAGTGGAGACCCATACCCTGAGAGGGAACTCAACGTTCGCCTTTCTGAGGGCCAGGACCAAGAGGTGGTATGCTCCAGAGGCCTAGGATAGGACCAAATATGACTGGGAAAAAAAGTCAACGAAATGATTCCTAGTGGTTTTCTGCTATACTAATAGATTGGTGCCTAGCCCAACTGTCATCAGAGAGATTTTTACCCAGTAACTAATGGAAACAAGTACAGAGACCCACAGTCAAACATTGGGTGGAGCTCGGAGAATACTGCTGCAGAGGGGGGAAAAGGATTATAGAAGCCAGTGGGGTCATGGACATCACAAGAAAACCCACAGAATCAGCTAACCTGGGCTCACAGGGGCTCACAGAACTGGACCAAAAACGAGGGAGCCTGCCCGTAAGTTCTTCTTGTTCCACTCCTAAAAGTGAAAGTAGCTACTGTTTCTGACTCTGTTGCCTGCTTTGGAGACCTGTTCCTTCTACCATATTGCCTCACCCAGCCTCAAAAGAAGAGGAGGTACCTAGTCTCACTGCAACTTGATATAACTTAGCTGGCTGATATCCATGGAGGAGTAGATGGGGGGATGTGAGGTTGGGGAAAGAACTGGGAGGAGAGGAGGGAGCAGAAACTTTGATTGGGATGTAAAAACTAAATAAGTAAGTAAATAAATAATATACCAACAACAAAAGAAATACTAATAAAACATGTTTTCCAATTTTTTATTACTTTATATAGTCCTATGTTATTTGTAAAGAATATTAAAATAATAAAGAAACTGTTTAAAGCAGAATATACTTTTCATCTCTGAGATGACAGCCCCTGGTAAGTCAACCACTCTCAAGTAGAAGACCACGCATCCAAGGACATTTATCCAGCACAAATTGATGTGCATGGGTATTGGGGGAAAGGGCACAGAGGAGGGTGGGGAGGGAAGGGAAGGGAATAGTCAAAGAGTGTGCAGGGGAGGCTGGATATAATCAAAATGTGTTGTACGAAATTCCCAAAGAACTAATGAGATATATTTAAAGTTTGCCTTTTAGTAGATTACCCTTTCACACGCTGAACCTTTCATCTCCAATAACAAAGGAAGAAAAGGGGAGCTCTTCAAGGCTGAGTAACAAGTGTAAATAAAATCTGAGCAACTCTTTGAGTATAGGGCTATCAATAGATGTGACCTCTATTTTAGTAGCTGCCCCGATGCTGTCAGACGTACTTAGATCAATAAATTTGTCAGTGAAATAGATGCCGTGGAAGTTTATAATGGTATTTTCATAGAGGCACACATCCCAGAAGACAAAAGTCCTCCTTCCAGAGAAACCTGTTTCCTCCCCCAAGACCCCCGCAGCAACCCTTAAAGCCAGCTGGCTGCATCTGTTTTTCTTAACTTTGGCTCCCTGTCTTTTTACAGAGCACAGTCAAATCAGTTTTTACCTTTTTCCTTCAGTTGTCATCTTCCAGCTGGAAAACAACAAATTTGATCATTCGTACATAAACAGCGTCTGCTGCTGATCCTTCAAGCTGGCGAGCTAGTTTCATGCCTTGCATCCAAACATCAGGGGATGTCTTTATCTGTGTCTCTTTCCCTTTGTATTAGCAATAAGTGGGTCATTATGGCCAAATAATGAGAGAATGCAGTTGTCTGGCCTAATACGTCTTGTCACTTCAATGCCAAACTCATCTCACATGTGATCCATTACGTGGCAGGGCATTTTCCTCTTGGTCATGTAGCGTATTTAACTTCATCTAAATGAAGCTCACTCTAGGGCCACCAACTTCATTGCTGGCATCATCAATTCACTGTTATCAGCTCTTATGGTACACAGGGTATTTTATTCAAATGGTTTTATAGAACATCTTCAGGGGCTCATCTGTGAGAGGCTATAAGTATATTTTATTACACAAAACAGCCAGATTTGGGTACCAGGTCAGATCTCACCACTGAGCAGCTAAGATTCCTGAAGCACAGAATTTCCCTTTACAGTATCATAATCTTGGCCTTGTTCACATTTACCTCCCCCCATTATTTTTCTTGTCCCAGACACACACACAACACACACACACACACACACACACACACACAGAGTGAGTGACTGTGGCCAGTTAGCACATTCATCCTGAAAGATAAAGAAGGAACTACTAGCATCTCTTCAATGAGTTGGGACTATCTCCTTGAAAGATTGGGGCTAGCATCTATCACTAACTGTCCTGAGGACTGAGGACAGAGAACAGGAAGTTTTCCAGGAATAGGAATAGGAAGTAAAGGAATAGGAAGAACCTAAAGTAACTTGGATAACAAAGAATGACAGAGAAATACAGACAAATCCAGATAGGAATACTGGAGTCAAAATAGGAAGCAAGAACTCAATAATCTGCCAGGCTGGATCCACACAGGCATACAGGTGAGGTGGCAGAAGGGTTGGAAAGTGGGGGACCGCCAGTATAAAGACTTGATAGCATGCAAAAACACGTTCTATGATTCACGTCATGAAGTATGTTCTGAGGCCAAAAGAAACTATCACATCCATTTTCTGCTACTGTGCTAAACTGACTCAAATGTCATAAAATCAAGTAGGTATGTTTGTACATTAAAAGCAACCAAATAACTCCTCTAACAATTGTAGTTAATGTAATTGCTGTATTAACCATGTGGCTATTCGTGACTTTGTGCACAAGAGTGTTTGGCCCTGTTTGTGCACAGACTCTTTCTAGCCGTTTGTGCTGGTCCTATGGAAAATGGGCACAACATAAAGATTTCCACCCCAACCTTTCTTAAGTGTGCAGTTGAACAGCAGTACATTTGCGGTGTCACACAGCCGTCACCAGTGTATCTTTCCAGATTTTTTTTAACTGTCTCAACAGAAATGCTGTGGTCATTATGCATCGCATTCCTCCCATACTCCACTTACCTTTCTACTTCCTGATTACTAACCCAACTTCTTTTTAAAAGTGGCCCTGGAATTTAGAAGGGTCAAGCTGTAGCTAACCTGAAAGCCTCCTTCCAGAGCCTAAATTCTAAAACACCAGAAAATATTGTGCTAAGGGAGGAAAGCAATCACAGCCCCTTTCAGCTGTGATGTTTATGAACACAACCCTGACCAGCAGGACAAAATATCCCTAAAGGTACAACAGTGGCACTCAGATCTTGGCAGTAGCCAACAGCTGTCTAGTTGTCCCTAACAGCCACTCAATGGGAGTAAAATCATGCATAGTACTGGAAATGTGGTCAACATCCTGGATTTAGTGAGATCATGAATCTTAGAAAAGAGCCTACTTTCGCCACTGTACCAGACTAGCATCGTTCCTGACTACATTCCAAAGTCTTGCCTGATACCCGCAGATAAGTGTAGCTCTGATTCTTCTTCAAAGAAGTTTCTCTTTACATAAAAAGAGACTACCACAAACAGCCAACTAGACACAATACAGAAGTCAACAGATCATGGAAAGTCTAGCCCCAGTGGAAAAGTTGTCAACAAAACTTTTGCACATAAGGCTCAGAGAACATGGCAGGAGAAGGGGCAGTAAGATTGTAGAAGCCAGGGGACCTAGAAGACTGTGGTAAGACTGTGTCTCCTAGAATTAGCTGCCTAAACATGACTTGAACAGTGGCAACATCAACAGACATGCTAACGTGGAAAGGGGAAAGTCTAATGGAATCCCACCCTAGAGAAAGAACTAGAGGAAATCCTAAAATTCGCATTATTGACCCCCACTTTTAATGCATACATAGTGCCCCTTCTTTCAGTCACTATGCAGGATAAACTACCTGTCTACTATGATCCTCACTATGTAGAGATTAAAAAATAATACCTCAGAAATTTGTCCCAACCCTCTTGAATGAGTGCCACACCCCTAACTAACACTGTCAGGGAAATAGCTTTTTGAAAATAATTACTCTTTTTCAATATTATCCCTTTTCTTTTTTCATTTTTTTTTCTGTTTTCAATGCATCCCAACCATAGTTTCCCCTCCTTCCACTGCTCCTATTTCCTTCCTCACATCTCCTCTTTCCCTAAGATCCACTTCTCTCTCTCCCTTCAGAAAAGAGCAGACCTTTGAGGGGTAGCCACTGAACATGGTATAACCAGTTAAAACAAGACTAGGTAGGCACAAAGCCTCACATCAAGGTAGGGAGAGGCAACCCAGTAGGAGGAGGAAAAGAGCCCCAAGAACAGATGAAAGAGTCAGAGACAGCCCACTTCCACTGCAAAGTCCACAAAAACACCAAGCTAACGACCACAGCATGCATGCAGAGAACCTAGTGCAGACCCATAAAGGCTCCTTAATTGCCATCTCAGTCTCTGTGAGCCGCTATGAGTCCTGCTTAAGTGTGACCAGTGTACTTCTGACGACCTTGACCCATCTGGCTCCTATAATTCTTCCTCCTCCTCTTCCACAGGATTCCCTGAGCTCCAAGGGGAGAGACCAAAAGGATGACTCCAATTTGGGCCCTCTGTCCACCTAATGTTTGGCTGTGTATCTCTATATCTTCTCCCATCAACTGCCTGTGGAAACTTCTCTGATGACAATTGGGCTAGACACAGATCTATGAGTAAATAAGATTATTAGAAATTAGATTATTGATTTTTTTTCTATGATAGATCTCTGGGATATTCAGTCTCTAGTTCCCAGCCATCCAGGAAGTATTGGACATGGGCTCCCTCCTAGGACATAGGTCTCAAATTAAACCAGTTATTTGTTGGCCACTCACACAAGTTCTGAGACACCAGTGCTTCAGCACATTTTTCAGGCAGGATAGATTGTATGTCAAAGGTTTTATGATTGGGTTGGTGTACCAGTCCAACCACTGGAACCCCTGCCTTGTTACAGAATATGACTGCTTCAGGCTCCAAATCATCTGTTACTAGAGGAACTCAATAGAATCACCTTTGTAGAATCCTGAGTTTCTACTGCACTAGGTTTCCACATCATCCCTCACCAAAACCCTCCAATTCCAATCATCTCTCCTCATACTTTCTCCCTCCACTTCTTCCTGCACCCATTCCCACCTGCCCCAGTTCACTCCCAAAATTCATTTACTTATCTTTTTTTTTTTTGGTTTTTCAAGACAGGGTTTCTCTGTGGTTTTGGAGCCTGTCCTGGAACTAGCTCTTGTAGACCAGGCTGGTCTCGAACTCACAGAGATCCACCTGCCTCTGCCTCCCGAGTGCTGGGATTAAAGGCGTGTGCCACCACCGCCCAGCTATTTACTTATCTTAGAGAGATCCATGCATCCAAATTAGAGCCTGCCTTGTTACTTAACCTTTCTGGATATGTGGATTGTAGTATGAATATCATTTACTTAACAGCTAATACCTCCTTAAGACTTCATATCATGTTTTTCCTTCAGGGTCTGGGTTACCTCACTGAGGATAATTATTTTTCTAGTTCCATCCATTTGCCTACAAAATTCATGATGCCATTGCTTTTTTTTTCTGTTTTTGTGAGACAGGGCTCTGTGGCTTTGGAGCCTGTCCTGGAACTAGCTCTTGTAGACCAGGATGGTCTCAAACCCACAGAGATCTGCCTGCCTCTGCCTCCCGAGTGCTGAAATTAAAGGCATGTGTCACTACTGCCCAGTGCCATTGCTTTTTAACAGCTGAGTTATAACCTCTAGTGTAAATATACTACATTTTATTTAACCATTCTTCTGTTTAGGAACATCTAGGTGGTTCCCAGTTTCTGGATATTATGAATAAAGCTACTATGAACATAACTGAGAACGTGTCTTTGTGGTAGTGGAGACATTCTTTGGGTTATGTCCAACAGTGATATAGTTGGGTCTTGTGGGTAGAGATGGATTTCCAGTTTTCTGAAGAACTGCCATATTGATCTCCATAATGGTTATGTAAGTTTGCACTCCCAACAGCCATGGAGAGTGATCCATTTGTTCCACATCCTCTCCAGCATAGACTGTCACTTGTTTTATTGATATTAGTGCTTCTGACAGGTGGAAGATGGAAGTAGTTTTGACTTTTATTTCACTGATAGCTAAGGATGTTGAATATTTCTTTAAATGTTATTCAGTCATTTGAGATTCCTCTATTGAGAGTTCTGTGTTAGAAGCTGCACCCTGTTTTTAAGTTGGATTATTAGTTTTCTCGATAGCTAGTTTCTTGAGTTTTTTATGCATTTTGAATAAGAGTCCAATTGATCAAGAAAACTGACTTTTGAAAGTTACTTTAACATTTCACATCTACTTCGACAAATTACATGAGATGCTCTGTTAGCTGTGAGTTGGTTTCAAATACCACAGAAAATCCTTCCTTCTTCCCCTTTCACCCCATTAACCTCTCCATCAGAAGCTTAGTTGCATTAATAGTAGAGTGCTTCTCTCCATTACAAAGTTCTCTTTTCATCTTAAGCGTATTTCAGAGATGGAGTTAGTCAGCCTTCCCAGTGTGGTTGCTAAAGCCCCTGGTGAGCCATGACTTATCAAGATACAAACTGCCTGGTTAGATGCACTTAATGGAAATTGAGAGTTCCACCATTCAAAAACAACTTATGAATACAAACTGCTTTTATTTAGTTGAACTAATGAGGGGTAAGTCAGACTGAAACCATTTTTAAAAATTGAGATAAGAAGTTTTTTTTTTTTTTTGGAGAAACACTGTTTTATGACTCCCAAATACCCAAGACAATTCAAGCCTGTCTCAGAATGTATCCATTCTTGATATTTCCACCAGAATCTTAAGGATCTGCATTGAGAGATGGATAGGCATGTTTCCCTAATTAGCATACCCACTATTAATGAAGATAAGGAGTTCAGGGCTTGGAAACTCTTTTTCTAAGAAGATTCCTTTACACCACTAATTTGTTCCAAGAAAAAGAACATGAACAAAAAGTATGCAACACAGAGTACATTTCCTCATGGCATCCTTACTAATTTTAGCCTAGTACAGCTGAGTGTTGGTCAAGTTCCAATTATGTTATAACCAATGTCACCCAAATCGGCATTAAGAAAATAGTGATGTTCATAAAATAATGACTTTTTCTGGAGGAAGATTTTAAAAAATGAAGATGATCCATGAAGAGGCATGTGCAAAGTATACAGAACTAGAAATTTTAAGACAAGAACTGTTGACTGGGGTTTCTGTTACACCCGGTCATGCAATCTTTCAGCCCCAAAGAAAACACACAGAGGTCTACATTAATTATAAACTGATTGGTCTATTATCTCAGGCTTCTTATTAACTCTTATAACTTATATTAGCCCATAATACTTGTCTGTGTTAGCCACATGGCTTGCCTTTTTTGGTGAGACAGTCACATCTTGCTTGCTGTGTGTCTGGCTTCCTCTGTGTCTGGGTAATGACTGCAGACTGAAACACCCCTCTTCCCAGAATTCTCATTGCCCAGCCTATACTTCCTGACTGGCCACTGGCCAAACAGCATTTATTTAAAATATAAGTGACAGGGTACAGACCAGTGCTACACAGCACTTCCTCTTTTTTTAAACAAGACCTTTGAATCTAATTTCCTTTGTTTATCTTTTCTACTGACCATTGTTTATAACAACTTGTAATCAGCATTCTAAATAAAGGCAAACATCCATAATCCATTTTTGGGGGAATGAGAGCATAGTTGTCCAAATTACTTCCTGCTGATTGGGGGAGCTGATAATCTTATGGGAAACTAAAGAAAATTTAGAATTATGATCAAGTCCTGACTGGAGTATCCTGTGAGGCTTGATAATCTCAGCAAGCAGTCTTAGAACTGATCTGGATGTAGAACTCAGACATCTGGGCCATTCCGACTATCAGAGATTTCTCGGGTGGTTCTTCCTTGGTCAAACCTGATCTTTCTGAATGCAGAATGAATCCACAGTCCCTCATTTCCTGTGGAAACAGAAGAAAATGCACTTCTCCAAAGTAACATATCTTTTGACTTAAATTTTAAAGTCAAAGCATTTTCAAACTACATATATTGGATTAATCCAGTAGCATTTAGAATCAAATGTCTTTTAACAGTTTTTGCTTATTCCTCATTCATCAAACAATTTAAAGACAACACAATAACACAAAGCATTCAGACTCTTTGTGTATTTTTCATCTTTATGTGGCTTTATTTTAACCTCTATTTCTTTTATTTTTATTTGTAATTTTTTTGGTGTTTTGAGACAAGGTTTCTCTGTGTATCTTTGGCTGTGCTGGAATTCACTCTGTAGATCAGGTTGTCCTTGAACTCACAGAGATCCACCTGCCTCAGCTGCTAAAGTGTTGGGATTAAAGGTGTGTGCCTCCATACCTAAGTACTCTCTTTTTTTCTTTTTTCTTTTAAGGACTTTATCTTTTTTTCCCTAATCCTACATGTATTTTTAAACACACAGTAAACCGTTTAGAAGTTTTCTTATCTTTGAATCTATCTTTACTGTATCTCTCTCTTTCTTTCTCTCTCTCTCTCTCTCTCTCTCTCTCTCTCTCTCGACCACATGAGTCTTTAATTTGCTAAGAGATATGACTAGGATTAAAGCCATGGCTTTGACGGCTGGATCTAGCCCATTTTTTAGCTATTTTCTGAGAGTCTAACCTCATGGCAGAGGCACTAGCTGGAGCCATGTTTATTGCCACAACTTTATGGTGTTTCAAGGTCCCTGCCACCACCAAAAAGTATGTAGTCAGCTTTTTATCAACACCATTTAAGTGTTTCATGGCAGGACCTTTTAAAAGAGCTGCAAGGTTCTGCAGCTAAAGTTGAGTCAGGAAGCCATTCTTAACTGAGAGTACTTGCCTCTAGCAAGCAGAGCCCACCAGAGAAAGAGCTGCTATCAAGAAGCCATGCTTAACACTATTCTTTTCTATCTAGAATAACTTCCCAAACTACAGGTTTTTAAGTAGATTTCATCAGCCCCACATTGACATGCCATTCTCCTGAGCGAGGCTTCTGTCCCACCTGGTCTTGCAGTCCTTTAGTCCCAAAGAAATACACATAGGTCTACATTAATTATAAACTGATTAACCTATTATCTCAGGCTTCATATTAACTCTTATAACTTATATTAGCCCATAATACTCGACTGTTTTAGCCACATGGCTTGGTACCTTTTTCGGTAATGCAATCACATCTTGCTTGCTCTGAGTCTGGATGACGACTGCAGACTGAAACATCCCTCAGAATTCTTGTTGCCACGTCTCTACTTCCTGCCTGACTACTGGCCAATCAACATTTATTTAAAATACAAGGGACAGGGTACAGACCATTGTCCCACAGCAGAGAACCCTCCGTTTCAAAACAAGAGTCTCAACTTTAGCCAAAATAAGAACAATGTGGAGGAATGAGTTTAAGCATATTCATTATTTCCCATTTTAACAAACCAACTATTTCATATTATTTATTTTCACTCCAACTGCCCCTATCCTAACACAAATGTGTTTGCCATGGATACTTTTCTTTTTTTAATTTAATTTATTTTTTAATTTTATTTTATATTCCATCCACAGTTCTCCCCCCTCTTCCAACCTCCCCTTTCCCCCATCCCAGCCCACTCCCCATCCATTCCTTGCAAGCAGCAAGGGCTTCCATGGGAAGCCAACAAAGTATGGAACAATAAGTTTGGGCAGAACCAAGCCCTCCCCTCTGCACTAGGTTGAACATGGCATTCCACCATAGGGAATGAGCTCCAACAAGCTAGTTCATACACCAGGGATAGATCCCAGTCCTACTCCCAGAAAGTCCAAGCTTCACTACTGTCTCCCATATATGGAGGGCCTAGTCTGATCTCATGGAGGCTCCCACAGCTGTTGGTCTATAGTTCCAGAGTTTCCATGAGTTTGGTTCAGTTGTCCCTGTAGATTTCTCCCTCATAATCTTGACCTCTCTTGCTCATATATTCCCTCCTTCCTCTCTTCGGCCATGGATGCTTTCCAACTTTTACAGGCTATCCAACCCTTTCCCCCTCCTTTCTAAATCTAATTAAGACCAGCATCCAGCCATACTGAAGAGAAAGCCTATTTACATAAGACAAAGAAAAACAATGTTTAAAAGCCCACATTAATCATGAGCATTAGAGAAAGTCACCAAAAGCAGGATGCATTTTGTAAAATGACAAGTCCCAAGCACTTAAGGAAAATAGGTCTTTGCAGCCACAAGGGGACCAGTGTGACGAAAGAACATGCTTTTGTTTCTAAATATACTTCATTATCATAAAATGATCACACATTGCCTCCCCTCTTACCAAATGCTGTACATTCAAAGGATTACATCAACTATATAATGCAGTAAAAGCTGGGTGGAGAGGTAGAAAAACCTATATGACAAGAAAAATAATCTGCACATTACTTTTGTTCCATGAACCTACACACACTTGTTCATGTCACACTTCAACTTTGAACCCAGACAGGACCCTGAAGAGCAACCAGCCGAGATATTCAGGTGATTTTAATTAAATCACTTCCCCTGTCTCCCTCTGCATTACATTCTTTAATGGTTGTTGTTAACCATTCTATTTTGAACAAAATTAATAGAAAAACATTTCTAAAAGTCAGTACAGAAGCCTCATTTAAATGAGAGCTCCAAATTGGGAGAAGAATGTAGACCAACCAGGAGTATTATGAAAGGCTACCTGGATAGTAGCCATCAAAGAATTCAACCTATTGCTCATGTCTCACCTTACCACAAATGCAGAAAAGGTAATGACATCATGAATACTGACCTCTCAATTTCAATCAATTCAATTTACCCTGCTCATTCCCATTTCTCTTTTTTTTCCCCTTTCTTTTTCCTTCCTTCTCTCTCCTTTCTTCCTTCCTACTTCCTAATCCTCTTTGATGGAGTCTTTCTTGCTCTCAGTGGCCATAATGCCTCCTTAGAGATGCTCAATTCACTTTTACTGAGTGCCTGTGTCTACTGAATATGCTCCTGGTCATCCATGAGCTCCACAAAATCTGATCCCTCTGGTCACCCAGTCACATACAGGCCAGTTTTTAATTGTTTTAGAAATAGTGTAAGCTCAGTCACACAGTAAAATGTCTATACCCTTCGAGACTAGAGGAGTTATAGCCCTATTGTGGTATTTCTCTGGAAGATAGAGTGACAGTAACAAGCAGAAACTGGAAGACACATCCACTAAATGATACTTTAGGTATTCAAGTAACCCTGGCACAGTGGCAGAAAGGTAAGTCATAATGCCCATGTCATAATGAGTCTTTATATGTGACTTGGTCTTCCCAGCAGCTTTTGATATCCTTTCCTTATTCTGTTTGTTTAGTGTTGTGATTATTACATGTCATGGGGAATTTCTTTTCTGGTCCTATTTCATTCTTTCCACCTCTTGCACCTGGTGTTTCTTTCTCTAGATTTGGGACATTTCCTTCTGTGATTTTGCTGAACGTATTTTTCTATGCCTATGATCTAGGTTTTTTCTCCTCCTACACCTAAGATTATTGGGTAGTCTTTTTATGGTGTTGTAGAGTTCCTGCATGTTCTGTTCATGAGGTATTTTCTTGTTTATTTGTGTTAGATTTATCACTTTCTATGACACAGTCAACTAATTCCTGGGCCTTGTTTCAAGCACTGATGTCCTCTCTTCTATTTGATCCATTTTATTCACAAGGGTTTTCCTCTGAGTTTTTTAATAGACTTACTGAATTTTTCATCTCAGTTTTATTTCAGTTTTTATTTGCTTCAGAAATTCTATTTCTTTTTTAAATTTTATTTTCATATCCTGCAATGTTTTTATTTCATTTAGTTGCTTGTGTTTTCTTAGATTTCCTTTTGGTGTTTATGCATATTCCGAGTATGTTGTCTTCTATCAGCCAATTTGTTTCCTCAGAGAACACTAACATGAAATTACTAGATTTTTTTTTAATGAGATATATCATTTTGTGTTTTGCAATGCTCATATGTTTGTGATGGGACACCGGCATCTGGAGTTAGGTCCAGGGTTGTCTTTTGGTGTAGATATCTGTCTTGCTTTTGTTGAGTGGATGTTTGTGTCTCTAATTTTCATCACTCCAACTTTGCAGATTTTAGAATGCCTAGGTGGTTCCTGAGGTTCAGTTTGTGGTCCACTCAGTCATGCTGTAAATTGGGGTATCAGAAGTGCCCTTGCTCAGCCTCTGACCTTGCAAGCAAACCCTCTATAGCAAGAACAGAGCCCAACGGCATTTCCTCAGAAGTCAACACTGTAGCATCAGAGAGAATGAGGTAAGGGTTATCAATGGGTCAAACAGGCACCTAACCCAGGTCTGCGGCTTAGAGTATAAGTGTCCCAGTGGGAAGGAAAGAGAGTGTGTTGGTGGCTCAGGGGCAAGTTCTCAGATGATGGGGCCTTGAAGTAGTGGTGGGTGGAGAAGATGTGATGCTGCCCAGGGAACACATGGCTCAGCCCACAGGTCCTCAGATGGTGGTGACTGGGGTCTCTGAAGCAGAGGTGCTGCAACTCTCAACACATTCAGGTGCTTCAGTCTGTCACTTATTTCTAAGATTTTTTGTTGTTGTTCTATTTTGCTTAATGTTGAATTTTTTCATGAATCTGTTTAAAAGTCAGTTTCTGAACAGACAGGCTGGCAAAGTGTAAAGTTCCAGTGCACATATGCATTAGTCCTTAATGGCTAAGACAATGTAAGTTACCAAGCAGGTCCCTGATTTTAGCTGAGATAGATTAACAACCGTGGTAAGTGGAAAATGACTTTTTTGACAAGCTTGCCTGTCATTTCCCCTGCATTTTAATAATTTGACATATAAATTACATCGTAGAGGGGGTTCAAAGTTAGGACTTTGGCTTGTTTCCACTTAATTGAATAGTATCAAAATCCAGACTCAGTTGATCTCCAGAAATTACCACTGAAATACTAAAATAGCTGATTTTTTTTCTTATTTGAAAGTAGTTTAAGTCAGTTTTGTATGGTATAATCACCTTATAAAAAAGATGGCTTCTTTCAGCTCACAGAGTTGGCAGTTTCAGTTGACAGGTAGTTGGCGCTGTTGCTTTGATTGACAGAGTGAAAATAACAAAAACAAAAGCAAAAGCAAAAATCCCAAACATTCACCACTTGACCAAGAATCCACAGGGAAGGAGAAGACTCCTGGATCACACATCTCTTTAGGGTGTACCCCAGTGACCTACATACATTCCACAAGGTCTCACCTCTTAAAATCCATACCACCAGCCAGAAGTCACACTTGAGAATAAACCCTTAGGACATTAAACCATTAGGGATTCTTGCGATCCATATTGTCACTATAATGGGCTAATTCATATTGATAACTTGGTCATCTCTACTTGAAGTAGTCTTGAGTTTCTGACATAAGTAAGCTACTTCTACCTGTCCCTTTCCTCTAAATCCTGTCAGCCATGTCTTGAATGATCAAGTAGTTTAAAACCACACCTCACTTATGTGCTTATCAATAATCATCAATGACTCCTATGGAATTCCAAAAGATAATGACTTATTCAGTGTTCTCTCACTGTAAAGAGACACCATACCATGGTGTCTTGGAAAACTCTTGGGAAATACAGCATTATACTGGGGCTTGTTTGCAGTTTCAAAGGTTTAGTCTGTTATCATCACAGCAGGGATTAGGGCAGCATGCACACATGTTGCTGGGGAGGTAGCTGAGGGTTCCACATCTGGATCCAAAGGCAGCAGGAAGAGAGAGGGTCTGAGCTTGGCATGGGGTTTTTAGAACCTGAGAGACCACTCCCAGAGACATGCTTCCTCCATGGAGATCACAGCCACTAATACTCGCAAACAGTGTCACTCACTGGTGACCAAGTGTTCAAATCTGTGAGCCTATGAAGGGTGGGGGAGCATTCTCATTGAAACCATCACAAACAGCTTGATATTGCAAATTCTAAAGTTCAGTTACCATCTTTTGGTAATGTCACAAACATCCTCCCTCATAGAAGCGTTATGTAACTAACTTGGGAACCTATGTCATCCTAAATCTAAACACCTTCTCTTGCAAACCCCAATTCTTTGTTTCAGTACTTGGGGATTAAATTTACAGCCCCATGCACTCTGGGCAAGTGTTAGACCTTTGAGTCATCTTCCCAGCTGTCTCTCTACTTTCTGTTTTGATGCAGAACCTCTCTAAGTTACCCAGGCTGGCCTTGAACTCATTCTGTAAAGTTCAATTTGCAACCTTCCTTCTTTAGTCTTCTCAGTAACTAGAGTGACAGGCCCAGGTTGATTCATAATAACAACAACAACAACAACAATAAGTCTTGGGAGAATAATGAAATCGTAGAACTCTGGGTGAGCAGAGGACATCCATTCAGACGCTAAGCCTCTTATGATCTTTCCTGACTTTCCCCCAGCTGTCAGCCAGCCAACCACAAAATGCCAAACCTCCTTGGCATAAAACTTACTTCCCCAATCCTATGACGGAATTTCTTGTCAATTATTTTTAGACATACGGTTCACGGTTGATTGCCTCCATTTCCCGAACATGTATGTTTAGAGGTAGAGATTAGAGTGCTTCAGGTGAAAGGAGGCCAGTGTGCCATAGAGAAACTCTATCCTGTGGTCCTAGCTGTGGTCTTTCCCAACAACATGTCTGGTGATTTACGACTTAGTGTTTTAGAAGCACCATTGTAAGCAAAATCATATAGGCTAGTGTTTAGCTAGCTTTTTGCACATAGTAGACGCTAATAAATACTTTATTCATAAATTTTGGAGTGGCAAAATACTTAATCAAAACAATATGTAGCCCCCAAAGACCAAACAAGTACTCTTTAGTGTGTGTGTGTGTGTGTGTGTGTGTGTGTGTGTGTGTTATTCTTCATACAGCATTATGCAATATAAGTTAGGAAGATCCAGAAAACTGACAATTTTATCTATTCCTCTCAATTAGATAAATTACTTTGAACTACTATTATTTTTACATAGAGAAACTTTTTTAAAGCATGCAGCTTAACATTCAGAATTTTTCCTACTAGATAAAATTAATTTTTGCTCCCTTTTTAAGTGGCAGAAATCCTGGGTAAGAAAAATAAATTGAGCAAGAGAAATATTTTTTAGAAAGGAGAATGCAAGCATTCCGATACATCAGAAGGATGCCAACTGTCACTCAGGGTAAATGTCAAATGTTCCAGGAATCTATTGACCTAAATGGTTCAGATTCACAGACTACTAAACTGGAAACATTTGCAAAGGTCACTTGATCAAACATCTCTTTATGGATAACAAAACCAAGTTCCCAGGGAATGGTTGGTTACTCATAGTGGTAGAACCGGGACTAGAACATGTCTGTCTGATTGCCCGGGCCACTGTGCTTTGGTGCCTAACCGTGACCTGATGAAATAATTAGCCATAATTACAAATGGGTTTCATTTGTTTGCAAAGATTATTTTTGTTTGATTTTGCTTGTGAGTGGTAGGCTTACTTAGCTTTCCAAGTTTGAATTTAACTATTTCAGCTATATAATAATCTAGTTTATTCTAATCATAAATGAAGAAGTAAAAGTCCTGAGAGTCAGGTCATCACACTTCAAGAGCAAGGCCTGGGTGGTGATTTACTGCTTACTATATTTCATCCCCAGAGAGGGAAAGAAAAATCTCTCAGATTCTAATTGTGCCAAAATTATTAAAATTAAGTTTCCACCATAGTCATTTTTTGGGTAAATTTTATATTTTGTTCCTTCCTGATAAAACTCTGACAAATATTGGAATAATATTTGTCATTCATTCAGCATGGAAATTTTTGTGTTCTGGAGGCTGAGTGTGAGTTCAGACTGACTGTACTGTGAGACACTCAGACTTTCATGGCTGAAGCAGAGAGGAAAATGAATGTACCCAGTGTGACCAAGGGAACTGGTGAGCACCACCCAGGCAGGGCACAGTGAAGCACAGTGTTGGTTGTTCTGGTGTGGGTCTATTGCGGTGGATATCTAGAGGAAGTAGATGCCAGGAGACTGCGGTAAGACCTCATTGCCGTTTAAACCATGTTGGTATTAGTATCAGAGACATTCAGCTAACAACAGATTACCACCACCCCTGCTCTCTGGGTAGAGGAGCAGGTGGGAGGCTTCCCCTGGAGCACAGAGTGCCAAGATTTCTCTGAACTGCTTCATCTTAGATCAAGAGTTTGGCATTATCTTAAGTCTAAGACAATCATCTACTCATGAATCAATGCTCAAAGTTTTGCTCTTCAGTTTTACTTTCTAACCTTAGCCTGATATAAATAAGTAAGGATTGATGATTCCCTAATCAAATTTCTGCCATACTTTAATTTGAGTTTAAGATATGAGCCTTCTATTTAGGAAAATGGAGACTTGTCCTTGGTCCCTGGGATCCCACACTGAGAATAAAAATAGAGATACATCATGTGGCCCATGTTCATAGCTCACAAACTTTGTTCAAAGACTAATAGAGTATCAATATGACAAAAGCTGTCTCAGGAAGACGATGCATTTTGGAAACCTGCACTGTGTGACTGAGTTGTACACAGAGCATAATAGTAACACCTCTCAAAACTGGGTTGTGTCTATTTTAGATTTCCCCAAAACTACTACAATGAGTAGCAAGAAACTTGAGTGATGAAGAGTTCACCAGTTACTCAAAATGCATCACGTTCTGGATGAAGAAACAAAAAGTCATGGGGATGGAACAACATACCTCTGGACTCTGAAGTCAGAGCTGTACTGTTAGCACCACGTTCCAGTCTCTGCTATCAGCCCCATCACTAACGCTGGTGGCTTCTGGTAAGATGGAGAGGACTGGGCAAGAGAGCACTCTTCAATCATTGAATCTCTCAACACTATGAAAAGAGGAATCACTGCTTCTGGTTCACTCTCGAGGACATTGAGATGCAGGGAGATTTCATATTTATTCATGTTCAATTATTTGTAGCCAATTATTTGTAGAGTTTAGAAGAATTTCAACTTTGAAAGTGACTTCCAACTCTGAAATCAGTGGTCTACCCAGTCTGCAACACTGCTTCATTTGGCCATCTCTTGGGTTTTTCCATCAGACATTAATTGGGGGAGGGGCATAGTTACCATTCTTTATTTACACATTTAGTAAGAATTTAACGGGTTTACTTCTACTTGTGGATCAATGCCCAAACTCCTGTTCTTCATCATCACTTGGGTATGTCACTTTGTCATGAGATTATCCAGTAGATTAAGCCCCTACTATCTGAGCAGGCTTGTTGAAAGCTCCTGTGTGTTTTACCTCTTCTTCAACATACCGATGAATTTAAATGTTTAAAACTATTTTAAGTATCATTGTTCTTTTGTCTAAGTATGGCCCCAGTGGTGGTTGTCTTTCCCTGTGTCTGGCTAACACACTGACCAGAATGCCCAAGCAGTGGGCACAGCATTTCTTGGAAAAATCCAGGCTTGTACAATATAGAGAAAATGACCGGAGACTCCATACAGCCTTCCCCATCATCAGCACTTAAAAAAATAGAGAGGTTGATTTATATGCATAGGTTTGTCTGTGTGCGTGTATAACAAGTCTATGTCCCCCAGGTCAGAAGAAGTGGTCAGGTCCCGGGAGCTGGGAATACAGACAGTTGCAGAACACCTCATGTGGGTACTGGGAGCACAGTAACAATTGAGACATAGCTCCAACTGCCATCACTCTTCTGAAACTAAAATGCCAAGTTCTGAGGGACTGCACTGTTCTGTCTTTCAGAACTGCCAACGTGGCACCCTGAAGCTAAGATTGGAGATTCCAACCTGGCTCTGAGCAAGAGCATACCAGAGCCATGGAGTTTGCTGTGGATTTAGCAGGCTTAAAGAAGACCAAGACAATAACACTGAATTTTGTGATTGGCTTCACTCACAGTACTGACAATGAGCCCCATCTGCTTTCTCCAAATGTATGATGTTTAAATAGTATAGGTCGTCTACAATGTTTACTTCAGAAAATACTGAAGAAAAAAAATCTACATCCTCTTTCAATGAATGAGTGAAACTATTATTTTGAAAACATGTCATTTAAGTTTCTCGAACTGGTATAAGTAGCTTAAGGCTTTGTAGGGAGACGGTGGCACTGAGGAGGGCATCGTCGCCTCTATTCAGATTTGGTACTCTTCATAAAATTCCATTTGGAAACCGAGTATAACCTTCTAACAGTAATTGGTGTCTCTACACCACTACGCAGTTCTGTTTTATTATTTTTGATTCCTGAGGCTCATTTTTAATACCCTCAGTTCTGTCAGATATTAACACCTCTACAAGGAAGCAGATGTTGAGCTGGCATATGGCACCCACTCATAAATTTCTGTAACTTTCCCGTGGTGTATAAGTCACAGGTAATGATGGGTTACAGTGACCAATTTCCAGAGTGCTCCCCAAGGAGCTGAGGAGCACCAGTCGTATTTGCTCACCTCAGGTCAGTGAGCTGGTGCTCTGGGCATCCATCCACTGATGGCAGCTTCCAACAGAGGCTGACAGGTAGGGTGACGTGCTAAGAGCTACATCCAGCACCACACGTGAAAAGCCTGGCTGCTGGGGCTTGATGTCTCGTAGTCAGCTTGAGGGGAAAAAGGACGGCACGAGAGGCTTCAGTTGCATCAGCTGCTCACAGGTGAGCTGCAGTCAAGAATGTGGGTAATCAACAAAGAAGGGAGATAAACACGAGAAGGTCCTAATTCTTGAGTTCATAAGTGATACACAGGAAACTCAGGAACAACGTGCACGGGGATGGGGTATAAAGAATGTATTGTTGTAGATGGACTGAGACTTTATGCCATATATTTTAACCTTTCCTTTTTACTTGGCAAAGATGTAATACAGAAAGGGTCAATGAATAATTGAAACCTAAGTGAACACAAGCTCAAAAGACAAAAAGAACACAGGACACAGGTAAGACCCTTAGCCAAGCACCAACTTGCGACGATAAGACATGCTAGGTTTTCTCTTGCATTCTACTCTTCTGAGGAAAGTGTTATTCCTGACAGGGTGTTTTGAGAGCGGACTCCTAATAGCCATGTCTCATCAGGCATTTCCACATATGTACACAGGATCCCTGGTTGTGACTGTGTTGAATGTGTTGCTGTATCTACATAATGAGGAACCGTGGTTTTTTTTTTGTTTTTGTTTTTGTTTTTGTTTTTGTTTTTTTTTTTGATGGGGGAAACAAAGGGTCCAGACAGAGAAATGTAACTCCTTGGCTATGCTCCTGTCACTCTGTATGAACGGATCTGCAGTTGCTTCTTTCATAATAACCCACTGCTTTATTAAAATGATCCATGTTGATTGGAGGCAGTCCAACCGGTACAGGCAATAATAAGCCTCTACTGCTCAGGGTCGCTTCAGCTAAATGTCCTGGGATAGCCTCTCTGTGGATAGCTGACTTATATAAATTAAAACATATTTTATATGAAATCATGATCACAAAAGGAGCTGATTGGCTTTACTAAAAAATACTGTTGCGAGGGTACTGGCATTTGTCTTGAGGTAATACATGCACGGTAGCGGTGGCATTCTCTTGCTGACCAGGAGGCTGATTTCTTGATGATGCTGTTCCAGGTACGAAAATATTCCTAAAGGGAATCCCGTGAAAGAAGCAGCCACACTGGAGGATGTGTTGTGTAAAGGGTCTTAGAAGGCTATACCTTCCCTTTACCCACAAAATAGAGTAGCAAGCCTGGAAAGAGCTGCAGGGAAGGAGGAACGGAACAGGATTGGAATGCACAGCTAGGCTTCCATTCAAGCTGAGAGTCTCCATGATGACCGAAGAATTTCAAAGCTGGAATCCCGAAGTAAGAGCAGCAATTAATTAGCGGCTGGGTTCAGAAAAGACACCATAGTCTCAGATGGTCTGAGCCTCCAGGAAGGAAACAAAGCATTGCCATTAGCTGGTGACGGGCATTCCTGTGCAGTCAGAAACTGGTGTTTTGTTGATGGCTGCCACTTGCAAGAGGGTAGTGATTCATATTATGAAAAGAACGAGACACTTTTTTTTTTTAAAGATGCAACTTGGTAACTAATTTTTGTCTCTCCCTGTCAGGGTAACCGTTTGAATGTTAATTTAATTTTACAGAATATCATTTATGTAAATGTAATTAGAAAGGAAACATGATCTGGAGATGTGCAGCACCAAAGAAAATTTATTACTCCAAGGGGTATTGCTCTAATCACTCAACTGCAATATCGAGTTTCCCCAGATTTAATCTAAAAGCAATAAATTACAAAAGGCTAATGCCCTGCCCAACAACAAGCTGTCAGGAACCCACGTTTCAGGGAAGGAAACCAGAAAGAGGAAGAGAGGCAGGAGAGCCTGACTTCATTTTAGCAACAGGCTCTCAGCGACTTCGTATTTCCTGATATGAAATTTGGTACAGACAGCATTGCTAGGGAAAAAAATTAAAAACTGCTTTTCCTACACAAAAGTTAAAATGGGACTTCCATCGTGCTACTGATCCTCTTTCCTGAGATTTGATCGGGGTTCTGTTTTTGTTAAAAAAAAAAAAATCCACAAATGCGGGAAACTTAGAGTTCCTTATTCCTCAAGAACAAAGAGAGGCGATGCCAACTGATACGCAACAGCCCTGGGTCTTTGCCTTATGAAGCTAAGAAGGGGAAAAGGCACAGTTTGATGGATGTCAGGGTCCAGGCTGCATTGCATCACGTGCATGCTGGGAAGTCAGTTATCCCATGGAAACTTGCCAGCACCGAAGAGCTAATCCTGTAAAAACAGAACCCTTCTTTCGTCCGCTCCCTTCTTCGTGCTCAGTCAAAGGTTATAACAGGAAGAACTCTGGGCGGAGGGTTAGCTCCCTCTAGCATTAGCCTCATGCCTGCACTCGAACATTGTTGGGGTTGTCTGGTCCTTTTAAGGTACTCAGACATTGTCAGGTTGGAAAAAGAAATAAAATCATCAATCTGGCTGCACGAAGGAAACCTTTAATGAAGTGTTTAAAAATTCCACTGCCCGGTTTCTGCCACAGAGCAATTAAATTAGCACTCAATATGGTTAGAACTCAGGCTTGGGCACGTTGGAACAGCTACCCTGGTGATATTAACGTGCAGACCACAATGAAAATGACAGCCTTACATAGAGCTGGCTAGCATGCACTGGAAAGCAGTGTTCACGGGCTAGCTGTGCTCGGTCACAGACACCCCGGTGCGTGGGGACTTCCGAGACGCAGCAAAAGGCAACTGTGAAGGCTGATGAGTTGTAGAGAGCCGACAATTGCAGCGGGCCAGGAGTGCAGCAGCGTTAGCAGGGAGAGCCCTAGCATTTCAGTGTGATTTTCAAACTCCAAAACCTTCTATTGTCCATTTTTCTCGCCTAAATAACCTACCTTGCCTCCTTGGAATTGGGAGTGGGACATTATAATCAGAAACTTTTTCTGAAAAATAAAAATCCAAGTCCTTCAATAAGCTTTATATTTCTTTCATTAGCCCAATACCTTGGTTTCATTGTTTTCTATATTTTTATCCTGAAATTTTATACATTGGTTGGGCCATTAAATTTGTAAAAGGGTGTATAATTTAAGACAAATGGGTAATGTCAGGATGCAAAGATAGCACAGAACTCTCCACACCATGAGTAGTTCCAATTTACATGTGCAATTAAATGCATTCTGAAGAGGTTTTCTTTGAATTTTATATTTTGTGAATGTGTGTGTGCTTAACAGGAGCCGAAATTTAAGAGGTACTTTGAACCTGTGCTTTCACGAAGAATATTTCCTAGCATGTGGCTAAGTAAAATATTGACTTGTTTAAAATCAACTTAATAACGCATATGAGGAGTTCTCCAACAGGTGTGCATGAAGAAAATCTGTGTGTATACGCTCATAGAAAAAAGCTGTAAATCAAGCAGCTAAGTATTCAGCACGGTCGCAGCCTCTTCCCATCACCCCAACAGCCCACCACACACATGAGCCCATAGCTCATTGTATATTTAAACTTTATCTCCAGCTACCAAAATAAGTCAGAGAAAAATCACCTGGTAGAGTTCTTTAAAAGGCCAAATACTTTTCAGTGACATTCTGAAGTATTTAAACAGCACACACACACACACACACACACACAAACAGTATCTTTGGTACTATATGTCACTTCAATATTTCTACAGATTTGTATGTTGAAAGTTTGCACCCAATGTGGCCACTGCTGGAAGACGGGAAACTTTAAGGGGCAGGGCATGTTAGGAGTTTTTCAGTTATTAGGGACATGCTTCTGAAGGTGATGTTGGGATCCTGATCCCTCCCTCTCTTCCCCTTTCATACCTTGGTTATGAGATTTTGCACACACTGGCACCAATATGGAGCCCTACCACGAGGCTGAGAGCGATGGGCGAATAATCATGGTCTGAAACCCGACCTCCGTCTCCAAACAAGCCCTTTCTCTTTACCGCTGGGTAGCTTAGAAATGTCTTGTTTTATAAGAAAGCTAACAGATACTCACTGAGTCTCCTATTCATTTAAATAGGAAACCAGTCCTAGACTTCCTAACTCACACATAGTCTGTCTAGGAGTGAAGCTTTTAGGTCACAAGAAGAGACACAAAAGACAGAAAGAAAATGTTCATTTCTGATGCCATGTCCTGACGTTGTATCTGCTCCAATGTCATAATTCTGACATTGCATTTGTAAAAACCAACAAAAACAACACTGACTAGTCAAGCCAAACCATCTAATCATTTGGGCAAGAGAGTTTCCCCTGATCTGCTGAAGCAGGACCTCAGTTCTCTTCCTCACAATTAACATTTTCTCTAACTTCATGCCATGAGATTCTTTTCAAAAGCACATATCTCGGGTATTAAATTAAGTAACTCATTGTCAAAATATGTCCTGTTTTATCTTAACAAATGTAAACAGTAATTCTTTTTGCTATTGTAGATATTTGTTAGCTGACTTACCTAAAGAGCTAACTAGACCATATTGACACAAGGTATAGTGGTTCTCACATTTGTTTCTTATGTCAAAATGTACTAAATTATTTACCTGAGATCAGTATAAACAAAATAAGCAATGTGATTTTCTTGTAACAGTCCTACCATTAAGTAACAGGCTGTGTGTTCATCAGTTACTGGCTTGCTATGACTCACGAGGAAAAGCTAATAGTTTCTATGTTGTTGCTTCAGGTGGGTGGGTCATGGCTAATACCATACTGTCCTCAACATCACGAACTGGTGATGTCTAACAATGTTATAAACCAAATTCACTGGCGAACAGTTAAGACCCAAGTCTCTTAAACACAAGTTGAGCAATTGGTCCCCACGTTTATAAATTCCCAGATCACTACACAGCAGAAATAGAGTGCAGGGTTGAGCCATTCTTGGGTAAGCAAAGCATGTTGACAACCTACTTTGTGAAGCACAGGCCAGACTCTCATGCCGTCCTCCTGTTTTCACACGTATTTATGTACTTGTGTTGTCTTTGCTGTGGTCTCAGTCTCGAGAACTCAGCACTCTGAGATGCCATCTTTGCTAACCCAGAAATTCCTAGTATCGGCTTAGGAAGAAGAGTTAATGAGAGAGCGGTCAGATCATGAAATAGGAAACCAAAAGAGAAAACCCACAGAAATGAGCTAGAATTATGAGGAAATGACAGAGCCCTGGAAGAAAATGCCAAGGAAATGTCAGAAGGGAAGACCAAAGCACAAATAGATTGGTGGCCTTAAATCCCCTCTGAAATAGTGAAAGCTTAGGATGGATACATTCGTGCATGCCTGTAAATACACAGAAAGGCTAAGCAGGTTATCTAAGTCTACACAGCAAGTAAACAGTAGGTCTGGGATTTAAAGCCAAATAAATCCATCCAATCCAAAATCAGAAAACAACTGAAAAGCTTGAATGAATAGATAGAGCAGGTAGCTTATTGGCTCCTTAAATGAAGGAGACTAAGAAAAGGAAGGTGTTGGAGTGGGGGATTAAGTATGGTCATAATACATTGTATACCTATAGAAAATTCCTAAAGAAGGATATTTCTAAATTGATTGGAAAATAAAAATAAAAGTGAAAAACCAGCCTTATGGACATGTGGAGGACATTGTTTTGTGAAAAAATCAGCATTCAATACAAGGAACTGAGGTGGGAACAGGAGAGAAATAAGGGGCAAGAGAAAGTCAGCCAGGTGGAAGTGAACCACCTTCCTCAATGCCTTTGCCCTCCACTGGCATCCTAGCCCTCAAGACTGGTAAGGACGACATCCTACAGAAACTACAAGGGACCCCTTCTTTCTCCAAAGTCAAAACTTAATGCTTTTTCATGATAACCATTCCTGGGTAAGCTGCTAGCATTTGTCCAAGATTGATACATTCCATTTAAGTCAGTGTTCGGTTCAGGCTTTCCCTGCTTCTGAAATTTGCCAAGGTCAATAGGTTAGAGGGCAAATAAATGCCAGAATATGTCGGGGTCTGGTAGCCTTCCTGAATTTCTCTGGCCCTCTTGCTTCAGATGTTCAGCCAGAGACGGTGTGCCCTCGACCATCCAGCATGGCACTCGTGAGATCTTAAGAAAACTCAGTGACAAGCTCAAGGCAGTCTTGGCTACTGGAAGCATCTCAAGACCAGAGCATTAGTTAGGAGCAGAGATATAAGTTTTAGAGATGCAAAAACATGTTTCTCTTATAAATTGTATTGGCTTTTACAAGACGACTTGATGGTGGGGTTGGGCGGGGCTTCTGAAGCACAGAGTTGTTTATTCGTTTGTTGGCTCTGTCTTCTATCAAGGAGACATGTTTCAACATCATATTAGATGTATCCCTAAATTTCAAATTCCAAGGCGGATGGGGAGAAGGAACAAGGGTTTCCCTTCATAGTTAATACAAGCAATATTTTCATCTCAGACCCATTAGCAAGTCTGTGCAATCCTGCCTGCATTCTGAGCACACTGCTTGGATATCTAGAGCATCTTGTACCCAGTTTCAGGAAGCCTCGACCTAATGAAAATGTAAAATAATTCTGAAGTTCAAGTGTAATTGTCAAGGTCCGAGGCAGCACTTCTAGAGTGTGAAGACAGTCCAAAGCAGCAGGGGAGAGGCAAAGCCAGTGTGCAGTCACTGAAACATGGGTGAAGTTACTGTTTTCATTATCCTATGGTTCCCAATACCATCATAATTTATTATCATTTGTTCATCCTTTGCAAAGCCTTATAATTATAAACCAGACACTAATGAGACACCAAAATAGAATTCCTTAAGAATCTCCTTTTAACTGATATTAATTATTGCCTGATTATAAATTGCAAGTTAACCATAAAATACACTTGGCGCTTGAGTTTAATCTTACACAGTCCTTGGAAGACTAGAAAAAACTCTGCAAGGCAGCCAGGTAAACCCAAAGTGCTGGCTTTACTAACATTAGGATGCAGGACAAAAATCTATATAATTTTCAGAGTAAACTCGAGGAATTCTCTTCATAAATAGTATTTGGACCACAGCCTCAGATAAAAGTGTGTGGGAGATGGATAACTATTCTTTCCTCCACTCTAAGAGGCAGATCTCTGTCAGGATTGCAACATTTCTAAATGTTGACGAGCGTGTTCACGCTAACACGAGCTTTTGGCCTGGCTCATTATGTAAATCATATTCATGTAATGCATCACTTGGGTATTCAGGTGCAAGCCCATGGTGTCTAACACAAGTCCTCCCTGTCACGAGCGACAGCAATGCACATTTTCAGTAAAGATAACTGATCAGGGGGAAGAAAAAAAAATAACTGCTATTTTCAATCAGAACCATGGAAAGTGCCCTTAGACCAGAAAAGATATGATGCCAGTCTAAGGCTATAAAATACCTCTCTGACCTTATTATCCAGGCTCCTGCATTAAATATAGTGGCTATAATAGAAGCTGTATGCCCTAGTTTCTGACAGGTTGAATGTTGTCTAGTGATCCAGGAGGGAAAATGGCTGCTTGGATTCAAAGGAGATTATAGATTACTGACATTTCCTGGGTATTGTGACCAGAAGATGCTAGTATGGCGGTTTATAAAAAGAGAGACAGCACCTAAAACCGATAATTAGAGGGGGATTGTACATATTTTCTATTGCTGTGCAATAAATTACCTTCAGACTGTTTACTATCAGTTGGTCAGGAATCTTGGGTAGCTCACCTGGGTTGTCCGTTTCAGGGTCTCTCACCCACTGATAAACTCTGTCACCTGCTCATAAGTGGGATGCAGTGAATCCTGGTTGTTGGGCTGAAGGCTTGAGATGCTTGTGAGAACTTGGTCCCCTGATGCCATCTTATTAACAAGGCAGCCTTCCCTCATAAGCAAGGGAAGAGGGAATAGGCTCAGAAGACCGACAGTGAAATCTGTCCCTAGAAGTGATACATCATTACCTTTATTTAGGATTAAGCCACCAGGCTGAGACTACAAACAAGGAGAGAAGACTATGGGTATTGGGAAACAGAGGTCATTAGAAGACATTTTAGAAGGTTTCTCACCAAGGAAACTGTCGTAGTTCCTCAGCAACCCAAGCTTCTCAGACTTACCATGACATACTTATCAAATTATCTAGTAAGACCCACAGGTCACCAAAATGAAATTGTGTCATCTTGGATCTCTTTCTGTGTCCATGACCAGCAGGGAATGTAATGGCATTCTTCATGGAAAGTGTCTTGGCATGGGAGGAAGGACCTGTTTTTTAATTCCAAATGAAATCAGAAAACTCTTCTTTCCAGAAAAAATAAAACATTTTAATGAACATCAGATTAAATGGACAGAAAAATCATATCTATTAAAACCAAAAGCAAGATAGGTCTGTCTGCTCTCTCCATACCTATTCAACAGAGTACTTGAAGTTCTAGCAGGAGCAATAAGACAACTAAAAGAAATCAAGGGGATACAAATTGGAAAGAAGTCAAAGTATCATTATTCACAGATGATATGATAGTATGTATAAGCAACCCAAAACACTCGACCAGGGAACTCCAAAGCTGATAAGCACCTTTAGTCAAGTGACTGAATACAAGAATAACTCAAAAAGTCAGTAGCCCTCCTATATACAAATGATAAATGGAATGAGAAACAAATCAGAGAATCAACACCTTTTACAACAGCCTCAAAGAATATAGTGTATCTTGGTGTCACACTTACTAAGCAAATGAAAAATCTGTATGACAAGAACTCCAAGTCATTGAGAAAGATATCAGAAGATGGAAAGATCACCCATGATCATGGATCGGAAGGATTATCATAGTAAAAATGTCCATTTGCTTCACAATTCCAAAATCCACAAAGCTTCTTCTAGAAGTCAGAAAGAGGAAGTTAACCCGTGATTCAGGAGGCCATTGAAGCAGGTGGCTCGAAAGCAAGGTGTAGTGAGGAGGCGAGCAGGCCTGCTTTTCGTCCCGCCCAACTCCTGCATGGCTAGCTTTGTACCTGAAATAACAACACACAAATTGTATTCATTTAAACACTGCCTGGCCCATTAGTTCCAGCCTCTTATTGGTTAGTTCTCATATCTTCATTAATCCATTTCTAATAATCTGTGTAGCACCACGAGGTGCTTACTGGGAAAGATTCAGCATGTCTGGTCTGGCAGCTGGCTCCATCACATGTGCCCTCAGTTCCCTTCTTCCCAGCATTCTGTTCTGTCTACTCCACCCACCTATGTTCTGACCTATCAGGCCAAGTAGTTTCTTTATTAATTAACCAATGAAAGCAACAGATAGACAAATGACCTTCCCACATCAGCAAGGGGACTGGAAAGCCAGGGGAGCTACTGCAGCACAAACCCAGTGGCTCACAGCAGTGGGGCTCCAAGGATAAGGGATGGCAGTGAAAGTTTGGAGAAATTTCTTCATAAGGACTCTATGTCTCTGCTCTTCGAAGGACATAAGCCGGGCGAACACATGACAGTGCTTTGGATCCAGAGCCTGCCTTGCCCAAGCGAGAGATGTAAACTCCATGGAGAGGAGCCATATTTGGCAAATAGTGAATGAGCATTAGCTCAGTAATGTCACCATGGCCACACTAGGGAGCGATGGTCACTAAACCCCAAATGACTAGAAACTGAGAAACTATCCTCCAAGTCTAGTATTTAAGGAAGCAGGTAGAATTTTCTGATGAATGAAAAATCCTTGGAGCTCTCTAAAATTAGCATTGGCTTCCCTGATAATGATCTAATAGGGCTGATGGCTTCCTTATTTTGGAGAGGGCATGAAGCTGCACCTGTTCAGGAGTGTTTGAGAAACCATATGCAAATTGCTGAGTAAAAAACAGAAACCCCACAGGACAGTGGTGGTATACGCTTTTAATCCCAGCACTCAGAAGGCAGAGACAGGGAGCAGATCTCTGTGAGTTTAAGCCCGGTATAGACTGAGTTCCAGGACAGCCAGGGCTACACAGAGAAACCCTGTCTCGAAATGATGGAAACCCCATAATTCCAGGGCAAGGGGCTCATTTCTTTCAAACAGCTCTAAACGGTTTATTATTAAGTTATTATTAGTTTACGCTAGTAACACTTGTTGGAGCAAAGCCAGTCCAGAACATTTCTTTGCCATCAAATCTGCTTGCAGAGTTGCCTTATAAAGAAGAAGAAGAATGGGTGTGTGTGTTGAAATACCTTCAAGGCCGTGAAAGATTCATGTTCCCAGTTCATCTAGTGCCTAAACATACTGCCCGGAAAAATAAACAGAGACCTGATGCCCCTGATGCCCCTGAAAACTGTTGGCTCAAGGTGTAGTTTGCATCAGATAGTATTTATGGTACCTTTTCTGAGAACTTTGCCTGAAATACACTGAACATAAATACATACTGGGTATGGTATGTTCATTGTAACATGGATCATGCTGTTTTTGTGTTTGTTGCTGTCATCATTACATTCCCTTTTCATGACCTGTATTTAACAGAGAAACACAAGGCCACACTGCAGAAGCCTAATATGGTGATAAAAGCTCCAGAGCCTAGATAGGCAACAGCATGGAGTCAGATGCACACAAGGCCTGGCATCGTCAGTCATCTATTAATTTAGCAAGTTTTGATTCACTACAGCTTGAACGGTGTCTTCAACTGAGTTTCACAAGTAGCAGTAACTGAGGGAAAAGTCTTGTATGAGCAGTTCAATTAGTTCAATCCCGGGAACCAAGAGAGGAGCAAGGAGTGAGAGAAAGCATCTGTGAAGGCATCACTGTAAGTGACCAGGTGCTCTGTCCTGTGGGATCACGAGATGACTATAAGTGATTGTAAACACTTATCATGTGAAACTGTTGTAAGAACAGTGAAATTACCCATAAAGCACTGTACAAGATGGTATGGCTCTCTGTTTCCTAGGGAGCCATCTTTTTTTTTTTTTTTTTTGAGTTGGAGGCACAGTAAAAATTCAGCATTCCCAGAATCATTGCCCTCTTTTCCTTAATGTTTCAAAGGAAATAATTTGGCTTTGTTGTTTAAACAAGGGGAAGCAAAATGTAGAAAGAGACAAAGAGAAGAAACTTGAAGAAGCAAATACTATAACTTGTCATGATTATTGTAACACCTTAAACATCACCAAGAACAAGAGTGTGGCATATGAATTTGATATACCTATTAATCAATTTATCTTCATGGTGTAGATTGACAAACTGAAAGGGTGTATTGGAACACTCATGCAAGTTCTAGAATGTCTCATGGCTCAGAACTTCATTCCTCTGTTTTCAGTTGACTTACACAGTTCCTTGTCTAAACATTTGCAATATAAAAACAAACACACACACACACACACATATACACCATACCTGTACAGAGGATAAGCAATCTTTAATTCTTTCATTCCTCTGTTTTCAGTTGACTTACACAGTTCCTTGTCTAAACATTTGCAATATGAAAACAAACAAACAAACACACACACACACACACACACACACACATATACACCATACCTGTATAGAGGATAAGCAATCTTTAATAAACAAAGTATGTAAAGAGTGCTGTCAGCTCAATGTCATGGGGAGTCACTTAAACAACACTAGGAAAAGGTGAATGATTTTAGCATGAGAAGAGATGTGTGATTCAGAGACAGGAAAAATAGAGAAATTTCAGAAACCTCCTGAGTATATTTTCTATGCTAATATACTAATATTGATATTTTTGTGAGAGTTTCTATTGCTGAGAAAAGACACCATGACCACAGCAACTCTTACAAAAGAAAACATTTAATAGGGGTTTCTACATTTTCAGAGGGTTAGTCCTTTACCATCATGATGCAACATGGTGGCATGCATGCAGGCTTGGTGTTGAAGTAGCTGAGTGTCTACACCTTGGCTTGCAGGCATTAAGCAGTGTTCTCTCTCACTGGTCATGGCTTGAGTACCTATGGGACTTCAAAGCCTGCCTCCACAGTGATATACTTCCTCCAATGAGACCACACCTACTCCAGCAAGGCCACACCTCCTAACAGTGCCACTCCCTTTCTGGGCCATTTTCTCTCAAACTAACTCTTCTTGGCCCCCAAAGATGTGTGTAGTCATATCATAGTGCAAAACTACATTCAGTCTAACTTCAAAAGTCCCCATAGTTAATAACAGCCTCAGACTTCTTTAAAAGTCTGAAGTTCAAAGTTCCTTCTGAGATTCATGTAATCTCTTAACTGTAATCCCCTATAAAATCAAAATCCAAAGCCAGATCACATACTTCCAGCATTTAATGGCACAAGATGTATATTACCATTCTATAGGGAAGGGAGCATAGGGAGGAAATACTTGACCAAAGCAAGACTGAAATCCAGCTGGGCAAACTCCAAACTCTTCATCTCCATGTCTGAAGTCAAAGCCCTCTTCAGATCTCCATCTCCTTTCAGCTTTTTTGACTGAAACACACTTCTTTCTCTTGGGCTGGTTCTACTCCCTGGAAGTAACTCTCCTAAGCAGGTATCCCATCCCATGACTCAGGCATCTCTAACATCTTGGAGTCTCCAAGGCAATCCAGGATTCAAGCAATGGCTTCTCTAGGCCTCCATTCAGGAACTCCCCTGACACATGCCTGGCCTCAGTGACTTTCCTTAGTTGGCAAGGAAGGTTCTATAATACCTTTCTTCTGTCCTTGACTCCAAAGCCAGAACCATGTGACCGAAGCTACCAAGTTCTGCTGTTTCTTGGGGCTAGGACATGGTCCCCTCATTCAATTACATCTTCACCAGTTTTCTGTTTTCCATAGCTTCCTTCACTGCCTAAGCATAGAAGTCCTGGAACTTGCTTTGTAGACCAGGCTGGCCTCAAACTCAGAGATCTGTCAGCTTCTGCTTCCTGGTGCACCACCACGCCTGCCTCTAAGTTTTTCTTTAATTCCTTTCACAAATTGGAAATTTAGCTGGATCGTATCTTACCCTGAAGTCACCACTCCCTTTATTTCATTTCTTAACCTGTTTATCTCCTTGAACCCAAGATTTATCTGTATTCTACTTTCTGATACCCCTTTTCTCAATCTGTACAGTTTATGTTTTTATTTGCTCGGCCTGCTCCTTTTCATTATAAATATTCATCAGAGTTAACAATAACAACCACACCACAGAGTTTATACTAGGGTGCTTTAAGATTTCCTCTGCTAGTGGAATTAATCCAAAATTCTTCACTTTAGCCTCAGGCAGATTTTTCAGACAAGAGCGAAAAGCAACCACACTCTTCACCAAAATGTCCCAAGACTGGTCTCTAGGCCACATACTCCTCTGAAAGCTCTTGATCTAGGCACCCACAGCACAAATCAAACTAAGTACCACTGTCTTCCATGGTCCTACCAGGATGGCCCATAAAGCAACACTTAAATGGTTCGACTGCTTTTCTAATCCATAGTCCCAAGGTCTGGAGGCAGAGGCTGCGCGTTCAGTCTTGGCTGCCCATACCTAAAGTAATCACACAAAAAACTGTATTAATTAAAACACTGCTTGACTTAAGTGTATTGCTAGCTAGCTCTTATATCTTAAATTAACCCATTTTCATCAATCTGTGAATCAACACGAGGTTGTGGCCTACCGGTAAGGTTCCAAAACGCTCCCATGGGCATCTTTTTCCTTCAGTGGCTACATGGCATCTCTCTCAACTTTGCCTACTCTCCTTATAAATCTTATTCAGCCTGGCTATATTCTGTTAAGCCATTGGCCAAAAGCAGTTTCTTTATTAACCAATGGCAATAAAACATATTCATAGCATACAGAGGGGAATCTCACATCACAAGGTCTACATTCCTTCAAAGAAAACCATGGTCAGGCCTATGAGAGCAATACCCTAGTCCCCAGTACCAATTTCTTTCTTAGGGTTTCTATTACTGTGAACAGAAACAATGACCATTGCAACTCTTATAAGGGAAAACATTTAATTGTTGTGATTATATTTGCAGAAGCTTAGTATATTATCATCACGGTGCAACGTGGTGGCATGCAGGCAGTCACGGTACTGGAGAAGTAGTCAAGTGTCCTACATCTTGGTTTTTAGGCAACAGGAAGTGGTCTGTTTCACTGGACGTATATGGGACCTCAAAGCCCAACTCCACAGTGACACACTTCCTCCAATAGGATCATCCTCATTCTACTGAGGCTATATCTCCTAATAGCACCACTCCCTTTGGGGGGCATTTTCTTTCAAACCATCACCTTAATCTGTCCAGTTTTACTGTAGACATCTCCCCAGTTCCCAGTCCCTGAATACAGCTGAGTGCACACACACACACACACACACACACACACACACTCCCATGAACAAACATATGAGCTTACATACCTACTCTCACTTTGGGCCAACTTTACCATCTTCCCTTCATCTTTCTTCTGCAGTTTGGACTCAACTTTGGCTTCTGTGTGGTGATAGGACAGTGGATGATGACAATGTCACTTGTCTTTGCTGTTGCATTTCCCCTGGTTGTCTTCCCCAAATTCTCTCGTAGACTCCAGGACATACTTAACAATTACAAACTTTATTTTTAGTGCACCCCAAAGTACTTAGGACTCCCCATTTTCCATCCATGCAGGATTACACTAACCGTACACAGTGCTCAGATCTGCTATGGGAAACAGATGCGATGATTTCCAGAGAGTTTGAGTAGAGTCTGGGCAGAGTGACTCCAATAGATGGTAGCTGTGACTGTCATAGCACTCCTTCTTTTCGCTACTCGGGTTTTGAATTTGATTTCCCATATCTTTCCAGTTCGTTCATTGCATTTTCAAAACAGTATTCTCCTTAAAGAGAAAGAATTTTAGTAAATGATGCTCCATTTTTATATCTTCACTTTGTAAAAACAAATAAAGAGCAAGCAAAGGTCACAGGTCACAGGCAAGTATGTTTAGATATTTTGGGTTAATTTAAAAATAACTTAGAAGCTAACAGATACATTAAAAAGAGCTACTACTCCAAAAGATATCCTTGGTAGTGTCACATGTAATGTAACTTACACTTAACTGTCACGATACTTTGGACAGTTGCAACTGGGGAAAGAGGACTCGGCAGAGTGATTTTAAGGGCAGCCTCTTTTGGGTTAGATCAATGTAGATTTTCCTTGCCCCTCTTTTCATAACAGAGAGGCCATGTGTGACTCCCATTATGCTTTCTGGAAAGACATTATGAAAGCCTAAACTATATCCAAAATGCATTTCATCCCTAATGATTAGAATTGAATGAATAGCAAGGAAAGGAATATGAACCTATTCAAACTAAATTGGCTTAGCTCTAACTGATCTAATGCGGTTTTCCAAAGAATAATTGATATTAAATAATCATAACTGGCAGTTTATGTCACAGAAGTGTCTTCTGACCCTTTCTTGTTAAACAGCCTCACATCATCAATTAAAGCATCGCTGGGAAGTGACATCACAGGCAGCTGAACCTCAGAAAGTGTGATATCACTGCTTCAATGAGAAGAAAGGACCATGGAAAAGGAAAAGGGAAGTCATATTGAACCAAACCAGCATTGCCTATGTATGATTTGCACACTCAGAGACTTGCATGTACTAATCATATAGCTTGGTGATTATTAACACAATAATAAACCTTGCAAAATCACAGCAATACCGCCGAAGCAAATGCTTTTTTTTTTTTTTTTTTTTTTTTTTCTGGAATAGTTTCTTTCAGCTATGGCTCAAGATCCCTAGATGGTGATCTGAAGATATTATCTCACAGTTGAACTGTGAAACGCGCATGCTTGGGAATCCCTGGAAAATAGTCTATAGGAAAGAAAAACTTTGAGTTTGGGCTTGCACTTGGAATGGTATATTCATGTTTCACCAAGCCCATTTTAGAAGAATTTATGTGAGGACTGTTGCCTATTACCTACAGGACTTCCAAAGGCTAACTGCTTGTTTCTCACCTGGGGCTCCTAAGTGCATACTAGAGAAAAATGTGATGGGAAATAAATCTTGTTAGATGGAGGGTCCAGGCACAAAAGAAGGAACATTTACCTTTGTCCACTGAAAAACTGTATTTTAAGATGGAAAGCCATTTTCTAAATTGTTCATTGAATATCTGCTAGTGGCTGTGTTAAAAATGGGGGATATCTAATTATAAAAGGAGAAGAAGTAGCTCGCCCAAGATCACACAGTAAAGTGCACCCTGAAATGGTCCTTGGTCTTGCTGTCCTGCTATTATACATGAGAAACTGCCAGGGGTAGCACCTCAGGTGTGGTCCTCTTTCCTTTACAGTGTAGAGTCAGCAGGATAAAATAACCTTTTGCTGGCATCATCCCTAATTTTCAGGAAACGAATTAGGAATCAACCTTCAACGATATTCATGTAGGTAAAAATAGATATCACTGTGGTTTGTGGGAAGATGTCAGAGTTATTTTTATACCTGCAAAAAACACACACACACACACACATATACAGGAAAAATTGAGAAATAAGGTAGACTTATTATTGTCCCCCTGTCATTTGATTGAGGGCCTGATGGAGTCACAGGTCCTTTCAGAATGACCTATGCCAAAAATAGTAATAATAGGAGTAATTATAATAAAAAACAACAAAGTGATACTGAAGAAAAGCATCATGGGGAACAAGACTGATGTCATCCTGGAGCAGTCAGATCTTCCTAGTGGTCTGAATTTTATCACTCATATCCAATGTTTGAATTTATTGGATGAATGCAGTTTTCCACATTATTTAGTGGTAAAACAGAGAAATTAATGAATGAGAGTCAAGGCAAATAAACAAAGCATACTTAGTTTGAGTATTTTAATTACTGAACAGATTTACAAATTCTTTCTTTTAGATGGTACTGGTTATGTCAGGCAAGTCTATGCTTTGACTCCTATTGGGGTTGGGTTTCATGTCATATGGCCGCAAAGGTTGTGTACTTGTGTTCTTTGGTAATTGAACATTAAAATGCACCAACATGGTTGGTTTATTTGAAGGGTGCTTCAAGGATGTGCCTAACCTTGACAAGGCTGAGGAAGATAAAGTATATGATTTATGAAAGGCCTTTTTGCACAGCATTTCTGAAATCATTGTCAAACCATGAAGTCTATGCTAAGAAGGTTTTCTTTCCTTTTTCATTTTCTTTTATTTTCTGACCTTGTTTTGCTTTTATGCTTGTATATGTATCATATATATGCATGGTGCCCATGGAGATCAAAAGTGATTGCTGATATCCTGTAACTGGATTTACGAGTGATTGTGAACTACCAAGAGGTTCTGGGTCCTGAACCCTGGTCTTCTGTAAAAGCAACAGATGTTCTTATTAATGAGTCAGCTCTCTAGCCCCTGACTGGATTTGTAAGGACAGGTAACTTTTGTTTTCTCATTTCTCTTTCTTCTTTATTTTATCACGGATATGGAATGATTTAATACTTTTATGGGGTGTGGTGCAATAGCCTAATACATATAAACAGTGTGTAATGATCAAACTAGGGTAATTCATATTTTCATAGACTTAAAGATTTATTCTTTTTGTGTGTTCTGGAAACCTTTTAGCTCTTCTAGTGCTTTGTAAAAGAGAATAATAAAAATTTATGAGCTGTTGACACCCTACTGGGCTGTAGAACATTAGAATTTATTCTTTTTATATAATTTCATTTAGATAATCTTTTGAGACGATCTTTGGCTAAAAAAGTGTAAAAATTGAGTCTGAAATTGATAATAAAGACGAAGTTCACCATTGCTACTATAGGGTAAGAGTATTTACTCACTTTGCTTTTGTGGGCTATCCATGTATGTGCACATGTATGTGTGTGTGCTCCGCACAGGTGCTCATGAAGATGAGAGGTAGCTGTTGGGCATTTCCCTCCATTGGTTTCCACGTTGTTTTTTGAGACAGAGTCTCTTGCTGAGCATGGGGCTCACTCTCTAGCAGCGAGTTTTGTGCATCTATCTGTCTGCCTGCTGTGCGGGGGTTATAGGTGAGCATATATGGGTGTTCGGGAGCTGAGTTAGGATTCCCCTTTCTTGCATAGCAAGCACCTTACCCATCGAGGCATAACTGCAATCCTGTTATAGGCATGTATGCCTACAAGCCATGCAAATACTCCCTGTTATGTACACATCTTCAGTGAGAAGAGCGAGACTTACACCTCTCTACAAACTTTAATTCATAGACTGGATCAGAACAAATGAGTGCTGTTGGTTTTTTTTTTTTCTTTTTCTTTTCTTTGTTTTTTTTGTTTGTTTGTTTTTTCTTTTTTCTTTTTTTTTTTGCCAGTGAGTTCAATAACAGTATTCACAATGTTCAACAAACTCTAAATTTCCAGTGATTTTATGTAGGCTGACATACATCCGGCTGTATGGGAGCAGGGCTAAATTTTTAAATTCTTTGTTTTTAAAGATAAGAAATCTAGAGAGGAGATGAGGCGTGGGTGCTTAGTTTAAGCGCCTCCAATTTGCTCGTTTTCTTTTCCAGTGAGCAGAAAGCTGATCGATTCTGGTACAGAGAATATGAGGGCTGCTATGAAAGCAGTACTGACTTCACAGAACATGTTCCAAGGAAGTCCAGGCAGTTGTTGGAGCTCCCTACTGTCCCTAGGGGCAGGTGTGATTTATTTAGGCTCACTTCTTAACTTTTTGGCCAAAGTTTCCCATGAATATTTATGGCAAGTCTTCATTGACTGAATGACTTTCTACTCCATGGAAATTACACATCCCTGTAGTGCACCCAAGAGAGACGAGAAGAGAGATTTCCTGACCTTTTGCAAATAGCGCACTACACAGGGACTAAGTACAGCTCAGTAAAGTTACCTGTGGGGCATCGTCAGATTATCTCAGGGAAACAACCAGCGTGCAGTCCATTCGGTACCAGGTCCACTGTAATCTGAACTTTTGTGAAATCCTTGTACTCCATCTTGAACCTGAATAACTCGTAACTCTTAACAAGGTGTCAGAGAAGACTCCACGCATTTCTGCTCCAGATGTGAGCTCATTTACAGCCGTACTTGTCGCATGAGCTGTGGGTGCGAAGGTGCCAGACTTGAGTGATGGAAGTGTTACGCTCGTGCAAAGGCTCTCACCAGACAAGTTTTCTGAGTCACTGGATAAGCAGTTGACAGACAACAAGACTTCAAGCCTTCGGGACAAAGGTGCAGGCCGTTCTTCTCCCGGTCGACACAGCTGGTTAGTTTGAAAATCGAACATTTAAAACCCAGTCCATCTACAACTGCAGCACAAAATGGGGTGGTGGGGATCTCTGAGATGAGAGATTAGAGACAGTGGGCAAATGGGGCAGAACCCCAGGTAAACAGTCGTAGAAGCAGCTTCCAGGGTTATGGGGAGCAAACCAGCAGGGGAAAGGGCTTTAGAAGGCAGTACTGTTGAGAGGAGCTCCATCTGTAACTCCCAGGCATTCTTATGCTTTTCTGCTTACAGCGAGCCACCTCCCCACCACTGCCATTACCATCAGGTCCACTGCTGCTGCAGCTGGTCCACCTGTGGACATGACAAGCGAATGAGCCAGCTATGCACACTGGTGTTTTAGGTGCGAACTATAAAGAAAGCCTGTGTATGTCCAGCTTGGCTAACATGCTGTCTAATTCAAGTTGTGCTTTATTAAACACATATACACAAACACGCATTTGCATATGTACTCAAACACGTGCACATGCATGCGCGCACACACACACATATCAGTCTCTCACATCACATGCACAAACACACACTCACAAGCACAAACACACACAAACTGATAGGGAAAATTGTCTTACTGAAAAGAAATAGAGTAGCCACACTTACGGATATCACAAATAAATAATTCAGCTATTGACTATTAAAAAAACAACTGAGCATTAAGAAAAAAGAGACTAGAGACTGAGCACACTCAAAAGACTTACAAGCCACTTTACCCTTGACCTTAGCCCAAAGGCCAAGAGGTGATTTTGCAAGCCATCTTAATTTTCTCTTCCCATGTTACAAATCTGTGTCAAGTGAAATTTATTTAACTTGTTTTGGTTTCTGACAAAATTTAAAAGGTATTTCTTGGGCTAATATCTAAGCCCCAGGTATTAGCTGCTTATAGGCCAGGTGGCTCTCTAAAGACAAAAGCGCAATTTTCTTTAAAAGACATTTCTGAACAACCTTTGAAAAAAACAAATAAATATGTAAGCGTGGTGGCTCACACCTTTAGTTAACCCCAGCACTCTGTGAGTTGTATGCCAGTGTGGTCTATAGAGCTTTTCCTAGAATAGACAAGGCTCCGCAGAGAAACAAAATGATAGGTAAATAGACAGACAGACAGACAGACAGACAGATAGATAGACAGATGATAGATAGATGATAGATCATAGATAAATGATAGACAGACAGACAGACAAATAAATTAGATCTCATAAGAAATCTCCAAAAAGTGATTTTTAAAAACATAATCTCTTTGTTTTTCAAAATCTTGTAGACTTTTAAATTGCCAGGCAAATCAGAAAGTTTCCTCTTGAAGTTTCCCACACACTTCGTTTGGATCCAACTCCCTCAACTCATTCCCCTCATTTTCCTGGCCCCCGTTTCCACACACACCCTACTTCATGTTACATGTGTTCTACTGTGCTACGCACACACCTCCCTCGAAGCCTTTGTTCTCACCATCTCGTGGATCCTGCTCTCGTCTCTTGGCCTTTACCACACTCACTCCCACACAAACACCCAGGTATAGAAAATAAAATACTGGCTCACACATGAGATAGAACCTACAGTGTTCATTTTTCTGAGCTCGGGTCATCTCAACAAATGTAATACATTCCCTGTAAATTTTGTTTTCCCACCCGTATGTCATCTGTTGAGAGCTATCTAGGCTGATTGTATTTCCTTGTTGTTCGGAAACATGAAGAACATGGATGTGAAGTATCACTTTGTGGGATCTACAGTTTCGTGTTGTCTCTGACCCATGTGGTAGTTCTTGTTTTGCCTTTCATAGACACTTCCGCACAGATTGCCACGGTGGTCACACCATCAGTGAATAAATGCATTTCCATATCCTCACTAGCTTTTTATTGTCATTTATTTTCTTGATGCTATTCATTCTGACTAGGGAGAGATGGAATCAGAAAGTAGTTTTAATTAGGATTCTCTAGTGGCTAGGGATATTGAGCAGTAATTTTTGCCATTTCTATTTCTCCTTTCAAAACATGTTTGTTCAGTTCATTGGCCCATTGATTGGCAGTTTTGTGAATTGTAAGATTTTTGGGTGTGCAGATTTTGTGTATAATATTTGGAGTTCTTTATATATTCTAGGTAATCACTCCTGTTTGATATATGGCTAGCAAATATTTTCTCATTCTGTGGACTATCTACTCCCTCTGATACAGATTTCTTTTGCTATGCAAAGGATTTTAATTTTATGTTCTGGCAGGTTTAGTATTTCAATCTTTAATTGAGATCTTTGATCCACTTTGAATTGATTTTTGAGAGGATGAGCAACACAGATTCTTCTAAAGGTGGATATCGAATTCTGTCCACACAATTTGTTGAATAGGTTCTTTTCTCCAGTGTGTTTTCGACAACTATGCGTCACAGCTCCGTGGTTTTATTTCTGGGTCATTATGGTTGTTTGAATAAAAATGCTCCACATAGACCCATAGAGAGTAGCACTGTACATAGGTGTGGCCTTACTGGAATAGGTACGGTCTTGTTGGAGGAAGGGTATCACTGGGGGTGGGCATTGAGGTCTCAGTGTGGTAGTCTCTTCTTTCTGCCTGCAGATGCAGATGGAGAACTCTCAGCTGCCTCTCCAGCACCATGCCTGCCTGTGCACCACCATGCTTCTCATCATGATGATAATGGACTATAAGCCAGGCTCAAATACATGTTTTTCCTTTTAAGAGTTGCCATGGTCACAGCAGTAGAAACCCTAACTAAGAAAACCATCTATTGTGTCCCATTTGTCTACATGTCTATTTTTGAGGCAGAACCATGTTTCGTTTGTCACTGTGTCTCTACAGTTTGGTTTGAGGTAAGATATTGTGATACCTCTGGCTGTGTTCTTTGTGCTTAAAATTGCTTTGGATATCCATGGTCTTTTGTGTTTACATATAACTTTTAGGATTCTTTTCCTAGTTCTATGAAGAATTTGGAATTGTGATGGGAGTTGCGTTGAACCTCTAGATAACTCTCAGCAGTATGTCCATTTTCAGTGTCAATTCTACAGTCAGGAACATGGGAGGAGGGTTTCAATTATCAAGTGCTCTTTGGCTTCTTTTTGAAATGCCTAAAATTTTTTTATTGAGGTCTTTCACATCCTTGGATGTTTATTTCTAAGGCATTTTATTTGTCTATTTTTAATTTATCATGAAAAGGATATATATCCTATTTTTCTAAGCAAGTTCATTACTTACATATGTGAAATCTCCTATACTTTATTGAAAATTGCAATCATATCTAAATCTTTCTGGCAGAGTCTGTGGGATCTTTTACATGTAGAACCATGCAAGTAATGACAGTTTAGTTTTTCTTTTCTATTTTTAATCCTTTTCTATTTTTTCATTTACAGGTTGTTGTCCATCTAATCCAGCAATGGCTGGTTGTGCACAGAAAGCACAAGAATCCAGAAGCTGCTCAGTCAGTGAGGCCAGATGTCTCAGCAGGTTGTCAATAGACAGTGGAATCCCAGGGAAGTAGGCTCTAATGTCAGTGAAGGAATGGATTGGCTTGAACGGCAAGAGCAAACAAGCGCAAGCAGGCAAGGAGAGAAAGCTTCCTTCTTCCATGTCCTTTATATAGACTGCCAACAGAAGGTGTGGCCCAGATGAAAGATGTGTCTTTCTACCTCTAGACCTAGATTAAAAAGATGTGTCTTCCCATTGCTGGATTAGATGGATAACAACATGTAAATGAATCATTCCAATAAATTCTCTTCCTCTCCCTCTCCCCCTCTCCCTCTTTCCTCCTCTCTATAGTAAGTTAAAGTCATTTGTATTTCAGATTATTATGAGAAGAGTTTGCTATCAATGATGATTTTGTTGGTTGCTGCTCTGGTTAGTTGGTTCATTGGTGCTCAGTGGATGTTTGCTAGGGTTTGCTTTGTAGGACATGATTTATTCTTTTCCAGTTATTACCTGCTCTTCCCATGAAATAAATTCTTCCTTGTATTTTATGGAAGGAACTGTTTCCTTCTTCTGTGTACAGTATTCCTTTAAGAATTATCTGGGTTAAGGAAGTCAGGACCATGAGGGGTGCACCCAACCACTGAGACAGGGGGGCCGATCTATTGGGAGCTCACCAAGGCCAGCTGGACTGCTACTGAAAAAAACATGGGATAAAACCGGACTCTCTGAATGTGGCGGACAATGAGAGCTGACGAGAGGCCAAGGAGAATGGCACAGGAACTTTCATCTGGCGATGGATCGAGAGAGAGACGGAGACCCAATTTGGAGCAACCGTCTGAGCTCTTAGTGTCCAAATGAGGAGCAGAAGGAGGAAGAACATGAGCAAGGAAATCAGGACCACGAGGCGTGCACCCACCCACTGTGACAGTGGAACTGATCTATTGGGAGCTCTCCAAGGCCAGCTGGACTGGGACTGAATAAGCATGGGTTGAAACTGGACTCTCTGAACAAGGCGGACAATGAAGGCTGATGAGAAGCCAAGGACAATGGCACTAGGTTTCGATCCTAATACATGAACTGGCTTTGTGGGAGCGTAGCCTGTTTGGATGCTCACCTTCCTGGACCTAGATAGAAGTGGGAGGACCTTGGTCTTCCTGTAGAGCAGGGAATTTGGACTGCTCTTCAGTATCGAGAGGGAGGGGGAGTGGACTGGGGGGAGGAGAAGTGGAGTGGGGATAGGGGGAGGGGAGCGGGGGGAGGGGGCAATATGTGGGAGGAGGGGGAGGGAAATGGGAAACGGGGAGCAGTTGGAAATTTTAATTAAAAAAGAATAATAAAAAAAGAATTATCTGGGTTGCTATCTTACTTTTCTTGAATTGCTTAAGCTTGTATTTGTCATAAATTTTTTTTAATTTTTTTCCACTAATTTTAATAGATAAATTTGCTGGGCATAGTAATCTTGGTTGACAGTTACTTCTTTTGTGCTTGAAATATATTATTACATGCTTTTCTGATTTTAGTGTTGCTGACAACATATCTGCTGTTATTCTAATGTTTCTGTCCCTCTATATTATTTTGTGTTATTCCCATACAGCTTTTAGTGTGGCTCATTTGCATTTTTGGACATCTTTATTATGATGTGTCCTCTCTGGTCATGTCTTCTTGGAGTCTAAACACTTCCTGTGTCTACGTGTTTGTTTCTATGTCTAAGCGAGGGAAATTTTCAACTATAGTTTCACTGACTATGTTGTTAAGTCATTGACTTAGTAATCCCATCTCCCACCCCATGAATTCTTAATGTACTTTCTTGAATATGTTCCGTACTTCTTGAAAATTTCAACCATGTTCATAATTTGTTCTTCTGTATTGTCTCAAATTTGTCCTCCACCCATGAAATTCATTCATGCTTGGTTTTATCTGTTCATGATTTTTCTCTGTGTTTTTTGTTGTTGTTTTGTTCATTTTGACTGATTTATCTTTTCATTATTAAAATTTATTTTCTTTCCTTTGTCAGCATCTCAACTTCCTTTTATATTAGCAGAAATATGCAAACTATATTCCCAGTTAATATTTTTTGGTTTGGACAGGACCTGTCCCCTATGTTTACGTTAGTTTTAGCCATTCAGATTCTGCATCAAGTTCACACACTTCCTGCCATCCACAGAGCTGCTGCTCAGACTTGGACTGCACTTTCGCTGCTCTCTGTAGTGCACGCACCTTGGGCTCTGTTTCCAGCAGGATGCTTCGCAACCTTCCATCTTCCCCCACACTCTTTCATGATCCTCTTCCTCCATAGGGCAATAGTAGGGTGGAGGGATGACGAGCATTGCAGGTTTCTCAATTTTGGGATCTCTAGCTCCTCTTCTGGCGCCCATGGGTTGCAGAGGTGCTGTTCTCTGCCGTTGGTTTCAGGCAGAGTGGAATCAACCTCTGCAGAGCTCCTTTCTTGCTTCCACAATCCAGTTATTTGCTTATCCAAAATGGCTTTTTCTAAGTTAATTACATTCTACCTTGAAGATAGCACCTTTATAGAGTTGGGGAAATGAAGGTGTGAAATGAATAAAGATTTATTAACAACTGTTGCTCAAGGAAAAGAGAACAGCGCTTGTCTTAAGCAGTGAACTGATCCATGCTGGTGCAGAGGCATCAGTTACATTCCCGCAACCTGAACAGAACAAAGTAGATTACCCTAGAGGTGCCTGAAAGATTGGAAATGTTTCTTCTTCATGAATAAAACTAAACATAATGCAAAATGTGTTCATATATAATATATAGCATATGTTATATGAACATTCATATATATTTACTATTTTTACAATGTAGTCCAATAAACAATCTGGATGGAATACAAAATAAACAGTGGCAACAATTTTGTTGGCAGGATAAAAATGGCAAAAACAAATAATATTTCCTAGGGAGCTACTTATTGATATCTTAAATACTAAATACCACTACTTATTGATTAAATACTACTTATTGATATCTTAAATACCAAATACCACTGGAATTTTATGGACTAAGTCATTTTTTCTATATCTATTTTTTTCAAGAGAACACTATTGCTATGGTTTTCAAAATGTGGACATCTATCTCTAGAGAAAGCAAAATTTCTGGAAATGCTACATTGTTACTCAACAAAGGCAGCATTATGAATTCAGGTGTGAATTCAAGTCCCAGGTTCTTTTCTCTACTTTTTTATTGATTGACCTTCAGCGGAGGGAGTGGAGAGGAAGTTATCCAGACGTTAATATAGTTTAAGAATTACTTATTCTCAAGAACAAAAATATGGTCGTGTTTGTCGGGTACAAAATGCTCATCTTTCTGTCAAGAAATTTTTTTCTTTTTCCTTTTGTAAAATTATCATGGATTTACTGTACAGAGATAGGCTTCATTCGACATTCCAACACAGACATATGACTCACTCTTCTTCCTCCCATTTATGGTCCTTCTTTGTTCCTCCCTTCCATGTTTCTAGTACCAGTTCCTTCACTTTCATGTCCTTTTTCCTACCTAAAGTCCACATGTGAAAGTCTTAATTTGAAACTTCCTTTTGGGAGGCTGATTCATTTTGCTTCACCTAGGTTTCTGTGTCATCCACTTTTTTCTGGATGACACAATTTTTCTCTTCTTTCTGACTGAAGAAACCTCCAGTGTAACTGCCGGATGTGGCGTGTCCACACCCACACAGGTTTTCTTCATCCATTCATCAGATGATGGGCAGCTGGCTCATTCTGTAATTTGGCTATGGTGGGTGACACCGCAGTGAGTGCTGGTTTCCAGGAGAACCAATTTCCATTCTTTGGAAAATGTGCCTCATGCAATAGCTGGATCATATACTGATTCTAACTTCAAGTACTTGTTGGTTTTAGTTTCTTTTCTATCAATAACTTTTTTTTTTCAGGACAGGGTTTCTCTGTGTAGCCCTGGGCATCCTGGAACTAGCTCTGAAGATCAGGCTGCCATCAAGAATTCTTCCTGATCAATTTATTAGTTGACAAAACTAACTAAACAGCATTTAAGCTTAATCTGACAAAAACAAATTTCAGTGTCCTTTCAATTCAAACTAACAAATGAAAAAGCCTAAAGTGGAGAAAACAAATTTATCTATTCTACTTTTTTTTTAACAAAATATGAACTAAGGTTTCTACTGAGATATCATCCACCAACACAGCTCAACTAGCTAATACCAATAGCAAGCACAATCATTTCCCACTTGTTTTGTTTGGGGGACAGGATCTTATAGTAAATCCTGCACTGGCCTGGCGATCACTGTGTAACTCAAGCTAGCCAGGAACTGACAGCCATGTCCCTGCCTTAGCTTCCCATCACACCCAGCTGCAGTCACTATCTTTGCTCATTTTTCCTTTATTGTTATTGCTACTGCTATTGAAACATGGCTTTGACCTGACCTGTATGCAATGTGATGAATTCTCTCATATATTTCTCTAGTCTTTCTCTTCCACTGCATAATAATAGAGAGTGTTATACAGGGCATTGAACGGAATGATGGTCTAGATTATGTCTTTTAAGTACTATCAACTCATTTGGGATAGTAAGGAGGTATCTCCACAGTCCCCTTTCCCAAACTTTTGTGCTGGTCTGGAAAAACACATTTAACTTTGAATTCAATCATCAGTTAAAGACATTGCTTTGGGAAAAATCATTTGTGTTTTTACAGAACCAAAAACAGTTCACAAATTGAACATCGTGCACTATTCGCTTACATAACATAAATGATTCTAAGAAAAATTCAATGTTCTCTCAAAGTTGGCTGATTCATAATACTTAAAATTTCCACATGTATGAGGCAATAAAAGACATCGTCCTCATTGGAAACAACACTTCTGCCACAATTCCCACCTTTACTTCATTTATACTTCGTTTCTGACAAATTCACTCATTTCCATTTCCATGATTTAACAATTCTAGCAATTTCCATGTTTGCATCTCCAGTACAAACCTGTCTCCTGATTTTAGGGTACCTCACTGACATGTGTCTAGGTATCCTCCTTGCTTAGATACTGTGACAGGTTTTATTGAATTTCCCTCACCCTTATCATGTGAGAGATACCCCAAAGACTTAACTTCTAGTAACTCAGGGGGTGTTCTTATTTAAAGACAGGGTCTTTACAAATCGAATCAAGGTTCTTTGGGTAGATCCTAAGTAATGTGACTGGCTTATTCATAGCAAAAAAAAAAAAGAGAAAATTTAGATACAGAGATGGCTACATCCATAGAGAGGATCATGTGCACAGTCAGGGAGAAGAAGGCCATCTGAGTGACTGGCAGAATGCAGCCAATACCAACAGTGCAAATGATGTTAGCACTTGCCAGAAGTCAGAAGATGGGACCAATTCCTTTGTAGGGTTGGTTAGGAGAGAGAGAGAGAGAGAAGGCATCATCACAGCGCAGCTTTATTTCAACATATAGTTTCTACAAGTGAGATAATAAATCCCAACTTTAATCCTCTCTCTCTAGAGACTGATGGCATCTCTGTAAAGCTAAAGCAGATGCCTAAGAGGCAAAAGCATTCCAACCTTACCATGACCCCAGGTCTGGGGCTCCTGCCCTGCCCTTTTGCCCACGTTTCTCTGTTGTGGGAACTGTGCTGTTATTTACTGAACCAAATAATTTGAAGTCATCCTCCACTCCTCTTTTTCTCTCTACCCCTCACTAAATCTTCCCTCAAAACAGAGCAATAGAGTAGAACCTCAGCTTCTCCTGATTATAAGGCATCTGAGGATACGATTTACCCCAGACAATTTAGAAATCAATGTCATTACACAGGCTTCAATTTTTATTTTAGACATATTTGAAGATTTCTAAGCATTTGTTTATGAGTATGTATACTTACACGTCGTTTTGTTCATGTGACGTCAGGACACTGTGTGTGAAGAAAGTGGCTGAGGCTTCCACAGCATTGTCCATAGAGAACCCATGTCTTGACCACTGCTGGTCTAGAGCCACACCACACAAGCATGTCTTCCAAAACCTGTCACCATGGCGCTGTCACAGTGACAGTGCAAAATCACGCTCCGCATGGGTATTTGTAGCATTCCGCAGCGGCCCACCAGCAGAAACATGGACATACTACATTTCTCAGTACTTCCTGACCTACAGTTATGGTTAACAGCCTCGATGAGAAGACCCATTCAAAGCCAGCTCTTTTAAAACTCGATTGCGAACACTCCAAACCCTGCTTCTGATGCACGCACTTTGCCCTTGCCGTCTGTCTTCCTGATGCTCTGGCTGTAGCACCCCCAGTGTTTCACTGTGTCACTCTGAAAACCACTCTTCTACGATGTCCTCTCGGTAAGGTCTCCCTTACCTTCCTACCAAGCATGCTCTTTCCCCTCCAGGTGTCATAGGAGTGCTTATTTGCATACACATTTAAATAAATACCTATGCAAAATGACATAGCAATTATGATATGGTTTTGCATTCTGTTGTGTGAATTTTATAAATATGATAAACGGATGATGACTGGTGGGTGATAGTGTATTTTCTCTGTATTGTTTGCTCTATACAGAATAAGGTCTATGAAGGCTACCAAATCTCCCTGACCATAACACTGTCCTTGGACAATATTTGTTTAATGACAAACACTAAATAGGACTGTGTTAAATAGGGTGAAGTAATGTTACTTTCTCCACCATGGTTCAGTTCAGGACCCCCTGCCTAAGGATTGGTACCAGCCAAGTGTGCAGGTCTTCCCATCCCAATTACTGTAGTTAAGAAAATCCTCCATGGACACACCCACAGGCTCACCTGATTTAGAGCATTCCTCACTGAGACTCTCTTTCAAGGTGATTGTAGACTGTCAAGTTGACAGTTAACTGACCATCACAAACCATAACCTAACTACAAGTGTGCCTTTAGAGAAATAAAGTTATTTCATCACCATCTATAAATTATTAGAAAAATTCTAAGGAAAAGAATAAGGGGAAAAATCCAAAGTGAATGCTATTTTTTTTTTTGCATGCTCACATGATGTTAATAAGATTGAATGAGTGAAGAAAATGTTAGAATTCAGAGGCTTTAAATTCCCTGAATCTATTCTGTCCAGGTACAAAAACTCAGTTGTCTCTCAGCTCATCTTCCACTCTATTCCTGTCTTCTATTTTCTCCTTCTTCTCCTCTTCTCTCCCCTCCCCTTCTCCCTATTTCTCTTTGAGAGAAGGCTTCTGCAGGGTCCAAAGACTGCCTGTTTGATTCTCTTCCAGTCTAAATGAAAATCTTTTGTCCCCACAGCACCGCACATTTCTGAAGAGAATCGGGCATCTATAGACTAGCACCCACAGCCCTAGCACAGAGCCCCAGCCATCTGGAAAGGGCGAGGACTGTCACGGAATGTAGCAGCATTTGATGAAAGTGATAATTCGACTCCAGCACAGCACAGAGACTGCGCCATGGGGAGCCTCACTCGGGTGCACACGGAGCTCCTTCACTAGGCATCTCATCAGACTGAAAGTTATCCACTGGCTGGAGGAAGTAGTAAATATCAATCAGATTATTCTGTAAAGCATTAAGTCTGTCGGCGTTTGTTTTCTAATTTAGGGAACTGAGCAGGAGTGGAGAGGTTTGATCTCAGTTCAGCTGAGAGGGCCTCAGTGGGCGGTTTGAGCTGTTGCTCAGGCTGAGGCTGAAGGTACACACCTAAGTGAAGCTGTGTTTGCGTCAGTTCCGGCTCTGGCCGATCATTCTTGCTGGTCAAGATGTTCACTTGGAAAACATTTCCAACCTCATATTTAGCTCCAGTCAACTTGCTCTTTTCAGCCTATGCAGTCAGAGAGTTCTCCAAAAATCCTTCCTGTAAGAAGCAGATTGGAAATAATTTCAATAAGTTTATGAAAATTGAATAGAAGTTTATAAAAATTAAATTGAAATGATATGGCCCATTTAACTTGACATTTTGGCTCTATATTTATGTCTTATTATTATATATATTTTATTCATTTTTAAAAAATAAAGTAAAACAAACATTGCAGTTTTGGAAATTGTACATAAAAGGAACTGAATGATCAAGAGTACTATCCAGGGGCCATTTCCAATTTGAGTCTCTGACAGAGTGTTTTCTTCTATTACACAACCAAGTATCTATCTAATAGTTAATGATTGTATTAGAGATTATTAAGTAATTCATACCCTTATAAAGGTTTTAATTATTTGCAGTAAGAAAATACAAAGTTTTTGATGGCTCGGAATACCTGTGAATGCAGGGCTAAGGGAAAATGGCTTTTGTAGCGAATGTTTTGTTTGGTTTAAAATCTTTGAAAACTAGCTGCTTTGTTTTTGTGAGATGCTCAGTACCTCTCTACCGCAAGTTCATTGAGCACGATCCTATGTGGTAGTGCATGTGAATGGGATTTCTAGAGCAATTCCCTGAGCACAGTTTGGACTAGCGTGCTGCATTCCCAGGGAACAGTAAGAGAATGGTAGTGAGGGACCAATGAAGAACCAGATAAGGGAATAAGATGATCACCTTTATATGATCTGTCTTAGTCTGTGGTTGCTTCTCACAGATGCCTCCCTTGTCTCAGTTATGCTGGTCTATTTTGAAATGAGCCAACAATAAGCCTTTAAAACCCAAATCAAGACTGAACAGAGAAGCTAAATATTCTCTTGCAGCAAAATTACCCTAGAATTTTAAACTATAAAATGAAGAACTAGATAGCATTAAATAAAAAAGTCAAACTATCCCACATAACCGATAACATGATAAAGGGAATAATGATTAGATCAAGTGAATAACTATTTATAAAAAGATCAACAAGCCAGGCAGCAGTGGCCTTTAATCCCAGCCCTTTGAAGGCAGAGGCAGGCGGATCTCTGAGTTCGAGACCAGCTCTAGGACAGCCACAGCTACAAAGAGGAAGCCTGTCTCAAAAAACAAAACCAACAAACAACAATGAAAAGATTAACTGACAAAGAACCAAAGGCATGAAGATGAATAAAGAGAAGGGAAGCCAGCATAATTCTTGGAGGCTCTTAGGCCTTGGGGAGACTAGAAGCTGCCTCTGTCCAAAAATGAGTCCTAGTTCCTTCCCCATCTCTCAGGAAAGTTTAGTAGCATTTCTACAAAACCTATTCGTCTGTAGGTGAATCTCTTTGCAACTAGTAGACTTATGCTTTGGAAATTCAAAAGCAAAAACATAAAACAAAAGATGAAAAAGTATTTGCTTAAACTCAAGAATATGAATAATAATAGCTGTATATAAGATAAACTCAAAAAATAGAGATGTGTGGATTATTTTTCATTTAATGGAACAAATCTACAAACAAAACTGGTAGAAAATAACATGGGTAAACTTCTAATGTTTCCTGTCATGGCTCAGACTCAGAATGATGTAACATGAGCGGGGCTAGGCCTGCTTGTTTGTTGGGGTTTTTTGCCCGCCCGGTACCCCAGAGAAAAAGCACACAGAGATTTTTATAAGTTATAAGCTGATTGGCCCATTAGCTCTAGCCTCTCACTGGCTAACTCTCACATCTTGATTAACCCATTTTTCTGATCTATGTTAGCCTTGTGGCTCAGTACCTTTCTTCAGTGGGGCAGATCACATCCTGCTGCTTCGGTGGTCTAGGCAGGAGTGGGAGGAATCCACTTCCTCCTTCCCAGAATTCTTCTGTTCTCATTACATCATTTCTACTTCCTGTCTGGTTTTTCCGCCTATATTTCCTGCCTGGCCAATTAGCATTTATTTGAAACATGATTGACAGAATATAGACAATTCTCCCACACCAGAATGATGTTGAAAATTCTCAGTGGTTCAATAGGCAAGAAACAAACAAACAAATAATAAAACAAACAAATGTAAAAAAAAAGGGGGCAGCCTGATTGGAAAGTAATTGAAATATCTTCATTAGGAGAGTTACCACATGAACTTCACAATCCTATGAAACACCTGAAAAGTCAGCAGAACTAATAAGCTTGGCAGAGGTGTAAATCAAAACTCTATGGTTGCATTTCTATGGATTAGGAACAACCAGAAACTTAATTTTGAAAACAATGTCATTTATAATAGTGTTCTCTCTCTCAAAAAAATATCCTCAAAACTTGCTCGCTAAAGACATTATTGGACGAAATGGAAGAAGGCATAGAAGAAGAAAGATGCCCCTGTTCATGGACAGAAAGGCTCGCCATTTTCATGAGTCCACCCTTCCAAGGCTTACCTCTAGACCAAGGTTTTTAGTTCTGACAGGATTCTATAGAAAATGACAAGCGGGGCATGGTGATACATTTAATTCCAGTACTAGGAGGCAGAAGCAGGCAGAACTCTGAATTCAAGGCCAGCCAAGGGTGCAATAGTATATAGTAAGATCTTATGTCTGAAGAAGAAAACAGGAGAGAACAAAGAAGAAGAGGAGGGAGAGGAGGAGGAAGGAAGGAACCAGAGGTAACAGACAAGTATTCTGAGGGTCTGCAGGAGTAAGGCCCAATCAATCAACCATGAAAGTGGAACTGAAGCAAGGGAGGAAACGTGGCTACAAAACCAAAGTGATCCCCACAATTAAATGAAGAGGACATTTTGAAGAGAGATAGATTTAAGGACATTCAGTGTTAGAGCAAAATCTAAGAGAAGGCCTGTGGCTTGACTTCAACAGTAAACAGCCCCATGATGGTATTGAAATAGTATTTGCTTCTCAACTGTGATAAAGGCAGATGCCTGATTGGTGGGGAGGGGAATGCAACTTCAGAAAATGAGGCAGTCAGCCTGAATTTCCTATAGCTGTCATTTAGCAAAAACGCGTGCTGTGTCAGCCAGTTCCCGAACCTTTCTTCCATAATCTACCTAATAGGTACAACAAGCGTCTCCCAGGTCACTAAAGGATGTCCCCAGTCTCTCTCACTGCCGGGCTCATGCTAGAACCTGAATGTCTCAGAGAGTCTTTACAGATGAGCGGCATTTAAATCAACAATGGGTGCAGAAGACGGGAAAACACTAGGCAACTTCCAGAACAGCCTGGCCTTACTTCTTGTTCACTAACTGTGGGCTCGCTGCACGCGGTAGTAAATGCGATCTTCTCCACTCTCTTCCGGCCGCTGCTTGCAGACATATCCCAAGAGAGATATTCTCCTTGGCTTTCTCAGCTCAAGCCTTTCAAAGCACCAGGGTAATTAATGTGTGTCCTGGGTCAGCCTGGGAGGAAAACATGTTGAGCTTTGGAGATTTCGTCCTTAATGCTGAATCCCAGGAAGGAACAAAGTAAATTTGTACCTGTGGATGTAATTGCTTGAGAGGTAAGTCTGCAGAGATGGAAATCGGCTCGCACCAACCTGAGTGCCCTCGCCTACAGAGGGAAAATAATGTTTCAATTAAACAAAGGGATGCTGGATTAGGGAGATCGCTCGGGAGGGTGGTAATGGAATAAAGAGCCTTTCACCTCCAGGTCACTGTTACTAATCTGGTTCAGAGCAGTTCTAGACCATAGTTCTGAGGAGCTGATGGCTCACCTCAACCCTTGCTGTCTGCAGCTCTTGATGAACTGGTCTCCCAAGCAACGGTATCAGCCTGAGGTCACTGGAGTTCACTAAGGATTAAAGAGGACTTGAAGCCCCTGTTTGAAAGGGAGGGGCTGGTCGTGAAGGTGTGGAGAAGGAGAGGCAAACAATGAAACTGCCACAGGAAAGTGGGGACGGAGATGAGGATTCATATCGGAAGTGGGAAAATAGCATTTATACTCTAACTGGGTTGTAGTCACAACTCCCTGAAATTTATAGCTGGAGGGCAAGTTAGTGATTAAGATCTTGGTGTATATTTGGAGCCAATGACAAAGTAGGAGGGACATTTGCAGTAGAAGTTAAAAGATGAGGGCCAGAGCACATTGAGCAAAAAATAAGTTATGAAATCATGGGCTACCCATGTTTGAGGATATCCCAAGGTTAATCTTCACACACACACACACACACACACACACACACACACACACACACACACACACACACCCGATGAGTCCACTATAGAAATGTCTCACATGCTAGATGGGATCTCTATGACAATGGAGGCCTTCCGGCTCTTGATACTCTAGGCATGATGCTCTCACACATAACTTTCCGTTCTCCATAGGAGTCTAAAGTTTTCCCCAAGGTTCCTGAAATTTTCAGAGACTGTGTTCTCCTGGTGATGGTGGGATTTCCTCAGTCAGGCCGTTTGTCAGGTCACTTCCTCCTGGATTTGCTGCATCCAACAGAGTTGAACCGCAGTGAGGACCATAGACCTCCTCCTGCTCTGTGGTCATTGGAGCATCTTGAACGACTGGTCTCTGATAGAGATGCAGCATGCAGAGAGGCAGAGATCACAGATGGGGTTCTCAGGAATGTTGGTGTACCCCAGCACTGAAGGAAGCATGCTGCACTCCTTGCCCTGCTCTGTGCTTCCAGGCTGTCCCTGTCCACCTGTCTCATTTCTCATTTCTCTTTTTTTGTAGGCTCTCAAAAGAAGCTCCCAAACTGTACTGTCTTCTTATTTCCCTTCTAATTCCTATTTCCAAGAGTCTCTGAGGCCAAGGCATACGGTCTCTCAAACTGAAAACCCTCATAACCCTCCAGGTTTCAGAATGTGTTTTATAGAGAAGGAAGTATGAACTTTTGAAAACACCCTTTCCTCCCCCATTACAATAATATGAAAAAGAACTTCTTAGCAGCCCATGAAAAAGAACTTCCCCTCAGATTCTGTTCTTAGGTGTTAAAACAGGATGGGCAGATTTGAATGATCAAATACAAAACTTTTACATTGACTTTTTTTCCCAAAAGAAGAACTTGGACTAACATTTTGGGGCCTTGATAAAGAATTACAGGCAGAGAAGCAGGGCAAGACTGAAGCCATGTTATAAAAGGGAAGAGTCCCACAGAGATTCTAAAATATCTTGGCATGTCGGGTGGTGGTGGTGCATGCCTTTAATCCCAGCACTCGGGAGGCAGAGGCAGGAGGATCTCTGTGAGTTCGAGGCTATCCTGGTCTACAAGAGCTAGTTCCAGGACAGGAACCAAAAGCTACAGTGAAACCCTGTCTCGAAAATTCAAAAAATAAAAAAATAAAATAGCTTGGCACTTGGTGTGAGAGGGCTCTGCTTGGCTCTCAGGGGCCCTGGAATGTGTTTCTAATGGAGGAGTGGCATTTGTTACCTCACTGAAGGATGCAGGGAAACATCCTCAATCTCTGGGAAACCTTGAGACCTAGGAACAGGCCTCTAGAAGGACAACTATTCTATTACATACTTCCTCGCTCTTCTCTTGCCTCTGAGGCATCAGATACAAATGGAAGTCGCTTACTTATCTACATCAGGCTCTAAGCGTACAGGGAGAAAGCCTGAATCCCTGAGAGGTAGGTGTTGGCCTGCGGCAGAAGAGGGAGATGTTCACATCTGTCTGCATTGCCCTCCCTTGGGTCCCACCCATTAATGCCTTGTAGATTTATTGGAACAAACATAATTTATGAGTCCTAGGGAGTGACAGCAAGGAGGATGTTTGGGACATCTGTTTAAGTGTTCTGTGCCCTTGAGTTGATGGGAGATGGAAGAGAACAGGGGGAAAATTGACCTATAGATCATCAATATAATCCAGCTGGGTTAAATAAGACAGCTTTTCATTAGCTTTGTATGTTGGAGTAGCTGGGGATATTTTTATTCTGGTAATGAAGAGATAGATATGGCCTCTGGGAGCAGTTCTTGGGAATCATACTTTCTCCAGATGCTCAATTTGGGAATGGGACAGATTAGCTTCAAGGCCAAGAGCAACAAACATTGCCATAAGCACACTGGTCAGATAGCCGAAGTACTTCAAAGGTCTGGAGTCTTGCCACGGGACCCTTGGGATTTTGTCATCATTCTCTATGGCAACCTTCGAGTCCTTTGGATAGCAACAGCCATTGAGTGGTCAGTGTGGCCTTCTCAGGTGGCAGTGAGCCAGAGTTGGTGAGTTCACAGAGTGATACTGCTCTCCAAAGTCACTCCATTAGACCAGAAGACAGCCATTGAGTGATCGAGCTGGCATTTACATAATAGGCCTCTAGCATTTAGTGGGCAGTCATAACACTCGTTTTGTTCCAGGCTGCCACCCTTACTAGAAAGCACTGGCTGAATAAAAATGATCTGAGAACACTTCTAACTATATAATAAGGTCATGAAAACTGGCCTGTCTCTTCAAAGAAATCGTTTACTAATGTGTGTTGAAAGAATGTTCTCAGAAGCATGCAAGTTTTAAGTTTGGAGTAAAGAAGTCAGAACATCGGAAATGTATCATTTCATAAATACCAATACCATCAACAGAAATGCACCAAGGGATCACACACTGGCAATGTAAAAGCAGCCTGGAAATTGTAGACAGGCCTTGCCCATATCTATACAGCAAGTCTACAGAGAAAAGGAGTGTAAGCCCATAGATGGAGGAACATAGAGAAAAATAGGCACTCACAAAATATATCAGTCTAGTGTTAGAAAGGCAGAAGTGATTCAATAGCATCCATAAGCATCGTATCCTCTCACCATTTCTAGGCTCTTGTCTTGCTTAGGAAACTATAAACTCCACAATGTTCTGGGGAAAATAAACTGTTCTGCTAACTTAAGGGGATTATTACTATATTTCAGTAAGATCATTGGTAGCTGAATTTTAAAAGTGAACAGTGTATCCGTAAACCTAGAGTTATTAAATGTGTGTGTCATACCCAGCCATTTTAATCTAGTTCAAAATCTTAATTTGATTTTTCAATGGCAAGGAAATGTCTTAGCCTATGTACAAATCAAACACATATCATTTACACGATATTTTTCCATCTCGTAACTTTTATTGAACTTCTAAATGACTTTTTGTTGTTGTTGTTGTTGTTGTTTGGAGACAGGGTTTCTCCATAGCTTTGGAACCTGTCCTAGAACTAGCTCTTGTAGACCAGGCTGGCCTCGAACTCACAGAGATCCACCAGCCTCTGCCTCTCAAGTGCTGGTATTAAAGGCGTGCCCTACCACCACCTGGTACTAAATGACTTTTTAAAGCTTATTTTGTTTAAAGTTGTTTTAGTTTTTCCTTGTTCAATTTCTTAAAATTGAACTGTGATGAGAAGTGAAAACCACAAAAATCATAGGTTGGGTGGAAATGATGGACAGTTGAAGATTCAACAGATAGCATTTGTTTGAAGTCTTCCTCACAAAGGACATTTGAGTTTTTCTATTGCTTCCATTAGGAAGATAGAGAGCTGGTATGTAATTTATTGTATTGTGGACAAGGCATAATCCAGACCTGATGATGGCACTTTTCCTCAATGTCAATTCTCCATAAATGCTCCCCCGATATGAGAAACTGACATACTGAATTGTTTGCTGTTGTTGTTTCATTTTTTTTTATTGAAGATTGATATGTGATCAGCATTTGGCTTGGTTGGATTGCCAGATACTATAAATGCTGGAACAGTCATTATAGCAGTGGATACCCAGCAAATGAGATGGTCCTCTGCCCAAGTCCATCAGACTCCACTGCTCACCAGAGGCCCAGGGAAAGAGCACTTTTATTTAATGGTTGGAAAAGAGTTCCTGTTTCATGACATAGGATAAGCATTTAGTCCTTTGTATCCACAGAGGATTGGTTTTAACCTCTCGAGGCAAATTTCATGGATGTTCAAGTCTCTTGTATAAGATTGCATTTGCATATATCACATCTTCCCATGGGCTTTAAGCCATCTCTAGATTCCTTATAATATCTAATAGGATGTAAATGATATGTAAATACTCGTTATAATGCATTGCTCAAGGCACAGTGACAAAAAATGGGTAGGTTCAGTGAAGATGCAGTTTTTAAAAAAATATTTTGGACCTGCTGTTTGTTGAGTCTGAGGATGTGGGTATAATGGGCTGTTTTATTCCCTGGAAAACTTGGAGTTGTCAGCAAGAGAAGGGGGCTGAGTCTCAGAAGCTCAGCATCTAGCCTGGCTCTCCCAACAGCTGCCCATGTTATGCTGTGTCTGGAAAAGCCACCTCTCCATGAGTTACACCATCCCACCATCAGTCAGAGAAGGGGAACACTAATGCCTGGGAGTGGGAACTTTCTGTTTGGGGTCCATGACTTGTCAAAAAAGGTGATTGGCAGCCAGAACCACCCCGGGTGTCACTCTATTTCTCAATTTTGCCACCTTCAAATCTTTCCGTGACTATGTGTGAACACTCCATTTTGAAGTTTCAGGCTTTTAGGACCTCTTGCATTAATACATCATCAGCATTGTCCTTGTGATGTATTCACACAATACATCATCACGGGCCTATCAGAGTCGTGATTTATGACTCTAAAATGTGTTGTGGTACAGCAAGGCATCGGGGACCTTCTTGGCTGAACGCGTGTTTATTTTTCTATGTAAGGGCTTTGAGAGTAAGCGTCAGAGCTCTTCTCAAGGAAAGGCTTGGAGAAGATGTTGAAACAAGGCTCCATTTCAAAACACTGGAGGGGCCAGCAGCACAGTCACACTTAAGATATAATGGTTTATATTTCCCTAGACCACGTCAAGTACAGAATCAAACCTCCATAGTCCAAGGGGCTTGGCTCTCACTGGAAGAATCGGGCATTTTCATATATTGTCAGCTTTCTGTTCAGAATTCACCTAAGAGTTAAGTATATGAGGTCCAGTAGGGAAGGTGTTTTTTATTGGCTCTTTCTTACTGCCAAAAGCAATAAGTATAGTAGTATATTTTATAAAAGTAATAAAGGGGATTAGTCAGAGAAAATTTTCTTGCATGGTAGCTAGATGCTGCACTTTCCGGACTCCTTTTCTGAACACCACATTCTTTCAATATGCCCTCAACAAAGTATTAGGCAATGCACGCATAGCACTGAACACAGTGCCAAGACTACAACCATCTTTGAAAAAAGAGGAATGAAAGATGTAAGGAGAGAATTGAGACAAGGTGAAAAGCAATGTTGGGAAAGGTGGTGTGGGGGAGTGGAGTCAGCAGGAAAGGCTTCTGGGAAAGGTGAACTATGGGGCAATGCCGAGAGAACATTGGAAAAGAGATGACAAGCAGCATCTAACAGTTCCTCAGCTCCAGCGTGACAGCTCTTCCCAGAATGCATTTTCCCTCGCTTGATTGCCAGAGCAGTTTCTTAAGATTCAGAACCACATTAAGTCAGGAGTCAGCTATCTTGAGCCAATCCAGGCTGTGCCAGTCCTCACTGCCCAGTCCACCTCTCCCCTTCAATTTTTCTCGCTGGCCACATTATCACTTCCATTAACGACAAAATCTGCAATGACCAGAAAGACAGAGAATGTCTTTGGCCAAGGGTTCTCTATTTCTGGATCCAACATCCTGGGGCCAAGATCCAAAACTTAGAAGGTCAGAGCCAATGTTGCTTTAAGCGTATCTGTTCACTGTGACACACTTTTTCTTACTGAAAAAAAAAAAAGAAGAGTTTAATATAATTAGCCAGGGCTGGTTCTTTCAGTCTTAATTCATTCTCATGTCTGGGGAGCCGGAAATGGAACTAGCAAAGAATTTGCTAACATGAGAGGCAGGGACTTTGCCAAGAGTTTTCTAATCTGTAGGTTTATTTTTTTCTTCTTTTTTTGTCTCTATATAAAGGGAGTTTGCAAACTGGTTCAAATTAACCAGGTCAAGTTGTATATTTTATTAACTTCAAAACATTTTTTTTATTCTTTTCACATTAAAATAAGAAGTCAGTCGAGTTAGACAGGGTGCTGGGGATAAAGGGATGTTGTCTGCTCAATGAAAGTTACGAGGGGGCCTGTGTCAGCTGCGTCGTTTTCACTTTCTGGCTCTGACCAGAAGCAGCTGCAACACATCCACACTAGCTCAAGTCTTTTATGACTTTAGTAACTTCTTTTTCAAAATACATTTTACTGATTTTTCTAAGGATCTGGCCACAGACAGTTCCATCGAGAAAAAAAAAAGAACATATTCAAACAGAGTGAGCCACATTCACTGGCACAACTTTGTTGTTAGTTTCTACTTTTTCTGTTGGTTTACAGAACTATTCAGAAAAAGAAATATTAAAATTACTGTTTTGTTCACAAGTAAAAACATGAAACATGCCCACAGCAATGTTAAAGCATGCATGGGCAGCCCATTATATTGTGGTTTATGGTCTCAGTTGATGAGGATGACTGACCAGGTCTCTTCCTCAAGGAACAGGTTCTGCTGAGACATGAACTCAGATCGCTGGATTCAGAGATTAGAGCATTAGCCATTACACCACGGGAACTGGTGCTTTGTCCACATGTATACTACTTTAAATTGGCCTGTGTGCTTGAAATCCATCAGTTGTGCCCCTACTCTTTCCAAGGTAACGTCAAAACTCCCTGGCATGGATTCAGCACGTTTTAAAATGAGTAAGCCCATCCTTATACCCTTATCTCCTAACGTGTGCTTACCCTTAAACCTAAAATTTTCACTGTGTTGATCTCTTGACCATCCACAACCTGGCTAGCCTCACTCTGGTCCCAGTCCTTGTGAACAGGCCAGGCTGCTTATTACTTTCTCTTCTCGTCTTCCATGCATTTTGCTTATCTCATTCTTTGTCTTCTAAGTCTCACGCAAAGACTGTCTCTTTTGAGATGCTTTCTTCGTCGCCTCTAGACAGACACTCGCCACTGACCTGATGCAATGCCAAAGTAAAACTCATCCAAATGACCACTCGTTTCACAGTCCTGACCGTTTTCCTAGAGTTACTTTAGTGGGCGGTAAGGTAAATACCTAGTCAAACAACTGGCCGCAGAAGGAGGCTGTCGTTCTCAGTTACTTCTCTCCCTGTCTCGTATGGTACCTGGAGCGTTCAACCTTCATGTCAGTGTATGCTGAATAAATAAGCATTAACATGTTTAAATAACCCATATCATGCTCAGGCCCTGTAAGAAAACTCACATGTTAAGTCCCATGCTTTTGTAATTGCATTGTTATTTTAAATTCTTCATATATGAACAAGATCCCTTGCCACCAATGCATTCGTTCCTGAGGCATTTGGGTCATTTATGATCCTGCACGGACTGGGTTTTTATATCCTTAATCACAGACATGCTAACTCCTAGAGACTCTAAGAAAGTCCTGTACTCTAGCCACCATCTTCTCTGAATTCTATTTTAAAGGCAGAACAGTTTCTCCCTGCTATCTAGACCAACTATCTCTTTAACGCTTTCTTCTTCTGTTGACGTAGGAGGGTAGGAGGACAAATAACCAGAACTTTCAGTTCAACAGAATATTCATCATGGCTCCTGGCAGGAGCATTCTACCCCTCTGGAACAAAAACTCTTAGGCCAATAAAGCACGAGACCATGGAAACAGGAAACAAAATTTTTCCTAGTGAGTTACTAGGCATGAGGGTGAGTGATACCATTCCCATTCCTATGCTTTGATTCCAGGACCTGTAAATCCCGGCTAGAGAAATGTTACCAAATATTAGATGCCTACTCAAGAATACATTGCCTCTGGGGAACCCTGACTTACCCATTTAAGCAACTGAAAATACCAGAGTCATGAGACAACCACCAAAAGGGAGCTGCAAGTGTAGAACAGAGTCAGCCTAAGCCTATGCAAGGAACCATGCATGTTGGAAGTCACAGTCCTGCAAAGGAGCTGGGCATGCTGGAAGTCATAGCATGGCAAAGGTAGGAATATGTGAACCCCTAAAAGCTATGTTATGAGTCCCTTATGGTAGACATGGCGATTCATAATTTGGTGTTTTCTGCTGGATCCTGCTTTGCTTTGGTGAGAGTCTTCTGAATGATGCCCTGGTCTGTTTTCCTTTTAGGATGAGAACAAACTCTCTTGTGCCATTGTATGTTGTAAGTATGTCATTTGGTTTATATCCTGTAAAAGGGCACAGTTAAGAGACTTTAGAATTTTTCAAATGCTGCTTTTTATTGTTTTAAAGTATGGGGACTTTTAGAGTTGAATTATATTTTACATTAGTAGATAACCATGGGACTTTAGAGACAAGAGGTGATGTGCTTGTGTGTCAGGCTGACAAGGTGAAGTTGTGACAGTGAGTTTTTATTGTTCACACAACCTCAAGTCACCTGGGATGAGAATCTCAATGAGGGATTTTTTTAGATCTCATCAGCCCCGTGCCTATCTGTAGGGAATTCTCTTGATTGCTTTAATTAATTGATATGGAAGGCATCTGAGTTTGAGCCCTGAACTGTGTAAGGGTGGAGAAACTGAGGTTTGGAATAAGCACACATGTATGCATTTTGTTCTGTTGTGAATAGGTTGTGACCGGCTGTTTTTATTTCCTGCCCCCTTGACTTCTATGAGGCACTGTAACCGGAATTGTGGGCTTTCTTCCCTAGTTTGCTCTTTTAAAGATACCTTAGTGCAGCAACCAAAATGAAATTAGGAAAACAGATCATATTTTTGCTCTTATCCCCAAGTCAACTAGGTCCCAGGAGAATAACAGAATATCTCTAAAAGGATCCTGGAGTTCTCATAAGTCACCTGGCCATTGATCAGAAAGGTCCTGGAAATGTCACTGGCTGGATTCTACCTAGTATGTATTCTATAGAAAGAGAGTCAACACAGCAAAACAAACATCCTCTGTGCTTCTAAGGGAAGTCACATGGTTAGCAAGCTCCAGATCTGTATCATTAGAGGGGACAGCTGGTAAAGAGAAAACTAAAGGACTCATGAGGCTTTTCCGGAGTCCCTACGAGTAACCACTAAGAAGTCTTAGCTTGCCTTAGTAGTTCTGTGGAACTGTGTTGTGCAGCCAGAGAGAACACTGTCACAAACAGGTGCCTATACAAAGATGGCTTTCCTGGCTCTCTCTTTCTCGGGTCATTGATTGGCATCACGTTACTCTTGACTGTATGCAGTATTAACCTTGTAAAATTGGTTTCTTCTGGGATACATGACAGCTTCAAAGTAAATTCTTAATGATATAGAGCTCGATACAACTCCTGTAGAAAAACCAAAGCCTTCTCTCTAGGCAACAGAGTGTAGGAAGGGAGCTCATGAGTCTGTCTTAGGAAGGGATGTTATCCCTCAGTAGCATAGGGAGTCTATGAAGATTGATCTTCACCCTCCAGTTCTCCTTAAAAATGTTTGAGTTTGTAACTCTCAGGGAGGAGTGGTGGAAGGGGAGTAGATGCCAGAAGAAAACCATCCAGACTTGAGAGAAGACCAGCACTATGTAAATAGCACATAAGAGGTCAGAATATTTTATCCAGCTCACTGGGCCACTTCTACACTTGGAAGTGCCTTCTTCTTTGCTTGCTTACTTGCTTTTGTTCTTAATATGTTGCCTTATTTCTAACAATAAATGAACAAAAGTTAAAAGAAAATAGGTTGTAAACAAATTTAGGTTCTATCACCTCTGTTGTTAAGCTACATGCATAAAGGCAGACCATATGACTACCCAAAATGTGAGCTGAGCAAGGAAGACACCTTGGACAGATGAAATTGCATGGGGAAAACCCGTGAGGCCTCAACCCTACACAAAGATCTATAGGCAACTGAATAAGTCTAGGCAAAGGAGAAGTGGTCTTTTTCAAAAAGCAGCACACCAATAGTCAGTTAGTTGTAAAACTCCAAACATTCAACCCTGAAGGCATACATAAAAGTAACATTATGTGCACTCAGCATGTTATATTTAGGATATATATATATATATATATACACATATATATATACACACACACACACATATATATATACAAGTATATATCAATATTTGTGTGCAACAACAAAACAATGAAAAAAGAGGCTGTGAATTAGAAAGAAAGCTGGAAGGGATATTTTGGAAGGTTTGAAGGAAGGAAAAAAAGGAGTTGGGAAAGGAGTAAAATTAGTTAGATTTTGTTCTTTTAAAATTCTTTTAGTGCTTTTTAAAAATTAATCATCATTGCTTTTAAACTAATTTGCATCTTCTCAACATGTTTGCTGTGTTGTCTACCAAACTGCACACAGAATTGCCAAAAGTTGAACACATTTATAAAGTTTGTAAGAAAGAAATTGAATGAAGCGTCTCAGAACTGTAGGGACCTTACAAAAATTGACAGGTCAAAGGCATAAAATTATTTGTTCAGGCTATTTATTATAGGTGGGCTATCCCAAAATTGTGCTAGGCCCTGCCTTTCCAAGTTCAGTGTCCTTTCTAGTCAACCATATGACTAGAGGTCAGAAAGAAGGGCAGCTAGTGTAGCCAAGAGGTGGTGACAAGAGGACACTGGGCTGCTGGGCTTCAGCCAGAATGTAACAATAGTCCTTCACCAGTAAGAGATGGAAAGATGACTTCCACCAATAATTCTACGGCTGCTGCCCCAGGTTACGTTGATGCAAGTACTCAGCAAAGTTGATCTTTTCCTGGGGACAATCGGAAACATTTTGTGTCATTTTTGGTCCCTACAATTTCAGGGTATGCTACTGGTATAGAATAAGAGGTCAAAGAGGCTTCTGGAGATCCGGTGCTGCACAGAACTGGACACGACTGGACTGGTTGGTTTGTTTGTCAGCTTGACACAAACTAGTTATTGGAGGAGGGTGCCTCAGCTGAGAAAATGCCTCCATGAGATCCTTCTGTAAGGCATTTTCTCAGTTAGTGATCAGTACATGGTAGGTTGTGCCATCCCTGAGCTGGTGGTCCTGGCTTATATAAGTAATCAATCCAGGGAAAATAAACCAGTAAGCAGCACCTCTCCATGGCTTCTACATCAGCTCCTCCCTCCAGGCTCCTGCCCTATTTGAGTTCCTATGCAGACTTCCTTTGGTGATGAACAACGATATGGAAATATAAGCTGAATAAACCTTTTCAACCCCAGCTTGCTTTTCGGTCATGGTGTTTTATCTCAGCAATAGAAACCCTAACTAAGACAACTACAAACAGAGTGTTCTAAAGTGTTAGCAAGGATGAAAATCCACTAGCCTAATATTTTAAATATACCAGAAACAACTCGTTATAAATCCATTTGTTTTTCTGAACTAAAATTAATAGGAATTTATAAACCGGGCGGTGGTGGTGCACGCCTTTAATCCCAGCACTTGGGAGGCAGAGGCAGGTGGATCTCTGTGAGTTTGAGACTAGCCTGGTCTACAAGAGCTAGTTCCAGGACAGGCTCCAAAACCACAGAGAAACCCTGTCTCGAAAAACCAAAAAAAAAAAAATTAATAGGAATTTATAAACTGTTAAGGTCCATAACCAAATATAAATGAAAATTAATATGGTTAATGAGAAAATGGCATCTAGGGTAATATGGTTAGTACCATTCTGAGATAAGAACCCTGAAATGTATTTGTACATCACTAAGATGCTCCATAGGGAAGCTGAGGGTATTCCCAGTGCATAGCCTTCTGGCAAAGTGAGCAAGCCTTACTTCACCCTGGGGAACTAGTGATGATTGGTGAAAGTAAAGAAAGGGGCATCACTATCTTCAGTTAACCCAACAGGCTCCAGCCCTGGTTAACTCAGGGGAAACAAAACAAGAGACCCACTGGAGACCCAGAAAGGGACTCATAGGAAGGAGGGGGGGTTAATGAGGATGGGAGACAACAGAGAGTTGAGGTAAACATGATCAAGACATTAAACATACATATAAAACTTCCAAAAAAGAAAGCTGATCAATTAAAAGACTTGAACAAGAGGACAGTTAAATCTCTCACTAAGTTTTAGAATCAGTATATCATAAACAGTGCAGGCACTTTGAGTTTATTTGTATAAGAGCCACAGATCCTGGCTCCTTTCTCAGGATTTCCCAGTGCATTGGAGTATATATGGTCCAGCTCCATCCTCTGACTGCCAAAAGCATACACTAACCCTTGACCATCTAAACCTACAAACAAACCCAGCCCTGACTGGGAATCACTCCTATGAACATCAGCACAACTGTACTTACAAGTAAATTTAACAATCCAGTTGAACATAAAGTATCTTTTATAAAGTTGAAAACTGAAACTAAATATTTTTATATATCCCTTTAAATCACAATCAGAATTCCTTCAGTGGTGAGTCCTCACTTGCTTTTAGCAAAGAGCTTGATTGATTCTCAAAGCTAAGCATGTTCACGTTCTTCTTCATCCTCCTCAAAATTTACATGTCACCTAGCTTACAATAATAAAAAAATAGCGGTTTTCTAGTCATCTGTTTCTATAGATATGTCTTTCAAGGTGATTTTTTTTAAATATAATACTATTTTGTTTGCAAGTAATTCTGCAAAGTTTATTCATGGATATGGCAGGAAAGCAAACATAGCAAACAACAAAAGCAAAATCTCTGCCCAGGGGTTGTGAAAGACTTTTCATAAAGGAGCAACGCAGTAACCCAGTCCTGAAAGACTGGATGTCTGTGGCGCAATCGCAGAGGAGAGACATGGATTTCCATGATTCAGTAAGATTGCCCAGTGGCATGGTCTACCAGTTGATTAGCTTTCTGATTTACAAATCCAACCACTGTTTCAAAGTCAAATGATTGTAGATTTCGAATTCTCCGTTGCTTTAAAAAGTGGAAGACATGAACAATGGCAAAATGCTTCAGAACTGTTGCCCAAACATACACATACACCGTATACGCGATGTAAAAGGGTGGGAAGGAGACAGGAAGTAGACAAACTGCCAAGGTCTGAAAGGCATTTCCTCTCCTAGCCTTCACCTGGAGCAACATCCATTTTTTTTTATTTTTATTTTTATTTTTTATTTTTTTTTTTACTATATGCCTCCAGAAGATTTTCCTCCAACGAAAGATATTTCCCAACTAAAAAATTTTGAACACCATCGCCCTAAGGGCAATTAGACAGCAGACGTAAAGAAATATAATATAGGTCAAATTTTATCCACAGCAAATACTATTATGACACAAGTCCCTGTATAGCAAAAGATTTCTGAGCCTCAGGCAATAACCCATTTGTCTTAAGAAATATGCAATACAACAAAATAAAAGAATCTGGGCAATGTTTTTATTATTATGGCCTTTGACCTGTATTCCTTGCTTGGTGGAAGAAAGAATCTGTGTTGTAGAATTCAGTGTTACCAGCTTACTCTAGGTATAGCTGCTTTATTTTCAATCTGCTTGAGGTGGACCTTGTGTTTGCGATGAAATCAAAGATTGAAGCCATTAAGCTAAGCCTAGATATGGTGTTTGTATACTTCTAAGTGGTTGCTATTCAGCTATGATCTAGGAAATAAGAGAATTAATCATCACTAAAGTAATAATGGAGTCCCTGGAAGGTAAAGAGAACACGTTACCTAGTATTCCTTCACCACCAGAAACCTGAGTTTTATCTGCATACATTGTCATCTAAAGGACAGCTGACATTCTCAAGAGTTCCTTGTTAGGAGGTGCAGCCGAGGCAATGAAATAATTAAACGTGTGTCTCTTCAGAGATGGCTGTTTCCAAAGATCAGCCTTAGCAAAAAAAGAGGGGGGAGCATCTTCCTAGAAGTCAAGTGGCATAGCTACAACTCCCCAGTGTCACCTGGGAAATTTAGTTATCCTTGTGAATGGAAGCAGAAAAACAGGAACCTCAAGTTCCTCAAGCCTTTGGAATGTTCCCACCAGCCTTATCTACTGCTTACACTGAACTATTGCAGAATACTACACAGTCGGGTGATATATGCACTGTGCTCAGGACGCTGCTAGCAGCCGCCAAGCATAACTGATATATCTTCCTATTCAAATCACTACATCTCTCTTCCTGCTAGACTTTGGGATTATATGGCTTCTATTTATCTACTCATCCAAAATACAGTATATACCTTTTTTATATACCAGAGCTATTGCCTGCATTTGAGGTTTTAGTGTTTGTGATAAATAATGCACACATCTTTACTTCATGGAACTCTCCTTGATGCTAGTTATTTTCACACACAGTGTAGTTTTCTTAATGGAACTTACAGAACCAAATGAGAAAATACTTTAAAATCTAATGCAGCTTATTGCAGCATAGCATTTTCATTTTGGAACAATTTAAATTTCATTTGACTTTATTGAAATATAATTGATTTAATAAGTTGCACATTTTAGTGGTATAATTTCATAAAGTTTTAAATATGCAAATATCTGTGAAACATTACCACAATCAAGATAGTAAATACATCCATCATCCCTAATAATGTCCCTTTGGGATTATAAATCTCTCCTTCCCCCCTTCCCAACTTCCCATCTTATTCTGACGCAGTCATTTATCTGTTTTCTTACCTGAAAGATTACCTTGTCATTCTTGCTTTTATATAAATAAATGTATTAGTGTTTTTGATCAACAGTTCTTATGGAGAAATTACATAATACATGAAGATATTTACTTAATGAACAGAGAGGAAAGATTCCTTCATGTTTACCTTTTCATTGGATGATAAAATAAATATTTTCACTTGTAGATAAGAATATATTCTAAACTAAAACTTAAATATTTCCTATTGGAACAATCTTAAAGGGATCCCCATTTAATCCAAGACACATTCTGGCTTTTGACATTGCAAAAGCTCCATTGACTGTACAGTTGAGTATTCATATGCAGTAACTTGTTTGAATAGAGCTTGAAATGCTGGAAATATTCATAGTTTCAATATTATCATAATTTTCCCTTAATGATCTGAACTGGTCTGATTGGGCAGTTTCAGCAACAGCACAACACTGTAACTGTTGGATCTTTGTATAGAGTATGAACAAAGACATGACTGCTACTTCCAAATAAGAAAAGGATGTCCAGCTAGTCAAATTTAACATAATTGTGAGCTCTTTCTTAACAGAAATATGTCCCTAATATTGCATGGTATATACTGAAGTTAAAAGAAATGTTTTGTAATCTTTAATTCATATTTGACTTAATATTTTATATTTGTATTGGGTCAGCAACCATAAGGAATATATGAGATTGGGAACTCAATGCACTGAGCAGAGAAGAGAGGGCAGGAGCGCCCTAATGATGGACTCATCTTTTGCAATGGACCCACTTACAAACTAATGAGATTTTTAGTCTGTAGTTGCTAAAGTCTAAAGGCAAATGTTTATATAACCCTTGAGAAGAGCGACTTTATTTCACATTAAGTGACTTCTGTGGTCCCCTGTCCTAAGTCTAGATGTGGTCTTTTTTCAGTACCACAGGTATCCATGGCTGAACCTTCTGAGAAGCTATCCCACACAAATTAACTCTTGCTTTATCCAATAAGAATCTGAACACTTCAGAGAGAATGAAGACTTCCTCTTCCTAAGACATCTTTGGGCTATCCCCCTTCTCTGATTGTTAGGAAGAAATCCTGATGAAGATCCCTTTCTTCCACTGTATGGACTCTGAGAATTGAGACGATGCCCAGGCTCCCTGGGCTTTCTGCTCTGGATAATGTTATTGGGGTAGGAGACCTAACTAAATGAGAGTGATTCACACTCACAAAAGTTTTCATCCCACTCAATGTGGGAAGCAACTGACATATGCTTCTTGTTAGCAGCCACAGATCTTCATCATATATGACCTGTCATGCCAGCTCCCAACTTCTTCCTAGTCATTCCCCACAAGTGACCTGCTACTAAGTACTGGTGACGCCAAAGGGTGTGGTGAGAAATGCAAACGTCAGTTTTCAGAGCCCTGTTCTCTAATATATATTCATTTGTACTCTAAGACCCTGTCTTACTTAGGGATTTTATTGCTGTGAAAGGCACCACAACTATGGCAACTCTTACAAAGAAAAACATTTAATCAGGGTGCCTTACAGTTTCAGAGGTTCAGTCCATTATCATCATGACAGGTGTATGGTGTGTAGGTAGACATGTTGAAGAAACAGTTGAGAGTCTGACATCTTGCAGGCAGCAGGAAGTCGACTAACAGCCACCCTGAAGGAAGCTTGAGAAAAGAGAACTCAAAGCCCACCCCCACAGTGACACACTTCCTCCAATAAGGCCACACCTCCTAAAAGTGCCACTTCCTTTGGGGGCCATTTTCTTTCAAACTACCACAGATCCATTCTAAATACTTCCCATCAGGGCTGTATTAGACATCCATATTTTTTAACTGTGTGTCTGCTTTTCTTTCCACTGAAGGAATCAAGAGAAGGTTATTAACTATGTAAGAAGAGAATAGAACTCTGCCAAAAGCAAATTGTAGCCCACACTATGAAGCCATTAGATTTCTGTGCCCTTGGGTTTTGTAGCACTCTTATTGACCCACCATGGTGAGATCACTATTATCTGGCCTCTGAAGAATAAGGTCACAGAGCGCCTCAGCCCTGTGATGTAAGCTCTTGAGGCTCTTTGCTGTTCCCATAGACAGTGCTGCAGGACCCTGTGGCCTGGGCTTCCATAGAAAACAAATCTGATCATGAGATTTGAGGAATATAAAACATTATCTCCCTCTTTTTTCTTTCCTCTTCAATGCAGCCACTACTTTAACCCAAGTACTCCCAATATCTATGGCTGGTACCTTGAACTAGAAAGATTTCAAGTAGAAATGATGTTAGGGATATTGGCTGTTCAATTCCTATGCTGCTACCCACCAAGGGATAAACACAAGTTAAGAAAAGGATGCTATCTGACTGTGTGTTTTAAAGAGTTGTGGGTCTATGAAGATCCTACTAGTTCTCTTCTTTCTTTATTTTTCCATAATGTCTTATATTTGGAAAGTGCTCAGTACTTAACTTATATTTCAAGAAAGAACCTGAAGAAACATGAAATGGTCATCCGTCTGTTGACACACTTAAGCACTTCATATTTCCTGCCCAAATACAAACCAAAAGTGATATTTGACCAAGTTTCCCAGAAACCATATTCTATGGATTTCTATCCCTAACTCTATTAGTGTTAGTGGCATCTTTCATGCTCCCTTTAAGATAAAAACAACAACAACCAAAACAACTACTTATCATTCCTGCACTGATATGAACAAACTAATTTCATTTTTTGGAGAAATAATTTCAAATCCCTAAAAAACAAAACAAACAAAAAATCTAAAGTAAATTCCAGATCACTCAAAGAAAGATGACCTTGGGCTTTAGGAAGGCAATGGACTAAAAAACCGAGATCTGTTGGCAATGTTTCCCTGGGCTGTGGAGGTTGCTACTCGTGGTAACCTTCTGCTCTGTTGCTCACATAGACACTCATTTAAGTCTGAAAGAGAATGCTAAACAAAATTAAGCAGGAAATGATAAGTAAGTCATCAAATAAGCTAGATCATGAGCTTGAGTTAAAGGATAAAGCAAGTCAAATTTCCTCCTTAAAATAAAAATCCACATTGAGTGTTGAGTCAAAACTTATTTCTTATTCGTCACTTCACACCTCCGTTTAGAAGGGGTGTGCTCGCTTTGTGCACTTTCTCACGCATCACACTGTGCAGCTAGACACATGGATATCTTCTCAGAGATCCAGTTCTGAAAAAAATCCCCTTTTCCTCATAGCCTGCCTCCACTTAGGTGACAGCTTTCAGAGCCCTGTCATAGACACAGTTATTCGGAGGCTGCTGTGTCCTCGCTCTTCCTTGGATGTCATTCTTCTTTCAACTAAAGCAAAAAAAATAAAAAAATAAAAGGATGCTCTTCATAACCGAACCCTGTCCTATCTCTCATCTTGCCCATTTGCCAAGTGGCACTGTCAGCCAGCCTTTAGTCACAGTGAAGTATTATACAGGTTGATTCTGAAAGAGTCAGTAGCTTATATATGCCTCTCCTGAAGCTACATGAGTTGGTTCCTAAGTTGTTACTTATTTATTTATTCATTTGACTCTCACATCCATTATAGGTAGATTTATAACAAATTAGTTCCAGTGCACAAGTAACTTACATGACGAGAAACAACACGTGACACCCAGACTGCAGCCTACTCCAATTCTATTCTGCCTCGTGGCTTCTTAGAAAAATCTTGTAATCTTTTTTTTAAAAAATATCTCAATTATTTTGGAAATACCAGAAATCCGGTGGCAGTATGTTACAACTACCATGGACAAAAATGTGTCCAGGAATGAAACTGACTGAGCTTGCTCCTTCTGTGTCACTGTCCCTGATACCAGGAGGAAAAAAAGGTGCTGATTAGAAAGCACAATGCAATACAATCTTTAAGCTTCACTCTAAACCTGTGATTATTCAGTATTTTTGTATCTCAACTCTAACACCAACAATCTCATGTTTAATCTAGCCATGCATAAATGGATGGGATATAAGCATATCCAGTGTTATAACTTGGACCTAAAAGGAGTAAGATATGATTTTAGTCCTTGAACCTTTAAGGAGTATACTAAGAATATCTTGTTAAAAATTGTGAAGCTTCAAAGGAATTTACATCATCATTATTAAACAGAAACTTAGTGGAAATAAAAATTCACATGAGAAAAAAATCATTAGACTAGTTGGAAGTTTCCTTTTGTTCTCAATTGTGACTGCCAAGAAACCTGAGTTAACCACTCAGAAAGACTGTAATTGTATTTCCAAATGCAGATGCCTTAAATAAGCACTTAGCACTCTTGAATACACAAATGTTAAGTTCATCCAGGCAGGTACCAGAATATATCATATGCCAGCAAGCTGTCAAAAGATCTGACAAGGAAACAACAAATTGTGGTAATGATTGTAGAACAGAAAAGGGCTTCGTATGATGTAAAACTCAATGCCACAGTCAACTGCCAGCTTTACCAATAGTAACTTATTGTTTAAAAAAACCGAAATATTAGAAAATAACTCATAATTTTTGGAGGATATCATTTGCTTTGCTAGGAAATTTAGTCTTGCATCATCATGCCTGACTTAGTCTTAAACACTACTGGACATATGAGTGATAAAGGTGTGAGAACCACAGCCTAAATTCTGCTTCTCAGGTCTGTGTAGGAAGACAAACTCAAGTCATCTTTGTCAAAGAACAATAAAACTGTAGAAGGGACTGGAGTCAGAAGATGAGCATGCCAATCTGTCTCAGCAGCCAGAAAAGTTGGGTTACAGAGAGGGCTCACCATCAGTTCACTTGATTCCTCCCTCCCCCCCAGAAAACCTAAATTAAATATGCGTTCCATACATGGTGGCTCATAAAAATCTATATATCCTGTTCCAAGGGATCCAACACCCTCTTCCTGCCTCCATGTGCACCAGTTGCACATATGGTCAGACATACATGTAGGCAAAATATCACTACATATAAAATAATTTTAAGATTAAAACTAAGTAATAACAAAATAGAAAACTTGAATAATCTTTAAACATTTAGTGAAGCGCTAGCTTCATTACATACTGCATGGCATGTGTGTTTGACATATGCACCAATTTTTACATTGTTTTCTACTTTTTGCTGCTATAATAAGTACAAACATGGTCAGAAATAGATGTATCTAAGGATCATAAAAAGCATTCATGAATAACAATAAGTTGATATTTGCTCTAGTCTCCATAAAAGTAGTATTCTCCAGTAAAAATAAGGAAATGTTTAACTAGGTAAGAAACAACTGTAACACTATACCCGCTCCCAAGTCAACTTTTTATGAAGGAATATGAAATACTGGCACCTACCAAAATTGCCACAATTGCAGCAACAGTGTAGAATAACAGATAACAACAATAAACTATCTGGAAAAGAAATTTAGAAGACCCTCTCCTGCCAACCATTCCCTGCCACGACAGTGACTGCCAGACCCACCAGCCCCATCTACACCTGAAGGGAGAGTGACCACCAGACCCATGACCATCTGTAGCTGGAGGGAAAGCTACCACCAGAGTCACAGGCTCCAACTACGCCTGGAGGAAGAATGACCAGCAAAGCTACAGATCCCATCTGTATTGATTGGAGAAAGAAATGGGCAGAGGGCAGTATAAGAACACATTCAACAACATAAAGATCAATATGGCAACACCACACACTAATTGTCCCAACACAGATGAAGCAGAAGAAAATGATCTTAAAGATACTTTTATAAAGATGATGGAGGCCCTTAAAGAGAAAATGAAAAATCACCTTAAAGAAATGGAGGAAAGGACAAATAAAAATTGCAAGAAACCAATAAAATGCTTAAAGAAAGCCAAGAGAAAGCAATCAAATAAGTGAAGGAAACAGTCCAAGACTTGAAAATTGAAAATGAGGCAATAACTAAAACACAAACAGTAGGAATTCTGGAAACGAAAAATCTGAGTAAATGAAGAACTACAAATGTAAGCATTAACCAATAGAATGCAAGAGATGGAAGAGATAATCTCAGGTGTTGAAGATAAAATAGATGAAACAGATTCATTTGTCAAAAAAATGTTAAATCCTACAAATTCTTAACATAAAACATCCAGGAAATCTGGACACCATGAAAAAGCCAAACTGAAGAATAAGGATAAAAGAAGAAGAATTCCAGCTCAAAAGCACAGAAAATATTTTCAACAAAATCATAAAAGAAAACTTTTCCAACCTAAAGAAGGATATGTCTGTGGAGGTACAAGGAGCTTACAGGACACCAAATAAACTAGAGCAAAAAAAAAATCTACTCTCCACATAGTAATCAAAACACTAAGCATACAGAATAAAAAAAGAATACTAATAGCTGCAAAGGAAAAAAGAATCAGAACTACAGACCAATCTTCCTCATGAACATTGAGGTAAAAATATTCAATAAAATATTGTCAAACCAAATCCAATAACACATAAAAATATATTATCCACCATGATCAAGTAGGCTTCATCCCAGAGATGCAGGGATAGTTCAACATATAAAAATCTGTCAATATAATCCACCATATAAATAAACTGAAAAAAAAACACATGATCTCATCACTAATTTCTGAAAAATAAGAAACCTTCAACAAAATCCAATACCCCTTTATGATAAAGGTTTTGAAGAAAGCAGGGATACAAGGAACCTTTTTATAAACATAATAAAGACAATATACATCAAGCCAACAGTCAATGTCAAACTAAATGGAGAGAAACTCAAAGCAATCCCACTAAAATCAGGAACAAGATAAGGCTGTCCACTCCGTATATATTCATTATAGTACTTGAAATTCTATTTACAGCAATAAGACAACAAAAGAAAATTGAGGAGATACAAACTGGAAGAAAAGAAGTCAAACTTTCATTATTTGCAGATGATATGATAGTATAAATAGGTGACACCAACTTTGATCAGGGAACTCCTACAGCTGATAAATATCTTCATACCTTCATTAATATAGCAGGACACAACACTAACTCAAAAAATCAATAGCCCTCCTATATATAAATAATAAACAAGTTGAGAAAGAAATAAGAAAAACATCACACTTCATAATTGCCAAATATAATCTAAAATGCCTTGGAGTAATTCTAACCAAACAAGTGAAAGACCTGTATGACAAGAACTTTAAGTCTTTGAAGAAAGAAATTGAAGAAGATATCAGAAAATTGAAATATCTCCCAAACTCTTGGCTAGGTAGGATTAACATATAAAAATGGCAATCTTACCAAAAGCAATCTACAGAATTCAGTGCAATCCCCATCAAAGTTCCAACACAATTTTTCATAGACCTCAAAATAACAACACTCAACTTCATATGGAAAAGCAAAAAACCCAGGATAGCCAAAACAATACTGTACAATAAAAAAAAAAAAACTTCAGCGACATCAGCATCCCTGACATCAAGGTATGCTATAGAGCTACAATGAAAACAGCTTGGTACTGACATAAAAACAGACATTTGAAATAGAATTGAAGACCCTGATACTAATCCAGACACCTGTGAACACCTGATTTTTGACAAAGAAACCAAATTTTTACAATAAAAAAAGAAAGCATCTTCAACAAATGGTGCTGGGACAACTGGATGTCAATATGTAGAAGAATGCAAATAGACCCATATCTATCCCCATGTAAAAAACTCAAATCCACGTGGATCAAAGCTCTCAACACAAATCCAGTTAAAATGAACCTGATGGAAGAGAAAGTGGAAAGTAGCTTTGAATGCATTGGCGCATGAGACCACTTCCTAATTATAACATCAGGACCACAGATTCTGAGAACAACAATCAATAAATGGGACCTCATGAAACTGAGAAGCTTCTGTAAAACAAAGGATATGGTCAATCAGACAAAAAGGCAGCCTAATGTATAGGGAAAGCTCTTCATCAACTCCACATCTGACAGAGGGCTGATCTCCAATATACATAAAGAACTCAAGAAGCTAGACATCAAAATACCAAATAATCTAAGTAAAAAGTGGGGTACCGAAGTAAACAGAGAATGGTCAACAGCAGAAACTCAAATACCTGAAAGACACCTAAGAAATTGCTCAACATTCTTAGCCATCAGAGAAACACAAATCAAAACAATTCTGGATACCATCTTACACCTGTCAGAATGGCTAAGATATAAAACACTGATGACACCTTATCCTGGAGAGGACATGGAGTAAAGGTAACATTCTTCCATTACTGGTGGGAATTCATACTTGTACAGCCACTTTAAATATCAGTAGGGTGGTTTCTCAGAAAATTGGGAATCAATCTACCTCAAGATCTAGAGATACCACTCTTGGGCATATACCCAAAAGATGCACAATCATAACAAGATAACATTTGCTGAATTATGTTCATAGCATCATTATTTGTAATAGCCAGAACCTGGAAACAACCTAGAGCCCCCTCAACAGAAGAGTGGATAAAGAAAAGGTGGCACATTTATAAAATGGAGTGTTACTCAATGGAAAAAAAAAATAATGACATCCTAAAATTTGCAGGCTAATGGATGGAAGTAGACAAAACCAAAACAAAAACATACTGAGTGAGGTAACCCAGGCCAAGAAAAACAAACATGCTATGTATTCACTCATAAGTGGATATTAGATGTAGGGAAAAGGATAACCAAGCTACAATGCACAATCCCAGAGAAGCTAGGTAAACAGCTTGACCTAAAAAGGACACATATGGAGGACCTCAGAAAGGAAAATATTTAAGATCTTCTGGGTAAAGTGGCAGGGGAGGAAAAAGGTAGGGGATAGGGGGATGGGAACATGAGAGATCAAGAAGACTAAGTCGGGGGAGGTATAGAGGAGGAGAGCAATGAAAGAGATGTCTTAATAGAGGGAACCATTATGGGGTTATAGAGGAACCTGGTGCTAGGGAAATTCCCAAGAATCTACAAGGATGATGCCAGCTCAGACACCTAGTAATAGTGGAGTGGGTGTCTGAAAGGGCCTTTCCCTTTAATCAGATTAGTGACTACCCTAATTGTCACCACAGAACCTAAATCTAGTAACATGGAAGCAGATGCAGTGACCCCCAGCCAAGCACTGGGCTGAGCTCCTGGAGTTGAGTTGAAGAGAGGAAGGAGGGATCATAGGATCAGCATGATGGGGAAAACCACAGAGACAGCTGACCTGAGCCAGTGGAAACTCAGGTACTATGAACTAAGAGCTGGCGAATACGCATGAGACCAAACTAGACCCTCTGAATGTGGATGACAATTATGTGGCTTGATTTGTTGGGAGGTCCCTGGCAGTTGCACCAGGACCTATCCAGGTGCACAAACTGGCTTTCTGGAGCCCATTCCCTGTGGTAGGATACCTTGCTCAGGCTTGATACAAGGAAAGAGTCTTGGTCCTGCCTCAAGTTGGTATGCCAGACCTTGTTGACTCCCCAAGGAAGGCCTTATCCCCTCTGAGGACTGAATGGAGGATGGAAAGGGAGAGGTGGATAAGGGGAGAGGAGGAGGGATGGGAAACTTAAGTTGATGTGTAAAATAAAAAGTAAATATTTTTAAGAAAATATATGAAAAGGAAAAATTGAAATTTATATGAAAGTCCAACATATAATGGCATGAAAATATAAAACATAATATTTAGAAGTAAAATAAACCAAAGAAGAAAGAAATTTGCATACTAAAAATGATAAAATATTATTGAAAGAGTTGAACACAACTGAGATAACTGGGAAATTATTTCATATTTATGTACCAGAGGATTAATGCTGTTAACATGTCCAGCTATTGTTTGTATATGAAATGTCTCTTGAAGGCCCACAGCTTCTAAATATTTTGTAAATTATACCGTACTCACCCTTAAATCCAATAACATGAGTTTTATAGAACAATGATGAAAGGAGGGTTGTGATAATAAATAGACCAAAATCAATAGTAACACACTGAAGAGGCAAGAGATGATACGCAGTAAAGACACTGTCAGGAAAATAAGGACACTAATCTCTTTCAGAGGGTTTGACCCACATGACCTCATTTCATGTGTATGTTCTACCTCCTGACACATTTGATCATACTGAATATTAGCATTTTACCATATGAGTCATAAAAAGTCTATATTCAGGACATACTAATAAATATAGATGCCTTATATTTACAAATCTTTGAAGCTATTTGGCAAATATTTTTTCTGATACAACCTTCAGAAAAAATATAGATGCATCCTGTGTTTTGATGTTGCTGTTTTTTATTTATTTTTTTATTTTACCAGATCCTGTTTTATAAATTTTCATCATTGGTTTGGATGCACACATAATGTCATTGGCCAGTATATGGTAAGTACTCTCACACAGATTCTAACATGGAGATGGTACATGGGAGGTTCAGCGGCTATCAGAAGGCAGGAAGGAATCAAGAGTGCACAGAACAATCGGCACCATGGTCTGATGCGAGAGATGGACATCTAGAGTTTGGTGAGAGAATTGAGTTGTAGATCAGGAGCTAAATGTGGTTCCCACGGAACAGACCCTGGAATTAGGTGGGGGGCAGTTCTTCACAAAACTATGACACCTGTAGACTTTCAGTAAATGAGGAATAGGTGGGTGTGTCCTTCATTTCTGAACAAAGATTTGAGTAGTGCATTACAACATATACTGAGCTGAGAAATAAGAAAGCTAATTTTATCAGGAAAAAATAAAGCTACAGATGAAAAGAGAAATTATTGATAAAGCTGGAGAAATAAAAATATTATTCATAAATAACTTCCTACACTTAATCTATTTGAACCATTGACTCATCTTTCTAGCCCAAGATTTATATTCTTATGATGTATGGAGGAAATGATCCTCCACCATGCCCATGCAGCATGACCCTAATTCTCCCCCCTTTGTCAGCGGATTCCATCCCAGACCACTCCTCTGTCAGAAGTCTTCTGCACCAACAGAGACCAGAACCCCAGACAAGACTACTCCTCCACTCTGCCCCACCTTCACTGCATAAACTCAACAAACTGTCATCTTCTTGTCACCATATTCTGGTCCACATTTCTGGAAGAAGCCTCCTATCCTACCAGAAGCCAGACCAGCATCCTAAACACCAGAGTACCTTAGGATAGAGCAGAGGCCACACATATAACCAAAATTCCAGTCCACAGTTTAGGCAACAACTCCCTGATGGACCAGAGGCCATTTAGGCTATCAGATATCCTGCCTCCAGTGTAGGAGGGAGACTTTATACTGAACCACAGGCCACAGCAGCCAGAAGATAGAGAGGAAAGTGAAACCAAGGAAGAAAACCCCATCCAATAAGTACACACCCAGAAATTAGCACCTAGACCATTAATCCCTCCAAATCTAGAGGCCTACATATCAATATAAGAACAGAGTCAATAATATCCAGGAAAATATATTACCACCAGAGTCCACCCATCACCTACAACAAGCCCTAAATATTCCAACATAGTCAAGCACAAGAAAATGACTTAAAACCAACTTTATGAAGATGATAGAGATCTGAAAGAGAAAATTAATAAATCCCTTAAAGAAATGAAGGAAAAGGAAATCAAAAAGTGGAAGGGAATCAATAATCACTTAAGAATTGTCAAGAAAAATAAGAAAAAACAAACAAATAGTTGAGGGAAACAACCCTAACAGTTCAAGACTTGAAATTGGAAATGGCAACAATAAAGAAAATACAAACTGAGGGAATTTTGTAACTGGAAAATCAAAGAAATTGAGCAGAAGCTACAGATACAATCATCACCAACAGAATACAAGAGACAGAAGAGAGAATCACAGGAATTGGAGACATGATAGAAGAAAAGACACATTGGTCAAATAAAATATTAAATCTAAAAAGAATCATGACACAAAACATCCAGGAGATCTGGGTCACTATGAAAAGACCAAACCTGAGAATAACAGGAATAGAAGAAGGAGAAGATTCTCAGCTCTAATGCCCAGAAAATATTGTTAACAAATTAATAGAAAAATAATGTCCTAATCTAAAGAAAAGCATGCCTGTAAAGGTACAAGAAACTTACAAAACAACAATAGAATGGACCAGAAACTGAATTCCCCTTGGCACATAATAGACAAAAACTAAGCAAACAGAACAAAAAAATATTAAAAACTGTAAGAGAAAAATGTGAGTAATGTATAAAGACAGATCAATTAGAATTACACCTGATTTCCCAATGGAGATATTAAAAGACAGAAAAGCCTGGACAGATTGCTGTAGACTCTAAGAAACCATGGATTCCATATCAGACTATTATACCCAGCAAAACTGTCAATCACCATAACTGGAGAAAAAAAGGTATTCATTAATAAAATCAAATTTAGATATTATCTGTCTACAAATCCAGACCTACAGATTGTACTAGAATGAAAACACCAAGCCAAGGAGACTAACTATACCTACAAAAACACAGGCAATAAATAATCTCATACCAGCATCTCATAGAAGGAATATTCACACACACACACACACACACACACACACACACACACACACACACGTCACTGCTGCTGCTGTTACCACCACCATCACCAATAACTACATAAAATACTGGGAATCAACAATCATTGATTATTGATATCTCTCAGTGTCAATGCACTCAATTCCCCAATAAAATGATACAGACTAACAGAATGGGTGTGAAAACAAGACCCACTCTTCTGCTGCATACAAGAAACACATCTCAACATGAAAGAAGGGCATTATTTCACATTAGAAAAATGATTTTCCAAGCAAAAGGTCTCAAGAAGCAAGCTGCTGTAGCTATTCTCACATCTAACAAAACAGTCTTCCAACCAAAATTAATCTAAACAGACAGGGAAGAACACTTCATACTCATCAAAGGAAAAATACACAAAGATGACTTCAATTCTTAACACATATGCCCCAAATGTAAGGGCACCCACATATGTAAAAGAAACACTACTAAAGCTTAAATCACACATTAACCCTCAGAAATTAAAAGTAGGAGACTTCAATACCCCACTCTCATCAAGGGAGCAGGTACCCAGACAGAAACTACATAGTGAAATGATGGAGTTAAGAGACATTATGAAGCAAATAGACCTAACAGATATCTAAAGAACATCTCATCCAAACGAAACGGAAGACACCTTCTTCTCAGCACCTCACAGAACATTCTACAAAATTGATTGCATGCTTGGTCACAAAACAAGTCTCAAGAAATTGAAATAACCCCTGCATCCTTTCAGACCACCATGGATTAAACCTTGATTTTAACAGAAAAAAAAAGTAAGCCTACAAACTCATGAAAACCAAACAACTCACTACTGAATGACTATTTTGTTAAAGAAGGAATAAATAAGAAAATTAAGGACTTCCTAGAATTCAATATAAATGAATGCACAACAGACAGAATTTATGGGGAACAGTGAAAGCAGCAGCAAGAAGAAAGTTCATAGCACTAAGGGCATCATGACAAATTTGAAGAAATCACATACCAGCAACTTAATAGCACACCTGAAAGCTATAGAACAAAAAGAAGCCAAATGCACCCAAGAGGGGTAGACAGCAGGAAACAATCAAACTGAGGGCTGAAATCAATGAAACTGAATAAAAAGAGCCAATAAAACTAGGAGTCGATTCTTTGAGAAAATCAAGGAAACAGAATACCATTTATCCAAACTAATTAAAATGCAAAAAGGAATATCCAAATTAACAAAAAAAATGGAAAAGTATTATCGGACACTGAGGCAATCCAAAGAATCATTATGACATGCTTCAAGACCTGTATTCTAAAAAGTTGAAAAATCTAAAAGAAATGAAAAAAATTTCTTGATAGACAGCACTTACTAAAGTTAAATCAAGATCAGATAAACTATTTAATTAGGCCTAGGACCCCCCAAGGAAATAAAAGCAGTCATTAAATTCTCCCGACAAAAAACAATAAAAAGCAAAAACAAACAAACAAAAGTACAGTACCAATTTCAGCACAGAATATGACCAGATTGTTAATAAAGAGATAATACCAATACTCCAAATGCTCCTCAAATTATTCCACAAAAGAGAAACAGAAAGAACATTGCCAAATTCTTTTTATACAGCTGCAGTCTCCCTGATACCCAAACAACTCAACAAGGAAAGAGAATTACAAAGCACTTTCCCTTTTGAACATTGATACAAAAATACTCACTAAAATACTTAAAACTGAATCCAAGAGCACATCAACAAGATCATCCACCATGATCAAGTAAGCTTCATCCCAGAGATGCAGGGTGGTTTAACTTATGAAAATCTATCAATATAATCTACCATATAAATAAACTGGAAGAAAAAATTCCATGATCATCTCATTAGATGCTGAAAAGGCCTTTGATAAAATCCAACACCCCTTCAGGATAAAAGTCTTGGAGAGATCAGGAATACCTGAATATAATAAAGGCAATAATAACCCAGCCAATAACCAACATCAAATTAAAAGAAGAGAAACTCATAACAATTACACTAAAATTGGGCTGTCTACTCTCACCATATTTATTCAATACAATGTTTAAAGTTATAGTTAGAGCAATAAGGCCAAAGGGATACAAACTGGAAATCTAGAAATCATATTATCATTATTCTGAAATGATAGAAGAGTATATATAAACTACTCCCACAATTCTATTGAGAAAGCCCTACAAAAGATAAACACCTTTAATGAAGTGACTGGATACAAGATTAACTCAAAAAAATTAGTAGCCCTTCTATATATAAATGATAAATGGGTTGAGAAAGAAATCAGAGAAACAACACCCTTCACAATAGGCTCAAATAATATACAATGTTGTGGTGATAACTCTAACCAAGCAAGTGACAGACTTGAATGACAAGAACTTCAAGTCTTTGAAGAAAGAAATGAAGAAAGATATTAGAAGATGTAAATAGTCATATGCTCATTGATCAGTTAGAGTAACAGTAAAAATGGCAATCTTACAATAAACAATCTACAGATTCAATGCAATCCCCATCAAAATCCCAATATAATTCTTTATAGACCTTGAAAGAACAAAATTCAATTCCACATATAAAAACAAAAAACCCAGTTTATCTAAAACAAACCTGTATAATAAAAGAACATCCAGAGGTATCACTGAACATGATAGAAGAGGAAGTGGGAAATAGCCTTGAATGCATTGGCACGGGAGAAAATTTCCTAAACAGAACACCAATAGAGTAGGCACTAGGATCAACAATCAATTAATGGAAATTCATAAAGCTTAAAGTCTTCTGAAGACAAAGGACACTGTCAAAGGAAATAATGGCTGCCTATAGAATGTAAAAAGATCCTCACCAACTCCACATTGGACAGAGAACTGATATCAAAAATATATAAAGAACTCAAGAGACTAAACATCAAAAAACAAATAATCTTATTTTAAACTGATGTACAGATTTAAACAAAATTCTCAACAGAGGAATCTCAAGAGGCCAAAGAAACACTTAAAAGAAGTGTTCAACACTCTTAGCCATCAGGGAAATGCAAATAAAAATGACACTGAGATTTCATCTTACACCTGACAGAATGGCTAAGATAAAAAACATAAGTGACAGCTCGTGCTGGAGAGGATATGGAGCAAGGTAAACAATGCCTCCAATGCTGGTGGGAATGCAAACTTATACAGCCAATATGGTAATCAATACGGCAGTTCCTCAGAAAGCAAGGACTCAGTCTACCTGAAGACCCACTCTTGGACTCAAAGGACATTCCAAAATATTTTTTAGGCAAGAAATTTAAGCTTTTATGTCTCTCAACTTTATATACTTTATACCTCTTTTGTGAGTTTCTTTTTTGAATTTGGTAACAAGGAAAACTGTAACTATAGCTATATCATGTTCAAACTCCATAAGAGAACCAAGAAGGATATAATATTACCTGAGTAAATGGGAAGCACAGAGAAAACTTATTCCAAAAATGTAGAAATGACAGATATATCTGGCTGCCTGGAGAGGCACCCAAGGTTCCTCTGCAGTGTTAGGGCATTCATCTTCAGCCTACAGGCCTAGAATATCTGACATAATTTTTTGTGAAGCATGATTTTAAATAACTCTTCTACCTTGTCTTGGCAAAGTTTAGAAGTTGCCTTCTTTTGTGTCCTGGTTCTCTAATTTGTCCATCATTCTGTCAGAATACCTGAGTAAATGGGAAGCACAGAGAAAACTTATTCCAAAAATGTAGAAATGACAGATATATCTGGCTGCCTGGAGAGGCACCCAAGGTTCCTCTGCAGTGTTAGGGCATTCATCTTCAGCCTACAGGCCTAGAATATCTGACATAATTTTTTGTGAAGCATGATTTTAAATAACTCTTCTACCTTGTCTTGGCAAAGTTTTGAAGTTGCCTTCTTTTGTGTCCTGGTTCTCTAGTTTGTCCATCATTCTGTCAGAAATTGAGGCAAGAGCAGTTTCTTTGTCTAGTGGCTAACTTTGCCACAAAGAAAGCAAACTCCATATAGAAGTACTTTGATGCCCATAATACTTTTATGAAGCAGATTGGTATTGCCAGGAGCAGATGTATCTTACTATCATGAAAAGAATTAGGTTATTAAAACATCTTAAATGCCATATCCTGTAGGCTTCTGAAGTTTTTTAAGATCATCTGTTCATCTAAAATATATCTCTGTTTGACCTTGAAAACATACATAATGTGGCCACAAATTTCATTGTTAAATAACTAACTGCTAACCCATGTTTTTAATTATTCTAAATTTTTTTGCAAGAAAAACTTTCAAAGACAAGAAATTTATATTACATTGTTATTAAGCTGAATATGTACAATACCTTAAAAAAGTAGAAACATGCACACATGCATGCACATATATAACAAAAATAACCTTAACGTTTATTCAAAAATATCTTAAACAAGTGTAAACAGAGACTGTTCTTTCATTCCTGGCCACCCAGACATGAATAATCATAAAAAAGTATATTAATTACAACACTGTTTGTCCATTGGCTCAAACATATTCCTAGCTAGCCCTTATATCTTTAATTAACCCATTTCTATTAATCTGTGTATCACTACAAGGCTGTGGCTACCAGTAAGGTTCTGGCATTCTTCTCCTTCGGCAGCTACATGGGACCTGCCTGACTCCACCTTATTTTCTTCTCTATATCTCTTCCAGCCTGGCTATATTCTGCCTTACCATAGGCCAAAGCAGCTTCTTTAATAACCAATGGTAATAAAGCATATTCATAGCATACAGAGGGGAATTCCACATCAAACAAGAGTAGCAACATAGAATATTTTCTGACAAAAAAAATCTTAAATGTGTATCAGTATACAAAAATCTATACCATTGTAAAATATTTGGGATTAGTAGTTGCTTTTTAGTTTAAAGTAGATTCAATAATCTACCTGCTTATCCCATCATTCCTATATCCCACCTTTTTCTTTGTGAAAGAGATTTATGAATCTAATTTCCTTTGCTTAGCTTTTTTTCCTGACCATTATCAATAACTATTTGTAACCAACCCTCCCCCAACAATGACAGACATCCATAATCCACTGAATGACCAAAAACCACTCACCACACTTCTTGGGAATGTGGCATTGTATTCTCTAGACTGCTTCTGATGTCTGGGTGCAATAGTATCTTTAGGGAACCACAGATAATTTGAATAATGGGGAAGTCCTAGGAGTGATAGGAAATTATTATTATTATTATTATTATTATTATTATTATTTTAGGAAATTATTTTTTGTTTAGCCTCTGTGTCATGGGAAAGTATAGAACTTATCTGAAGTCTTGTCTGGATGGTCTGTGAGCCTGGGCCATCTCAAATAACAGCTTTGAAGTTGTTGTGGATGCAGAGTTTTGAGGAAACTGCAGTGAGACATTCACAGAGGCAGGATCACCTGGGCTATTTCTCTTTATTAGTGTCTGGTCCATTTTTTTTCTAAAAACTCATAAATTTTTAAAGATATATATTTTCATTAACACAAGTATGGAATGTGCAGTGTGCACAAGTCAAAGATGGTTTTCTGGTCTATGAATGGGCAGGTAAAAGGCATCTGTCAACTGCATAAGTTCATTTGGAATATGTAACCAAACCTCTATGCATGTTATATGAAAGGATGGCATGTAATAATAAGTCATAAGGACACTGTAGCCAATAAGATTTATCATGTTTCATCCAGTTTTAGAGCTGTTCCCATAGTAGAGGGATCAGCATATGTCACCTGTTCCATGGGCCTTTGTGGTTTTTGTTTCTTTCTTCATGTATGTAACCAAGAAATTTCAGAAGGTCTCCACAAAGAAAATCTGATCTTCATTAATTTTGAAAAGAAGCACAACTTTTTATTTCCTGTGAAAACTAAGGCATAACATTTCCTCCAATGCAACACATATGTCAACTTTCATTCTAAAGTCAAGACATCTCTAAAGTATATAGGCTGGCTTGATTCACCAGTTCCTTTCATAATCCAATGATTCTCGGCAGCTGGCATGCAAAAACTTCAAAGTCAACAAAGGATCCAGATACTCTGTGCATTTCCCATCCTTACTTGGCTTATTCTTTTTACATTACTTTACTCTTTCTTTAAAGACTTTATTATTTTTAAACTTTTTTTCCTATGACTATCCATACACATTTTCTATAGCATTTCAGCACACTTTTAAACATACTCTATACCTTTTTAGAGGCTTTCTTTGTCTGGACCTGACTTTACTAAGTGCCTGCAACCTTCTATGACTTCATGAGACAAATCTTAAGCAGTCATGTTAGCTGCCACGTGGCTCAGCTTAGTTCATGACACTGGTGCTGGTACTAGTGCATGGTGCTTGTGTCTGGCTCCAACTCACAAGCAGTGGCCAGGAGTCACATTTCCATATGTTGCCCAGCACCAGCCTGCATGAAAGACTTCAGGACTGAGAATCCACATCTATCTCCTTGTCCAGAATTTTCTTACCTTTCTCAGGCCCTATGATTGAATTTTACAGTCTCCATGTTGAATGCTGTATGTAATGAATTTTTTTGTCCCACCACCTCCCAAATAATGACACCAAGACTTCTTATTATTTAAGAAAGCTTGGCCTAGCTTAGTCTTGTCCCACTAGCTCTTCTAACTTACACTAATCCTTATTTTATTAATCTACATTCTATCATGTGACTTTTACCTCTCTTTTAGTCTGTTATGTCTGACTCCCTTCTTGTCTCAGTGGTGTGTCCTCTGCTCCTCTATTATCCCCTCCTACTTTCTCTCTCTGCCCGGAAGTCCCACTAATACCTCCTTCCTAGCTACTGGCCATTCATCCCTTTATTAAACCAATCACAGCACTATATCTTCACACAGTGTACAAATATCCCACAACAGAACCAAACAAAACTGGCAAACGAAAGTGAATGTGATGATGCCTAGTGATTTCTGCTATGCTCCAAGGTAGCTGCCTAGCCCAGTTGTCATTAGAGAGGCTTCATTTAGCAACTGGTGGAAACACATGCTGAGACCCACAGTCAAATATTAGGCAGAGCTTGGGAAATTCTGTGGGAGAAGGGGAGGAAGGATTATGGGAGCCAGAGAGGTAGGGACACCACAAGAAAACCTACCAAATCAAATAACCTGGACTCATAGAAACTGAACTGAAAACCAGGGCCCCTACATGGGTCTGTCCTAAGCCCTCTGCATTTAGGTTACAGTTGTGCAGCTTGGTCTTCTTATGGGACTAACAGCAAGAGCAGGGCCTATCTCTGATTTTTTTTTGCCTGACAGCTCAATCCTGAGCAAAAGAAATAGTTGTAGGAGTCATTGTATCAGATATCAAGTTATATTTCAGAGCCATAGTAACAAAAACAGCATGGTACTGGTACAAAAATGACACATAAGTCAATAGGTTAGAAAACCAAGACATGAGTTTTTACATCTAAGGCCAAATGATTTTTCTACAAAGATGCCAAAGATACACAATGGAGAAAAAGCTGAAGTTTCAACAAATAATGCTAGGAAAACTGGATATCCACATGTGGAACTATTAAAGTTGATCCTCTTCTCTAACTCACGCTAAAGAATAAGTCAACTCCATATAGTCAACATCTGTATAAGGTCTGAAATTTTGAAATTGTTTTGGGAAAGAGCAGGCCATTCACTTCAATATTTACATAAATGCAAAGCCATTCTGGCTAAGCTTTTTGCCACTTGGGGAATTAGACCAACAATAAGCAAATATGATATTGTGAAAATAAAAGGCTTCTATATAGAAAAAATGCTAACTGAGTGAACAGGACAGGTAGCCCACAAAAAGGAGAAAATATTTGCCAGCTATATATCTAGCATTGGATTAATATCTAGAATATAGTAATAACCAAAGATATCTAAACATCAAGAAAACAAACAACCCAATTCAAAAAAAAAAAAAACCATCATCTTTAGACATTCTGGAAATAAAGAGTAAAGCTATTAGAGATTCCCCCCATCCCAGAAAGGCAATCACATAAAAAACAAATGACATCAAATGTTGGAAGGATGCTGGGAAAGGGTTAAAACAGGACTTTCGGATAGCCCAATCATGCCATTCCTTGGCATATACTCCATAGATTCTATTTACTTCTGCAGAAATAATTGCACAGCCATACTCACTTTTATTCTATTTTCAGTAGTTAGGAGATGGAATCCCTCTGATAGCCATCAGCTAAAGAACAATTAATGAACATGTGCTATGCACACAATGGAAAATTTATTAAGCTCTAAAGAAAAATGAAATTCATGGAAAAAATGAATTGGTACTAGACAATAGTATACTTAGTGGGGGAATCCAGATTCAGAAAACAAAGATTGTGCATCTGTCTTATACACAGATCATAGCTACAAATTTTTAGAACAGTGTGTTTAACCCAGAATGTCTGTAGAGGCTGGGAAGATATAAAAGGGTCATTGCAGATGGGCGAACTAAGGGACACATCTCATATAAAGTTGGAAAGAAGGAGGTGTTTGGGGGAAAGAAAAAAGGTTAATGGGGAGAAGATAATACAGAAGAGGGGGGAGTGACCACAACTAAGGATTTATGAAAAGCCATACAGAAACCTATTATTTTATAAAGTCATTAGAAGTATAATTATAAGAAGAGTCTGAATGCAGGCACCCTGAAGGGGTGGGTCGTTCTCCTCTCAGAAATCACAGGTTATTAAATGAAAGTACCGGTACCATGCATGACTTCTCAGATGCTGCAGCCATATGTATAGGGCCTGCACAGGCTGCACACACTGTTCTAAAACAAAGAAGTCCCAAACTGAACTGACAACCACTTGCAAGTGAAAATTTAGTTTTCTCTAAGGGAGACTCACTGTAGAAAGTAACTACTCTTAGGTGAACCCCTTCACCTAAGCCTAGAAGTAGATGGGCAACAGAAAATTAACACAACAGCATCTCTCAAGGTTTATTTTCTCATAACATCATGACAGGAACTTTTCTTTTTCTTTTTTTCCCTTTATTTCTTCTCTTTCTTTTAAATTTTATTTCTTTTATTTTTTAATTATATTTTTTACTCTATAGTCCCTTTGCATATATAATAAGGCTTTTGGTTTTGTGTTTTTAATAGGATTCCCAAATGTGTGAACAAGTGAGTCTATGGGTCTATATCTGTTTCTTTAACTCTTTCTTGGGTTCTTTTCCTTCTGCTTATTTTGTCTCATCCTGATGTCTCTATTTTAATTTAATTTAATTTTATTATTATCTCTCAGAAGCTTGTTTCCTAAAGAGAGACAGAAAGGGGTGGATCAATGAGAAAGGAGATGGGGAGGAACTTAGAGGGGTAGAGGGAAGAAGCACTGTAATAAGATTATACTTTTTCTTTTATTGAAAATAGATTTTTCAGAGTGAGCCAGAGACCTGGGCCAGAGCAGGCCTGGATGGTGAGCTCCACGGGAGCAGGATTGAGCCAGTGACCTAGGCAAAAGCAGGCCTGAGATGGCAAGCTTCATGGGGAGCAGGCGCAGATCCAGTCCAGGGACATTTGTGGAGGCAGAACTGAGCTAGAGACCTAGGCTGGAGTAGACCTAAGACAACAAACTCCACAGGAGCAGGTACAAGGGAGCAATGGATGAGGAAGTGGGCCAGAGCCAGAGACCTCTACAGTTGTAACCCAAATCTGGTACCTCCAAGGGAATAGATCAGAGTCAGAGACCTTTGTAGGACCAACCCCAAGCCATGGACTTCCGCAGGAGCAGGTTGAGACCAGGGACATTTATAGAAACAGATCTGAGCCAGCAAACTATGCTAGAGCAAGCCTGAGACAGAAAACTCCATGGGAGGGAGCAAGTTCTAGGAGTGCTGAGTGACCTCCAGGAACACAAAGTAACCAACAGGGTGACTGGAACCATGGCACTGACTGTATCACAAGGAGCAACCATATGAGCATTGGATTGGTACCTGGAAGACTGACAACCAGAGTCACAGACAGCCCCAACTACTCCAATTAGAGGAAAAGATGGGTAGACAATGTAAGAATACACACAACACCACAAAAAACAATATGACACCAGTAAAATCTAGTGACCCTACTACAGCAAGACTTGAACAACCAAATATAGATGAAACAGAAGAAAATGACCCAAAAAATAACTTTAGGAGAATGTTTGATGCCCTTAAAAAGGAAATGTGAAATTCCCTCAAAGAAATGGAGGAAAAGACAAACAAAAAATTGGAAGAAATCAACAACCCTTAAGAAACCAAAGAAAAAGCACATATGAAAGAAACTATTCAAGACTTGAAAACTGAAATAAATAATCCCTCCTAAAACTGAAAACCTTCTGTAATAAGTCAATAAGACAAAACGACAGCCTACAGAATGGGAAAGATCTTCACCAACCCCCCATCAGACTGAGGGCTGATCTCCAAAATATACAAAGAACATAATAAATTGGTCATCAAAAAACCAAATAACCCAATAAAAGAAATGGAGTACAGATCTAAACAGAGAACTCTCAACAGAGGAATCTAAAATGGCTGAAAAACACTTAAGGAAATGCTCATCATCCTTAGTCATCAGAGAAATGCAAATCAAAACAACTCTGAGATTCCATCTTACACCTGTAAGAATGGCCAAATTATAAAACACTGATGATGACTTATGCTGAAGAGGATGTGGGGTAAAGGGAACATTCCTGCATTGCTGGTGGGAGTGCAAGATGGTACATCCCCTTGTGATATCAGTATGGTGATTTCCCAGAAAATTAGGAAACAACCTTCTTCACAACCCAGCAATACCACTTTTGGGTATATATCCAAAGGATGCTCAATTGTACTTCAAGGACATGTGCTCAACTATGTTTATTGCACTATTGTTTGTCATAGACAGAACCTGGAAACAACCTAAATGCCCTTTGACCTAAGAATGGATAAGGAAAATGTGGTATATTTACACAATGGAGTACTACACAGCAGAGAAAAATAATGGCATCTTGAAATTTGCAGACAAATGGATGAAGCTAAAACATCATATTGAGTGAGGTAATCCAGACCCAAAAAGACATGTACTCACTCATAAATGGTTTTTAAACAAAAAGCAAAGAAAACCAGCCTACAAATCACAATCCCAGAGAACCTAGACAACAATGAGGACCCTAAGAGAAACATACGTATCTAATCTACATGGAAAGTATTAAAAGACAAGATCTCCTGAGTAAATTGGGAGCATGGGGACCATGAGAGAGGGTTGAAGAGGAGGGAAGGGGCAGGGAGAGGAGCAAAGAAAAAATGTATAGCTTAATAAAATCAATTTTAAAAATTCAAAAACGAAAATAGATTTTTCTGTTTTCTACTTAATATTTAATCTATTTTTAAATGTTTGAGGAAGTTATTGGTTGGGGACCTCCAGGAGAATGCAGGTTATTGGCATTTGTCTTGGTTTCCCCACAGAAACTAGATGGTTAACCTCTACCACCGAAGATAACACTTGTATTGGTCAAAGAACATAGCAAAATCAAACATAGCAAAATCCTGCGAGTGTCTCTCTGTGACCAGAGTGAGGGAAATACAGACCCAGTTACCCAGAGATAGGTTTAGCCTGGGATGTATCTACTACAGCCTTCAGAGCTGGTTACATGGTCCCTCGTGTCTGAAGAATAGCATATTCTGGATCCAGCATCAGCTGTCAGAGTAAGTTCCTAAACTCAGTCTACAGTCTATGTGCTGGGGTTCTGTTGAACTAAGACAGAGAATAGCCGCTGAAGTACTGGCAGTGTTTACAAGGTGTTGAGTTCGGGGGAAGGGTCGGTAGATAATTTAATGTGTTCCAAATAAAAACTCCAAGAAATCACTAATGTGGCACATATGCTAGGTCCCCAAATTCTTGCTCAACTCCCATTTCACCTTCAAGGTCACCCTCACTCAGGTGGGGGTATTTTATTCCCCACACATACGAGATTCCATCTGAACTCTATCAACTAATTTATAGATGTGCTAAACGACCCAGTGTGAAAATTGGGTGGAAGCAGGACAAGCTCTCTACTTGGCTTCCTAACGCAAATAAACGACTAGTTCCACATGGGCTCTTTGCTGCACGAGCTTAATAACTGTTGTTCCAACCGTGGCCAGACTAAGGAAGAACAGCCAGTTTGAAGTCTTTGGCAGCCATCATTCAGAAAGATTTCTGAACAGGCCACTTTTGCATGTCTTTCTCCCTCTGCCGTTGCTTCCATTACCGCTAAGAAACAGAAGGAAACAAGCTACCTGCGTGGAACTGACCTGAAGTCTAACACTCGCCCCCTGCAGTTACAGTCTGAACAGATGTTCTTCAAGCATTTGGGGCTTGGCTGAGTCCCACTGAACAGAGAACACTGCCGAGGTCTGTCCTTAGCTCCCCTTCTTTGGGCGTGGTGTCAAATGCTCCTTAAGGCTGCAGTCTTGTTGTATTTTTAATATTTCTTCTTAATATTTGAAGTGTATGTTTCAATATTCCAAAGTCATCCTCTTTGGTCAGGGGAAAGAGATTGAACAGGGAAAGTCTTCATCATAAAAAGGAAAAGCAGACCGTAGAAGAGGCTTTCACTAGTCTTTAATAGCAAAACAACGGGGTAGATTTGAAGACGCTCTATATAACTAATAGCGTAGAACTAAGCATACCACACAGACTTTCAGGGAATTGCAGAACACACTGTAGAAATAACAATTCTTAATCACTGCAGGGAAATCATGCAGAAAATACTGCATGTACCACATCCCAGATAATAACCTAACCTCAAACCACACCATCGTGTCTTTTCCAAAGGGGAAGGGCACCAGACCACACTCAACAACCGTCTATTTGCAGGGACGCAAAGCTAGAAAGAAACGAGTTCTTACCAAAAGGATGCAAACATGCGAGGAAGCCTAAGACTGAAAGAGCACAGGGTAGCAAACCAACATCTTGGATTTTCATGGAGGATGGAGAGAGGCAATGATGTTCTCTGTCACGCTAAGAACTCAAGGAAGCTAACATCCTCCACATAAAGGTCACCCAACTGAGTTCGAGGCCAGCCTGGTCTACAAGAGCTAATTACAGGACAGGCTCCAGTGTCACTGAGAAATCCTGTCTCAAAAAACCTAAATAAATAAATAAATATCACCCAAACGCTGCTCAGGGCAACACGGAAGCAACATGGGATTTTTGGAGGAAGGAAAGAAAGAGCAAATGCATTTTAATTATGTAAAGTATTTGCATAATTAAGAAATAAATTTTCTAGGCCTATATTATTAGTGTTGAGCCAACTGCTGGATTTTAAGTGAGAGCTTGGGTTTCTTTCATAACTCTTGAAATTTATGTTGATAGCCGATGTTGTCCAGATTCATAGGATTGAGCTGTTATGATTTTAATTAAACTTGCCAAGTGACATACTAAAAAGTAGATCTAAGCCAAGATACAATGAAGCAACAGGGTGGAGCTTAATAAAATATTAAGCACTCGTGTTTTGTGGTTTCTCTTCAAATACCAACGGAGATTGAATGGGAGTGGGGGAATATTGGCTAATAAATTTCCAGAGGAAAAATGGCCCTGCCTCTTTTGTGAAGTCTGATGCACAGGAGGCAGAAAAATGACCGTGGACGCCGACTGCTAACAGTGCTTTGTTAAGTTCAACTCAGACAATGAAGTTGCTGACATCCCAGGGAATTCTTCAGCAAAGTGAAGACTTTTGTTCCCAGAATGTTGTATGTATAGGTCACATACTGAGAGCAGAATTTTCTAAACCTATGTATAGGAGACTTCAGAAGAAAACCATGATGGATTCTTAACCCTTGAAAGGCAGAGGAGATATCTCCATTACACCCAGCGTCCAAGCCCTGGTTAGCAAAAGGCTAATCAAACCGTCTTTGCTTTTCCTGCAGCGCTAATCCAAGCAAGTTGCATGCATAAATGATGCTTGATGCACAAGGTTTTGCATTGAGTTTGCAATATCAGGTTTGTTTATAAAAGCTATATTTTTAACTGCTTGCATTTGGGGCTCTGTTCAGGGCAGCTATAAGCCACAGTCATTGTCAACTTGTTCTTAAAGGGTAAGTTTTCATTTCTATGGACATTCAGTGAAAACACTTCAGGCCTGGAAACAAAGTTCCTAGCTTATACTTTTTGTGTCTTGGAAACTTGGAGTCTATTCACCTAGCATAGTAGTGCTGTTGGCCATGGTGAAGTGGTAGCTAGGTCCGTCAGAAGAACACTTGGAAAGTTCTCATCCTTCCTCTCAAAGCATTGTTGCCCAGTACAATTGGTTCAAACTCAACCTCTCCCCACTCTCTCTGCCCAGGCACCCTCGCTGTGAAGGAATTTCTTCATAAATCCTTAGAGAACTTCTTATGTTCTTGTAAGCCAAGTGATCACCAGGTACTTAAGGAGGGACACGAATCCTAATAGTCCTTTCTGCCTTGATTGAAATCCTGCCATGCGATTGGTGTCCAGGCAAAACAATGCACATAAGACTCCATGGAGAAGGGAAGTGTCCTCCCGGCTCTAAGACCACTGGAAGGGACAGAATGTGAACCTTTCTGAGAAAACTGTATGCATTTGCTTCGCAGTCTCTCCAGATATTACAATACTGCCCTAGCTTTAGTTAATTCTTCCCCACTATTTTTCTTTTGCTAAGGATCATCAAAGCATAAAGTACATGTAATCATTACGAGGTTCTAGAAATAAGGCATAGCTGGGCTCTTCAGATAAGATGTCGCCCGTGTGACAGTTCTGCGGATTTCTCTGCTGCATCCTGAAATATTAGAATGTGTCAGGCTAAGTGGTCATGATTCCCACAGCTAATTGCTCATGTTCCATCAAGGAACTACTGTGGTTTATTTATACAAACTTAGTGTTATGATGTCAAAGAAATTATCCAGGGTAGATTTGTGTCTTCAGGGCAACTCTTCAGGGCAAGTTTTCACTTTAAAGGTCACCAGAAGAATGGGCAGAATGGTGACCTTTCTCTGAACTGTTCTAGAAAACTGCTCCACCACCTGCCTAGGTAAGTGTTCGAATATCTGCTTCTCAGTAAAACCACCTCTGTCCACCTATTTGAAGTACACGTAGGAATTCACAGCCTTTGCCCTTCTTCCTATCTTCGCGCTATCACCTGAAATTACATTCCACACTACATGTGTATCTTTCTATTCTGACACAGTCTAAAGAGTCATCGTACTAGGACAGACCTGTATCTGCTTTCCTCAGGGCTTTGCTACTAACAGCTGCTTAGTGAGAATAAGAAGAGTATCTGAATCTCTATCCCAAACTACATTGTTTATACCACTGCCAGTGATGTTGCTGCGACTTGAAACATACTGTTTCATACCCACTGACTTGTGACATAAATTGGAAATACCATAGAATTTCCACCCCAAATTTAAAGTCGAAAGGACTACTAACATCCAATAGGACATTTTACATGTTGGTTAAATGATAAGACGGTGGGCATTTGATTAACGGGGGAAATGAAGAAAGGAAGAGAAACCCAAAATATAACCCCTAAAATCTGGAAAGTGATTGCAATATGCAATGTTCTCTTAGCTTTCCTCCTTCTGTTCAGTAGATCCGCCCATGGGTATCCCTCTAAAGTCTATGGACTGGAGCCCGAATTCACTCATTCCCAAATTCCACATACACCATGTTGTTTCTGTCTATGAGCTCTACAACTCTCCTGTGTACTTTAGCACTTCTCTGGGTTGCTGTTTACAAGTAATACAATGCAAACACTGTAAATGCTTTATATGCTATGGTACTTAGAAAACAGTGGCCAGAAGAAAGTCTATGCATCTTCAGCACATGTGAACGTTTTCGGTTTTGTTCCTATGGTTGGTTGAAACTACACATGCAGAACCTGTGGATATGGAGGGTCAACTGAACTTCAAGCCCCATTAAAATCCTGTCTCTTGTGAACATCATCTCTGAAAAGACCCACTCTTTCTAGTCCTAAAAAGGCTCTAAATTTGGGAAACAGCTGCATAGATTTCCTTCTCATCTGGGCTCATTTCTCCTTCCCTTCTGGTTCCGCAACAGTGAGTCAGTCCCCGACTTCCACCAGATTCAGCACAGCTGGAATCCAGGAAAATGCCATGGATTCTGCTTATTGAAATGAGCCAGTGTCAAAGAAGACACAGCTTTTGCACCCTGATAGAATTAAGCCAAGTTTGAGACTGTTCAAAATAAGCCAACACGAATGAGAGCCCCAATTCGTGTGAAAGGGAGCAGGTAGGGGAACTTCCTAGAGAATTCTGCTTTTACGTAAGCAGTTGGACATCTAGAGCATCCCTTGCATTCCCACTTGAACCCTGGGGTCTGTTTTCTTTCCTTTCTTATTTTTCTACTTATTCTTTCATATATGCATGTGGGTATTGCATGAATGTTTTGTCTGAATGTGTATGTCTGTACATGTATGTATGAATGCTTTGTCTCAATGTGTATGTCTGTGCACTGCTTGCTTTCCTGGTGCCCACAAAGGTGAGAAGAGGCTGTCCTATCCCCCAGAACTGGAGTTACAGCAGTTTGTAAGCCACCATATGGGTCCTAGGAATGGAACTGAGGTTTTCTGGAAGAAGAGCCAGTGCTCTTAACTGCTGAGCCATTTCTTTATCCCCTCTCTTTTCTTATTGTCTTTGTTTTATACTATACTTTCCAATTTCTTAAATTTCCAAACACTTCAAGGACATTTAACTCCCTCTGTCCATTCCAACAGTTTCTTCAGCTGATCTTTAGGACAAGGTCATCTTCTTCAGGATGATTGTAATAAAACTTCATTACATCTTTCCCATCTATTGCGTTTCCCACATTGTGCTGAATTTATCTTGTGTGTTTTTATTTACAGTGTTACAGCAGACACACAAGGCAAGATGAATAATCAGAAAAAGAAAGATGAGAAAAAATCACAAGCATATATATGCTCCTTTATGCTTGAATAAATTGTGTCCATGTGCACTGGGCATCAGGAAAGATTTTGTTCATAAAGGGGAACATTAAGGAAGGCACAAATAGACATGCCTTGGTACTGTGGATAAAATTGGGAGAAAATGTCCCACTCTAAAGAATGACCCTGCACCGATGCTCAAAATGGCATTCACCTCACTTTCGCAGCGCTGTATTAGATAGGTGGCTGTGCAATTAAGATTTTTCCCGGAATCAGCCCCACTTAACCAATGACATGGGTAAGCAGGATTTCCCCATCGTCACAGCTAGGGCAGAGTGGAAGTGGCAGTCCACCAGCAGCCGATGCAAGGAGAGGCTGAGTGGCAGTCCTAATTGACCATCTCTTCCCATGCCCTGCTTCGGAATGTACATTATGAGCCAAGCTGTCACAGCCTCCTGCCAATCACCAGAAATCTGACCTAGAGGAAGCACCATCTCAGAAAGAGCTGTTAATCTGCTCACTAAATTCAGGTCCCTTTGCAACATCATTCACTGCATCCCAACTACTATGGTAAAGAGCATACCTAGTCAAATCAGAAAAGTCATGAGATTAGGGGACATAGACGATGACTCCCAATCTAAATATGTTCCCGGGCTCGCTCACCAAACAAGAAACAATTCAGCACTTGACACCATCTCGTTGTAGAGTTGCACATTTACGCTTTGGGACACTCAGTTTTTGCAGAGGTGTGGCCTGGGTAGCCAGCAGTTATATAACACCAGAAAGAAACCAATGAATTCACATCCTAAGGTGCAAGGAGAACTTCAAGCTGAGCTGTTTGGCTGTAACAAAAAGGAGCTCAGGCAACTCCAGAGAATTATGCAGGCAAATTCAATGCATTCTTTTTTTCCACCCTTTTCCAGCCAATGAGGAGTTTCTGCTGTGACACAGACACGACAACAGCTATGTCATAAGCAATGGGGACTGGAAAGAAGCGAAGGTCCATGGAAACAGACTAACTAGACAGACAGTAGCTCATCCGCAATACAGATTCGTGCCCAGCCACTGTGGGATGGTCTCCTCATAATAAGACCGGACACATTGGTATTTTAATGTCTCTCCAAGAGGTTGGCAAAATCACATTGCATGCTACATCCATTGCAGAGGAACTAAATAGAAAACACAGTGCTTTGGTTAGCAATTGTCAGTCACATTCTATCAGAAGATGTGTTTTCTGCCTTTGACTTCTGAAGTTATCAAGGGGCCGTGGGAAAGATAACAGGCTGTGGATTCTCCATCACATTTATCTTGAAGAAATGAAGGTCACCAGACAAAGAGATGTCTATCCCAATTGGCCATCCATGTGTGGGCATACACAAGTATACTTGCAATTCTCAAGAGTCATGCAGTTAGTTTCTAAATGATAATGAATTCATGGAAGTTTGCATTATTATCCACGAATATCCATAGCTCTTCCCTGGTGGAAAATTTTATTTCTCTCCCCTTTGGATAGGATATGACCATGTGCCCTGCTACAACTGGAAAAAAATGCGTAGGAAGTAACGTGTGTCATCAATATACAAAAACTTGAAAATAGTGTGTGGTACCTAAGCTATATTTCTCTCTTCTTGATGGCCAGCAATGTCTCAACGAGGAACTGCTCTATCAATCTTAGCTTTCAAAATTCATAGAACAAGAAATAACACTCTTAAGGCACTGAAATTTGCACATTGTTAAAAGCTATAACTTAGTCTAGTCTAATATGTGTGCTTTACTAAAGTTAATGGACCATCTATAATAAGTCCAAGAACAGTGACATCATTGCCAAGTTCAAAACAGCCAAGTTCAAGTGCTGTCTTTCTGTTGTCATGTTCTCCTGTCACCCCATCCCATTTGTTATTTGAATTGGTTCTGTCTTTTATTTATCTAATCTGCTTGAAGAAGGGCAGCAAGCTGGGCAACTTCCTGCTTCATTGAAGCAGGTATATGTTCAGCAGATGATACTATAGTGAAGTAAACATACACATAATTATTATTAAAATATTCTTCTTCAGGGTCTGAAAAATGGTTCAACTGCTAAAAGCACTTATTGCTTTGACAGAGGACCCAGGTTCAGTTCCCAGCAGCTCCAGGAGACCCAATACCCTCTTCTGGTCCCTATGTGGACACCTATACTCATATGCATGCACCAAACACACCAAACACACACTCACACACTCACATATGTGTGTGCATGTGCAAATAAAATAGTCGGTTTCTTGCCTTTACAATGCACAAGCATCCCATATTATATAAAACTCTATAATGCTAACATTGGAAAAACTTGGTTAGAGAGCTACATGCCAAATAGAACTGGTGAGAATATAATATAACCTTGTTAGAAACTGTAGAGGAAAAAAAAATGTGCAAACTGTAATTCATGGTAGTAGCTCCATTATCAAGGTAAGTATTAAATTAGTATGCATAAAATCTATGCCACAGAAAGGTGGGTTTATTTTTAATCCAATCTCCATGCCTTGATTGCGTTATAGGTACACAGCTCTGCTTTATTTTGCTTTTTGCAATCACTGCTTGAAGTTCAGTCGTGTCCCTTTTTTGTTGCTGAAAAGAAATGTCTAGCTGTGTCACAGTCCCTCGGCAAGTAGACTCTCCAGAGCTGACTGGGTAAGCGAGGACCCTTCCAGATTCTTAATCCCATAACAAGAGAAGCAGTAGGACAGTGAGCCTGCAGTTTGACATCACAGTTAGAAAACAGAGCCATCAGATGTTAGTTTTTATAAAGAAAGCACCTGGAATCCTAAATGAGACAATTTCAGACAGGGATGGATGTGGGGGTCTTACCTCTGGTGTCCTTCCCTAGGCCTAATCAGTGGATCTCATTTGAGATGATAGAAATTTCTTTCTTAAAAACGGGGGAGTTTGAGAATTTAGGTTGGTAGAAATGTGAAAACCAGCAAGCCACTCAAGATCAACACAAAGTTCAGGAAACCTCACATACTGCTTGCTATCCTTTGCTGAGTCTGAGGCGTTCATTCTGCTGTGGAAACTTGTGAGATAGTAATGAGGGTTTTTTGGGATAAACAATACTCATGTGTAGTTTCATAAAACAATCACAGTTCTATTCTGTTATATAAAATTAATCTAATCTAGTGAGGTCAACAAAGAATTAGAGTATTTTGGCAGCCAGGAAATCTTTGACAAGTCTGGACACACTTTGGGTTGCTATAACTACCAAAAATGCAACAGAAATATGGAGCAAAGGCACCAAGGTTACTGCTAAACATTACAGATGTGCAGAACAACCTCCACAACAGTAAATAAATAGTGTCACAAAATGGGCGTTTTGACTTCTTTTTAGTCTTGAAGTCTTGAAGTTAGCTAAACTTTGAGTCTGATCTCTTTACACGTTTGGCTAGTTTTACAGAGTGCCTGGTATATGCTGTAGATTATACTTTTGTTTGCTAGGCTGTAGTTACAGGTAAAAGCAAAACCATGACTGTTCTTTCAGGACTGACAATAATCCCTGTTACCCTTAGGAAGGCCTCCAGCATCCAACCCTCAAAAGTCACAGAAATGATCCCTGATGCCCCCAAAGCAGCTGGGCAGCTTGGACTGGTGGCTGCCTATAAGCACCATTTCCAGATGTGTGGGATCCCAGGCTGGCCAAGTATTGGCCTACTTGTGTCTGTTTGTCACCACCATTTCTTTCTCTGCATCCCTGGCATTGAAGACCCAAATGACAAATGCCCTGCCTGGGAAGGGCGAGCTATGGAACCGCCCTGATACTGCCAGGAGAGCTGCTTTATCAGAGAGCTATAGACATGAAGACTTGGGTGTTGTATTAGAGTCTCTTCGCATTGGTGTTAAAAAAAGGTACCCAAGAGAAGCAAATGGACAGAAGAAGCCTGGATTTAGTTCATGGTTTCAAGGGAATTGCAATCCTGGCGAGGGAGGGAAAGCCAAAGCTGTGTGAGCCTATGCTGAGCACACATTTGATTGTGTTCACGGTGGTGGCAGACTGAGAAGGTGACAGCTCATGGGGAGTCAGCTCAGGAACAGCAGGCTGAAAGTGAGAGCAGGTACATCCTGCAAAGGCTGGCCCACCCTCACCTTCCACCAGCCCACCCCTACCTTTTTTTTTTGTTTGTTTGTTTTTGGTTTTTCGAGACAGGGTTTCTCTGTGGTTTTGGAGCCTGTCCTGGAACTAGCTCTTGTAGACCAGGCTGGTCTCCACCCCTACCTTTAAAGCAACATTCCCTCCATCGATGTGATCTTCAATAAACGCAAGAAGCTGGGGAGTGAGCACTTAAAACGGGACCCAGTGAGGGATGTTTTAGATTCAAGCCATTAACAGATATAGACAGGGATTGAAAGGTGTTCCGATACTGGGGTTCTGAGATAGGTATATGCGGGGGGGGGCTTCCTGGAGGGAACAGCAGGGTCCTTGCGGGGCAGTGATCGCTGGGGGCCAGAAAGAAGCGATACTGAAAGGAACGGCCAGAAAAGCCAGAGAAATCCATCTCTCATGCCAATACCTTTACTGTTCTGCTCAGGAGGCAACCGTCTGCTCCATAAAGAACTGGTCAGGGTAACCGCATTACTCAAGGAGTTAATTTTCCCCTTTCTAAGAGAGTGATAGCGAACTGTGGCGAGCTGGCAAGGTTAGGTTAAGAAGCTGCCAGCGGCAGGAAAGGACAATAATGCGTGGGCCATCACTTGCTCCAACTTTTCAGTAACCCTGCCTTGTATGGCTTTGAAGTACTGGGGCTTCTTCCATCCTGAGCCTCCTCTCTAAACGCCTCTTCAATCTAAGCCGCCAACCCCATTAAAGCGCCTGTCATGCGCACTCCAAAAGGGCAGCAACTGGAGAGCGGCCCAGTTGCTCAGATAATGTGGTCCACTCTTCGCCTGGAAGCCCTTGGCTTTCTGCTGGCTGGCGGTGCAGATCTTTGGATGTCCCACACATTCTCTTGTCCTCCTGTTGGGATCTTTCAGTGAGTTAGCAATGGAACAAAATGGCTTCCTCCTTCATTAACAGCTCCGAAAACACGACGTTTCTCAGCAGACGTTGGTAGTGAAGACTTTCCACAGAGTTCTGGAGTGAGAGGCTTGTTTTGTGTTGCTTGCATTGCTTTCCTTATTCATGAAATGGCGTCATCCGGAGGAGGCTGCTGTTCAGGGGAGAATGCACCCCTCCAACATGGCAGGGCTCATGCACTTCATGGAAGCTAAAGATGTCATCCGCAGGAAATGTGAACCGCGAGGGCGGCAATGGGAAGCCAAAGGTGAAGATCTGTCTTTGGAGCAGGGTGTGGGCGAACTCCTGAGGAAGGGAAAGATGCCTTTGATTGTGTTTACGGGATTCATTCACAGCACAGCAGGCAGCGTTCACACCGCAGCACTTCACCCTAACACAGATAATTTGATTTTCAACCTAGTTAGCATGCATTCATACATAGCAATACATGCAAATATATGTGCTTTAGCGGTGCTTGTTCAACAAGGTTGCACACTTTCAGTCGGAATGTATTAGAGGTGAATGTTGAAGTTGGTGCTTGTGGAAGTCCTAAAAATTTCCATTCAACACATGGCATGGTATGTGTGTTGAAATTAATAATAATAAAAAAGAAACTCGCTCTCTTGCATGGTGAGTCAGATACGTATATATGCACATGCAGTGATTATATATATATATGTATATATATAATAAATTGCTTTCTTTATAATTTTTTTATCATTTAAAGAATCCCAAAAGAAAATGAGAACATAGCCTTATCCCACATGATTAAAGCATCGCTATTTCAGCCAAGCAGTAGACTGTGAATATCCAGCCAGATCCTCTGGTGTGGTGGGGAAACAAACCGAAAGCCCTGATGTGGCTTTCCCACTTGTGAGGTGAACTCGGCAGCCTTCTGTTGTTTCTGCTTTCTTCCCGTTAGGACTAGTTCAATAAAATGTCGGCAACCGGCTAGTACTTATATCACACAGTTAAATTTAGAGTTCTTCCAGGAGAGGTGGCTATGCTCACATCCCCACCCAGGCCTTGCCGCTCCCGGCCTTCCGGCTAGTTTCTTTTTTTTTTTTTTTCCTCCACTTTTTTTTTTATTAATTAATTTATTTAATTATTAAAGATTTCTGCCTCTTCCCCACCACCACCTCCCATTCCCTCCCCCTCCCCCAATCAAGTCTTCCTCCCTCCTCAGCCCAAAGAGCAAGCAGGTTTCTCTGCCCTGTGGGAGGTCCAAGGACCACCCACCTCCATCCAGGTCTATTAAGGTGAGCATCCAAACTACCTGGGCTCCCACAAAGCCATTACGTGCAATAGGATCAAGAACCCATTGCCATTGTTCTTCAGTTCTCAGTAGTCCTCATTGTCTGTTATGTTCAGCGAGACCGGTTTTGTCCCATGCTTTTTCAGACCCCGGCCAGCTGGTTTCACATTAGCCAGTATGTGTGAAAGCTTAACTCATTGTCTCTTGTCTCCCCATGACCCTATTCTCCTTGCCTCTCTGGTTGTTACTCAATGCTCTGGTTTCATTTCTGATGCTACGACATTCTAACAGGAGTAATTTTGCAATGAAAGGATTTGTTTGGCTCACAAATCCAGCTCGTAGTCCATCATTTCAGAAAAGTTGAGGTAGGAACTGAAGCAACTAAATATATAAGAATTAAGAACCAGTGAGATGGCTCCGTGAGAAGGGCACTTGTCACCAAACCTGATCATCTGAGTTTGGCTCCCAGAATCTACATGATGGAAGGAGAGATCCTGAATCCCATTAGCTATCTCCTGATATCCTTCATCCTCTTCTAGTCCTATCTGTACCTACACACACACACACACACACACACGCACACACACACATGCACACACACATGCACACACACACGCACACACATACACACACATGCACACATATGCACACACACACATGCACGCACACATGCACGCACACACGAGAAAAATAATAAAGTTAAAATCTGAAAAACAAAACAACAAGACAATCTACCACAACCATGCTCAGCGTGATCTAGATAATCCCTCAAGACTCTCTTCTCTGGTTTTTCTAGGTTGTGCCACATTGAGAGTTAACACTGATCTTGGAGGATCTTGGTCTTGAATGCTACGGTGACCTTCTGAGATGAGTTACGGCTGCCAACTTGAGAGTTGAGATTGACTAGTCTTTTCATTGGTGATAGATAAATCCTTTGTCAAATATTTTGATTTGAATCTTCAGCAAGTCATACTCTACAAGCTAAGGACATTCTTAATCGGTGCTAGAACAAGCAGACAGTGGGACACAAGAGAGGAGGAGGGGACGGAGCGAAGACTAGAAGGAGCTGGAGGAAGACAGCCAGAGAACAGACCGCGTTCCCTTCCTATCACAAATCCCCAGAGGATTTCGATAACAGAGGTCTGAGAGGTTAGATGTAATGAGCTAAGAAATATCTCAAGGGACCAAGTTCTCCACCCGATTTGATGAGACTCCAATCACAGCCCCAAACCTCCCATGTCTATGAGGCCCACACAAGACCTCTGGGAGAAGCATTTAGATTCCTTGACAAACACTGTCTGAAACCGTGTTTTTTAAGAGAAGTGTGAAACATGCAGTCTAGAAACAAGATGTCCTGCGATGTTTAAAAATGAATGAGCTTCTAACCAGCCTAGCGGTGGAGGGGCATAATCGTTCCAGCCAATCACAGAGCAGCAGAGCTGCTCACAGGGTCTTAGGTCCTGCTGCCCGCATTTCTCCAGCCCCTGGCACTTGCAATGTGGAGTCTGCGGGGTGACTTAACCCTTCTTCATATCAGATTCTTCGGCTACTAGTAAGTCTATATTCATTGTAGGGTCAAATTTGGGGACAATAAATGGTTAGACTGGAGTGCACACACTGAACACTCATTAAAAGGTTTGCTTCCGTGAATGATTCTGACTTGATGCAAACCCCAGGCCAGAAACCAAACATGACAATTGTTTCCTCTTTACGGATTTATTATTTATAAATAACTGTAAGAACCAGGCTAAGGAATTTCTTCCAGCATCCTCCTGAAAAACTACCTGAGATCCTCTAGATCTTCTGCTTCTTAGAAAGGAGACCTGTATATTTTGGATGAAGTCTGCTGTTGCCTTACAGTGCAGCATTGCTTGTGTTTAATGACTATTTTCATTAGGCTGACATTGGTGACAACTAAAGAATTAAAGGAGGAAAGACCTAACACCTCCTAGCCCAAAGGGTAACACAAACACTGTACACAAATCTCAATAAAGAGACACACATCTAACACTCCTCTTTTCTCTCAGGCCTTCTCTGAAAGCTGAGCCGTCCCCAGACAAAGGAGAGAACTGCTCCTGTAAAATGGTGGTCTCCATGGTGCTCCCAACAGAATGCATTCATTTTCCTGGAATGGAGTGCCAACTAGACCCAGCCACCTTCTGCTCCTAGAGAATGATTTCCTCAGCCCAGTGCTCGGGAGGCCAGCAGTGAGTCCTCTCGTTCACTGGGGCCTGGGCTGAGCTCCTGCAGCTTCCCTCCCTTGCCCCCCAGCCCTGGAAACCTTGGCAGGCCCCAGCTCTGAGCCTGCACTTCCCCACCGATGTGGAAATTGTCAGATGTTATGGTGCTTTAAGTGTGCTGTTGACGCTCGCATCAAAGGATGGTGCCCGCAGCTCATGCTAAGCAAAGCAGCTGGTGAATGCTATCGCTGTGGCTGCAGATGGATTGGTGGTGGCAGGCCCAGAGCTCACCACCTCTCCTTAAACAGGTGTTTGACTCTGTATTTTCCAGGTGGCCAGAAGGAGCCTGATTATTCAGCGAGCGTGGAAGCTATGCGGGATAGGAATAGCTCTCCAGCCTTGGCAAGAGGGGGCAGCCAGGCACTTGGCTTTCATCCATCTGCTCACAAGACAGGGTCTTACAGCCAGAACTTTTCCGGTGGAGACTTCATACTTACTTTGAATTTTAATGGTCAAGCCAGCAAAGGAATTGTAGTGTCAACCCCAGGCTTTGTCAAGAACTGTCTTGTTGCCTGTGGGGGCGCTGACTAAGTCCCCAGAATCAGAGGCCACTGGAGTTTTCCACCAGGGACACTGATGATGCTTCATCAGCCCAGCTGTCACGTGAAGCATAAGAGGATGAAGTTGCCACACCAGGTTATATTTCTCCCCAGCACTGGTCCCACATTCAGAGATCCTCTATCGTCCCTGGGAATGACAGGCACCATCAACATCTAGCCACAAAATCACGGTGCAATACAAGCGGCTGTTCTTTGGAAGGCGGACACCAAGCAAGCATACAAGCACCTTTTAGCAATGGGAAGATTCACAAGTGAGATTTCGGTGTAATCAGGGTAAAGGAGATTGAATCCACCTGTCTCTATTTGAGGGTCACCTGAGTTTAGCACAAAGGGCCCTGAAGAAATCTTAATTGGATTTAAGGGGAAATAGCACGATGTCAAGAGGAAACATATTCAAGAGTTGAAAAAAAAACAAAAAAACCGAAGATCAGAATAGTCCTCAGTGAGGTTTTCTCAACTGAACATGAAGAACCAAGAAAGCCAGTTCATTTCCTTCACAGCTCAGGGCCTACAAATCCCCTGAGCATAAACTGGGGCCTCCACACTCCTATACATAAGGGTTGGGTGGGCAGGAAATACAAAGCTCTCAAGTCCTTTCCAAGGACTTGGAAGGAGTTGAGTAAATCTGCCATGACTTATAACTGGGAGAGAAGAGTGGGAACTAGGAACAAGCCTTCTCACGGGTCCACCTGCCCCAGAACTGGTGCTGTGGGTGCCCCTGCTTTTCCCTGGCTCCCGTGACACAGCCAGACTGGAGGGGACAGGAAGACAGCTGTCAGATTTCACATGGCACTCAGTGCTGGCAAAGAGACAAGTCTAGCAGCAGCCAAAACCTTGTCATGATCCAATCAGTCCCACAATGGCGGGGCCTCTTCTGGCTAGTGGCGGGTCACAGGAGTGTGGGAGCTCTTCTGACCCCCACATCTGACTCCCTAAATCATACTGCTTTCCCTCCAGAAAAGCCTGTGTGAGGAATTTCTTGGGTAAAGTTTGTTTATACAATGAAGAATGCTGCTGGGATCACAGGCAGGTGTCTTTCTACTATTATTGATTTATAATTCATAACCTAACTTGCTTAGGAATGGATTAAAGAATAACAAAGTCGTACACACTCATATGAACAGGCTAGTCTTGTGTCTACATCAGCACTCCTGAAATTGGGGTTCAGATGACTCTAATTTGGTGGCCCTAACCAGTGAAGTGTGGGATGTTCACTACTATGGCTCCAGCTTCTACTCTATGGATGAACAGCACACACCCAGCTTCAGGATGGCAGTGAGAATGAGCCCCAGCCAATGACAAATGTTTCTGAAGACAAGAGATGGCCAAAGAGCCTGTGGTTGAAAATTACTGCACAAAAATAAAGCGATGTAATACAGAAATATGGATATGTGTATAAAAAATTGTAGAAAGAAATAGTAGGTCTAATCGAGTTTAGTCTGAGCAAGTTCCAAATGCCAGAAGCTGGTATGGGAACTTCTAGTCCTGGAACGGTCACAATTTCTTGAGCACTTTCTGGAAGCTAACTCCCATGCCCTGGTTGGGAATGGATCCATTTCACCAAGCCTGGTTTAAAGAAAGACCTTATGCTGTGACTCAGGAGGAAGGTACTTCCAGACACTGAAGAATTAAGGTGACTATCTGCTGTCAAAGCAAAAGGTAAATACAATTAAAATCAGGGAAATGATTCTGGAAAGTAACGTATTTGCATAATTGGCAAAAGACCAAAAAAATGAAAAATAACTATAAAATATTAATCTATGAGTTTACCAGCACTACATGGTCCTCTTCACTGAAATCACATCATGACCATTAGACCACAAACCTCAGTTTAGATGAGGCTGTTGCTGTGTCAGCTTACACAGACCGCTGTCTCTGCAGTCATCACAGTGGTCTTACCTGCCACCCTTGCCTCATCTCCGGCAGGTCCATGGGTCCCCCGCAAAGGTTGGTGTGGTAGTTTGAATGTAGCTGACTCCCATAAGCTCATAGGGAGTGGCTCTATTAGGAAGTGTGGCATTGTTGAAGTAGGTGTGGCCTTGTTGGAGGAAGTGTGTCACTGTGGAGGTGGGTTTTGGGGTCTCATATATGTTCAAAGCATGCCCAGTGTCTCAGTTCACTTCCTATTGCCTGTGGGTCAAAGATATAGGACTCTTAGCTTTTTCTCCAGTGCCATGTCTACATGAATGCTGCCATGATGGTAATGGACTAAACCTCTGAAACGAAGACACCCCAATTAAATGTTTTCCTTTGGAAGAGTTTCCTTTGGAAGAGTTCCCGAGGTCATGGTGTCTCTTCACAGCTGACTTCCAGCAGTCTTGGGACATATAGTTCTAGTCACTAACCTTTTCTGAAACTGCCATTTGTTTTTGTTTTTTCTAATTCTACCCAGATTTTTTACCGAGGACTGATCTTCAGGATGAGTTTGGTACGGTTGCCTGTGGGAAAGTTGACTGCAGCAAGGTGAGAGCTTCCTAAGCCTTCAGACCTCAGAAGCATCAGTTGTCCATGGACTTGAACATGAGCAGTCCTGGACCCCAAGATATCCATTGGTGCTCCCTTCTGACCCCCATACTGTGCCCTCCCCCCTCTCTCAACCTTTGCACTTGAAATAGTGGCAAGGAGCAGATCCACGAAGCAGCATAACAGCACGGGAAAGCCACCTCTCTGCATTGCTTCCAGGGCTAGGGGTAACTCTGACCATCATAACAGTTTAAAATTGTGGGATCTGGGACAAACCCCAGGGATTTGTATCAAATCGGTAAATCCCCAGGAAGGGAAAGCTGCAATGCAGACAGGGAAGAACACATCCAAGAGGAGAAAGCGGTGGGCTACAGGGCTTGTTTCAAAGGCCTGGAGGGATGGGTTTCATCCCTGCTCAGAACTGTGCCGCACAATAAAAGACAAAAGCGAGAGACAAGCTGGAGACCGGAGCATTGGCAAGCCACCCCCAGTCAATCACTCAGTACTTGGAGACGAACGAAGGCATCTCTTGAGTCGCTCTGCTTTGGAGCTATGTGAAAGTTTGACAAATGATGCCAATGAAAGGTACAAGAAAGAGATTCAAACCAGCCCTTGCAAAAACAGGGTAACTATTCTGGGCTTGAGTAGTCTTCATTCCCCCAATTCTATTCTGTACCCCAATCCCACCACTGCCTGGAGTTTTCTGGAATTTCCTACATTTTTTCTTTGTATCTAGACATTATCTGCTTGCCTCTTTCCCTCCATCCTTCCCTAACACACAAGTCTACTTGTTGAGATGGTTTTTAAACAATCGGGTTGCATCCATGGGTCTGTTTTGAAAGTATTTGTCCAATGTGCTAAAATGCTAATCCATGTGCTGCCTTGGTGGCATTTTCAGCATGGATTAAGCAACAGGAACTTTTCCCAAAGGCCTCCCAAGAGACCTTTGCCGTTGATGAAATGACCTGAGGATCCTGTTAAAGGCAGATGGTCTATCCTTAAAGGAGACAGACTGGGAATTAATTCCTCAGAGCGAAAAGGCAGCCTCCACAGCAGTGTTTCTCAACCCTGTGGTGAGAACCCTGAAGTTCTCACAGGGGGGCGTATCAGACATCCTGCAAACCAGCTATTTACATGACAATTCACAACAGTAGCAAAATTCCGGTTATGAAGTAGTAACAAAAGCAGTTCTATGGTTGGGGTCACCACAGCACGAGGAGCTGTATTAAAGGCTTGCAGCGGTTGAGGATCGCTGCTCTAAAGGGAGCAGATCAGTCTCTCTGATAACCCCTGGAAACTACAGAGCTCCTTCATGCTGTGCCTACTGGTTGCGGCTGCTGAAGAGGCAGGGCAAGGCAGGGGTGCAGCTCGGCGGACCTCTGATTTCCAGGCTTCGCCTTTCATTTGACTGCCAGATTCGTCAAACTACAGTCGAGGCTGTGACCTATAAAAAGAATGAACGCTATCACTCGAAAACTACGGGGCTGAGGAAACTCCCCCACATGAATGCCTCCTGCTAACGGGGCTAAATCAGACTACCTGCAATCACACAGGACTCGGTCCCCGGAGAGGCCCCAGATGAAGTGAGAAATAGCAGGAGGTGTTGAGAATGGCAGGGAAATGAATGACGCCCAGGAACGGCCATTCTCCACTTAGTCTCAATCTTACCTGCATTCCTCAGAGCTATAGGGAACTGTCACCCTGCCCACCGGTAAAGATAAGGCGGCATGTCCCTCCACCAGACTCAGTGGCAGGAAATAACTCACTGAAGCACCAGCGAGGTTCTGGAGCTAAGATAAGACGCAGTCGCTGATGGTGTGCAAGCAGGTTATGGAAATGCAGTTAGGAATTCAGAACTAAAATAACAAATGGTTTGATTTCACATTAATGTGCCGCTTTTCAGGAATCAAGCATCTCTTCTCTTTCCCTCTGCATAAAATGAAATATGAGTTATTGTTAATAAACCATTCTTCTGTCCCTATCCAATCTGTTAGTCTTTGAAGACTATCACTCTCAAGCCTCCCCAGCATTTGTTACTTGGCACGAGCCTGGTGAGTGATTCTAACCTAAGCCAGAGCTAGGGTTCACATACAGTTTGTTGATACAAGCCATCCATTTTTTTTTAAAGAAATACATTTTTTAAAGTGACTCCTATATGCTCTTTCATCCATACTTACAGCCATTTCTCTAATATAAACTGTTTTAAAACTGCTCCGGCCATTACGAGGGCATCGTTACATCTCCATTCATGTTCAGTAAGCCTACGCAGGGAAAAGAGGAAGGACAAGCAGACTCTGTTTCAGGGTGGCAGGTGGAAAATGTTTGGACCAAAGGCATCGCAATTAAGGAGCTAGGAGTCTCTTCTGGCATTCGGGATGCTGCTCTCAACAGCACTGTGTGGGATGTCATGGAGAGTAATAGACAGGTGACATTACAGAGCTTCACTCAATTTCAGTGACAGCTGCCATTAATACAAACGTCTATTGACTCCTCGGAAGGCACAGGAAATACCAGGTGTTAAAGTGCCGAGGACCTGGAACGCCAAACAACAGCAATATGTGGACCATGACCCTACTCTGTACAAAAGGCCAGCGTAGCATGCATCAGAATGAGGCTCACAAAGGAAAGCCCAAAGACATCCTCTGGATGAACGAACACTCTGGAAGTACAAGAATGAGCTTGGAGGAACCCATCTAGTCTCTGACCTTTCTCTTTCTCTTTTCATTTTTTTTAAACTGTCCTTCAAGGGGGCTGAAAAGCAATTTTCATGCTATGGCTCTAAATATCAGTTTATCCCTCTGACAGGGTTCTGGGCATGCCCAGTAGGGATGATTTAACACCACATTGATGGCTTGCAACAGGAGAACGTCGTGTGAAAAGGTAGTGTGCCACAGCTAATGGGCTCTTGTTTCAAAGGGATGCTGTGTGTACATTACCAGTGTGTGGAGAAGGTGCGGAAAGGCCCGGGCAGCCATTAGGAATGGAACGTTGCTGATGATGAAAAGGCACTTTGCTGGTGAGGGAATGGCGGGAGAGAGAAGGCTTATCTGTCTTTTTGATTAGAAATGCATGCTTCCTTTCATCATCTGAGCTGAAAAATTGGCTTCTGCTCTTGGTTTATGAAACCATTTTTCTTTTTCCTTTCTTCCCAGGTTTGCAAACTGCTTAATAAATTAGTTACTGTGAGGTGTATGGGTGCCACAATAACCTTAGAGGCTTTTCCCAAATGCATCCTTAATATTTTATAAGTATTTAAATAGATTTATTCAATTTGAAGTGGCTGATTTATTAATGTTGGCATTCTGGCACCAAACAGGGTTTCCATGCAGATTTAATTGATCAAAAGAAACATCGAAGAGGTGTTTCTGAGGCATTGAAAGGTTTTAGAAAATTAGAGCAAAATGTTTGGTACCACTAATTTTAAGAGCAAAGAAACATCAAAAGCACAGACGCTTGCAATAAGTGTGTCAAATCTAGGGCTACACAAGTATGCTGATGGTTTGTTCACTTACTGATGCATTCACTCTTTCTTGCATCCCACAAACGTCACAGAGAATATTGGCTCCTGGTACCTTTCTATCATTCTGTGAAATCAAACCTAAAAAAAAAAATCCAACAAAAACATAAGGGTCTATTTGTCTCCAACACCAAAACTCAAGTCTCTGTATGTATGTTTTTATTTTGAATTGCATATAAAAAGGTAGCCCGCCAACCTTCTTCAAGTCTCTTAACATGCTCAAGATTTGGGGCTCCATTTGGTTGTTGTTCTCTGTAGCAGAAAGGATAAATCCACAAGAAGTCCTAAGCAGAGACCTGAATCAGAGGTCTGAACCAGCTGGCAGTTCAGTCATACAGGGGAGCCCATTAGACTCTTTACTGAGGCAACAGTGACTTAAAGCCCCGCCCGCAAGTCACTCATCATTCAGAATAAATTCAGAAAATCAGATACCAGATTCCAGGGGCATCAGACATCAGACAGAATTCTTACTATGTGTTAGCAATCTTCGAACGCTAACTTCTGTTCAGTTAGACAAAAGTCAACTTGAGAATTTAGCCCAAATCATGAAGCTTCAAAGAAAGCCCTAGGAATTAAGAAGAACACAAAGCATCTTTTAAAAAACATGTTTTTCTTATTTACTGGACCCTACATGCATAATACTTGTTGAGTATTAAATCTAAATAGGCAGACAGTCTTAGAGAGGATGGAATATGGCTGGAACATTCATAGTGATCAATGTCTTGCAGCTTAATAGATAATGCCCCCGTGATACCTGGGAGAGTGTGTGAACAATTATGGTAATTATGCATTCTGAAAACTATTTTATAGAGATATGCTACAAAGGAGAATAAATTACGCTAGGGTCTAAACAACGCGAAGGCAGCAGCTCAAGAGCTGTCTTCCTGGGGCCTTTTCTTTCCTAGTATCTCTTTGACTAAGAGAGTTGAAAATTATACCATTTGTGTTAGAATCAAATGCAAATGGAATAATTGTCTCTTCTCTAATCAAAACACATTTGTGGATTGAAATACCACATGGGGCAATTTCCAGTTAATCATGGATGTTAATAAATATGACTCTAAGCTCATAAACAAACATTACTTTGGATAATATAATATAGGAAATGATTGTTAAGCTTGATCAGACATGTAACAAAAACTGAACTTTGCAGAAAGTCAGCAAATTAACTCCGAGAACAGAGATGGGCATCAACGGTAATGAAAGATTAGATTTAGCTACAATGCTTAGACACATCATACATTAGCATTAGGAAATGTTCAAGCTGGCTTTGCTGAAAATGGATATATTAATATTATGTGAGCATTAGCTTCTTCAAAGAGCAAAAGCTGGAAGCTTTGTGATTAGTGATAGAAAGGACTAGAAAGTCAGGTTTACCACAGTCAAGATCACCCAGAGCCTGAGCTGTGTCAAAGACTCTAATAAGCGATAGTGCTCGCACGCAATAAGACTGTTTACACTCTCTTCTTCTGCCACTCGGCTTGTAAGCATAGAAGACATTTGCCGCCCCTTCCTCTAGCTTTTCCCGATGATATAACGTGTGTGTTTATTTTGGTAACAAAACACTTCAATAGGGATCAAAGTCCCTCAATCCCCTGTAAGAACAGGGCTAGAAGGACCCCCCCAGAGATGCTGTGCACAGGGATTGCTTTGGGTGCCTCCTCCACTTCCTGCCACACATTTCACGTAGAAGCACCTGGGGCTGGAAAGGTGGCTCAGGGACTACCTCTGCAGGTGGCGTGGGTTAGGTTCCCCGTCAAAGATCTGAGAAGGGAATAAATATTACTTAACAAACGAGGTATATCCAAAATGTGCAACAATTGACAGAGACAACTGACGACCTGGGCAATCACCCAAAGTCTTGTTTGCAATGTTGAGTCAACCAAATTTGGCTAAGGCCTAACATAACTGACATACCATTATTAAAGGCAAGGAACTTTTCAAAACTATCTTACCCCGTCTTGGCAGGATATGACAGTCCTGTTTTATCCATTGATGCATGCTCTGTATCTCTGTCAGTGGTTGAGGTATGGGCATTTCTTTGCCCAAAGGCCAGTTCTGCCAAAAAGAAAGGCTCCAGGTGGAGTGTCTTTGGTGCTCAACATTCTCTCGGGAATAGAGTGGTGTTGCCAGGAGCAATTGTGTCTCACTATCATGAAACTCTGAGTTAGATTAAAGGCCATTTTCTACAGCTCTTTGAAGAGGTTGAAGATTATCTATCTATACTGAGTATAATCTCTATATATCTAAAGAACCTGATTAGTCTAATTATAAATGACAAACTTAGATGACTATTAATCTATATAATTCTCAATATCTATCTAACTTAAAGACTAAGACAATAAACAACTGTGTAACAAATGAGGATAATGACCTCCAAATATAAACACTGTACAAATATACATTGGCAATATGGTAAATATATATCAATATATTGATATCAATATATCAAATATATCAATATATCAAAATGGAAACAATAACAGAGTGTACCAGCACTTAGACTTCAGGAAGAACACTGCATTGTCAATTGCTAGGTTTTATCTCTAGGTCAGCTTGCAGATCATTTGTATACCAGAGCAACTGACTCTAGGGTAGTGGGCAGATCCCTCCAAACATGAGTACACCGACTCTAGTTAGTGTGAGGGTCAGTTCATAGGCCAGTGTAACTGCAGGTCAGTGCACAGGCCAATGCAACCCAAAGCAGTTCATGTCTGTAATCATGGGTTAACTGCAGCCTTCAGCTTAAAAGCCATCTTCACTTGGTGGAATCCAGCAAGGAAGGCAAACCCCAGCACTTCTCGCAGGCCGTTCAGGTAACTGCTCCTCTTCCCTAATTCTGAAACCCCAAGTCCAGAAAAAGAGGAGAAACTTGAGTATTAAGGCAATGATTCTGGTTGGGTAGGGGGTGGAGGATACTTTTTGACTGATGTATAGGAAAACTAAAAGCTACCTCACTTAATTAATATGGCCATAAGATAATAATTGCTTCTAATTACTGAACATTGTGCCATACTGAACAACACATATTGCATCTTTGTTTCTCCAGCTTGTTAACTTCCTACATGCAGCTCTGTTAGATACTACATTTAATCCTCCTTTTGGTATAGGAAAGGGGAAGCTTGCAGTGGATAGAACACATATCCTAAGAGCCTAGCAGGTTTGAACGTGGGGGGACTTCAGAGCTGTTGGCGAGAGCTCTGGAGAGCACAGCCTGCAGAGCAGACTAGTTCAGTGTTAAGATCGCTTTCTTTAAAATACTCTGCAAACCAAGATCTCAAAATGTCCCAGTCTGTATTGTGTGTCAAAGAATAATTGCTCCTCTTAAAGAGAGATTTCCTTTCATCTGTAGGTCCCTAGCTTATTGCTTCATCTCTTCCAATATCAAGAAAAGGAGAAAGAAATTGGGTAGGCTATACAGGCAGGTTCTTCTCTGAATCCATTGGCCTTCTTTTTCACAGAACTCACTCAGCATTTATAAATGTCCATGTTTTAAATTCTTAACACTAATAAATAAACTGTACATGGGGTACTTCAACCAGATCCCAAACAGTTACCCGACAAAAGTGCTACCAGCCAGCTGGAGTACCATGCCCGTCAGGGCCCACACGGGGATCTGTTTGATACAATCAGAGTCCTTCTAAAGATTTAGCTATTTTGAAGATGGCGGTTGGGAGTCCATCAAGAAGGCAATGAACTTTTCAGGGCACAATATCTCAAAGGAAGCTATAAATGAAATAGGTCAAGGATGAGGCACATAAGTGGCTGGGAAAAAAAATCCCTATTTAGTTTATACAAGTTTGCTTGCCTGTCTGTAAGAACTCCATATAAGGAATAGTAACTTTACAAGTCAGCAGCCTGAGCGTATTTCTTGGTCTTATACTTCTCACAGTTGCAGACATTCCAAGGTAGAGGGTCATTCCAACAGAACTGTAACTTCTTGTGTATGTTTATTTCCAAAGTATCTTATGCATACTTTCCCAGTGAACTCATAGATGGAGGCTGGGGAATTTTTCAAGTATGCCTAGAAGCAGAGCTCAAAAAAAATTGTTCTGGGCTTATCAATCCCAAGAGTCAGAATTTAGCCTGAGCTTTCCCTGTGAGGGTCACCTCAACTTCAACATTTACCTTAGGAATTATGTTAGTGAAGGGAAGAGGGAAAATGTTGATGGGTTTTAAAGAATCACCCTCTCCGTGGTCACTAGAATAGCACACATAACAAACAGCCGGTGTGCTAGGGAAGTGTGGCAGAGACCAACAAGAATATGCCAGGATGTCAGTCATCAGCATTCAGGTTTCTCCTCCAAATGCCACTCACTAGCCAGCAGCACAGCCCCAGACTCGTGACCACCACGTAGCGTGCTGCTGCCTGTCTGTGAAATAAGGCAGACAGACCATGGTGACCACACAACCCCTATAGCATCTTGGGATGACATTTTTGAAAGGCAGACATGGAGACAGCCTAAAAGAATAGCTGATTATTGATAACTCCAAGATAACATGATGTCATCAAAAGTATTTCTTTACAAAGCCCGAATTAACCATGGAAAAAGGTGGCTTGCTGAAAAATCCAAGTGAGTTTTGTTTTGGTCTTGGTTTTTATTGTTTTATTCGGCCTTTATGGAACAGAAATGCTCTGGGAATTTGAAACACATAAGCGCATAAGAGGCAAATCCAGACTGGAGCTTACAGTATAAGGAAGAAAAAACTCCATAATTAAGGAAGATAAAGAAAAAGAAAAAAGAAAAAAAAATCTGCCTAAAGTCAGAAGCTGTTATGCAAAGGAAAGAGGGATACAGGGTCAATGGGGCAGGAGTTGGGGAGCTGAGGTAGAGGCTGGGGTTAGGTTTTCCTATTACAAAACCATGTCAGAGAGATACCATTTAGATGACTGATGTCTGATCTGTGCCAGTATCGAGGGAAAGGAGCCCTGGTGAATGGGGACAGAGATGAATGCAGAAAGCAGGACTCATTCTGCTAGAGCTGCATAAGAAGTCACTGGGCCAATTCATCTGGAGTAGAGCTCGGGGCTGTTCCTCAATTCAGAGGCTATGCTAAAGATCAGGAAGACTCTCCTCAACAATCAAAGTAGTTCTTTATGTGAGTATATCCTAATCTTGTTAATGGGATTCCAAACAGCCCAGGCTCTGAAAACTGCTTTTTTAAACAAAGTATAGAAAAAGCATTGCTGTGTTTAAATCAATTCACTTATTAACCCTAAATCCTGTCTCAAGCAATCACAGAATTAAATTCTAGCATTGATGATAACAGGCTTTTTTAGTTGTGAGAATGGGACGAGGGGCTGGGGAGATGACTTAGTCACTGGGTGAAGCACTTGGCACCCAAACCAAAGGACCAAAGTTTGGATCTCCAGAATTCACGTAAAACTGTACACTTAGTAGCAGGCATATGCAGTCCCCTGTCACTCATACGACACCATGGGAGGTGGAGACAGGAGACTATCACAGACCAGCACATGCAGCTGTGAACAGCAAGAGATCCTATCTCAGACGAGAAGGACGGAAACGACCGACACTCAAGTAGTCGGCACAATTAGCAGTGGAAGTTCCCAGGGGAAGAGAGCGTGAGTCACAGCTCATCGCTTAGACTTTAGCTTTTGGAAGACAGAGTACCTCCTATGTCTCGAGGTTTGGGATGGAGTTCAATGATACAGTGGAGCATACAAAAAAGCCAGGAACACAGGGAACACACATTGTGGCTACTCAGTAAGTACTGCTTATCTCTAGCCTGAAACAATGAAAGAGTTTTTTTTTTTTCTTTAACTAAATTGAAATGAAGCCAAGCAGGGTAACTCAGTTTATCTATGTGAAAAAAGTAATCCCCTTCCATGACCCACCATCAGAACAGGCTTTAAAAAGGCATTTAGAAGAAATGTAAAATGGCTTAGACAATTTTCAAAACTTCGGGTACTACAGTTTGAAGCCAATTACATAGCAGGATTTGGGGGTAGAATTCCCTTCAAGAAGTTGAAGCCTCCCTCTAAATGTGTGGAAGTTCTATAGAACCCACTGATATCTATATCTGGCAAATTATATTTTAAAAAAAACAGATAATTACTATAAGAGATCTAGACTCTAAAATTATGTTTGTGTGCTTGTTTTTATCTCAAATGCTCTAGCCGGAGAGGGCAGTGCTGTAACTCATGGGAGAAGATGAGCTTTGGGTACTTTTGCTTGCTATGACATCCATCAACTCATTCTACCCTCAGAGGATTCAACACCCATGCATATCACATGAGCCATGGCAGCCATTGCTGATTGTCTCATGCCAGGAATGTCCTCTGATAACTAATTTTGTATGAACCCATTAAAAATCCACCATTCATACATGAAGCATCTCCTAGTTCTCCCATTTTACATAATTAAAAGGCACAGGAGGGTAGGTGCTTTTCCCCCAACCAGAGAAACAGTTCTAGACTCAGTCTTGGTTACTAACATACTCAGTAAATTACCTGCCTTTCTCCTGTCCCTTCACTCTTTTCTTCTCTCCCTCTCTTCTTCGTTTATATATTCCCCCATCTTGTCTCTCTTCCTCTTTTCATCTCCCTTCGCTCTTCTGCCTTCTCATGAAACCTGAAATAGGGGCTTGGAACATGGTGTTGTTGACTGGTGTATATGTAAGGGTTGGAACATGGTATTGTTGACTGGTGTATACGTAAGGGTTGGGAACATGGTGTTGTCGGCTGATGTATATGTAAGGGTTGGGAACATGGTGTTGTTGGCTGGTGTATATGTAAGGATTGGGAACACAGTGTTGTAAGGATTGGGAACACAGTGTTGTTGACTGGCATATATGTAAGGATTGGGAACATGGTATTGTTGACTGGTGTATACGTAAGGGTTGGGAACATGGTGTTCTTGACTCATGTGTATGTAAGGGTTGGGAACATGGTGTTGTCGGCTGGTATATATGTAAGGGTTGGGAACATGGTGTTGTTGGCTGGTGTATATGTAAGGATTGGGAACACAGTGTTGTTGACTGGCATATATGTAAGGATTGGGAACATGGTGTTGTTGACTGGTGTATATGTAATGGTTGGGAACATGGTGTTGTTGGCTGGTGTATATGTAAGGATTGGGAACACAGTGTTGTTGACTGGTGTATATGTCAGTGTTGGAACATGGTGTTGTTGACTGGTATGGCTGCCTGAGAAAGCCTCCACAAGCTATTTGACTCTTTTGCTTGACTCTCAGGGATTTACTCCCTCTGAGTATCTCCCCTACCTCTGCTCCCATCTCTTCAAATTGTTGACTATGTCTATTTGAGATACTCCTAAGAACCAAGTGGAATCTGAGAGTACATATATGTTATAACCTACATAAATATGTGTATAGTTACAGATGCCCACACTGTGGTGCAATGTGAAGCAACCCTGGTTATCTGTGAGTCAGTTCAAGCCATAGCATGGATAGTGATAGGAGACCTTAAAGGTACTCACACCCCTACAACTGGGCCTGTGATCAGAGACCTAGTCTTGAAATCCAGTGTCAGATGCCATATTGCTGGTTCAAACCAATTTTGGCATGAGTCATTCTGCAGAACCTCACTCTATAATCTCATAAGCACATGGGATCCAAGATAAGAATTCTTCTTGGACAGGCCTATGAGTGAGCTTCTTTAGCTAAAAGCAAGGAACCAGTGGAGCCCGAAGGCAACATAGCTACAACATTCAATTAGCTGGGAGTTCATTTAGCAAACACAATTCCCTTTATTGGCTGCACTCTTGGTGTTGCTTATGAGCTGTATTCTACTTAGGAGTATGAACTCACCAATTATTTACCTTGCATTATGAATCGTTTATCTAGTCAATCTAATATTCTTCCCTTATGCATCTTAATACCTCAATTAACTATTATGAGTCATTTGTTATTCGTATACCAGAAAACTGTTTTCCAAGTTATTACTTATTGGTCATAATCAATTAGGGAAATTTTTAGACTATGGTTGTCTCGTATAAATACACTGGTAAAGTTCAACTCCTACAATTTCTGAAAATTAAATTGTTTTGTCACTTGGGAGCCCTCATTAATCTCCACTTGTCAACCTTGTTTATGCAGGCTATTGTGGGCTATGTGTGTGAGATAAGATGCCGGACGGCTTTGCCTTTTAACTCTTTGATGAAAGTCAGATTGAAACACTTGATTAACGTGGTGACTTTGATTTGTGGAATCTGAAGAAACTGTACTAGGCGCAGTGGTCTGTCTGTTTCACTTCCGCCCACCAGAATCCCAATGTAGATTTGCAATGAAGAAATCAGAAAAACGTAGGGAGACTGGATCCTGAACATCCTCAGTATGCATCCAGAAATTCATTCAAGAAATTCGAGAAAATTCAGAGAAGAAAACTAAATTGTATTGCCTTCCATATTTACCAACATCTTTCAATTATTCTGGATATGTCTATCTTACAGATGAGAGAAGAGAAATAGCATAGTGGCCAGAAAAGGATTGAGCAAGACTTTAGCTGTGAAGTGCCATCCGTGAGGATACGATTGAAGGCAAATATTTAAATGCAAGAAGTTCTTATGAGGGGCTATGGGATTCGTATCAAGACTTGGCTTATTGGGCATTATTATTGATGAGAAATGTACAGTGCATTTATTAAATTTAGGAGACCCTACCTTTAGCAAAGCCTCTGACAAAAATGAAATCATAGAGTCAACAGTTTGGAAATCTGAACAGAAAATCTAAAGGCTTTAATAAAGTCATAAGTCACCATAAAGGAAATGGTCGGTGCTCTTCCCGCATTATGAACAAGTCTGTAAAGAATGTGCAATCACAGAACCGATGAAGAACAGATCTGAAAAAGAGCTAGATACCCAAAGGAGCTTGCTGATCAGAAACCAACCTCAGAAATAGCTGTGGGGTAGAAATGTCAGTTTTCTCTTAAAAGAGAGAAGAGAGCAGATTCACACCTTTTGAATTTTCAAGCAAATTCAGGTGACCTTGTAGCCATTGATTCCACATGGCAAGGTGCCAAGTTGAGGACACTAGAAGAACAAGGTCATTGTTGAATATTTAACAACTTAGAGTCTTCTGGGTGTCACAGTGTCCTGGAGCTGCTCCTAGAAGACAAAGGAACCACTGTCAAATAAGGAAAGTTCTCCAAGGAACGGGACCACTGAATAGGCCACCAACGATTGGGATGCCACGATTGCTTCTTTCCAAACAAAGTGAGCTAACTCTATCTGCTTGCTACATTACAAACACTTGGCCAAAATTTCATTTATGCACACAAAACCACTAGAAAGTAGAGATTAGCATCCTCCACTACAGGAATAATTTCCATAAGTTTCGGGAATTTTAGGCAAAGATGTGAGTTCAGTATTCCTATCTAGACTCCTATTTGAACTCCCACCAGTTTGGCTTCATTACCCTTGATGGTAATACCAGACCAACTCATCCTTTACACTCACCCTGGGAATCTGAAAACTGGAATGTGGTTAAGGCATCTGTGGTACCAACTCCTTGACAGCAAGATGAGCATCTTGTTTTCTTTTCAGTCTCTCACGGTGGCTAGCATAGAGCAGATAGAAAAAATGTTGGAAAAGAGAGACAGAGAGGTTGCTGAATTTGACTGCTTATGCTAATGTAGCGCAAAAGTCACACAGTAAGGAAATGCTGTAGCATGGCCGGCTGTGTGTGTTTGAGCCGATAATTAACATCTCTTTCTCCATGTATAAAACAGCAATTTATATTCAGAAACCACTCTAAACCCTTACACAGTCCATGTTCTTTGACTCTGTATTTCCCATTTTGATGTAGGTTTCGTGTGTGTGTGTGTGTGTGTTTCTTTATCCAACAGTGACCCTGTTAAACTTCATTTGTACAAGCATCTTGTATACCTGACATGGGGCCATCATAACAGTCCTGGGAAAGCAGAACTATCACCCTCACTCAGAAGAGAGAGTAAAACATAGCAACTTTACAAGCCCAACATCATGCAATCAGTAAGAGGCAGGAAGGTAGACCTTCATCTCTCAAGCACTCAAAAACTGACGAGGTTTTCCAGAGCTCTGATAATTGCTGGAAATCTTAGCTAATGGACATCTTAGAAAACATAAAATACAGCCTGTGGTCCTGCACAGTTTCTAATGTAATCTCAACTGACGGAGCCTAGAACCTCAGAAAACGAGACCATCAGCCAGTTGTAATGTTTGGAGTCACCGTGTTCACAGTCACAACTGCGTCTCCAACCCTGGGCAAGAGTTTTACAAAAATATCAGATCACTGCAGGCCTGTCAACACTTGGTGGTCTCTGCCAACTCTCCGAGGATCAGGCCTCCAGAGCACTTTCTGTCCGTACCATTCAGTTGTCACTTAATCATACACTCCCGCAGCTAGCCTGTTGCTTCATGTTCCTTAGTTCTGCCTTGCCAACACTAACACAAGTTCCTCATGTCCTGAAACTGAACCTTAGGTTTCCTTCCAGCTTGAATGAAGGACAGGACACTTAATGGATGGCTCGCTGGTGCCGATAGGGTTTGCTAATCAATGTGTTCTTTCTCTGCCCAGCTCTGGTGAAGATGTGAGCAAGCCTCCAAGCAACTGTTACTCAAGGAAAATCACATGGGAGGGTCTCCTAGACCACATCATGCCATCCAGCCTGGCATTTGTCTACCAAAAAGAATAGCATGGTACCAAGATAAAGAAGGCAGAAATGTTGCCCTCTTCTAGTAAGGGGTGAATCTAAGTTCTTCAGAGAATAGCTAGGTCTCTTCCAGATGCCCACACCTGCCCTATTGCTGACAAAATTAAGAGCAACAAATTATGACTACCTAGAAACACAGATCATTAATTTTGGTTTAGGAAATGTTTTACGGCAAAGTCTTTTCAACAAAATTCAGAGATAAGACCCAAATACTGCAGGATTTGTTATCACAAAAACAAATTTGTCCCTGTAGAGCAAATTTGTCCTGAATAAAAAAAGAAAGGTCTTTATGTCTCTTTAAGAACCTGTGAATGCTGTAAAAAGGAATACATAAAGGCTACTTACAACTTGACACTGGCATTTGACTGTCAAATGTACGAGTGACATGCTGTCTTAGTTACTTTTGTATTGTTGTGATGAGACACCACGGCCAAGGGACTTACAGAGAAGTTTATTTGGTGCTGGACGTTTCAGAGTCAAGTCTACGACAGCCATGTAAGAAAGATACAGACCGTCACATATTTAAGACCAAATTAGAGTCCTTAATTAACCAGGAACCGAGACTAGGCCATTGCTCTAGAGAACCTCTTGGCACTGAAGCTCAAGGTTCCAGAATTTCTCAGGATGTGCGGTATTGCTCTGGAGTCTGAGCTGTGTATTTGCCAAAGTCTGAGGAAAGGGAAACAATTGGTGGACATCTGCAGCTGGGCTCTCCTGAGCAGGTCCCCTATGCCCTTGAGATGTGCTTGCTAATAGCTAGGAGGCCAATAGAAAGCTGGTATCAAAGAGGAGTTTCAAAGTGCTGACTTTGAAATGTTCTTGGAAAGGGCTGTTATTTGAAGAAGCTGTACAGTGCCAGAGCTGAGCAGGAATCTAGCCTGGAATCGTGCTGATGGGGTGTAGGCTGTTCAGCTGTGAGGGGCCCCAAAGCATTTAAAGAGGTGACAAGTGTCAGAGGCTTTGGCCCTCTCCAGCAACTGCTGCTGATGGGAGAAACTAAAGAGACACTGCAACCAAACACCACAACCATGCAGTCCCAGCCTTATGCCTTGTCTGGAGTCCACCAGAACCAGCCAGGGAGACAAAGCAGACACCAAAACCCAGTGCAACGCGGAAAGCCTCAGAGAAGAGCTGAGACATCAGACTACCTAGTGGTCTGACTCCACTAGGGAGGCAGAGGGATCAAAGTTATAGATCCCTCTTTTTTTCTCTCCCCAGCTCCTGAGCTATGATGTGTGCGTATAGACTGAAAGCAGAGTGAGCGCCACCTCTCAGGGATAATGGAGAAAGTCATGTAAAGAAATCACTGGCGTCTTTGGACTCTAAGTCACTGTTATGTTTAAACCCTAATCATTCTGTGGACTAACTGCACTATCTTGATGAATTAAATTGTATTTCCCACCCACCCCCCCATCCTCCATCTGTTCTTATTTTGCTCACATTTTTTATTGTGTGTATACACATGGACATGCATACATGTGGAGGTCAGAGGACAACTTATAGGTGATCCTTCTCTCCCAGCATGTGTGTCTTGAGGATGGAACTCAGAATACCAGGCTTAATGACAAGTGCCTTAACCTGCGGAGCCATCTCACGGTCTCTTCTATTCCATTTCTCAGTTTTCATCTCTTAAAGAAGATAAAATTACACATCTATCTCATTTGCGATCTCCTGGAGCATGTGAAGGGATTGCTCCTGGAGACCCAAAACCTGCAGGATCTCCAGGACACAGGGCAACAGCAAGATAACTGAGAGACGTTCCAATGAGGGCCCATCATTGGCAGTAAAGCAGAAGGCAGGTCTCAAACCAGATCAATGGCTCTTTGCAGGAACACTTGCAAGTAAAGTTATATGGATAAAATGGTTAAAACTACAGCTTCTGTGACAAGATGGATTTTTCTTTTCTTCCTTTTTTTCTCTTAAATTTTATTTTATCTTATTTCATTGGAGGGGTGTTGCAAGGGCAGAAGGCAGGTACAAAGGGACAGAGAAATGAATGGGATGCAGGTGCATGATGTGAAAGACGCAAAGAGTAAATAAAAAAGAAAGTTTAAAACAAAGAAAAGATGCTCGGCGGTGGTGGCGCACGCCTTTAATCCCAGCACTTGGGAGGCAGAGCCAGATGGATCTCTGCCAGGTAGAGGCCAACATGGTCTACAAAGTGAGTTCTAGGATAGCCAGGACTGTTTACAGAGAAGCCCTGTCTCAAAAAAATTCAAAAAAAAGAAGAAAGAAAGAAAGAAAGAAAGAAAGAAAGAAAGAAAGAAAGAAAGAAAAGAAAAGAAAAAAGAAAGGGGAAGAAAAGGAAAGGAAAGGAAAAGAGAAAAGAAATCGCAACTTCTTTTTAGAGTTCTGGCCAAAAGTAGATGAGCTAATTTATAAATAGAAGACATATGGTCAATTTCTAAAAATGTTAGCTGTCTTGCATCCTTCCATACATTCACACAGTAACAAAATTAAAAATCTTCTGTTAAAATTTTATGAGGTTGAAGTCTGAGAGTGTCCGGTGAAAAACTGTGAACAGAGGCCATGACATACAGAGAAGAGATGTCCTCGGGTTGACTAAGTACATTCAACACGAGAAAAGATCCAAGAGCTCAGAAACCCCTCTCCAGTCCTGATGATCTCAGAGTTCTGGAATTACATCAGCATCTGTGTGCATCTAATCAACAATAACTATGTCCAGCTCCAGCACTCCTTGCATGTTTGTTTTTATCTCAAATAAAAAGTATATTTAACAGTCAGACGGAGGTTTGAAATTGTGGCGATACCATGAAATCTGTGAACATCCTATCCCATCTTTCGGGGCTCAGGTCTACTGTCTTGGGCTCTGTCAATCTCTCATGACAAGTGGCAGAAAACAATCTCAAGCTGAAAATAATAATAATAATAATAAAATATGTAGCTAAGAAATTTCAGTGATATTCAGTTGATATGGACCTAAATAAGACCTGTGAAGTCCAACTCTCTACTTGGTTTGGCTTTCTTGAGTGAACTGCATTTGACTTAGGGTGATCCTCAGTAAATTGCAAAAACCCAGTGTAATGAAACAGGGAAGACATTTAGAGCACAGATTAGAGCATTAAGCTTACTGGCCAACCCAACTTGTTGAATGCTTTTATTGTGCGGCCATAAGATCCTCTGATGACCAGCGCCTCACCATGGTTGATATCTGGCCTGAGGGTGGGAAAGTCTGAGACCCCACAGCATGAAGAAGTACTGTGGTTAGCAAAACCATTTACGATCTGTTTTCCTATTGAGCTGTGGAGAACCAAGGCCTTTGTGGCGTCACTTGTTAACTTCTTCCGTGTTGTCTGTTCAGTGCTTATCACATCTGACTTTATGTGTGAGGCGCCACCACCTACGGCCTACAGAGAACGGATAGATGTGAATTCTTTGTTTCTGCCAACATTGTTTATCACAACACTTTGCCCACAGTGAGCAAATAAAGGGACGCTAGCAAAAATCAGCAAATTTAACACACAGTCATTGAAAATGACTCCCTGATGTCAAAAGTTGAAATAGCTGATGGGGAAAGAGATTAAGAGGAAAAATTTAAAATTATACCATTTTCAGAAGAATGCAAGAAGAAGAAATTAAAGACCATTTATTCAAATCCCCGCCTTCCTGAAGGGAATGTTCAGGGAGAGGACACATTGCTCATGTGTACCCAAGAAGCCCCAAGGGAAATATGTTCGAACTTCCCCAGTCAAACTACCAGGGGAAAAAACAGAAGGGAAACCACAGCAAGAAAGGAAGGGGATGGTGAAAGAATCGGAGAGGAGAGGTTAGGGAGTAGACAAGAGCTCCAAGCCCAGGAAAGTGCTTCTCCAGTAAGTCCACCACCAGGACCTTGGGAGAAACACAGCAAAGGTCCAGATAGGACAAATCACAAATGAAATCACCTTTCTTAATGATTAAATATTGTTTCCATCAGAGTCTATCTAGAGAAAGTCTTCCCTGATGGGATATAGAAAATAGATTACCTCTGGGTTTGTTGTTGTTTTGTTTTGTTTTTTCCTTTTCTTTTCTTTTCTTTTTTTCCCCTTTGGTTTGCTTTGGTTTTGGCTTAAGAGATTACCAATTGCACTTTGTTACACAGCATGCAAACAGGTATTCATTATTGCCTCATTTAATAAATCTGGGATGCAGCTCAATGGTAGAGCACCTGCCTAGGATTGTAAAGCCCTGGGTTTCATTTCTTCCTCAAAGCTTCTGTAGAAGGGGTTGAGGACACTGAGACGCAATGTGTCACTGGGTCAGGGGTCTGGGGAATATTCAACAACATAGAATAAGATATGGCAAGTTGGTAAGTGGGCCAGGGTCAGCTTTGTTTATTTGTTTATTTAAATTTTTGATTAGATTTATTCATTTTAGTTTATGTGTGAGTAGTTTGTGCTTAGTGCCCAAGGAGGTCAGAAGTGGGCATCAGATGCCTGGAAACAGAGTTGCTGATTGCTGTGAACCACCATGTGGGTGCTGGGAATTGAACCCAGGTCTTCTGCAGGAGTAACAAGTGCTGAGACATCTTTGGCCCAGTTTTGTTTGTTTGTATGAAAGGTTATTGGTGCACAGCCATGCCCAGTTTCATACTATTGTCTAGTGGTTGTCTTCTCTGCCTGATAGTGCAGAGTGGAATAGTCTCAATGATTGTATTGTCCACCAACTTTGAGATATTTAGCACCGATTAAAGCCCTTTACAAAAAAAAAAAAATGTGGCAATTTGTGGCATTCCAGCCTTCAGGAAACAGGAAGCCATTCTTCCAGTTCTCAGTCAGGCATTTTAATGGCAAGAGAATGGCACACTGTCATCTTCATTAATGGCTTACAGACTGTGAGCAGAACAAGGAGAGAGGGAGAAAGGCAGCTGGTTGCAGGAAGGAGGCTTACAGAGGGACCAAGAAGAGGCAGTAGGAGCCAGAGCAAGACCCTCATGGGGTCTCCCTGAAGGAGCGAGGAAAGCAGCCACTAGAAACACAGGGTGTCTTTGTCTGCCTCCAAATCCTCCTCTTGCACGCCACTGCAGCCCATTTCAATGTTTTATTTCTTCGACCCTCCAAGCATTACCAAACAGTTATTATCTGAGCTTCTAACAAACAATTATTCCAGCTTCTAATTTATATTTCAATCATTTTAACTACTGATCTTATGATCACATCCAGGCTCTGATCACATTAGTGCCATTAACTATGCAGCAACCAATAAAATCTGCATGAGAGACTCACTCCGCATATACTCCCTTAGCACAATTTATTAAAATAATGTCGACTATTAACGTTTAAACTAAATGTAATATATATATTTAATATAAAATTTCTCATTACTGTGATTAATAAAATTTTCACTATATGCTGATATTTAGTTAGAGAAAATGAGCAAGTTAAGCCAACTGAAGTATTTCAGTTACATTAATTTAATTAAATATGACTCGTACATTATGTAGGACTACATATATACCACTGATAATTCTAACATATTTAAGGAATCAAGAAACAGAATTCCACTATCAAAATTACAATTAAATCATCAAAGGTCTTTCCAGACAAAGCATACTGACTCTCCCTCCTGAAGACCCCCTCATTTTTCCAAATAGGCTCTAAGAAATTACATCAGCTAAAAAGTAACACTGCTCAATTTCCTTCTTAACGTAGTCTTCTTGTTTTTTAATATCGTGTGTGCATGCGTGTGTGCATGTGTGTGTGTGTGTGTGTAGAAAGGGGGTTGAAACAGACACAAAATGCAAAATAATTACCATGCTGGCTCTTTGATCACCTGATTATCCACCAAAACAGTTCCCAAAATGACTCTAATATGCAGATGTTGGTCAACTCACTTTCTTCTTTTTGGCCCTTGCACTGGGACCTAGTTTGATATAACTTTATTGATGTTTCCTAATTTAGGGACCTGGGATATTTCATCTTAGCTTCTATTCCATCAGTAAAGTGGATATAACCAGCCAACCTTCAATTGCTTCCCCTCTGAGTTGGGCACTGGTGATACCTAGGTTGTTACGTCTGCTCTGAACGTGAGCAACCGGCCTGGGCGGTTTATTAGCATCTGCCCCTCTGAAGTGTCTCCCAGACTACCAGGGCCATGAGCCTACCATGCTGCTCTTTTCTTCCCTCTTGATGCTGTCCGTCCATGACTTTCTTCTAATGCACAAGTTGTCCCATGACCATTCCAGATTAAAAGTGTAATAAAAGAGGCTGGGGAGGTGGCTCTGTTGATAAAATGCTTGCCATACAAACATGAGGAGATACGGACTTGAATTTGGATCCCCAGCACCAAGTTAAAAAAGTCCCCTTGTGATCCTAACACAAGAAAGTGGAGGCAGAGGGTCTCTCTGGTACCGTGTGCCATGGCCTACTTGACTGGGTCCTGGAAGTCTAGCTTGGACAATGAAGGAATGAAGAAAGGACAGACACACAGACATAAAACACCTGGGATAGGGTAGGCTGTGGAACAACCGCAGGTTGCAGCCATGCAGGAAGAAGAAGTTATGGTTGACAGTGTCTGCATCTACTGGTTTTAAATAAAATCAATCCATAATAACATGCATTCTTGGACCAGAAGAAGGCTTTGCCATTTCTATGAGTCTGAGGCTAATGGCTGTTCTTATGTCAATAATAAACATTCACTTAGAGTCCCTCAATTTCCCACACTGGAGCTGGCTGGCCACCTAGTCTTACTCAATTGGTGAGTTCCAGGTTCACTGAGAGACACACACATAAAAATAAAATAAAGAGAAATAGAGAATGATATTGAATATTGACCTCTGGCTTCCAGGTGCACACCCACACATGCACACACACACACATGCACACACACACTCATGCATGCACACACACACACATGCATGCACATACAGCAATGAATAAATAATGAGCAGCACACACTAATGGTGAGCGTGTGAGTCCCAGCTTACTGACCACATAACCTGAGTAAATATTTAGATTAAGTCTTGATTTCTATTTCTACCAGTGGGATTACCAAAAATATTACCTCTTTATAAGATAATTGCAGATATTAAATGATTGCTGAAGATAAACTGCTTAGAAAACTACCCTACACTAAGAATTAAAACCATGATACTCTCAGTAACCGAGGAGATGGTAACTCAGAACAAAAGTACCGTGTTGTGATTGTTCCATTGGTGACCAGAACTGGGCAAGCTAGTACCAGACAAAAGAAATGTCAGTTCGCTGCCAAGAGAAAAGACAACTTTTTTCCATGTTGTCCTGCTTCCAACAGCGAGATGAAATATGAAACCCTGGCCATCTCTAACTTCCTGTCCATTCTTTGACATTAGCATGGTGAATGAGAGTGGACTCTCAGCATACAAGCCTGGCCTGGGGACCCCATGACACCCCACTTCAGACTCTGGCAATTTGTTTTAAGATCTTCTGTTTGGCCAGCTGGTCTGGGACTGAATAAGCATGGGTTGATTCCGGACTCTCTGAGCATGGCGGTCAATGAAGACTGATGAGAAGCCAAGGACAATGGCACTAGGTTTCGATCCTAATACATGAACTGGCTTTGTGGGAGCTTAGCCTGTTTGGACGCTCACCTTTCTGGACGTAGATAGAAGGACCTTGGTCTTCCCGCAGGGCAGGGAATTTGGACTGCTCTTCAGTAACGAGAGGGAGGGGGAATGGAGTGGGGGGAGGAGAAGAGGAGTGGGGATAGGGGGAGGGAAGTGGGGGGAGGGCAATATTTGGGAGGAGGGGAGGGAAATGGGAAATGGGGAGCAGGTGGAAATTTTAATTAAAAAAGAATAAAAATAAATAAATAAGTAAAAAAAAAAAAAAAAAAAAAAAAAAAAGATCTTCTGTTTGGGAATGGCTGAAGCTACAAGTCTAGCCAGAAACACGAGTTCAGCATGAAAGACGAGCCTCCTCCCTTTGAACTACTTTGAAAATGCACTGAGAAGCCCTGATGATGGATGTGGTTTCGTGTCCCAAAGAAAGGTGTTTCCGCTTCTGCTGCCAAGAAGGACCAAAGATGAGCTGAAAACAAAATCCTAACATTAAGGCTAAAATCAGCACTAATTATTGTAATTCCTAAACTAAGAGGCCAACCAGGAACCAGGCTGAATTATCACCCAATCTCCATAATAGATGTAGGCAGGGAAATCTCAGAAAAGCTGCCAGCTGATAGGCTGAAACAGATATTCCCACACCAAATCCACCCCAATCAGGTGGATTTACCTGCAAAGGACAGCCAGACTATAATGGGAGGTGATTATTAAGTGCAGCACAGGGAACTTCTGGAGGCAAGGAACAGGCGGCGGCTGCCGTTTCCCATCTTGCGCTGCAGGGCCTTTGATCACCTGGCTGCTGCATCCCACCCCCTCATTCAGCAATAATTTGAACTGAAGGCAGCATTGTTCAGGGAGGATTCTCCGAACGAAGTCCTCGCCTCCTCCCTCTTGTAATGAACTAGCCAATGGTGCACATGTCATCACTTCTGCCAGATTTCCCTGCTCCATAACCCTTATTGTATTTCATAGTCATATTAGAAACTTCCAAAAAAGGCTTTCTCCTCTGTTTAGTGACCGACACGCCCCACCCCCAAAGCTGTATTTTTTTAAACTTCACTGTAAGGTACCTTTAGTGGCTGGTACTTGGGACTCGGGCTTTGGACTCTCTGATCTAAATTCTGAATCCAACACAGAATAACTTGGCAGAATACCTTGAGCTTTTTTCTTCTGGGTTTTTACGCCCCAAAAGAGTATCACACAATCCTAACTTCCTTACATTACGTGAGCTCACACAAAGGCAGGGCAAGTTCATGGCTCATAACCTGAACATGAATGAGGGCTCAATGCTTTCCAGAAGCCTTCATTGTCACCCCATCATCGTTTGCCTAGGACTTATTATTTGCATCCAGGATTTCCAGATTCTGATTTTACAGAGCATTTCCAGAAAGCTTGCTTGCTTATTTGGTTTCCAGAACTTTCACAACGCTTTATTGCAAAACCTACTGGCTCATTACTTTTTCTCCTCACTCAACTACCTCTACTTAATGGGTCATTTCTTCTTCATGGACTCTTCCTCCTCCTCCTACTTTTCCTTTATGTCCAGGTTCACTTTCAAGTTGAGAATCGGAAGCTCCAATGTATATTGGTTGTCCCTACTTCTAAATGAAGCCCCTTCTTGCTGCTTTTGTTGTTTGGTTTCATTTGTTTGTTTTTCAACACATAGTCTCTCTGTGTAACAGCCCTGGCTGTCCTGGAACTCTCTCTGTAGACCAGGCTGGCCTCGAACTCAAAGAGATCCGCCTGCCTCTGCCTCCCAAGTGCTGGGATTAAAGGTGTGTGCCACTACCACCTGGCATGAAACATCTTTAAGTGTGTGAATGAGTGTGTATGTGTGTGTGTGTGTAATTTTATTTCCGTTTGTGCCCCTTTTAGTGATATGGCTATGTACTTTCACATTTACTTTTTCTTGTCTTAAGAATCAGGGCCTGGAGAGATGGATCAGTGGTTAAGAGCCCTTACTGCTCTTCCAGAGGACCCAGATTCAATTCCGAGCACCCACATAGTAGCTCACAACTGTCTGTAACTCCTGTTCCAGAGGATCCAACACCCTCACACAACTATACATGTGGGCAAAACACCACTGCTCATAAAATACACATAAGTAAATTATAGAAGGCATAATCATGTTTAATTTTACCTTTCAAAGTAACCACTGACCTTTAAAGAACACCGAAGTTAAAAAAATTGCATGCTCTGAAGATGACCGCCATCATAGTGATGCAAAACTAGCAAGGTGCTCGGGAGAGCTCATGCAGTTTCTCAGCAAACTGTGCTGAGTCCATATCATGTTTCAGGGTTCTTCATGGATGTGGGCAACACTAGTTGTGGCTGGGAGCACTGAACAAAGATGAGAAAAGATTTGAGATCATGGCCACAGAATCAAGGAAGTAGAAGGTGTTTTTAGCCAATCCAAGATCATGAGAAGGATTAGCTCTGTCTCCACATAGACACAGACATTGTAGGATGAAGGTGTTTGCAAGTCTGTGTTGCTTTCTCTACATTTTTTTAAGAAGACATTGTTTTATTCTTAAGTATGGCAGCTGTGTGCACTTATAAACAGTGGCCACAGTAAGGAGCAAATGAACCCCAACACTCATCTTGTATCTCTCAGACGAGTCTGAAAGTCTGGGTGAGGAGATTGGAAAACTTCGAGAGTGCAGCCAAGGAACTGTGACGTTATCCCAGTCCATGGACCTGATGACAGTCATAAACAGAACAGTTTGAAGAAGAAATCAATCTGAATTCATAAGGGAGTGGACTGGAGAAAAAATTAAGAAGCTTCAATAATGGGTTGGAACAGAAGTGATGAAGGTTTAAATTGGGGTGTGTGACTAAGAAGGGTAAAGCATCTTGGGTTGATATTAAAAGATTTAAAAAATTGATCAAATGTGGAATTTCACATTAAAATTATTCCTGAAAGCACTGTGCCACCAAATGCAGTTATTTGTGGGCCCTATAGGTGACAAAGAAGAGGTGTCTATATCTTACACTACAAATCCACCCTTGGATCCATCGCCATGGGCCTATGCTGAAGCAGAACATCACGATAGGGAGGGTTGCGGTGGGATAGCGTTGCTCAGCTCAACATGCAGGAAGGAGAGGGCAATGAAAGAAGGATCCAGAGAAAGATATAGCCCCCGGGAATATAAACACCTAGGGATCTGTTTCTCTAACTAGGCCCAACTTCTAAGAAATGCCATCCTCCTGCAATCACAACTATAAGCCCAGTCATACCGAAGTGATGTGTGTAGTCTAAATCCGAGTAGATTAGTTCCTGGCAATGTCCTAATATCAAAATCTATCTGGACTCAAATGCCATAAAATGATAACCATGGTTTCTCCTACTAACAACTGAACATGTGTTTTCTAAAATAGTAGAGAAATGTTCCCATCCTGGTCTGTTGTTGGAGGCTGAATTTTGAAAAGCTGTGCCTTTCAATTCTACCCTGAGTTTAAAATATGGCGCACCTGGGCAATCTGCCTCTCTCCAGGGATCGCACTAACTCCGGAAGTTTTATGAATCTGAAGTCCACCATATGGAACAACAGGGCCATTAAAATGGGCATTAAAAAGATTTGTTCACTCAGCTAGATTTAGGCAGATAATAACATTTGGCACTTATATACTGCCTTTCACCTGTCTACCTTAAAGTAAGCAATTTGTAAACACGTATTGTTGCAAACTTCTTATAAGCCAGAGGTGTCCTAGCTGCCTACCAAACCAAGACAGAGTCCAAACCGAGACAGAGAAATGATGGAAGTCAAAAGACAGAACAAAGTGGTGGGATAGCATTCTTTAACATATTATTTCATGTGAACAGTAACTGCAGATCTTCTCCTAGGGGAGAGAAAAGGAAAGATCTGAGCAGCCGGCATGTGTTTGCTTTGTCTTATCTAGCTTTGGATCTGCAAACACAGAGTTTTCATAATAAGAATAATATTGTTACTTAAATTAACTGTGAATGAAATTGGTTGAGACCTCATAACCATTTCCGTGTTAGTAATTCAGTCTTCTGGTGATCAGAATTAATAGGATTTCTATGCAATTTCAATTAGCTTTTCTGTGAATGTCATTTCACTTACATGTCTAATTTTTATGTCTGTTTTGCAATAGATCATAAACTCAGAGCAATAATTCGTTGTGTCTTCTAAACCGCTAGCCCCTTTCACAGCTTAATGTACATATATAATCTTATGCGTTTCCCCATCATCTGACCACGTATCGCCTTCCTTCACTGTGTGTGCCACCTCTACTTGGTGATGTCTTTACCTGGAGAACTGAAAAGATTTGGGGTGAATAAATTTAACACGCCCAAGAGGAAAAGTGATCTTTCAACTGCTTTGATCTATCACATAACATCTTAGTATAGATGCCAAAATTATGCTTAAGTAAAAGCATAGCTTAAAGTGTATTCTGAATAATATGTGCACATATTGAAGTCTGTTAACAGGGTAAGACAAAGTCCACAGCATAACATTCAGCTACTCAGAGGGCCAGCAGATGAAATATACTACTCAATTTTACACTATAATATAGTCAAGTATATTTAATATAGTTAAGTATCATTTTTACTTAAACAATATCATAAAAATTCTACATTATCAAATTTCAAGTTTTACTTTTAAAAAGGGTTGCTTATTATTATCACAAACATTATAATGCCAAAGAAAGGGATTGTTTCAAATGATTGCATGGGCTAGACAGTTAAATAAATGGACCAAGTACTCAGATGTATAATGAAGAGTCCATGAAATCAATAGTTTATTATGATTTGCACCTAAAGGAAATCATTTCGTAAAGCACATAAACATATATGCTTAAAGTTTATATACAAACATGGTGAAATAAGTGCAGACTAGCATGTTCATATCTCTATGTCCCACGATTTTAAAATCTAGTGTTATATTAAAAACTGGGAAACACACCTGAGTCCTGGAAAGGGGCCCTTGACTATCAGGGCTAAGTAATTGTTTGCACATCCCAAGGCAGACCAAATGTGGACAATATCTGCCTCTTCTATAGAAATTGAAAGTTTGAAATATTCTTTTTCCTTTTACTACCCCCTTTTGTATCTCATTAGAAAACAAACAGGCTTCTAAGGGAGTATAATAAAATAAAATATACTATTAGACGATAAAACAATAACTAATACAATAGACATGGACAAGACAAATCAAAAGGAGGAAAAGGGTTCAATAATCAGAAACATCTTTGCGTTGTGAATGGCTTTTTTTTCCCAATTTTTTTAGACCTTATGCACTTCAGCTAATTAAACCATTCTCATTGGCTAAAGCCTTGTATCCTCTAGTGTTCACTAAAACTTGTTTATTGTGTCTGGGGAGGGAATGATGTGTGGCAGTGGGTGAGAGCCATGGGTTGTGACAAATTTAGTCTCCATTAATAACTCACATATTTACAATTTAAATAAAGTTACTATTAAGAAATTGTTTTGTTTCATGAAAACTGTGTTTGTAAATATGATTAGTCCTGGGAAACAAATCAAGAGATCATAGAAATGACTAAGAAAAATGCCATAGAAATCTATGGAAAAGTCTAAATAAATGTTATGAACAAACAAATATTAAAATGTAAAAGCAGGTGATTATCTAACGTAAAAAGTTGCCCAATTCCAGAATCATACAACTCAATTATATTCTGAAACAAAAACACATATCATACATGTAGGAATTAAAATCCCACATGTATATTTAAGTTCAAACAGACCGGAAGACTTTTCATTTGGGGAATGATCATAGACCACCATTGCAGATGATCATAAGATGGAATAAATGATATTCAACCATGAATAAACTGTTCCTACATATGATATTGGTGGCATTGTATAGTCCTCTGATCTTCACGTTTCTTTACAACTGAAACACACACAACACATACACATTCACACACATATACATACACATGTGCACACATACACATACATACATCAATCCACATTCTCTGTCACTTTGGAAAATGAGTTAAGAAAATGGTGTCTTGTAATGGTTTTTGTTACATTTGGTCCCAACTGCTGATCCTTTTTGGGTGTATAAGGAAAATGCGATATTTTCTTGAACAAGACTAAATGTTTGAGAACTCTAGTTTTGTTTTTGTTTGTTTGTTTGAGTTTTGGGGGTTTTGTTTTTGTTGTTCTTTTTTTGGCTTTTTTTTGTTATCCTGACCAGAAACCTCCCCTTATATCTGTTGTGCATCTATGTATGTGATCCCAGAGATGTCATAAACTTTGTCACCCACTTGGGAAGAGACATGTTGCTCTCTTCTCGTCTTAGACCCCACCTAGAAATATCTGATATCCGTAGTCAAACTGTCCTGAAAAAGAAATGCAAAACTCTATTAATGGTCTATTTCCCTGTTAGATAAGTGAATCAAAATACAATAAAAGCTTACTAAACATATTTATAAATTATTAGAGCTTTTAGCCTATCTTTTAGGATCCCTATATATAAAAGCATATGCATGTATGTACAGATATATGTGCCTTCTAAGTCTACATACATTCTCTCTTAAATAATAAAAGTAAGTGTTTGTTATTCTGTGATGAAACTACCCACTGACTGCTTCAGACAAATACAACTTGGAAATCAACACTTTTTAATCCATCTGTAATACAGCATGCCTCACAACACCACTGGAACTCGGGCATCTGAACTTCAAACAAGCACAAGCAAACATAAAGTTAACACACTGGTGGGGGCCCTGCCACCAGTCTGCACTGGATTTAACACCTTTTTATTTTATATGTCCTTCCACATAAACAGTTTTATAGTAGCCTCTGATACGGGCTTCCACTGACTCAGTGTTGAGTGGTTTAAAGGCACTAATTAGCAACTTTAGAATAGAAAGGGACATAGATAAATTCAAATACACCCTTCGAACCTTACCATTTCAGTGTGAAAAAACTCAATAGAAAATGGGCGATGTGATTAATTACAAGATCTTCTGGGAATAGAGTCAATCGCCAAAGAAATATAAACCATATCTTTAAAAACAGGAGACGAAGCATGACAAACCTCATTTAATGCCCACACAAGAGTTACCACAGTGAGTGGATGCTTTTGCACACCTACACTCACTCATACAATGCTGAGTATCATGCTGTACTCAGGTTCAGTTGACCTGTGTGTATTGTGTTCAGTTTTGGCCCAACTGGTGGCACTTTTATTATATCTTAAGACTTTACTTATTTCTGTATCCTTAACAAAACAGTCATCCATGCATTTTAACTTAAAAAGCACAGTAAGAGTTTTCAAGTACTACGCACTGATGTGAAAACACAGAAAGATTTTATTTCCAAGTAATCCAGGAACACATTCTCCTCTAATCTAGAATGTTCACAGACCTAATTATGTCTTAAGTGATGTATAAAGATAGCTATTTATTACTTTAAGGAGTCCTTGTCTTTTCCCCAACTTTCATCATACGCCGATCGAACACTTCTAGCTAATATTTAGTACCTGTAAATAATTATATCCTTGAGGGCTTTAAAATTACGCTAATTCCTACAACATTAAAGATGGAAAATGTTTCTAGTTTTTGATGCCTTATAAGTAGGAGATATTAATTTCTGGATGAAATTATGCATAAGCAGGTAAATGCTTTGTACTGAGGCAATATTTAAACACAGAATGTTAAGTGTCTCAGGATTTGCAAATTATTAAAAGCAAATATGAGAACGTGATCACACTGTATTTGCATGGGGGACCCCCTCCAACACGTGCAATGTTCTAGTCCCCGAGCCAAAAGGCTTCTTTCCATTGTAAACTTTGTTATCAAGCCAAATGGTTTGAATAGTGTCGAAGATTCAAAAGCAAAAAAGAGCGTACTTAATTTACATTGTGTCATACAAATGAATATAAATGTAATTTATAAGTCATATAATATATAATAACACAAACAAGCATGGATCTGTTTGTTTTCATTGTTAATTGTCAGCCACACAGCCTGCTATTAAGCAGTGGAATTTCTAAAACAAGGGTTCAAATTTTGAATAAACGTAACCTGTCGAGTTACAGTTACATTTATAATATTTCCTCATGTAGTACTAATTGCACTGTTCTCTTCTGATTTTATACTTTTTACAATGATACTGAAAGGTTAGAATTGTCCCGTTTTCTGTAGAATTCCCACACACAGATAATTTCAATTCTTTCCAGCGCTACAATTAAAGAACCTGGCGTGTTTGCTGGGAATCTATCTTTTCTTCTTCAAAGGGATGCAGTGGGTAGAGTTTGGGTAAGTTTCAATCAGTTGTTTCTTTAAATGTTTAGGTTACAGAGGAATGGGACTGGCACCGTGCACTCGATATACAGTGTCGCCCGAAGTACCCAGAGCATCTCCTTGCCACAGACCCCTGATCCTTGATGAGCAGTTGTGTGTGCTGGGAGTGTGTTCACACTCAGTGGGCCATTTCAAAGCAGAGATTCCATGTCAACATGTGTGATGGGTGAAAGTACTTCTTAGTAAATATGTTGCAATGGAAGTGGGCTAAGACTGTGAGGGTTTAGGATGGAGGAAAAGGCATAAACTCTGGTTTATAGGTTATAATGTTACATTACATGACCACCCTATTAGTTTCAGAGGGCCATTACTACAGAGTATGAACTGGGCAGCTTAAGAGTTGATTACGCCAAAGCTCTGAGATTCCTAGATCCAAAGCAAGAGGATCATCATATATTCTGCTCTCTCTCTAGCCCAAACGGGCAGGGTGGGAGCCAGAAGCAGCACGTTCTGACTTTGCCTGCCATCCACCTCCCCTTGCAGCTGTGTGGTTCTAGTTTCTACGGTCACATAATGCTCCCCATCTGTGTGTCTGCATACTGTCTCCTCATGATTGGGATGGCGAATTCAGGGCTATCTTAGTCCAGCATGGTCTCATTCCAACTAAACACATCTGTAATGAGCCTCACTCCAAATAAAGCCATATTCAGAGGTAGGATATCAGCCTACTTTTCTGGAGCTGACACAGTCGGATCAAGCCACAACTGCCAATTCACTGGTATCAAATGGGCACTTCCGTTGGCATGCAGGGCTAGTGATTGTCTTTCCCCAGCCATGCCCTCTTTTCTTTGCAGAGTTTCATTGCCTAAAGATGGCTTCACAGAGCAGCCACTTTCCCCCTCCCGCCAAGCGGAAAGCAGGAGGAAGTGAGACAAGGGAGAGGCTGGGTTGCTCCCTTGCTCAGAAGTCCTCCTACCCATCCAGCATCCACAAACATGCAGCTGTGAATGATTGTAAGTCCTTTGTTGTTGCTCTTGTTATTTTATTAATTAATTTATTTATTTATTTATTTATTTTGGTGTTTTGAGACAGGGTTTCTCTGTAGCTTTGGAACCTGTCCTGGAACTAGCTCTGTAGACCAGGCTAGCCTCAAACTCACAAAGATCCTCCTGCCTCTGCCTCCCAAGTGCTGGGACTAAAGGCGTGTGTCACCAGTGGACCCAGTTGTTCTTGTTGTTTTAAAGTCTTTTGGGAAAAAAAAAGTTAAAATGGACTGTCAGGGAGAAAAAAAAAGGCAGCTTCCAACCACATACTGCTAAACACTCCTTCTTTCTAAAAGGGAGAAACCCTTCCTTGGCCCACTGGGGGCCTCTGCTATTGCCATCTCCACCAGATGACCGCTAATCTAAAGTCATGGGCATCCTCCAATTCACCAGGGCCAGGAACAATAATGTTAAAGATATAATAAAACAAAAGGAACCAGCAAGATGGCGCAGGAGGTTTAAACACTGGCTCTTAAATTTGGTGACCTGAGTTCTATCCCTGGGATCCATATGGTAGAAGGGAAGAGCTGACTCTCCAGCCGTCCTTTGACCTCTGAAGGAACACCATGGTGTTCACATGACACATCCTAAGTGAGTGTTGTAAAATAAGAATTTAAAAGTGAAGGCATGACAGGAGAAAAGAGGAGGCCAGGGTGGGACTGAAGTAGCTGACCGCCTTCCGGTCCTTTCTGAGAAACACTAAGGTGCATTTGACTGGCTCTCCTTTTGTGTTTCCTCTTTTTAGAGGGGAGAAGCAATCAACAGGATTTTGAAAGGGCTCAAACCAAGGGTCACTTTGAACAGATGACTGGTAAGGCAAGATAAATTTCCATCTTTCAGCCATCGTGACAAACAAGGACTGCTTTGTCTGGGACTTGGAGAAGTCGCGCGAGATGGGCACTGGCTTGCCACTGGCTGTGATGGAGGGAAAACCAGCAAAGCCTGAGGAGAAGAAAGCTCAGATGTAACCATAGGTTGCTCATCCTTAGCTCCTCACAAAGGCCTTTCATTTCCGATTGGAATGTACGTATGAAAACCAAGACAGGCTGGCCCCTCAGTCACCAAACAAAACACTGACTCTTGATATTCGCCTAATTATCTTTCTCATCATAAGTCATCTCTTGAAGTCTCAGCTTCATTCACATGCCAGGTATTTCTGAAATTAATCATGTCATTGAAAGCGGCATCTTTTCATGTGAATGGACTCATTATCTGGATCAGAAAGCAGCCCCGCTCCTCTGAGCAGGGGGAACCCATTTGCAGGAACATGTTTGAAATCTGGCATGGTTCATCCCTAAGAAGGATTTTTAGTGTTAACCTCTCAGTGAGCAGGAGGAATGCATCGCTCTGAGCTTTTGTGTGTGTGTGTGTGCACGTATGTGTGTAAACATGCACGCACATGCCCACAAGCACACACGTGCAGCCAACCCCGAGCCTTGGGATGCCTGCATGTTAATTTGCCCCATTGCTTCAGGGTGACCGCCTTGCCAGTATTTTGGGACAAAGCCTTTCTTGCATAAGCCCCTTTGGACAATTATTTAACGTGTGCTTCCAGAATCCTCATCCCATCTTTATTGCAACTATATTAGGGAATGTCGGGCTCCTTTGTCTCCTTGTAAGGCTGAGGATTACGGATAGGATTTACCATGTTATCCAGTATACCCCTCTTTCATGTAAAGACATTTTACAAATGTCTGAGGATCCTGGGCTGGATCAGCACGTGGCCTGGCCTGGCCTCTGTCTAAAGCCAGAGACAAGAAGAGAAAGATGCTTCTGAGAATGCAGTGAAGTGCATCAAATGCAACCTGGAAGTGTACCGTTGTACAGTTGGTTTATAAAGCACGGGAAAATGAGGACTAGAAAGAAAGAATGCCCCATATGTAGAAGTCTCACTGAGTGTTAATAGAGAGAAGTCTGCTTATCCAGATCCCCAGCTCTGGCTGGGGTGCACTACCTAATTTCTAGGTGGTCCGGATGGTGAACTACCTAGAAAACCCAACCCAAGCCCCAGCCCCTCACATGTACAGTTCTTTTTGTATCCCTAAAGCTCTCTTTTTTTCCTCTGGGTTTAAGAAGCAGGTGTTGATGGCTTGGTCTCCCTCTGGGAGGTGCAGAGAAGAGCAACATTAATTACTCAGAACCTTCTCCTGCATGGAAAGAAAATTCATGCTGTGACGTAAACTGACAAAAACCAGGAAATTAAAAATTAAGGCTGAAATCCCTCTGTGATTTTCTCCTCTTTTTTTTAATTGGAAAATGAATTTAGTGAGAATAGTTTGGTTGAGGAAGACCTAATCATGAAGCTCAAGAAAGGAAAAAATAAAATGTGCTTTTTTTAAAAAAAAAAAAAAAAGAAAAGAAAAAACCCTTTCCTTTCTCCCTTTTTCCTTTCCCCCTCCTTTAGTCTAAGTAAGGGGGGTTGACTTAACTCCACTTTCTCTGGTGACACACTTCATTCCTAAGTCTGAACACTTTCTTAAGCCTAAAGAAAACAAAGCCCCCTTCTCCCTGCTCTCCCGAATATCTAAGTAAAATTTTTCTCAGGATTCATAATAAGCCAACATATACTCAAAGTTTTTTTTTTAAGTTCTAAGTCAAAATTTTTTAAAAGTCCAGGCCGTCTGGAGTTTAGAAACGCTGTTTCACAGGGCTCCTTAACAGCAAAGCCCAAAGAAAAACAAGCCTCAAAAGCACCAACTTTTGAGAGGCTGTGTTTAGGAAAGCTCTCAACCACTCCATTTTCTCTGGTGTTTGAAGATAAGCCAAAGGGGAGAAAAGGGAGTGTGGTTCACGGAATGAAGCTCCAGGCAGGAGGCCAGCTGCTCTGTGCATCCAACTCCCCCTGCCCTGTTTCTAGGCAGGAAGTCCCACGAGGGAGCAGGAAGCTGGTTTCTCAGAGCCTCCCTGAACTGTGAAATAATCGCGAACTCCCCTTTCCTTCTCAGATCGGTCTTCTGTGTTCATATTAGTCTTGTGCTCGCTCTTGCATCCTTTGGTTCTGTGGTTACACACATACATGGTTTCATCTGGTCTATTGCCAGCCTTTGGCTTTTGATATATCGCTGCCACTGTCTCTGTTTTGCTCTGAAACAATACCACCACCTCCTGGGTTGCTCACGATTTCCAGGGCTTTCTGGAATTTGCTAACTTCCATACAATACCATGACCCTAAGAACAAGTTCTTGTGATTCTTAAAGTGGGCTTCTCAGATACAATGACAATTCCTTAACACAATCAGAAATTAGGCCTGACACACTACCAGTGAAGGGAACCTTTGGATGTACAAATTTCATATGAAAAAGAGCAGAATGGAGTGAAATCTAAGCTAAGCAAGTTTAGGATACACACTCCCGGTTCTCTCATTGTCTCTGGTACCAATCTCAGTAGCACAATCAAAGATACTGAACATACCCTCTTAGCAGCAATCAGAGGGAAATCGCATGAGATCTACAGAACATGACCATCACCCACTGAAGTAGTTCTTTGGGCATTTCTCGGGATGCCAATTGCACGTCTATCTGCCTTCCATCTCTGACTAGACAGATACAAATAGAGCCATAAACTCTGGCCAGGTCCTCATCTTTAGCAAGCGAGGAGCTGTCTTGAAATTTAGTTATATTTGTTAGGCTCAGACCAAAGATGAAGAGACTCTGGGTCTTCTGTTCTTATGGGATACTAACACATGGGAACCTAAGGAGGTAACAGCATCTAAGATAAACCGAGAGAGAGAGGCAATGACAAAGGATACCAAATAAGCTTAGTGTAGTTGCAGGTTTGTTCTGTTTTCTAGACATAGTCATGTTATGTGGCCACACTAGGCTCCAACTCACCATTTTCCTTCCCCTGTATCCCAGCTATAAGAGTAGCAATATACCTGGCAAATGCATGGGGAGATTTGAAACTACATTGTCCGCAAGAAGATCACAGGGAATAGGACAGAGTTTTATCCTAAATCGGTGGTTAACTCCATGGTTCCCAAAGTGTGTTATGTGGAGAGAAGCTCCTTGTGAAGGGGCGTGGGGGTCAAGAGAGACAGGGGCCTTTCTCTCTGGGACTTCGGAGAGCAGATTTCCTTTCCGGAAGTGTTGTCAGACCAACAGAACTGAATGTGGCTGACCCCATCTTTCTAGCTGAGACTTGAGGGACTTATAGTTGAACTGAACGTCTACTGCATCTCTCTGCCTCCCCTTTCTTTCCTGTATTGTCCTCCATTTTAAGGTTAGTTGTTTTAAGCTGAATTAGAATTTCTTAGAAAAGTTTTGATCTCCCTATGTAGTGTTTGGAAACAAGCTATATCTTACAGGGAAAAATTTCTAAGGTGACTCCCACTCCTGAAGGAAGGGTTCTGGCTTGCTACTCAGTCACCCTGACACCAGCAATTCTGTAGTTGTATGATATATATATATATATATATATATATATATATATATATATATATCATTCCTCAGACCCCAAGACTTGGCTTATTTCATAAATCACAACCTCAAAAACAATCTCCGCAATTTATCCTGCTTTCTTCGCCGAATCTATTTATCCCAACCTTGGAAGCTGCTGGAGTAAAGCAGATGGTTTTCCCACATCTGCAAAGCTCCTCCCTGTGTTGCGATCAGGACCCTGCACCAGGACAATGGATCTGCTGATGAAGTACCTCCTCCCAGAGAAGGCTCAAATGTGTAGCACTCTACAGCTTGATATGCATTTTCTGTCTTGCATTTCCTGACAAACTACAGAAAAATATTATGTAATTTAGAGATTAGTGTATTCTAGGACACGTGACACCTGGAATACACATGAGAATCCTTTTCCTTCTTAATAAACATGGTCTTCATTTCTATTCTGCATTATGATGAATTAAAAATTGTAGCTGCAATGTTATTCTAAGTAATATCTTTGTTGCTATGAGATATCAAACCCTTCATGTTAATTTACTTAATTCATCAAACATCTACTATCTAATATGTACACATGACTGTACTGTATTTACTTTTAGTACATAGTGTACAATAAGTATGGGAAAGAGATAAGAGCCAACCTTCAGAAATGCACGCTTCTGAGTAAGAGCTGTACACGACAACACTTGCACACACATGCACAGACACACAGACATATATACCCACATGTTCATATGTTTTGCATACAGACTTCATCATAGTAACAGTCTGGCATGGGTTCAGGTTATGATGTCCGGAACAAATCTACCCTCATTCCAGGAATTCCCCTGTCACTCACTATCTAGAAGATGTCGGACAAAGTTACCTAACATCTCCAGGTCTCATTTGCCTCAAATATATAAGGAGATAATGTTAGAGCAAAATGGACCCATGAAAATTCTAGGGAATTACTTGTGCCTTTTCCTTGTGATAGCTATCCTAAGTCTAAGCCACTTCCTAACCTCCACCAACTCTCAGATGTGCTAGCTGGCCTTTCCTCTCACAGATTTATTCTTTTTAACTTATTTTTAAATTTAAACAGCTTTGATCAGTGGCAGCTTGCTACCATCCAGACAGGAGGAAGACTCCATTGCTTCTGACTAGATCACTGAAAATGGTAATCGTGGATTGTCTGCGAGATCCTTGGCCCAGGAACAGTTCCTGATCCTGCACTGAGGCTATCCACCCAGAGGGGTGAGTGTCTGCCCGCTGGAAGGGCCCCAGAAGGGAGTTCAGGGCACCTCCTGCTCCTGCTGCAGAGGCTTCTTTGTTCCACATGACCCTGCCCTCACCCCAAGTTCGCCCTTTTGTCTGTGGGGTTCTTGGACTACCAGGAGTCCCTGTTCTTGTGCTGAGGAGATCAATCCAGACTGAACCTTCATCTGGCGACCGATGGAGGCAGAGACAGAGACCCACACTGGAGTACTGGACTGAGCTCCCAAGGCCCAGATGAAGAGCAGAAGGAGGAAGAAGATGAGCAAGGAAGTCAGTACCGCAAGGGGTACGTCCACCCACTGAGACGGTGTGACTGATCTAATGGGAGCTCACCAAGGCCAGCTGAACTGGAACTGAATGAGCATGTGATCAAACAGGACTCTCTGAATGTGGCTAACAATGAGGGCAGACTGAGAAACCAATGATAATGACACCAGCTTTTGGTCCTACTGCATGTACTGGCTTTTTGGGAGCCTATTCTGTTTGGATGCTCACCTTCCTAGGCCTGGATGGAGGGGGGAGGGCCTTGAACTTCCCACAGGGCAGGAAACCCTGACTGCTCTTAGGACTGGAGAAAGAGGGGGAGAGGAGTGGGGGGAGTGGAAGGGAAATGGGAGGATTGGAGGAGGTAGAAATTTTTAATAAAAAAATAGGCGTGTGTACCATGTAAAATAGATAGACTTGTGTTAAATACAAATGCCAGCCTTTCTGAGTTCACATAAAATAAAATAAAATATAAAATAAAATAAAATGTTAATCTTGTCACCCAGACTGAATAAGATTTGCTGTTTTATATTACTTATTTTTCTTTCATTAACAAAATGCTTTACAGTTACAAGTTACTATGTATAAAGGGAATGCTAGCTACCGCCTTCCATTTTGGCCCGAAAGTAATCCACAGAGTCCATTGTACAGTTGGATAGCCCCAGCCAGAAGACAACTGAAGTTGAACCACAAATCTTCCTGCCTAGAGTGGCAAGGAGCCAGACCTTGTTATCCAGGAGCCACTGATCAGGGAGCAAAAGAATACAGGCATGCAGAGCAGGCCTGGCTCACACTAAATGTGGCTTTCCAAGAGTATGTTAGCATTTCCAGAAGGTCAGAATAGGCAAGATCCAAGTAGGCGAAACTGTGAATGTGTTTTTTTGATTATGTGTAGGTTTGTACAAAAGCTGAGCTTTGATGAATGTAGAAGTGGATGCAGCATCAGTAGCTTGGATCAATAAATGAGAAATGGGTACTAACGAGGCTAACTCAAAGAGAATATATGAACATACAAACACACCAAAAACAACAACCAAAAAAAAAAAAACCCATCAACAAAAGTATTGCCTACATTGGGAAGTGAAAATTTATAAAACAAAGGCAGACATAAAAGAAGAAATTGTTTATTTGCCTTTATATAACCCATTTGGGAGAAACGTACATAGATACACATCCGTTATTTGGCTTGTCCCAGCTACACTGATGCTGGAGATGTCCTTGGTTAGAAATTAATGTGTGTAATAAAGTTTTACATTTTTCATACGTTTTGAAGTATATGAGCTATATTTCTTTTGACTGCATAATTACTTTTTGTACACAAGAAAAATGAGGTGCTTAGTCCTAAGTAAATAACCTCAAAACAAACAAGAATAATAGTTACATTCTTTTCATCTGCTAGACTGCATACAATAAATATTTAGTGAAACTTTTTTAAGTTATGTTATTGTGACATTAAAAAAAAACTTGTATTGAATCAGAGCTGAGTTCAAACAAAAATATGACTCACTCTTTTATGGATATTTTTCTGTGTTTGTTGGGAGTATCTACTCTCTATAGATACCAACATTTTTCTCTAGCTTATATTAATTTCCAATGTTGTTTTCTTTAGATTTTGAAGACACCTTTGGAAAAGTAAGATAATAGATTTAAAATATTTAAAGTGGTTTCTTTTGTGGGTGAGTTCTTTTATTAACTCCTAAGTTCCTTCTAGGCGAGGAAACTATCATCAATAAGATGGTATTCGGCATTGACTGTAGCTACTCTTTCTCGGGTAAACTATGTATGTAAGGCTAATACATTTGTCTATTTCTAAATAGGAGAACTAGTTCTGTCATTTATAACTTCGAGGTTTAATTTATGTGGCGACTATAAAGTCACAGAGTGGGGCAGAGGAGTCAGTGCCAAATTTCTTATAGACTGACTAGAAACCCTTAGCCCTTTCTGTTAGTTGCCCCAGTATAATCCCAACCTGTCTATTTTCTTTGCCCTTTTTACCAACACTAATTATGACTATGATTCATTTTATTTTCATAAAAAAGCACATGGTATCCAATATTGTGAAGAGTCTTTAAGTTTTCCTCAAACTTCAGTAGACCATGAAAACACTGATATTTTAAGTTGCTTGTGATGGATTCTATACAAACAAAGCTTTAAAGTCATATCTTCTCCTCTCACTTAGAGTAATAGTGATTATGACATATGCCTTAGTAAACATTTTTAATGTTCTCTTTCCCAGGTTCCAGATCAAATTCTGGGTGTACATGTGCACACTCATGTGTAAACAAATAGAAAAACAGTCAATCAGATACCCTGCATACATGTAATAGTACTAGCAACTTTGACAAACAATATTTCTATATGATTTTATTTTTATACTTTTTTTCTAATGGAAATACTTCTGTGATGATTATAATTTTATTATAAGGAAAGGCTATTGATTTTTAAAGGTTAATCTTATATTTTGACAAGATTTACAAAATTAGTTAAAAAGAGATATTAAATATTTTGCAAATTTCATCTGCATGAGAGGCAGAGAGCCCAGATAGGGCAGAAGCATTGAGAGCAGAAATAATCAAGTAGGAAGTCAGTGGGCTATGAAACTTCAGGAGAGTTGGCAAAGACTGGAAATATGTTGTATGAAAGGCATGCCATTGACCTGTGGATAAGTGGAAAACCTATTTAGAAAAGATAGGTGTCATTAAGATGATGGTAGAGGCGCTCCATTACTTCTGAAAACTTGTCTGTTTGTGTAAGGACTTCCCATGGAGAATTTCAATGCAGTTTTATCAGTAACTATGGAAGGAAGCCCAAGAGACTCTTGAAAAGTAACGTGATCTCAAGTTTGGAAAAGGACCACTCATGAATAGAAAAAAGGCCTTGGACAGAGCCATCATTCCTTAAGAGGAGATTGCCCATAGCTGTAGCTACTCCTGACCTCTTTCCCCTGGGAGTTGTCCACCACTGCTGCAGAAGCACTCCATCACTCTGGAGGCCTGTAGGTGACCAATAGCCAAGTTGTGTTCCACTCACCTTAGCTTTGGAAACGGCGTGTATCTCTAGCAGGTGCCCCACAGTTGCCTGGTCTGCATCTGTCATGCAATCATTTTTATATTTTGGTTTAAAAGTCTTCCGAGACTTACTATTGCAACTGGAATAAATCACAAGTTCTCTTCTTGCTGTCTATCTTAATGGTCCTACCCACTGTTGGGCACAGACTCATCTGAGCTCAGACCACTCTTGTCTCTGCACTTAACATCAATTTTTCAAAGACTATGAATATCTTCCAGGTATTTCTAGCTTATCTGTTTTGTGCATCATACCAGGAAGAGTTTTCTAGGATCATCTGACACCAACTTTTTAAAAGCCTAGGGAAGACCCCCAAATCCCTCATTGAAAAGTCTTTTCCCCAAACTTTTATAAGAAAGTAGCTAAACTTCATCTATGAACATCAACAAACCTATAACAGAAAGCAAACAGCTTGTGGGTGCCACCCATGAACCTATTGATGTGAATGAGATGTGGAAATGGAAGCCTTCCTGCTTCCCCCGTCCTTATGCTATAGCCTCCTTGTAAGAGAAGCAGTACATCATTCTAGAAATGCGATCTAAATGTTAACATCTGGCTGACTGTCCTTCCAGCCTACAGCTCTGCAAGCTGGAGCTTTGAAGGGGAAATAAGCTTAGATTGTCTGCTAAACAACTCTCTATTTCTTCAATCCTCTACCCACCCCCGCTGTCCTTTTCCACTGCCCTGCTGTAATCAAGATTTGTATTAGTTTAATTGGATAGTGTCCCTCAGGTCCTGCTGCAAGCAAAAAGTAAATAAAACAAAGATTCCCTTTCATGCAGAGATAACTTTCTTCTTTTACTTTTATTGAGAAAAGTCAAGTTCATCCCTTCAGATTAGCACAGCTGGCCAGAAGCCAAAGACAGAACAGAGGACAGTGGACAAGCGTTTCAACAATAACTTGCCTCTTTATAACTGATACATAGCTGAAACTTGAGCTGCTGGACAGTGACTTGTAAGTGTGGTGTTTACTTATATAAGTTGCAGAACATAATAGGTTTTTAAATATAAATTATGAATGTTTAGACAATATTATATCTAGGTAACTGCAGCTTCTCTATAATATGTCTGGATATTTATTTTGGAGCATCACCTCTTTTCATTGAGAAACAAGGTGATATCTGATCAGAGACGCATGCAGAGCAGGACATAATTAGTTCTGTGGTGTTATGGGATAATGTTCTTGTACACTGTAAAGATTTTTCACTCATATTGGTTTAATAAAATTGGATTGACCAGTAGTCAGGCAGGAAGTACCAGACCAAAAGATTTCTGAGAAGAGAAAAGACAGAGACACAGTCACCAGCCAGACACAGAGGAAGCAAGTTGAGAATGCCTTACTGAGAAAAGGTACCAAGCCATATAGCTAAACATAGAAAAGAATTTTGGGTTAATTTAAGTGTAAAAGCTAGTTTCAACAAGCCTGAGCAATAGGTCAAACAGTTTATACTTAATATAAGCCTTTGTGTGTTTATTTGGGACAGGGCAGGACAGAAACTTCCATTTACAATGTGGAGGAAAATGAGGGAACAGTTGTGAAATACAACAATCAGGACTCCCTCGTGGGAAGGGCATCTTATATAGATGAGGTTGCTGTTCTAAGCTATGAACTTTCAATATCTGGGCTTTGGAAATTTTGATATTGTAGTGGAAAACACATGTCCTTCAGACTAATACACAAAATATTTAGTCACAAATTTAAAAAAAAATGACCACAACTTGTCCTTTGCCTAGATTCATGTTCTTAAAATCAGATCCATTGATCCATCCCTTTAGAGGAATAGCGTATATCTTTTTCATTGAATACGATTGCTGTTTTGACACACACTTTGTTCAGTAGACCATGTCAGAGGTTGATTGTATGTTTGGAAACATATTTCTCGAAAGATTTTCTACTTTTATGTTGTCAGTCTTGAAACATGGAGCTCCTTCAGGGTAAATAGTGTAGTCTAATCTTCTAGACAATGAAAGACACATTATGTATCCACTCCCACATCAGAGGAGAGATGTCTAGTTGGCCCAAGTCTGACAGCAGATACATGGGTGTGAGCCCAAGAAAGACCAAAACACTATGAAGCAGACAGCACAGTCCAAACTGCAGGCTCATAAAATCACAAACTGCCCTACACAGGAGATAACTCTCTCAGCAGCAATGTATTACTAAATAAAAACTCAAGTGCTGGATGTGGACTAGAGTTATTGGTCAGGAGTTGCAAGAGGACCCCAAGTAATACAGGTTAATGCCACTGCTCTTGGTTGCCCACTGGAATGTGATGGTAAGACACTATTGCTAAAGATACCACACACTTTGGTCAAAAGATACAGAGAAATCAAGAGGATACTGAACAGAAAGCTTCTGCCCTACTGGCTAGCTTTTATAGTACAGGAAGGTTCTATGTAGGCTGCAGAGAGAAAGAAACGTCATCAACAGACTTACCCATCTATGAACCTACTGAAGTACAATACACAAACATGTCAAGATAGGCTCATTGGTGTAATCGAGGCACAGATGTTATGGGGGTGATTAGCTACTTTCTGATAAAATTTAAGGCATAGTTCTCAGAAGGAAATATGGATTGAAACTATACATTTGGCCAAAAATTCATGATTGGAGGCCCCAGGGATAAACCTACTACTATTATTTTGCCCAATGGACATAGTCCTGTTTAATCCTCAAAGTTTAAAAAAGGTATTGACCCAAGAGCAGGAACTCAGAAGTACTGTGGGTATTTCTGTGAGTGAGTGGACCTTGGAGCTAGACCCAATAAATATTAGTTAGCAAAGCATCCCTGGGGACATGGCTCTGTGGATTTGTCTATGTCTCCTTCAAAGATTGAACTTCATTGTAAAATTGTGAGCTTGGTCTAGGTTTCTGCAAGTTTAGAAACTCTGAATCCCTTTCTACAGGTGACCAGTTCTTTCTCAAAGCTAAATTAATAAGTTGTAGGTCCCAGGTTTCTGTACTAGCATAGCTGAATTTCACAAAAGCTCTCTTTTGCTTCTGAGTTATTCCAGTCTAATCACCTTCAAAAACTCACAAAAAAAATACTGTTAAATCTCTAAGATGCCCTAAAGAAGCATGTTGTAGGCACTTCCACATCACAGGTGGAGCAAATCTGGAGGCTTAAGCACACAGTCACACCTTCCAGTGAAGGCTGGAACTCAGGCTTCCGGGCTCAGAATGCAGCTTCCCAATTATCCACATCCTTCTCAATTAGATACACTGGGTCTTCTCCCTGTTTGTCTTCATCCATTCTCTTTCTTTAATTTTTATTTTATTTTATTTTTTCATCCATTCTTACGATTATATCTAGTCCTTAGAAAAAGACAAAAACAATTTTTTTCTTCATGTTTGATTGCTCTTTAAATCATGCTATCCACCATATACCACATCCTTTCTCATCTGTTAGCTCTGTAACAGGCATGGAATCCAACCTCACTTCCTAATGTGCTAAATATGATGGCACATTAACCGTAAACTTTATGGCAGGTATCCTCAAATTGCTATCATTGCCATTTGATATGGGGCTTTGGAGGTTTTACACCAGGATACACTGTTGTGGGAGCTTCTGTCTACCAGATTTCAGTGGGTTGATGCAATCAAATGAACCTTCAGATCCCAAGACACAGATGAGCTGTGACTATGAACTTAACGTGGCTGTAGCCAGCAATACAGGAAGGTTGCAAGAACTATCAGCCTGGGACATACACAGTTGCTGAGCCTGTCAGTCCCAAGAGAAATGTAATCCTGGGTGAGCGTCAAAGACACAGAAGATAGGGGTGGGGTGCAATGATGAAACAGAAAATGCAAAATATGGACCAGAAGAAATCAAGAGAAATGTTTCAGCCAATTCGCTCACACAGTAGGCAGTGGAGCCAGGACAGCAAAAGTTATGGAGAAAAAAATAAAACACAGCCTGTTCTTGAGAGCCCAACTGTCTTGTGGGCTAGCAAATTAGATATAGTTTACTACCATATATGCATACACACATGCATGCCTAAACACAGACATGCACACATACACACGCATGCACACACATTCAACTGGCCAATCAAAACCCCTTGAGAAACACCAAATGACACATGAGCAATATCTAATTCCAAAGTTGAAAGTGCATATTCTATAGATTTGAACAAACACAAGGCATGTGTCACCCCTACAGCACTATAGTGAATAGTTTCCTTATCTTCTGTGCTCTACTTGTCCACCCACGTGGGAGGCTAAAAATGGTTTTGTTTTTCTCCCTTTGCACAGGACTAGCCTCTGCTAACATCCCAGTAAGTTAGATTTTATTCATATAATTAATCTGTTTCTTACTAATATTTTCTCCTACTTCAAGACTGTCGCTTTCCCGTTCCTCTTCCAGGAAATCCAAGGGGAGTCATTTTCTCTAGAACTTTCTAGAAGAACCAGGTAGAGCTCAGAGAGGACAAACTCAGAATCTGAAGATTGCCACAGGGACTGGAACCTCCTCAAACGCCTTCCTCTCAAACTTGTCCACCCTCAACCTCCAGCAATTTTTTCATGGCAGCTCAGGTTTCCTGCCTCTGTACTGGCTTCCACGGAATGTTCTGCTCCTATAAGGAAGGAAGGATCTCAGTATTTGCCACTACAGTTATAGAAACAGAAGACTGTCTACAACCTCACCTGTCCAGTATTCTTAAGGATTTCTGGGGGGAGCATTGTTTATAATTTTAAAAATTTAAATATATACATAATTTACCCCTTCCATCTTTATCTCCTCCCTACAACCCTTGTCATGCACCCCCCATCACTCCTTCTCAAATTCATGGCCTGTTTTCTTAATTTATATATATATATATATATATATACAAATAAATAAGCATATAACTATAACCTACTGAGTTCATTTAGTGTTACTTGTATGTATATGATTTCAGGGGTAGTCACTTCATATTCAATAGCAATTAGGGGACTCATCTCTAGGGAAAGCTAATTCTTTGTCTCTTAGTACTCATTGGCTGCCTGTATTTCTCTGTCTAGGGGTAATACCCTGTGATATTTCCTCCCTCCATGTTTTCAGATTTATTGATGTTGTCATTGTTTAGGTTTTGTTTAGCCATAGTTTTTAGACATAATGGGTATAGTCTCTCTATCATATCTGGAAAACACAAACTCACAGCAAACTTCCTAGTCCTCTGTCTCTTAAAACTTTTACGGCACCTCTTCTAGGATGGTCCCTGAGCCTTGAGGGCACGAGTTACACTGTAAATGTTACTAGTTTGCACTGGACACTGCATCAACAGCTGTTCTCTGCATTTGATTACTTGTGGCTTTCTGTAAAGAGCTGCTGATTTTTCAATTGTGTACATCTTTACATGTTAAGATGAAATTAGGACACCTGAGTTCTTTACATGCTGGGTTAGAGAAAGTTTTTATAATAGAAATAGTCTTTGGGGTAAAAAGAAAAACTGGGCTCGAATAACTAATCTACTATTTACAGCCAAGACCTAGTGGCATCTCCTACTTTTTTCTAACCTATGGGAGATTCATTGCACTTGTTGGAGTCTAGTTTCCTCTCTTATGAAAAAGAATATTAATATCAAAATAACACCAAGTGCATATATGCACATGCTTGTTCAGGATCAGGTTAGTTATAAGTGATTAATAACTGTTCTTTCCTTTCGGGCCCTCCTCTTGTCACTACTATAATAAATCATTTCATCTTTCTGAAGCTGTTCCACCATCTTTTAGCTGGGAAGACAGACACAGGAGCCTCCCTGGAGCAAGCTGGCTAGACAGATTCATTATGCTGGCAAGCTCCAGGTTCAGTCGAGGGACTTTGCTTTGGGGAATAAGGTGAAGAACCATGCAGGAAGCCTCCTGATGACCACTTCAGGTCTCCACATACACCTGCACACGTATACAAGTCCCCACATACATGAACATGCACACACACACACACATGCATACAATGAAAGAGTTAGAGATATAGCATCATCATAATGATTGCTATTATCACAAGCGTTCAAAGCTGCATCGAACCCAGCTGTCTTTATGAAACCTAAGAGTAAAGTACAAAAGTCTCACGTGACAACCCAAACAACTTAGTTATCTGCGTGCTTTGACACTGTTTTCTTCCATCATATAGCTTGTGCATCCAAGAATCTGCAGAAGCTGTCAAGAGAGTTTCTGTGATTCGTCCTGGGTCTCGTTACCCAGTTTTATTGGTGCTAAAATCCAAAGTTGCAAGTTCTCTCTTTTGTTCACAGATACCATGCATTTCCTTTCCCTTTGCCACTGCCAGTTCAGAGTGACTTCATGTTAGTGGGCGTATGAACGAATGCACCGCTGGAAGGCAGGAAAGGGCCTGAAAGCCAGCCAGTGTCTTTCTCCACTATCCTCGTTTTACAGAAATCTCCAAAACACTCCACATTGTATCTTGACCCTGCCAGGCTTAACTCATAAGCCCATCATGTGTAGTGTTGTAAGATCTAAAAAATAATGTGTCTTACCATTCCCCAAAATAGTCTCCTGAATTCTATGCTCTTAAGCTTACCGAATTATGTTTTTCCCATCAGAGGGCCTACAGCACAGACAGGAGTGATTTCCCTGACGCCTCCTTCCTGCTACTTTGGTAGAAAAGTCCCGCATCACCAGACAACGTGAAGAACTTTACAGGGCTACTTGTCACTATATTATACCCATTGGTTTGAGTTTCTTTTTAAAAGACTATTCCTGACTGGTGGATCTTGTGAACTCAGCAGTTTTCTTTATGGCATTGTCCATTACTGTCCTTAAAATAATTCCACACGCTCTAACGCCTCCCCGACTGAGTGTTCCTTTCTTGCTCAGATAGCCTGCTTTCCAGTGGAGCTGCCGAGCAGCATAAATCAATACAATGCACACCATAAACACCACAAGTGCTAACCCTGCCAATTGGCTGTCTTTAATTGGTTTCAGCTAAAAAACCTGGAAAGCTATTTGAAGTGAGAAGGCAGACAAATCAAAGGCAAGATGGATGACCTGGAAGGCCTCGCTGAGCCAGGGGTTACTAGCACCAGCCTGGTGTTTTTCATCTCTGATGTGGGTTGATTTTTTTTAACCCCCATTTCTTTCTGCTATGGTACCGTGTTTCAGCAGTGCCCACATTTGTGCTTGGGAGAAGAAAGCATAAATGTTCCTTCGGCTGAATGGTGAATTTCGATGACTGTAACCCTTAACCTGGGCTATATTGGTGAATCCTCACAGTGACTTTCTACACTAACTCTGTAGTCCGCCTACCTCACATTCTGAAGCATTCCCGCTCAGATGCCACACAGATTAGCTTTTATGTTTTTCTCTTACATCAAGCTGAGCTTTTGCCTATGAAAACCAGGGGCTCGGCCCAGTCTGTGGATCTCTGCATCTGCTTCCATCAGTTGTTGGATGAAGGTTCTGTGATGACAATTAAGGTAGTCATCAATCTGATTATAGGGAAAGGCCATTTTAGGTGTCCTTTTCACAGGTGCTTAGGGTCTTCGCTGGGGTCATCTTTGTGGATTCCTGGGATTTTCCCTGGTGCCATGTTTCTCAATAGCCCTTCGATGGCTCCCTCAATCAAGATGTTCTTTCCTTGCTCTCCTTCTCCTTTCCCCTTCTTGAGCATCCTGTTCCCTCATGTTGTCCTCCTCTCTCCCTCCACTTCCATCCTTCCTTCTCCCCTGTCTGTACTCCCATTTTTTTTCGGGGGATCTTGTCTGTTTCCCCTTCCCCAGGGCGATCCATGTATGTCTCTCTTAACATTCTCTTTGTTAATTAATTTGTCTGGGATCATGGACTATAGGCTGATTATTCTTTGCTTTATGTCTAATACCTACTCAGAGTAAGTACATACCATGTTTGTCTATCTGTGTCTGAGTTACCTCACTCAGGATGGTTTTTTTTTCCCTAGTTCCATCCATTTACATGCAAATTTTAAGATGTCATTATTTTTTACCACTGAGTAGTACTTCATAGTGTAAATGTACCACATTTTCTTTTCTTTATCCCTTCTTCAGTTGAGAGGCACCAAGGTTGTTTCTAGGTGCTGGTTATTACAAATAATGCTTCTATTAACACAGTTGAACAAATATTCTTGTGGTTTTAGTGTGTGTCCTTTGGGTATATGCCTGAGAGTGGTATTACTGGGTCTTGAGGTAGGTTGATTCCCAATTTTCTGAGAAACCATCACACTGATTTCCAAAGTGCCTGTACAAGTTTGCACTCCCACCAGCAATGGAGAAGTGTTCCCCTTACTCCACATCCTCTCCAGCATAAGCTATCTTTGGTGTTTTTGATATTAGCCATTCTGAATGGTGTAAAATGGTATCTCAGAGTCATTTAGATTTGCATTTATCTGATGGCTAAGGATGTTGAGCAATTCCTTAAGTGTCTTTTGGCCATTTGCAATTCTGTTGAGAATTCTATGTTTAGATCTATCCGTACTCTATTTTTTGATTGGATTTTTTCATAATTTGACATCCAGTTTCTTGGGTTCTTTATTTGTTTTAGAGATCAGAATTCTGTCCGATGTGGGGTTAGTGGAGATCTTTTCCCATTCTGAAGGCTGCTGTTTGTCTTAGTGACTGTGTCTTTTGCCTTACAGGAGTTTTTCAGTTTCAGAAGGTCCTATTTATTAATTGTTGCTCTCAGTGTCTGTGCTACTTGTGTTATATTTAGGAAGAGGTCTCCTTTGACCAGTCCGAGAGAAGGAGGAGCAATAATGTGAACAGAGGGGTCAAGACCGTGATCGTGATACCCACAGAAACAGCTGACCTGAGCTAGTGAGATCTCAATGACTCTGGGTGGACTGAAAGCAGGGGAACCTGCACAGGACCAAACTAGGCCCACTGAATGTGGGGACCAGTTGTGAGACTTGGGTAGTCTGTGGGGCCACTGGCATTGGGACCCAGGTTTATCCCTAGTGCTTGAACTGGCATCTAGGAGCACATTCTTTTTGAAGGGATATCTTGCGCAGCCTAGATGTAGTGGGGAGGACCTTGATCTTGCCTCAAAGTTAAGGGTCAGAATTTTCTGACTCCCTATGGGAATCCCTACCCTTTCTAATGAGTGGATGGGGGAGGATTGTGGGGAGAGGGTACAGCAGGAGGAGCAGAGGGAGTGGGAACAGAGATAGCTATGTAAAATGAGGAAAAAAATGCTAATTAAACCAATTAAAAAATGGGGCACTGAACTGAACAGAGAATTCTCAACAGAAGAAGTTCAAATGGTCAAAAGACACTTAAGGTCATGCTCAACCTCCTTAGTGATCAGGGAAATGCAAATTAAGACAACTTTAAGATACCATCTTACACCTGTCAGAATGGCTAAAATCAAAAACACCAATGATAGCCTTTGCTGGAGAGGTTGTGGAGGAAGGGGTACCCTCATCCATTGCTGGTGGGAATGCAAACTTGTGCAACCACCTTGGAAATCAGTGTGGTGGTTTTTCAGGAAATTCGGGATCAACCTACCCCTGGACCCAGCAATACCACTCTTGGGAATATACCCAAGAGATGTCCTATCATATTACAAAAGCATTTGTTCAACTATGTTCATAACAGCATTATTTGTAATAGCCAGAACCTGGAAACAACCTAGATGCCCTTCAATGGAAGAATGGATGAAGAAAGTGTGGAATATATACACATTAGAGTACTACTCAGCGGTAAAAAACAATGACATCTTGAATTTTGCATGCAAATGGATGGAAATAGAAAACACTATCCTGAGTGAGGCAACCCAGACCCAAAAAGATGAACATAGGATGTACTCACTCATAATTGGTTTCTAGCAATAAGTAAAGGTCATTGAGTCTATAATTTGTGATCCTATTTAAAAATCTTAATAAAAATAAATTTAAAAAAAGAAAGCCAAGGGGCTTCCATGGTTCTGGATTTTCCACCAAAGTTAGGTGATGAGACCCTATTGCTGAAGAAGACACCATGCACTTTAGGTAGAGGCGAGCTCCAGAGAAACCAAGTTGAAATGAAGTTGAAAGCTTCCTTCCTGATGGCCGGTGTACATAGTGCCAGAGAATGCAATGCAGGATGTGAAGGGGGGAAACTCCTCAGCGGTCTCATATAGCTGGGAATTCTGTGAGCCTGGTGATGTGATAGTGGCAATAACAGCTTTCAGAAATAACCAAACACCTTATGATTTTATCTGATGCCAAATTCACAGGAAGAATATACGCCTAGTACTATAAACCTGGTCAAAAGTCTGTGGCTGGGGAAGTCATAGATCTCAGTAGTATGATTGCTACTATTGCCAAATGTATATGCTGTCTACTTGCTACCTAAATATTAATTTTTATGCCCATAGATGAGTGCTGTACCAAGCCTGGGGCAGGGAGACTGGCTTTTGGTTTGAGGTTTGGGGTTTTTTTTTTACAATGTGTGATGGTTAACATGGAGGCTCACATCTGGTCAAAGTGCTGAAAATAAGAGACTCGTGAATACTTGACCCTGAGGGACATCCATTCGACTCCCTGAATATAAGATTGAAGAAGGGCCAGAAAGCACATAAGAGCCAGAGGAAGGGGAGGTGACCTATGAAGTGTTGTCATTTGGATAGTACATGGCCATGGCACTCAGGACCTCACTGCAGATATATCTACTTGCACAACAACTGTACAACATTGGGCCTTTCAGTAGTCCATCATGTAGGGGCAAGGGGCTATCCCAGAATGTAACAGTATCCAATCATAAAGAAAAGAACCCTGGGGGCCCTTTCTGCTTCCAGCCATGTATGGGCTCAGTGCAGGTGACCAGAGATGGGAGTTAACAGTTGCGTTTTTTGTGCCTGATTGAGAGGATGGTATTTTACAACCCTCACACTGTCTCCACACTTTTTCTTTTTTCTTTTTTCTTTTTTTTTTTTTTTTTTTTTGTTTTGTTTTTCGAGACAGGGTTTCTCTGTAGCTTTGGTGCCCATCCCCGAACTAGCTCTTGTAGACCAGGCTGGCCTCGAACTCCCAGAGATTCGTCTGCCTCTGCCTCCTGAGTGCTGGGATTAAAGGCGTGCGCCACCACTGCCCAGCTCTGTCTCCACATTCTTAAATACTTCCCTGTACTTCTTCTACAATGTTCTTGAGGCTTCTATGTGGTGGTGTAAATGTAACACTGAGGACTGAGCTCACAAAGTAACCTCAGCTTTTTGAGAAGCCACGAGTCTCTGCATTCACCCTTGGTAGTTGGAAGGAGCAGCCTCTCTCATTAAGGATGGGCACAGCCTTCATCAGGACTGGGGTCAGGCTATCCGATTTGCAACACAGTAAGGAGTGAATTCATGACTATAATTCTGACATCTTCACAACAGTGGAGTCTCAAAGCTTCTAAGTCAGCCTGTCCCCCGGAAGAGGCTACCCCAGGCAACTGGAAGAGGCCATTTTCCTGTGAGATCTGAGCCAAGGATTGGTGGGGTATTTTTTTTAACTTCTTCAGCTACTCGGACAGCCCTGTGATCACAGCCTCACAGCAAGAGGGTGCAGCCTGAAATCAGGGCTGACCTTGACTGATACCATTGTCATCACTGAGTCTCACATCTGGCGCTAACACCCGTCCCTCCTAAACTGTCTTATTAGGTGGCAAAGGAACAGCTTCATTCAGGCTAGGCGCCAGGCGCCCTTTTCAGAACACCATCCGAAAGATGTTTACAAGTCAGTGCAGAAAAGACCCCCACAACACTGGCATTTTATCCGTCACAGACTTTTTCGCAGTCTGTGATGTCACTGCAGTGGAGCTGGGAGCGGGCCGGGTAATGAAGCAACAAACAACTGGAAAGACTTAGAAAATGCTCTGTTTTATAGCCTGTTTTACAAATTTACCAGGAATGTGATTTGAAATCTCCTCATCAACCTTGTCTTGATGAGCTGAGTAATGTTAACTATGCTACCAAGAAAGCAGCCACGAGAACGCCACGAGGAGTGTGCCTGCATGCTTAAAAAACCTCCAGTGTTCTTTAATAGGGCTCGACAACACACAAAGAGCTATGTTTTGAGCACAGAATCCCCATGCCAGCTCTTTCTACCCCTACCTCCCCCACCAGCAAATGTGAAGAGCCAATTGTCTAGTTTTGGAAAATGATAACCTGACAATCACTATCCAATTGCAGCCTGTGGAGATTTTTCTTTCCACTATCTGTGTGTATGACATCTGTCTGCTTCTTTCTTTTCTTTTCTTTCCAAGGTTTATTTCAAATTGAATCCTTAAAATGAAGATAAGTGTCTATAAGAAAATTCCTTAATATAAGTATATACATTACTAAACATTGCCATGATGGTAATTTTTAGACGGCTACTGGTTAAGTACTTCTGCTCATTGGAAGGAGTTCAGTGCAGGACTGCAGTCAGTAAAAAGGCCAGTTCTGAGCTCTAATTAAGCTTCTGTTACCCCCTAGATCCAGGAGCTTGAACTAGTACACCTTGTGAAGGTAGGAGCTTGGGTCTCGTGATTGGAAGGTGGACTTGGTGATAATGTATTCCAGCTGCTGTCTTGCTAACAGGCCCCATTCATCTTTGTTCTCCTTGTACCTGCCCAGAAGAATCAAAAACAAGTCTGCCATAGTGCAGCCTGAGAGCTAGCGTTCCCAAACTGTTGAGAACATCTGCTTAGACACGACAGCCGTTTCTAACCGGCAGCTGCTTTAGGATCTTAGGACATCCTCTCCTGTCTCCTAAAATCACGAGACTGCCCTGTGGAAATCTGTCTGCCTTCTCTTGCAATGTCTCCACTCTTCTTCCATCTACTCTCCCAGTATAGGCGTTACCAGGAGAAACTACTCCATATACCCTCTCCCACCAGTCTCAGCAGTGAGCTTTTTCCCAGTGCTGACTACCGCTCAGAACATCAGCCCTACTGATGCACTCTGGTTGTTTCCTTGGTTGGTTGGATAACTGGTTTTTCTGAGCTAGGGTCTTCAGCAGTAGTCCAGCCTAGCCTCGAACCTAAGATCTTCCTACTACTGCCTCTCTAGTACAGTGGCTATAATCATGAGATATCCCGGCTATCTCCATGCACTCGAGAATTTTACATCCTCATAGTGGAAACGAACTTGGAAAGTATCCCCTTATCTCCTACTAATTCTTCTCTTGTCAGAGAGACAATGAAAGATTTGATGTAACAACATTATCCCAGATTCCTGCCCGCACATGACTCCATAGTTCTCACTAACCAAAAGTTTGGTTTCAGTTTTTAATAACAAGAGTCCAGTGAAAATGAGATTGGCTAAAACTCCAGACAAAACTCCCCGGTGACTTCCAAAATAAACGCATCAACCTTCTTGTTTGGTACCATCTGCGAGAAAAGTCTCCGGTCAGCATCCAGGTTCAATAATGTAAAGATAAAAATTATTAGTTGGGAAATAGGTTTCAGCACCAAGTCTATGGAGGGTATTCATAAACAACAGAAAAATCCTCTTGGAGTTTGAGTCTTCAGAATACCTAACAAGTGTGCTATATTTAGAATGTGTGTATTAGCTACATTCCCCCTTTGAGTCACAAGTGTTCTTTTAAATCAAATAGCTTTCAAATACAAACTAAACTCTGTGAACTATGGAAATGTATTCTCTGTCAACCTTTCCCAACATGCTCCTCCAGAGAACTGGGCCTCATAGAAAATGATGTCAGTGACTTTTCTCAATTCTCCCCCCCCCCCAAAAAAAAATACAGTGTGGCACTTGTCTAGAGGCAATCCCTGAATTCGTGAGATACAATGGATACCTTGGGCTTGAAGACTTAACTCTCTTTAAAACCTTGAGAAAGATGCTGGCTGTTTCGAGGAGCATGGAATGTCATTGTAAGTTCATCTGGGTGTGATGCAGCATCTCTCCAGGTACCTGCTGGTCATTAAAGGAGGAAGACTAGCTTTTGTGTGCTATTGGACTCTGTTGGACATATAAAAATCACCTGATCATTACAACAATAAATCATGGCGTGAGCTATGTTGCTGTTGCTCTGCCATTTCATATCTGAAGAGCTGACTGCAGAGTGAACTGGTGAAAGCCAAACATGAACTTGGTCCCATCGGCTTACAACTGCCAGGAAGCAGATGACATTAATTTTCCTGAGGGTTGCCAAGGCATGGATAGGTTAGAAGGCTGAGAGGATGAAGGCTCTATTCACCTGCTCCAAGAAGCAGGAGAGGGGAGGAGGTCAGGAGAGAAGTTATATTTATTAAGGATCACAACCAGAAAGACTGAAGCATAAAATGGAGAGAAATGCCAGAAACAGGACTGGGACCCCAGAGCCAATGGGATTCAGAGAAGGTCCTGGAACTTCCTGAAGAGGTGACCTCGATCAGAGCCTCAGAGAAAGAGTCCAGTAGATAAACCACAAGAAGATACTTAACGCTTAATAGGAGGAGTTTCTCCATTTAAAAAAAATGTATAAGGATCAGAATAATTAAATAGAAGTCAGAACACACTACCCCAATATTCAACACCCTGTCATACTGACTATTCTGAGCTGAAGTTAACTGACGAAAAACAGGTAAGTGGAGGGCTTGCTGACCTCCAATTCACTACCAAAAAGCAGAGCATAAATATTCCCACAGACAAGTGCCATTTCTGTACCAGGAAGAGACAGGAGGTGGGGGGAGACAGGATATCAGAATGAGATGAATCTACACAGATCTCTGCATCCACCCAATCCTCCATTAGCCTTCCTCCATGCATTTCCTAGGACCGTCCCCACAACTTACTGCTGGTATCCCAAACACCTGTTCATCTCTAGTCTCATGCCTTTCCTTGTTTAAACAATATATAACCTCTTAGGTATATCCACCTTGGGAGAGGATCTTCATTTCTTGTATATGGAGGTCTCTGTGTACGTGTGAAATATTAATATCAAATACAATTTCTAAGTCTTTCTTGAACACATTTTCTTGGTTCAATTCTCAGGCTCAGTATAGAAGCAAGAAGGACAAAGGAAAATGATTTCTCACACATACAATACTCTCTCCTTCCTCCTACTGTCTGCCTAAGTATTCCTTTAATATTAAAGAATAATGTCTCCAACATGACTCCAGCAATGACAAAATGTCTTCAAAGACAATGTATAGTGTTGAAAAAATAGAAAAAGAGGAGTACGTTCACTTAAAAAAAAAAAGTTGGTACTAGCATAATGTGGACTGAGAATTGAATGCCTGCAATCAAAATCAATGTTCTTGATCACAGTTCTCAGCTACAGACCCAACCTGCCCTTCATGTCTCATAATTTCTTAACTCAGTGTTTTCCTCTCCATGGTTTTAAAATCCTATAGAAATTATCAAATTTCAAAAAGGAATTTTGAGATTTTGATGCTCTAAATTCAAAGCAAAAGACTCTGTCAGATGTGTCCAACCTTTCAATGTGGCATTGTCATCTATATAATTCAGGATTTAAAATAAAAGCAAATGAGTTACCAAAAAAAGAATCACAGGAAAACCTCATTGTAAACAACCTACCTGTCTATCAATGCTGAATGAAGAAAATGTAATATATACACACCATGGAATTTTATGCAGTTGTAAGGAAAAATGAAACTATAAAACCTGCAACATAAATTGATGGAATTGGGGGAGGGGACGACACTGAACTGGGAAACCCACATCCAGAAAGACAGGGGATGGAGCGTTCTGAGTTTCCCAGATCTGGAAAGACAGGTGATGGGGCATTACTCTGAACTGAGTATCCCAGATCCGGAAAAATAGGAAATGGGGCATTACCTTGAACTGAGTATCCCACATCCAGAATGACAGGGGACAGGGGGATTATACTGAACAAGGTAATCCAGATCCAGAAAGACAGTCACTTAACGTTCTCCCTCATTTGTGGATCCCAGTTTTAATTTATTTGATTTGAGTTTAATTTGGAATACTTAGAAATGTCAGGAAGTTTGATGGGGCCAATGTAGCGGGGCAGAAAGCCTTCAGAGAGGGAGTACAGTAGACTCAGGCAATATTAAGGTAAGGGTAGGAAGTACTGGGGATAGAAAGATTTAAAAAAGGATAGAGTTTGGGGAAATGAGGGGGTTTGGAGACAACAATTAACCAAAACAAACGGTGTATGAAAAGCCGTATGGAAACCTACAATTTTGTATGTCAAATATAAGGGAGAGGACGGGGGGGGGGGGAGAGGGAGAACTGCGGTTGGTATGTTAAAATGAATAAAAATTTTAAATTAAAAAAGAAATAAAATATGTTAACATTAAAAAAAATCTCCTTCATTCTATCCATATTTCAAATGTAGACTAGACATTGGCCTGGAGAGATAGTTCAGTGGGTCAAGTTTTGCTATGTAATCATGAGGACCCCCAATACCCAGGTAAATAAGTTAAGCAAGGTGGTATACACCTGAAACACCAGAGCTGGAAAACAGAAACCGGTAGATCCTGGGGGCTTTCTGATTAAAAGAAACAACAAACTCCACATTCAATGAGATGCCCTGTCTCTAAAAAAGAAGGTGGAGTGGCATAGAGGAAGACACCCAAAGTCTACTCTGACCTTCATATACGTATCTGTGGGTAAGTGCGTGCATATACATCACATACATGCTTACACACACACACACACACACCTACCTCACAGATTCCTTCCCATAGTTTTTTTTAAAGGTTGATTAAATAGTTTATGCGCTAAAAGAGTCTAGATGAACATGCCTAAAGTTCTGCGTGTTTGGACAGGGAGGTTTTTTATGTCATAGTATTTTCATTATGTAAACCATAGTTTATGAGATGTTAGACATACAGATCATAAGATACATCATTAATTTGTATATCAATACAATGAAATAGATCCCCCACCACCACTCCCCAAAAAAGAGCAGCTTTTAAAACAGTGAACAGCCATTAACCATAGGAGATTCCTTAGTGGAAGGATGTGTCTCAAAGAAAATAAAATACGACTAGTAGGATGTGTCTCAAAAAAAAAATAAAATATGACTACACATTGTCCTTCTTTGCACCTCTGATAGGGTCCATATACCTCTGGAGAAATTTGCAGGCTGCTGTGTTAAATTAGGACAGCCCTGCCAAGGGACATAACACTATCAGCGCTTCTTCCTGCTTTGAGTTAGTTTTCAGCCAGGGAACCAAGCATAGTCCAGAAGGAAAGCATTCCCAGATTAGAGAGCACTTTTAAGACCACTCTAAGGCAGCAGAGTTCCTGCACTACCTAATATATGCCACGTGCTGATAGTAGGCAGCTAGGGGTTACTATATACCATTCACAGAACAGGGATAGGCACAGCTAGGCTAAGTGATTTTGCTTGCCAGTGATCCCGTCATGAACTGGTGGTGTTGCTGTTAAGAAAGCCTGCAGTGTCGGCCTCCCAGATCAACGCTTGCTCTTTCTCTGTTATCATTTAGTTTTCAGAATGAGATGCCTTGTCTAAAGCATTCACCTGGTGTTTTCTGCCTATCTGAAGCCTGGGAAGCACCAGAGGTAGCCAAGTTTAGTACCCCAGACCTGCGCGGATGCCCTGGGCACCGAAAACCACTTCCTGGGACTATCCAGCCCTGCTCTGTGTTCCACTTGTCTTCTCTCCAATGGAGCTTCCTCAGATCATCAGCCAGGGAGCTAAGGGAAGCAAAGTCATGGGGTTGGGGCTTATATTCTCTGCTTGTGTGTTTTCTGAGACACACAAGGTGTTTCTGTCAAAATGCATTTCAAATCTTTGAATACTTGTTTCTCCTTGTTAGAGAGTAAACATGCTAGCGACCTCACAGACCTCGTGACTTTATTCCAACCCACTTCTCTCTTTGGAAGGAAAAAAAGAACCAAGCACGTTATCTTCTCCCTGGTCTGTCTTTGCAACCAGCAGACACGAGAGCATTCCGCATACAAAGATCTGGGGATGAGTGTTCAGGTTAACTCTCTTCTAATCCCTTTCACCTTCCCCTCCAGTCCAGATTTGTCTAGAAAATACAGAAGATGTGAAGTTTTCCCCACAGGGGTGTTGAGCAAGACTGAGCTTGCAGGAGCTTCACTGAGCACGCACGGTCCCATTAAACAATAAAACACACTGTGCAGTTTCCCAAATCCTCAGACCCAGGGGCATTGAGTAGGGCTCATCAAACAGCATCCATGTGGAAAGAGATGAATACATTTCTACCTGGCACATATTTCCTCTGTAGCTGCCTCATAAGCTTGGCTTCCAATGGAGTCGTGCTCATTCCTTCCCAAAGCAGACAAAAGGGAGGGGAGAAGAAACCCAAAAGGGCAGATTTTACAAGAAATCCAAAGAAAGGGAACATTGGGAAGCATCTAGATAAACAATTCTATAGAATTATTACGCGTGCAGTGCTTTTGTTTTGTTATGTTTTGTTTTGTTCACACTTACAATGTGAATTTTTAAGTAATTTCATTTTAGTTTCCTATGGCCAGGCTTATGGTGCCTTTCTCATCAGTTCATTGAAATGATCCAATACTTTATTTTTTATCATGATTTCACTTTTTTTCAGTTGTGATTCAGAATCGCCCAAACCTTGCTGAGGCTTTCATACTGAAGTTACATAAAGATAAAGTAGCAACGAATTCCGTTGCAACGCCCACTAATTGTCAGACTCTGTGGAAGATTCTAATTAAGTCCCATAGGGGTAAAGAATACACAAAGCAGTGGAAGACAGTGAAAAGCCAGCCATTCCAACAGCTCAGCTGAACTCAAATAGATACCGAAAATCCTTCTAAAAATCGTTGTGTGCAGGTTTTTTGGTTTGTTTTTTTTTTTCCATTTTGTTTTCCATTTTCCAGTCAAAGATAAGAAAAATCAGGAACAGAGAAATGTTGGGCTAGATAATGATATTCTAAGCATTTGAAAGGTAATGTCTATAAAAACTTTATGAGATGTGCTAAATTTATTCCAGACAAAAATCTTCATCGACTGACTGCCTATTAGATTGTCTTTACTGTCTGTCTTTCTTTATAGAGCTGTCATGAGGAGATTCCTCATGCTTAACCAATCATGGAAGATTCTTTAAAGACCCCAGAGAAGAGAGAGATTGGTACATCAACCTGATTCATGTAAATGAAAGCCCTGTCTCCTGTTCTAGCGATAAGGGCAACCAAGGAATTAAAGTTAAATAAAAAAATAATGTCTCAAGAGACAATCTTAGACAGAGCAAATGATGTATCTTCCCAAATCTAAAACCCCCGTCTTAAAAGGTAGAAGTACTAAACACGGACTACAAACTTGTCGTGAGATTAAAGAAAGGAAAGGTGCGTCTTGGCTGACAGACAAATGTCACAGAGTCACGTGTGGAGGGGGTACGCGTTCTTACCTGGATGTGCCAAGATTAGGGAGGTACATTTTCACATGTTCTGTCCAGACACAAAACCCACAGGGTTGGGCATCTCTCCAAGGTCATTCTCTACTCAGCAAAGCTCATTGAGCTCTGATCTTTCCCATCAGGTGGCCAAGACATGATTAGGACCGGGAAAGGAGAGCTGGTTTAAAGCAGCTTGTTCGACACGCTTTCCTGTGGCCCCCTTCCCTAAAATGGAAGCAATAAGATTTTGCTTTTACAACCCACTCCCTGTGACTAGAGCTTGTTCATCCTTCATGGGCAGGAGCTCTTTGTCGGTCAGAATGCAAAGCAATCCCTCCAGACAGGAGAGACCAGGCCTACAGCTCAACCAGCCCTCTCTCCCAGATAATCCATCACTCCCTCCTCCTGAGAAACCTGCCTGAGGAGACCACTTGTGGTTCAGTCTCAGCAGGGACCATGGCTCTCCAGCCACACCCTCTCTCACTGGACATTTCTGTCTACTGGCGCTTACCCTTCTCTATATAACTGTACTTACAGATTGCACCTGCAACTAAACTGCCAAGCATCTCCAGAAGGCTGAATTTCTCAACAGTCAGACACCCTACTCAGGCCTATCTCTTACATCTCCTTGGAAACAGCTGTTCATTTCAAACAATCTAGCTGTTGTTTATGCTTTACAAAGAGAGCCCCTGCATGGGTCAGCAGTGCCCCGGTACAGCGCAGAACTGTGTGCCTTTCTCTTGTTGGTTCCTTCTTTGAGCGTTTGACACTGTGCCATAGTTTCCTTTAGGAAAATCTGTCTTCTGAAACCCACAAGTTCTTCATTCTTGTCTCTCTGTCTACCCCTTTGCTTTTTTTGTACACAGCTTAAAAGGCTAAGCTGGCATCAAGTTGCCTCCTTGTTCAAGGACCTAATATCACTCGAAAGGTCCTATCTTCTGCAAACCTTTGCATCTGGTGCATTCATTAGGCGTTACATTCTATATACTCACCTCCACTCTCTCCTCCATGTTTGGCTTCCCTATGACCCACAAGCTGGCCATTCCCCATCTGTGACGTCACTATCCCAGTCTCCACAACGTATTTGTTCATGCCTCAAATAATTTCCACAGGAAACATACCTTCCACTTCTCTATTAATCTTAAAATTCAGATGATCCTGGAACTGAAGAGATGGCTCCACAGTTAAGATCACTGACTGCCCTTTCAGACAACTCGGGTTCAGAGAGAAGTCATAAATCCTTGTGCATAATTCTTCTTATCCTATTCATCTTCTGTCATGGCCATCAGCAAAACTACAGAAAGGGTGTTTGCAAGCAGGAGTGCTAGAATGGAATACCACAGAGAATCACTTCCCAGCTAATCTGCCAAGAATGCAGACCGTAGGCAACCAGGCCTTTCTTCTTGGTACACAAGATCTGGCTTTCTACTGAACAATCCTTCGCCATCATATCTGGTATCCTAAACCTTACCTAAATAAAAATTCACTTGGTTTGTGGTGGTGGGAAGTCGAAGAACATGGTTCTAGTTTCTGGGCAGTTCACATTTCATCCTATGGAGGAGATGGGAGAGCAAGGGTAGCAGGGGTGTAGGAAAAACCCCTTCCTGTCTTGTGGCTCTTTGTCCTTACCAGTGGCATTGTAGCTTTTGAACTTAGGCTTCTCAGGTCTGTAAATGTTTTATTTTGCTTTACTAGTTTTTTATGAATCAAGTCCCAGTCATTGTCACCTCTGTGGAAGGCTTTCCATGGTTGCCTACCTAAGGATTCCCTCCACCACGTACTTGCTGTCCTTTGCTTAGCCTCCGAACTTTTATCGCAACTGGAATGTGTCTTTCTTCCCTCTCTGCTTTTATATAATCTAAGTTTATATTTAGAATTGAATTCCCTATCAATGGTTGTCTTTTTCCTTCTTTTATATCTTTCTACCCAGTAACTCGAAGAGCATCTGGCATATAATGTGTGTCAAATAAACATTGGTTGAAGAAGGAGAACACAGATCTTGCTCTTTAGTCTCTGTCTGTGAAGGCACAGGGGTTGAGTCTATAATCTTAAACCTACAGAGTGGCCAGCAGTTGACATGTTATGAGGTTTGTGACCTTCACAAGCACAGTAGTTTTATTCCTCTCAATCTTTCAAATACACAATGCCTATTCAAGCTTTACGGGATTTTCTCTATGCAATCTCTTGCTTCAGCTACTAATAATGTCCCCTCCTGCTTAGCCAACAGTTTTCCTATATGACACCCATTATGCATACATAGTCTGTCACAGCACTGGGAAAAGAGGCTCCCGCTCCTGGGGTGGTTGGGTCATGTGATCACAAAAGCAGATTTTGCTAGGCAAAAGTATCCATTAAAAATGGGAAGCTGCTTCCTAAATGTCTGTAGAAGTCTGTGGTTTAGTTCACAGTATCTTAACAGATTAAGTTAATGCAAAAAGCAGATGTATTCTGTAGCAAGAAGACAAATGCTGGGCAGAATTAAAGTCATTCATGTGTAGTCACAGTGGGAATATTTGCATGATATTTTCTTAATTGCTCCAAAACATGGCTCGTAAACAATAAACTAATGGAGGAAGGCTAGCAAAAATTAGTTTCCTTTTCTTTCTTTTAAACCCACTGATGTCTTCCTTTGAGTGCTCACCTTTGTGCTCTAAAAGCCCAGAGGTACCTTCTAGTCTCTGGATCAGCTTGGGGACCTGTCACCTCTGCAGAGATACTAGAGATATTCACAGCTTCCCCTCAGTTAGGAGATATCCTACAGCAGCATAGAAGATGCCTTCTCTCTCTCCTGGTGCTCCAGATTCATCCGCTCTGGTTTTCTGATTGTATGATCATGTCAGTAATTCACCCTGCTTGAAAATAGCTCGCATCTGCTGAGTTTCTTAGAATATTTCAGTTGTTTTGCTCTTGTTGATATGTTCTCAGTGTGCTATTTTCTGTGAGCCACTGCAACAAGGCACCATAAGCTGGGAGAGTGTCAGCAACAGAAACAGATCCTATCGCATTGTTGGTGCTTGAAAATCTGAGACCAAGATGACCCCAAGATAAATTCCTTCGAGATAAATGGCATACTACACATTTGCCTCAGTTTCTGCACCTATGGCAATCCTTCTCATCCATTGGCTGTAGAAAAAGTGTGGTGGTTTGAATAAGAATGGCCGCCATAGGCTTGTATTTGAAGGCTTAGCCATCAGAGAGTAGCACTCCTTGCTGGCAGAAGTGTTTCAATGGGAGTAGACTTTGGGGTTTCAAAAACCCAAGCCAGGCTGAAACCCTTCCCTTCCTGCTGCATGCAGACTTGAATGCAGAATTCTATATCTATAGCATCACATCTACCTACATGCCACCATGCTTCCTGCCACGATGGTAGTGGATTAAACCTCAGAAATTGTAAGCAATTAACCAATTAAATGCTTTCCTTTATAAGAGTTGCCATGGTCATGGTGTCTCTTCGTAATAACAGAACACTGACTTAAGACAGAAGTTGGTGCTAGGGAATGTGGTATTACTATGACAGGCCTGACCATGCTGCTTGTTGGAGGAATATGGAAGACTTTGGACTAGAAAAGTAGTTGATGCTCTAAGTGGGACTTAATGGGGCATACCAGTAGCATGAAAAACAGTGTTGTTGATAACAATGTAGATTATAATAGCAAGGCTTAAGAAGTTCCAGAGGGGGGAAATATTAGTAAATAACCTACTAGAGATCATGCATGTGATATTTAGTGAAGCACAGGACTGCTTTCTGCCCTTGTGCAAAAAATATGCCTGGTTGAAAGACATTTAAGGAAATGTTCAGCATCCTTAGTCATCAGAGAAATGCAGATTGAAACAACTCTGAGATTCCATCTTACACCTGTAAGAATGGCCAAGATCAAAAACACTGATGACAACTTATGCTGGAGAGGGTGTGGGGTAAAGGGAACACTTCTCTATTGCTGGTGGGAATGCAAGCTGGTACAGCCCCTTTGGATGTCTGTGTGGCGATTTCTCAGAAAATTAGAAAACAACCTTCCTCAAGACCCAGTAATACCACTTTTGGGTATATATCCAAAGGATGTTCAATTGTGCCACAAGGACATATGCTCAACTATGTTCATAGCAGCATTGTTTTTCATAGCCAGAACCTGGAAACAACCTAAATGCCCCTCAACCAAAGAATGGATAAGGAAAATGTGGTATATTTACACAATGGAGTACTATACAGCAGAAAAAATAATGATACCTTGAATTTTGCAGGAAAATGGATGGATCTAGAAAACATCATTTTGAGTGAGGTAACCCAAACCCAGAAAGACAATTATCACATGTACTCACTCATAGGTGGTTTTTAAACATGAAGCAAAGAAAACCAGCCCACAAATCATAATCCCAGAGAACTAGGACAGCAGTGAGGACCCTAAGAGAGACATACATGGATCTAATCTACATGGGAAATAGAAAAAGACAAGATCTTCTGAGTAAATTGGGAGCATGGGGACTTTAGGGGAGGATTGAGAGGGAGGGGAGAGGCAATGAGGAGAACAGAGGAAAATGTAGAGCTCAATAAAAAAATCAATATTAAAAAACCTTAAAAATATGTCTGGTGCTAAACTGAAGAGTTTTGGATTAATAGCATTGGTAAAGGGGATTTCGAGAAAACCTGCAGTTGATTCCTGTGCTGTGGTTATTAGTGGTCACTGTGATGTAGATCTATAGTGAAAAGGAACAAGTTGAGCAAGGAACAATAGAAAAGGAGCACCAGGAAGGGTAATGGAGCTAAGACCTGTGCTCAAGGAGATAAAAGTTTAAATAAAAGCCTGATGCGAAATGGAACAAAGGGAGAGGTGACCTCAGTGCAAGACTCCATGCAGCTAAGCTTTCAACTTACAAAATGAATTAAAGAATAAGTTTAGCAGTAAAAGAAACCATTGAAAACAGAAATCTAGAGAAAATGTACTTAAAAGAGAAGTTCTGGTCCCAGCAAGCAGCAGAACTTGGGCATTTCAGCCAGTGTGACTCTGGTTTTAGAGTAAAGAATGCAGGTTTGTGTAATCTCCCACCAGAGCTAACGAAAGCTACTGAGGTCAGGCATGCATCAGGGGTGTCCCCACACGGAGGCTCAGAGAGGACATTGTGTGCAGTTATGAAAGTAAAGCCTGGATTGCCTTGAAGACTCCAAGATGTTGGAGATGCTGGAGTCCCGGGACGCCCTGCAGAGGAGAGCTGTTAACAGGACACGGAACTAGCCCAAGAGAGACAACTATATTGCAGGCAATGAAGCTGAAAGGAGTGGGTGGACTGAAGAGAGCTTTGACATCAGACGTGGAGATGCAGAGTTTGGACTTTTCCTTGCTGAAATGTCCACTTGCTTTGGTCCAATATTTCCTCACTATGCTCCCTTTCCCTCTTTTGGAATGGTAATGCATATTCTGTGCCATTGCATGCTGGAAGTATGCCATCTGCTTTTTATTTGGATTTTATGGAGGGTTACAGTTAACAGACTGTCATAAACTTTGAACTTTACTGAGAGTGTGATAGACTATGGGGACTTTGGAGGTTGGACCAAACCCAGTTCTGCATTGTGATAAGGCTACAAGCCTCTGGGGACCAGGGAGTAGAATATGGCATTTTGAAAAGAATGGCTCATAGAGTCACATATTGAATGTTTAGTCATCAGAGAGTAGCACTCCATGAAAAGGGATAGGAGGTGTGGCCGTGCTGGAGTAGAGACAGCCTTGTTGGGGTAATTATGTTACTGGGGATGGACTTTGAGGTTTTCAGGCCCATTACCCCTTCCTACCTGCTCCATGTAGATCCAGATGTAAAACTCTCAGCTTCTTCTCCAGCACCATATCTGCCTGTGGGCCTCCATGCTCACTGTGATGACAACGGACTAAACCTCTGAAACTGTAAACCAGCCCCAATTAAATGTTTCCTTGTATAAACATTGCCATGGTCGTGGTGTCTGCTATAGCAGTAGAGCACCGGCTGAGACAATAACTTTCCTCTCTGTGTGTCTTATGTGGTTCTCTACATACGAGAACACAAGCTACATTAGATTCAAGGCACATCCCAGTCCAGTATGACCTCATCCTAAGTAGTTACATTTACAAGCAACGTTCATCCAAATAAGGTCACATTCTGTAGCTTTAGAGGTCAGAAATTTAACATATCCTCAGCTGTTTTTTTTCTTTCTGTTTTTTTTTTCCACAGGGGGGCACATTCTGACCCATAACACTATGGCTCTCCAACATGTTATGAGACTATATACCAAGTAATCAAAGCTGAGGTATGCACATACCACCTCAATATGTCTATGAATCTTTTTCTATATGTGTATAATACATTAGCCTACAAATATTTTGTTTTTATTATGTCATATACATAACAAACACAAAAATAGAAATTTAGAAATAAAAAAAATGTAAGAAGGAACAATACTTGGTTCTCTTGGCTCCCAGTGAAGCCCTGCTCTTCCTTGTTTTGAAGAACACTACCCAAGTGGGTGAAGAAGCTAGATTCTGCAAGGCAAGGAAAATTAAAAGACACCCAAGAAAGAGCAACACCATAACAGAACTTGAAGGAATGTCTGAAATAAAGCTGAACTTTGTGAAGTTTGCGCTAAGTTTAATCATCACAATTTAAACAATCCAGCACTTCATTAGTAGTAGGAATGTTATTCTAAAGGAATTAAAGTCAAGGGCTTCATTCCTCAGTGGTAGAGTGCTTGTCTAGCGTTGACAGAAACTGGAGCTGTGGTCCATGTTCATAATCCCCTCACTCTGGGGCCAGAGGCATGATGTCCAGACCGAGGTTGTCCTTAGGTGCACAGAGAGTTGGAGCCAAGTGTGGAGCACATGACACATGTCCCGCTCACTCCATTAGAACTCAGGCAACAGGCAGCAATTCTTTTTCCACTTCTGTTTTCTTTCTCTGCCTCCTTGGTGTAGGAGTTCCCTCCTATTTGTGTTGCTTCCATTGGTTATTAAAGAAACTGCCTTGGCCTCATTGATAATGCGGATCTCAGGAAGGCAGGGAAGACAGAACAAAATTCTGGAAAGAAGGGCAGAGTGGCAAACGCCATAAAGCTCCTGCCCAAGATGGACGTAGGTTAGAATTTTTCCTGGTAAGCCACGACCTCATGGTGCTACACAGATTATTAGAAATGGGTTATATCAAGATGTGAGAGTTAGCCAATAAAAGGCTAGAAATAATGGGTCAGGCAGTAATTTAATTAATACAATTTCTGTGTGGTTATTCTGGGGGTTAAGCTAGCCTGGTGGTGGGACATGGCCTGCTCCTCCTACTACACCTCCTTACTGACTTTTTATCAGAGTTGTTTAAGCACCATTAAAGAAAATACCTAAGGGTGCTGGCAAAAGACCTTGAGGCTCTCGGTTGTGCAAAACCTAAAAACTGAGAAAATGTTGTCTTTGCTCACGAGAGATTCTGTTTTCTGGCTAAGAAATGGATAGTGATGCCTGTCTTGGGTTGTGATGCTATCTTTAGTAGGCTTTCTATTTCTGTAAAGAGACACTGTGACAATCGCAATTCTTATCAAGGAAAACATTTAATAGGGGTGTATAGTGATGTATTATTTGTATTTTAATAAATAACTCTTGTCTGAAGACCAGTGGTAAAGTTAAAGTCACTCGAGGTTTGGTAATGGCGACACATACCTTTAATCCCAGGATTTGAGAGACAGAGTCAAATGGATCTCTGTGAGTTCAAGGCCACCCTGGGCTACACAAGATCAATGCAGAAACAAATCCAGGTAGTAGTGGCTCACACCTTTAACCCAGCCCTGGGAGACACATACCTTTAATTCCAGCACTAGATAGAATAGAAAATTAGAGGAGAGAGAGGCTTAGTCTGCTTAGTCTACAGTCACATAGCCTTGGTAGAGGTAAGACTTCTCTAGTGACTTTGCAACTTTGCTTTTCTGGTTTTCAGGTTGAACCTCAATTTCAGTCTCTGGGATTTTATTAACCTTGCTACAGAGGTGGCTTACAGTTCAGAGGTTTAGTGCACTATCATTATGATGGGACACATGATGGTGGCATGTAGGCAGACATGGTATTGGAGGAGCTGAGAATTCTCTATCTTCGTCCATAGACAACAGGGAGGGAGCTGTGTTACTAAGCATAACTTGAGCATAGGAGACCTCGAAGCAGACCCCGCAGTGACACACTTCCTCCAACAAGGCCACATGTGCTCCAAATAAGCCACATTTCCTAATAGTACCAGTAACCACCACAGATACCTTCCTGAGGGTTTCTGTACACCTAAACCCTGCTCCAAAAACAGGTCACCCTTTGAATGTGTCATACAAAGACTAGCTGTGACTAGCTATACAAAATAATTAGCACAGTGTGCTCCTAGTTAACAAAAACCTGAAGTGAAACCGCAGCCATTGTAAACTGACCCAAGTTCATTATCTATAAGATGGGGGCAATAAAATCCACCCTGAATCTCTTAGAAGGATTTTGTTAGAATGTAATGGGAACACATGTAAAGACATATTTTATCATCGGCACTTATTACTGTTGGTTTGAGAATGTAAACATGATTTTTTTTTTTTTTTTTTTGGTTTTCCTAGACAGGGCTTCTCTGTAGCTTTGGGGCCTGTCCTGGAATTCACTCTGTAGACCAGGCTGGCCTCGAACTCACAGAGACCCACCTCTGCCTCCCCAGTGCTGGGATTAAAGGCATGCACCTCCACCACCTGGCTTGCAATTTTCTTATTAATTTGCAACATAATAAGAAAGCTATGCTTTAGGTCTAGGAGACTGGAGGGAAAAAGTTGGCATCCCTTGGTTGTCTATTGTGCTATACCACATTTAACTCAGAAAGGGGGATCAGCAGGCTTCATGTCAGAGTGCATTTTGGATGTTGCAGGACAAAATCACATGAAAGCAGAGCATCTGAATGACACCTACACGCTCAGGATGTCATGTCAGCAGCTAAGAAACTCGGGAAAATTTAGAGAATCCTACTTTGTAATTCTTGCCCATTGTCCATGAACTTTGCTGCTTAAGATCCTCCTTCTCTTCAGGTCTCATTAATCTCACTGCCTTTTATTTCTTTGAGGTTTATATTTTGTTTTAAGGGTTTGGACTAATCAGATACTGAAACAGACTGGCTTGTCCCCAGCCAGAACACTGCATCCACACTCTGTATGTCTGTCAAGTGCCCAGGGAAAGCCTGAGAAGACACTCCCTACAGTTCCCTACAGTGTGCATAATCCATCATGGTTAATTTTTATTCTGCATCTGTTTGGCTTAAAAGATCTGGAGCAGTAATGAGTGAAGCTTTGGGTGAGCCTGGAAGAGGGTTTCCCCAGAAGATTAACTGAAGGAAAGTCCTGCCTTGAATGTTGGTTGGTGCAGTAGAATTGTCTGTATTCTGTCAATCATGTTTTGAATAAACGCTGATTGGCCAGGCAGGAAGTACAGGCAGGTCAACCAGACAGGAAGTAGAGGCAGGGTGATGAGAACAGGAGTATTCTGAGAAGCAGGAAGCTCCTTCCACATTCCAGCCCAGACCACCTAGAAGCAAGATGTAACCTGACCAGCTGAAAGGTACCAAGCCATGTGGCTAACATAGATAAGAATAATGGGTTAATATAAGCTACAAGAGCTAATAAGAAGACTGAGCTAATGGGCCAATCAGTTTTATAACTTATGGAGGTCTCTGTGTGATTTTCTTTGGAATTTGCCAGCTGTGGGTTACTGGGCAGGACAGAAATCCCAACAAGCCGGCCCTCATTGTTACAGTTGGTAGCATCAACCCCTGTGCTGGGGCCCTGGCATGAATGAAATGGGCAACAAGAGAAAGTCTGCCAAGAGAACTGTTTTCTTTGCTATTTTTTCTTTTGCTTTTCTAGATTTTTTAAAAATTTTATTTAATTAACCATTTTTTTTATTTATTTTGCATACTGACCACAGTTTTCTCTCTCTCCTCTCCTATTTCCTCTCCACCCTCACCCCCAACCCCCAACCCTGCTTCCCATCTCCCCATCTCCCCATCCATTCCTCTGTCTCCATTCAGAAAGAGGCAGGCCTCCTTAGAAGTGAAGCAGTGTTTCTCCTCTTTGCCTTCAGATCTCCCAAGGTGTGAGCAAGTAGACTCTGCCTCCTCTGTCACAGTAAGACCTGAGGCCATTGCCATGAGAGAGGATATCCTCCCACTCCATAGCCCAAAGGAAGCCCATCCTCCATAAGCTGCTTCTTGTCACATATTTGGTCACATAAATAACAAAAGAAACTAATGTCTCATTAAATGTCACCTACTGACACACATATACAGGTCTTAAGAGTCAAAATTTCTCAAAATTCTCTACTCACAAGCCCATTTTCCCCATACATTTTCATTTAACCCCAGGAAGATAGGTATATAATATATATATCAAACACATATATCAGTCAAGCACTCCCAACAGATCACAAAAAAATGTTATTTCAAGAGTTATAGGCTCATTTATTTTGTGTTATGTTTGTATGCACAGGTTTGAGTGCAGGCACAGTTGCTCCATGGCGTGTATCTGGAGGTGTATTGGCTTTTGGAAGTCCACGAAGTTTGACTTTGTTTTTGACACAAGGAGCCTGTTGTTTCTGACGCTGTGCTAAGTGCCTGATATCCTGGACAATTCGCCTGTCTCTGCCCCCCATCTCACCCCAGGAATGCTGGAATTCCAGACCATGCCTCGGCTCCTGCCTGTTACATGCTTCTGTGGATTGAATTTACTTTGGCCAGGCTTGCCTGGGAACTACCGTCACCTGCTGAGTCACCTCCTCAACCGAAGAAATGTATTTAATGACTCTTTAGTACACATGTAATTCTCCCTTTTTTTTTTTTTTTTTTTTGATTTTTCGAGACAGGGTTTCTCCGTAGCTTTTGGTTCCTGTCCTGGCACTAGCTCTTGTAGACCAGGCTGTCCTCGAACTCACAGAGATCCGCCTGCCTCTGCCTCCCAAGTGCTGGGTTTAAAGGCGTGCGCCACCACTGCCCGGCAATTCTCCCATTTTTTAAAGATGAAAGCAAACGTGTATACTAAGGAGACAGATGCACACGTTCACTTTTACATGAAAAATCCTGTCTTGGTTGAGGATTTTATGATACAGGATATGGACGTGGAGCATCTTCATGTTTTCCAGAGTTGATCTATACTTTGGTCCTGTGATTGTTGGTGTGGAGAATGCAGAGTCACATAAAAACGCAGCACAAAAGTGACAGAAGTCTACTGAAGCATTTTAGAAACTGTTTCAAATTCTGCCCTGATTTCAAGCTCAATTCAATTGAACAAGGAGTTTTAAATTTTAAGTCAGCAACTCAAATAGCCATTCTTAAAAAGAAACATTAGAGCACTATACAATCCAAAGATGAACCTACTGGCTCCTTTCTTGCTGAGGAATGGTGGAAGAAAAATATTTAAAGTCTTTGCTTCCCATAATAAACCATTTTGTTTTCATACAAGGGTAAGCTTTCTAGACTCAGTAAAACTTCACATGGCATATCATAGCTGCAAATCTGAGCCAAGGTGTCTCAGGCTGCATTGATTGGTATTGTGTGTTATAGAATGGTGGTGTGTTCAGATCCAAGGATGCTAAGAAACTACACAGGGCAACACGGGATACACTGGACATCTTACACATCTTATTTTCAATTTACACTTGATCACTTCATGTTCAGCAATGTCTGTGTGAGATCTCAACTCTCAGCTCAGTTCAAGGCATTGGTCTCTAAACAGCAAGCAACTACTAAAGGCTCTCCTTGTAGAGGGAGCAGCCAATGGCCAGGGAGACCTGTTCCTCTTGTGCCCTTTGCCTCTCCTCCATAACACCCACCTCCAGCTCCATCTCAAGAAGCAGTAGACTTCTCTCGTCTTTTATCTACTCCACAGTCTCACACGATAACTTCTCTGCAATCATCCCACCCTCCATCCACCCACCGCCAATTACAATTCTGAAAGACTGCCTCCCCAAGTCCGAACATTTTCAGACTTGCACAAATAAATGAGCAGAAAGAGTTTAAGAAAGAATAGGTTTCCTTTGGCTTGTGGGGTGAGAGAACACCATCTGTCATGGTGGGAAAGTCACGGCCGGGGCTGCAGCTGTCAGTACGGCAGCAGGAGTCCCAGCCTCCTTGCTCGCGCCTTGGCAGGTCTGAAAAGCCAAGAGTAGAGAATACTGTCTTTTGACTGGCTTTATCCTGCCCTGCTTTGGATTCGGTCCAGGACCCCAGCCCAGGGGATGATGCCACCCACCTCCAAGGCAGGGGTTTCATCCTAAGTTCAGCCTCTTATGCAAAGAAAATTCTAGCAAGTCTTCTTAAGTGGTGCATGTATACACACAACGTTAGGCCAACCATTTCCTGTCAGTTGCCAGTTATTCTCCTGCATCCTTATTTAGCAATATTACCTCCAGTTTGCCTCTGGATGCAGTAGCCGCTGTGTGATCCTGTCTTAGTTCCGGGTTCTCCCCTACTATGTCCCTCACATGCTTGTCTCTGAAAAACCCACCCTGCATTCTAGAAGGCAGGAGAGGAAGCAAGCAGAGCCCCTGTTTAGTTGAATTTCCAAGAATGGGTATTGAATATAATAAAGAAGGAATCCCAACCTTGTGGTCCAGTGCTGTACGTTTGAAGGAAAGCTGTCTCCTCCATCTCTGAGGTTCTATGTGCTTCTCAGTAGAACATAGAAAGTAACTCAGAACTTTTTATGAAGAACAGACTCTGTGAAATTAACTGCAAAACTCTAGGTTCCCTAAGAGTGTCGGTAAATTGTACCTATCCTTCTGACTGACCTGGCACTTAACACGGAAGAACAGGAAGCGGGCTTCTCTGATGACAAAGAGGAAGTCATCAAGCCTTAGGTCAGAGATCGACAATACCTGCCAGACAAATGATCTGCCACAGGCATTAGAAAGATCATGATGTTTATGTCATACTATTGGCTATGTAAATCAGCCACACCCACATGGGACAGAAGACGGCGGCATCAGCTGGCCATCTACAAGGATGAAAATGTCGAGGAGGAAAAGGGGAAATAATCTGCTGCCTTCAGAAATGCTTAGCCAAGTACAGTTCACTACAATTAAAAAATAAAACAAAAAGTTAATGACCTCCTGATCAAATTTATGCTTTTCCTCTGGGGTGATCCATGTCTAAATGAGCTCTTTTAAATCACCATGTTTTATGCCGGGCAGTGGTGGCACACACCTTTAATCCTAGCACTCAGGAGGCAGAGATAGGAGGATCTCTATGAGTTCAAAGCCAGCCTGGTCTACAAAGCAAGTTCCAGGACAGGCTCCAAAGCTACAGAGAAACCCTGTCTTGAAAAACAAACAAACAAACAAACAAACAAAAAAGTCACCATGTTTATTGGGTAAAGTCATCCATGGCTAAAGCCAATGGTAGACACAAGGTAATTTTTTCAATAAAAAAAACTTTACTACAAGCAAGCAAGAATATAAGCAGGCACACTGCTCCTCCTGACTCCAAACACACACACATATGGAAATCCAGAATATAGAATGCAGTGCTGTTTTCTTTCTGTATAACATGAATACTAAGAAAAATCCTCCAAATCAAAGTTTCAATCAGGCAACTATGAGAAGCATAATGTGATACTTCAGAAGTCAAGTCATCAAGCCTAGCATAGATACAGCTTGGATTTTCCTTCACAAAAGAAAAAAAAAAATCCAAATCTTATTCTTGTACGAAGCATAAATTGTATCACTGGAAATAATAGCGATCTATTTAGTCACATCCCCACAGGCCTCACTTCAGCCTGTCTTCTGAAGTGCTGTATTCTTAAAGCCTTGTTGCTTACCCACCCCCCTTTAGCCACGCTGAACTGCACATTCTAAAGGCGAAGGATTTAGGGACGCAAGGTTGGCTGCAGATGTAACCCCTAGAGACAAATGAGTCCTTCATGTATCAGTCGCCACTGCTGTGAGTGTGTGTGAAAGAAATTAGTAACAGACCCCTGTTCGCAGCTGAACACTTCCCACGTTGTACTTGCTGGCGGATTGATTTTTGCTTGGGTATGTTTACTCCTGATCGCCTATCTCCCGGGATAAAGGAGCTCGCTGACTTCGGACTCCACTATCTGATTTGCTTTGCACAGGAATGTTAGCAGATAGCATGGCACAAAGACCTAGGACGCACCTGCGCAGGTGTGCTTGCTCTCCCACAGGTCCAACACCAGTATTCGAGGAACGGCCCCCAAAGAATGGACACGTAAGGGACCAGGTGTGGATGTGATGTGTGACAAAGACCAGACTGTAAGGCTGAACCACACAGTCACACCCAGCTAACTCAAACGTAACTCACAACTGTGCAGGCCAGAATAAATGGCTGTGATTTAAGTCACTGTATGCTTATTGTGGTGTGTTATACACTATCTGACTGATACACAATGTTAAAAAAAAAAAAAAAAAAAACTAGAACCCATAGAGAAAAACTGTCTTAGAAATCTGCTGTGGAGCAATGGTCTTTTATCCTGTCACTTGTATTATTTTTAATAAAATGCTGATTGGCCAGTAGCCAGGCAGAAAGTATAGGTGGGGTGACCAGGCAGGAAGTAGAGGCAGGGCAACGAGAATTCTGGGAAGAGGGAAGTTTCCGTCTGCAGTCATAACCCAGATGCAGAGGACACAAGATGTGACTGCCTTGCCAAAAAAGTTACCATGCCACGGGGTGGCTAACTTAGACAAGTATTATGGGCTAATATAAGTTATAAGAGTTAATAAGAAGCCTGTGATATAAACTGAGGCCAATCAGTTTATAATTAATGTAGACCTCTGTGTGATTCCTTTGGGACTTAATGACTGCAGGAACTGGGCACGACAGAAATTTCAGACAACAGAAATCCATTAGAACTGCATTAGAAATCTTTAGAAACCCATTTCTATAGCCAGTAAAATGTTATTTTTGAAGTAAGTTGCTAGGGCGAAAAGTTATGCTATGCTTCCACATAGTCACACTATGGTAACCAGAATGGAATCTGCTGATGCCAGATGAAAATAAACCAACTGTTTATTTCAATCATCATTTTAGGTGTACAAAAATATGAAGCTGAACTGAAAAAAAAAAGAACTATTCCAGCTTCACAATGGTAAAAATAACCATTTGGCTCTTGGCTGTAAATAAGCAATCGTCCTGCCTAGCCCCCACTTGGCACTCAGCATATGCATTAACCCGCATTTTCTCAGAACACTACACTGAATTGTTTGTGATTGGTTGTGCCATTTCAAAGATGAGAAAATTGAGCTCAGAATTTTTAAGTAATGGCTCAAAGTATCGCACTGGGAAGAGCAAGACTGGGTTCTGTCCCGTCTCTGTTTGACTCAACACTCAAGCCTTCACCGGTGCCTCTCAGAGCAAAAGAACAAACACAGAAAGAAAGAGGCAGTGAGAGCTGTTCTCCTCCCATGAAGAACAAATCACCGTGTGAATGGCAAATGTGTGGTTCTCTCCTCATCTACATAGAACCATGGCTTCATCCCTCAGATATAGAAATTCAACTCAAAGAAATACATCTTTGAGCCTGTGCTCAGGCTGAGGATTGCAGTGCAGATGGGAATCTGAGTCCCTTCTTCCTAGAAACATACCATCTAGGAAGCGATGGCTGTGGAAAAGATCCTAACTGAGAGTCCCAGGGTGAGCTCTATCTTGTTTAATGTAGGGTGAACAGATGTTCAAACTAACGGGGGTTGGGGTGGGGAAGAGGGTAAGGATTGGGGAGTGGGTTACATTTGCTCACTGAAAACACTCATTCACTCCTGAAGGCAGCCAGCAGCCAAGAAACCAGACAAATTATACAAGAGGAGGATGTGTGTGTGTGTGTGTGTGTGTGTGTGTGTGTGTGTGTGTGTGTGTGTGTGTGAGAGAGAGAGAGAGACAGAGAGAGAGACAGAGAGAGACAGAGAGAGACAGAGACTGCCAGTAGTAGCAAAAGATGGAGGACAGCGGCCATACCAAATGCTCTGTGATTGTTCACATGTGGGGCCAGTGGCACTGCAGGCCAGCAGAAGTGGGTTAGATGAACCAACCCAACAAAAAGTTCATCGGAGGGTTGGTAACCACAGGGGGTAGTAAGATATTTCCCCATATAAAAGGAAGAAGAGCTTGTTGCATCTACAGAATTTGCCCAAGAGATAAGCAGAATTGTTTTATTTATTTATTTATTTATTTATTTATTTATTTATTTATTAAAGATTTCTGCCTTCTCCCCGTCACCACCTCCCATTTCCTTCCCCCTCCCCCATCAAGTCCCCCTCCTTCATCATCCCTAAGAATAATCCGGGTTCCCTGCCCTGTGGGAAGTCCAAGAACCACCCTCCTCCATCCAGGTCTAGTAAGGTGAGCATCCAAACTGCCTAGGCTCCCACAAAGCCAGTACGTGCAGTAGGATCAAAAACCCATTGCCATTGTTCTTGAGTTCTCAGTAGTCCTCATTTTCCATTATGTTCAGCAAGTCCGGTTTTATTCCATGCTTTTTCAGACCCAGGCCAGCTGGCCTTCGTGAGTTCCTGATAGAACATCCCCATTGTTTCAGTGTGTAGGTGCACCCCTCGCGGTCCTGAGTTCCTTGCTCGTGCTCTGCCTCCTGCTCATGATTTGGACCTTGAGATTTCAGTCCGGTGCTCCAATGTGGGTCTTTGTCTCTGTCTCCTTTCATCGCCTAAATGATTTTCTTTGGGTTCACCTTCTTAATTAGCTTCTCTAGGATCACACATAATAGGCTCAACATCCCCTATTCATGGCTAGAAACCAAATATGAGTGAGTACATCCCATGTTCCTCTTTTTGGGTCTGGCTCACCTCACTCAGGATAGTGTTTTCTATTTCCGTCCATTTGCCTGCAAAATGTCATGCTCAACTTCCTTAGCGATCAGGGAAATGCAAATCAAGACAACTTTAAGATACCATCTTACACCTGTCAGAATGGCTAAAATAAAAAAACACCAATGATAGCCTTTGCTGGAGAGGTTGTGGAGAAAGGGGTACACTCATCCATTGCTGGTGGGAATGCAAACTTGTGCAACCACTTTGGAAAACAGTGTGGCGGTTTCTCAGGAATTTCAGGATCCACCTACCCCTGGACCCAGCAATACCACTCTTGGGAATATACCCAAGAAATGCCCTATCTTACAACAAAAGTATATGCTCAACTATGTTCATAGCAACATTGTTTGTAATAGCAAGAACCTGGAAACAACCTAGATGCCCTTCAATGGAAGAATGGATGAAGAAAGTATGGAATATATACATATTAGAGTACTACTCAGCAGTAAAAAACAATAAGCAGAATTGTAATACAGAATTGTCATGATTCTGTTGCCCAAATGGGTCTGATTTTTGTTGGCCCCTGGATTTTAGCCAAACAGTAAATTTCTCTGTGATGTCCTCCACCTTGCCATCTGACTCACAGGGGAACGACAGGGTGCTTCCTGATGCATTTCAGAAATGGTATGCTAGTCTAAAGAGAATTATCATGATGAGAGAGCTTGCTTTCCATAAAGATTTTCACCAATCAAGTGCACTACCGTAGGACTGAGTGTTTAGCAAACAATTATCAATAAATTAATACAGTCCCACCCAAATTTCTTAAGCATAGCTCAACTATTATGCACATCATTAAACATTGGATCTCCCTTTGCTGAAAAATAAGTATAGCAGAATTTATCTTGTGTACAATTTGAATTCTGATTTCAAATTTGACACCATCCTTCCAATGTCATTTGTGACCATGTGTAAGTGATTTAACTGCTGTGAACCTCAGCTGGCTTCCCTATGGAAACATAACTACTGCAAACAGCCAAGAGTCAGAAACCCAGGAACATGGGTACCTTTACAAAACAGAAGAGAAACATTGACAACTCATAACTATTATTATTATTGATTCTGTCTATATTTAAAATTATGTCACAGATCCCATTTTGTAATCATTCAGTGACATATATTTCAACACTGTCTCTCTTACAACTTAAAATTTAGAGGAAAATGCACTTGACTACACCTGCTTTTCAACATTTGTAATTAGCTTTATCCCATGTACAGTTCACAGCCACGCCCCTTCTGCAGCCCAGGCTTCTAGGAGTCTTGCGACGACCACAGAACTCTGTATCTGATTTACTCCGATTTAAAACCTTATTTAATGATGCCTTCTGGAAGAGATTGGTTCCCTCAGAATCCTAGAGACTTGTCATCTCTCGGTTACATGTGCAGACCTGTGTAATTCTTCTCTCAGTAGTTCACTCTGACCAAGGATGGCTTTTCATAATGGCCCCTGAGTGCCCAGGCCACCGGTACTCATGGACACAAACTGTCCTTACCTCAACTGAGTCGTTACCATCCTCCCATCTTACAAAACTTACCTTACAATATGTCCGTTAGCTTGGCTTAGAAAATATCAGCCAACATGGAAGTCAAATAGAATACTCATTGTTACTTTCTCATGGTAAATGAGAAAAAGCATCTGTTATTGTTTAAACTGTGTTCTTTGGAAGCTGGACTGTTTCCAATTGTTCTACCCAGCAAGCACCTGTTCAGCTGAGGTATTGGTCTCTGTTGTTTTCCTACTCAGCATCCTCTCTTTCTTTGATAATGGCAGCCTGACTTCCTGTTGGGATAATGTATCCTCAGGACCATCACCCAAGAGGCCCTGGTCTCCAACTAAGCTACCTATTCTTTAGTTGATTAGAATTTCACCAATTTTCTACTACTGTGTACAAAATTTTTATGAAGACCTTTGCTCGGCTTTGGTTAGTCAGAAAGAGCTAGTATGCCTTGCAATCTCATGATGCAGAAGAATCCCATCTATCATTGCTTACGGGAATGGTGAGGCCCTCATTAACTACAGATTATTAAAGTGACAGGATTTTAAGGACGTCTCTGGCATACTGCTCTGCCCTAACAGTGAGAAGCTCTGACACTCCTCTTGGTTATTGCATGTCTGTGATCTATCAGCTTTGAATTTGATGGCAAAAACTTTAACCAACTGTTTTCTTCTTCTTCTTCTTCTTCTTCTTCTTCTTCTTCTTCTTCTTCTTCTTCTTCTTCTTCTTCTTCTTCTCTTCTTCTTCTTCTGCTCCTGGATCTCATTTTTTTTTTTTTGGTTTTTTTTTTTTGGTTTTTCGAGACAGGGTTTCTCTGTGGTTTGGGGCCTGTCCTGGAACTAGCTCTTGTAGACCAGGCTGGTCTCGAACTCACAGAGATCTGCCTGCCTCTGCCTCCCGAGTGCTGGGATTAAAGGCGTGCGCCACCACTGCCCGGCGTTGGATCTCATTCTTACTCTCCTCCTCCTTCTAATGAAAGCTTATCTTGTTAGATAGAAAGATAAATCAGAGTCACCTGAATGGCTCAACAGATAAAAACATTTGTTGCAAAAGCCTGACCACCTAAGTTCCCTGAACCTTTGAAAGGCTAAAGGAAAGAACTGACTCCCAAAAGTCATGCTCGGGCTTCCCCATACTCACCTTCTGCTGCAAGCACCTGTACTCATGCCCACTCGATAACTATAAATAAAATAACTATAAGTAACTCAATAACTATAAATAAATAAAAAACAGAGACATATTCATGATAAATATTTGTAAAGATGTTGAAACTCATTAGCAGTCATAAATATGTAAGCTAGGACCATGAGATTGCATCCATGAGCTAGGTTGGCAAAGCTCTTGTATCTGATATCAAATATTATAAGATATGGACCTATGGGGACTTTTATTTCAGTGCACAGTCGTAAGAAAACAAACCAAACACTGGTCTGACTACTTTGGTGGGGAAAGGGTGGCCTTGTGTTGTAAAGAGGAATATTCACAGCTTGGCAGCATTGAAGCCTGGGGACACCAGAGAAAGTCCCCTCAAGTGTTCCAGGGCACATGAGTAAGAATTTTGATAGCAATTTATTCACAGTAGCCAGTTCTAGGAAACATTTCAAATGCACATCAGAAGAATAATAGATGAACAAGCTGTAGTATGGTCACATAATGGAAAATTACAAAGCAAGAGAAATAAATGGCCTAGAACCTCACAAACATCATGGGTGAAACACACAGTGCTGAATGAAACAGCAAATCCCAACAGATAATGCAAGACACATACCTTTATATATATTTCAAAAAGCAATACGCTCTCTGTGTATATATGAATTTAGTAAAACAATCTATATTAAACTTATTCTTGGGCTGGAGAAAGCGTGGGAGGGGGTGTCCAGTGACATCTGTATGTTCAAATTCAGGTCACCACCCAAATTTACAGCTTACAACTGTATGACATTTGCTTCATTGCTTGCATGTGTGCTACGTGTATCCTCGCACTGAAGAATATAATGTCATCCAAAAATATGAAGAAAAAAACCATTGGACACTTCTCCCAAGAACTGGCTATTTGGAGGTGTCACGGATGGCCGTTTTCCAACAACCTTTATTCCTGACTTTTATTTATTTTCATTGTTGAAATCTCACCCATGTTATGTTTTTCCTGGGCCACTCTCATGGGAGTACAAATTCCGAGCACTCATTAGTTCCCATAAACGAAGGGAAGAAGAGTGAGGTGGGAGAACTGATGTCTCATGGCTTTGCTGAGCACAGATGTTTAAAGTGAATGCTTTCTTATGACTGAAGAAGCCACGGCTATCAAGACCATGAAGAGAATGTCTCGCCTTCCTTCCCAGTCTCCCATCTCCACACAATAACAGCCCTGTGGGGGCACTTACGTTGTCAGAACTCCATGCTTGGAGGAAACCAGCAGCGGTATTTTATTACCATCACTACCATGTGCTAGTGAGTGAGTGAGTGAGTGAGTGAGTGAGTGAGTGAGTGAGTGAGTGAGTGGAGAGTTCTCCAGGCAGAGGACTGCTCTACTCTGCGCAGGCGCAAAACAATTGTGTAGAATTCACGCGCGCCTCTCCTTCAGCAGCTGCCTTCTCAGCGCTCTGGAAGGGTCTCGTCCCAACAGAAGGCTTTGGAAAGAGATCCTTGCCCATTAAGCAGAAGAGAGAAGAAGGATTCTGTCTGCAGCCACTGCAGCTAGAAACGCTCAAATGCACGGTCGTCAGGGGTGTGAGACGAGCTTTGGTCTCTCCAAGTTGAAAAAGAGGTGACGAACTGTTAACAAGTATAATGCCTGGGATTCAAAAGCAGTCCAGGATCGGATTAAGTGATCTGAGATACACACAAAAAATGTGTTTTTCTGGCTAAATCTTTGCCTCAGCGACTCCTCCACTCCTAGCAACTGCACCTCTTGCAATACAAACACGGACTGCAGCACTAATCCATATTTATATTATCCTGCTATGCTCTGCCATGTTATGCTGAAAGCGACCTAATTTGCTAATAGCCTGTTATTCCCTAGCTGCATTTCTCCCAGGCCTAAGACCACTCAAGTCCCTCTTTAGGCAGCTTTGCCAAGGAATGCTGATTGAGAGCTGGACTATCTAATACATTCAGCTCCTAACGTAGTCCCTCAAATGCTTTCTTTCCTGGTAATAAAATAAGCAAAGACTAAGAGCAATGGCGCAAAGTGAGCAGGCGGTACAGAGTGCGTGTTGCATCCAAAAACCACGTAAAGGCGTGAGGAAAACGCCAGGTCTCAGATGCACATGCTTTGCTTTGGGAAATAATTGGTTATTTCTTCATGGAATCTACTTTCTCTATGGAGAGTGTTTAAAAATGGCGCCATCTTGGAGACACTGAATTAGTCAGAAAAGAGCAGGGTGTGCTGCAGTAACAAGAAGTTCTATGCCCCGGGGACCTAATGCACCAGAATCCTTTCCTGCTCTAACTCTATACCCTGTTGTGGGAGGTTGAAGAGTCTCCTCCACACCACTCTACTCAGCAATCCAGGATGATGATTGGGTTTGATTGTCAACTGGATTATATCAAGAAACAACAGCATTAATGGGGGACACTTTGAGGGGGCCTGTGAGGGTTTTCCAGGGAGATTACATTTCTCATGAAATCCCTGACCCAAGCAACTTAAGAAAGCAAGGGTTTCTCTTGGCCCACGATTTGAGGATCTAATTCATTGTGATATAGAAGGCCTGATGGTCACACTGCTGTGCCTGCAGTTGGAACCAGAGAGAGATGGAGGCTGGTGCTGGGCTCATTCCAGCACATTTAGAGGAGGTGGGTCTTCCCTGCTCCTTTAGACATTTCTGGAAACAGCCTCAGGGACACATGCAGCGGTATGTTTTCCTGGAGATTCTAAATCTCATCAAGTTGTCCATGAAGATTAATCATCTTAGGAGGGAAGACATGTCCTGAGTAGGTAGACCCATCCCATGGCTGGAACCCCAGGGAAAATCCACTAAGGAATAATGTTCTCTCTCTGCTTCCAGATCCATCCAGATGGGAGGATGCTTCCATCACCACAGCTGCAGGCAGATCCTTCTGCCACGCCTCCCACATGGTGCATTAACTGTAAGCCGTAATAAGCCTTTTTTCTCTGAAGTGGCTTCTTCTCAAGCTTCCTCTCATAGGAAGGAGAACAGTACCTAATGCAGCCAAATTTTAGAGTCTAAAATATATGCAATACCATTGCTGCTACGTCTAAGAAAATGGAGAGTCGTTGTGGATGTCCACGGGTGGACTTTTTAACCTAGAATTTATTTTTTATTGATTTTTATTGAGCTCTACATTTTTCTCTGCTCCCCTCCCTGCCTCTCACCTCCCCTTCAACCCTCTCCCAATGTCCTCATGCTCCCAATTTACTCAGGAGATCTTCTCTTTTTCGATTTCCCATGTAGATTAGATCTATGTATGTATCTCTTAGGGTTCTCATTGTTGTCTAGATTCTCAGAGATTGTGATTTGTGGGCTGGTTTTCTTTCTTTCTGTTAAAAGCCACTTATGAGTGAGTACATATGATAATTGTCTTTCTGGGTCTGGGTTACCTCACTCAAAATGATGTTTTCTAGCTCCATCCGTTTTCCTGCAAAATTCAAGATGTTGTTATTTTTTTCTTCTGTGTAGTACTCCAATTTGTACCACATTTCCTTATCCATTCTTTGGTCGAGGGGCATTTAGGTTGTTTTCAGGTTCTGGCTATGACAAACAAAGCTGCTATGAACATAGTTGAGCACATGTCCTTGTGGCACGGGACTTTTAAAACTGACAACCAGGCTCGTTGTGGTGTTGTATAGCGGTAACCACAGAACTCAGGAGGTTCAGTCAACCTGGACTACATATCAAGGCCCTGTCTCAAAATCAAAAACAAAATAAAACAAAACAAAAAAAAACCCACCAACAGTCAGAAATGGTGATGAAGACTTCCTTTCTCTGAACCACTCATCTGTGCTGCTGAAAAAGCAAACAGGTGCACCCACTATGGAAACCAATATGAATGTTCCCCAAAAGCTAGAGTTAGACCTACCATATGACCCAACTATTCTCAGGCATATACACAAAAGATTCCATAGTCTACTGAAACGAAGTCTGTTCATCCATGCTCATCATTGCTCTGTTCACAAGGGCCAGAAAATGGGAGCAGTTTACATGTCCATCAGCTGATGCATTCATTCAGTATCCATTGATACTGAAAATGTGGTCATATACACAATGGACTTTTATTCATCTGTGGGGAGAAAACAAAATGATAAACTTTGCAGACAAAGAAGAGATGGAATTGAAAAGCAAAGTCATTCTGAGTGAAGTAACCCAGACTCAGAAAACCAAACCCCACATGTATCCTCATGTATGTGACTCTTAGCTTCAAATCCTTAGATTTGTGTCTTTACCTTAGAGTGGCTCTAGAAGCCAGGAAACTAGAAAGGGTCCACTGAGGGGATGAGAAAGATCTCGTCTGAGAAGGATATTAGAACATAGGTGATATGAAGAAAAAGTGGAAATAATGGGAGGGGCTTAAGTAGGAAGGGAGGTGGGAGATTAAAGCAGAGAGGAGGGGGTGGGGAAAAGTAACACTAAGGATGTTTAGAAAAGACATTCAGAAACTTGCTATTGCATTAGTCATATATATACAAACACATACCTATGTGTGTGTGTGTGTGCATACACATGTGAGTATGTGTATGTGGGCATGCATGCATGTATACATGTGTGTACGTGCGTGTGTGTGTGTGTGTGTGTGAGAGAGAGAGAGAGAGAGAGAGAGAGAGAGAGAGAGAGAGAGAGAGAGGAGAGAGAGAGAGAGACTTTAAGTGGCGATACCCTATGTGAGGGATAGTGCCCCTTCATGGTGCCAAATAAAAAGCCCAGTGCTAGGTGTGTGGTATGTCCCCTCAAGTGTTTAGTCTGGGGACTTCCAAGACCACCCCCGAGATAATCCTCCCTATTCTATTTTTTCTTGATTATCCACCATAACTTGATAGTATGATCCTATTGCTGGAGACAGCATGTTTTAGAGATATGAAAACTCAAGCTGGTACTGACCTCCAAGTTCCTGCTGGTTGACTTTCACAGTACTAGAAGGTACTATGGAGGCTGATGGGGGTAAGAGGAGGCTGTCAATAGTCTTTTCCAGCTGTAAGCCATGCAAGCTACAATACCAGCCAGCCTGACAAGATACATGCATGGGTTCAATCATGCTGTGAAGATTTTAGACAGAGACAATCATATTCTGGATTGGATTTAAGGCCTGCTTTATTGGAGGTGACTTGGGTCTAGCACTGCAAATATTACCAAGAACCTATGCCTTGGGGAATCATGGGCCCAATAGATGAACCTACTACCATTTGCTAATGATCATAGTATCAAACTGCCCTCTCAATACATGTCTTTCTACCTGTAGATCAATGTAGCTCTCAGATCTCATCAGAGAAGCTTCATTTTGCAATGGATGGTAGTTAATACAGTAACTCAGTATAGCACAATTAATAAAAACCCAGAGACAGATACTGGAGTTCAACCTGAAGGTCAGAAAAGTAAAACAGACAGCCACTGGCTCTTACCTCTACCTCAGTCCGAAATGGCGATCCTGCCTCCAGGTATCTCAGAATAAGATTGTGTCTGCGAGCTGTCTCCTCTGGTTTTTTTTTTTTCGTTTTTTTTTTTAATTAATTAATTTATTTAATTATTAAAGATTTCTGCCTCTTCCCCGCCACCACCTCCCATTCCCTCCCCCTCCCCCAATCAAGTCTTCCTTCCTCCTCAGCCCAAAGAGCAAGCAGGTTTCTCTGCCCTGTGGGAGGTCCAAGGACCACCCACCTCCATCCAGGTCTATTAAGGTGAGCATCCAAACTACCTGGGCTCCCACAAAGCCATTACGTGCAATAGGATCAAGAACCCATTGCCATTGTTCTTCAGTTCTCAGTAGTCCTCATTGTCCATTATGTTTATTCCTCTCTAGAGCTAGGAATATGGGTGTGCACCACTACCTCCCAGTTTCTATGGTAAACTAGTCTGGCTACTGGGATTAAAGGTGTATATCACCAGTGCCTAGAGTGTAAGGCCTATCAGTGAGGCTGTTTTACTCTCTGATCTTCAGGCAAGACTTATTTATTAAAATGCAAACAAAATATCACTAAAACTCCCAACTTGTCAAAGTATCTAAAGTAAGTGTCCGTGGCATACTCAACCATAAATGGAATGTCCGAACCACATGCCAAACTTCCAGAGCACAGGTGATACTGTAGAAGGGGAGGTAGAAAGATTGTAAGGGCCAAAAGTCAAGGAAACAGTGTGTCCTCGACATGGCAGGACTGATGCCCTCATGGGCTCACAAAGCTGTGCTTGCCAAACAAGACCCACACAGGATCAAGCTACTCAACAGTCAAGCCTGGAGGTGAGCCCACACCCCAACATTTGAGGGCTGTTGGGGAGGAAGAGTCAGTTTTCTCTGGAGGTATAGCCCCTGGGAGGTTGAACACACTTCAGCGGATGCTCCCATACCTGAACACCCATGGGTCATACTCAGTGAACTCAGTAGGCTATGAAAATTTTAAAAAGAGGACATGAAGTTGACATGGCAATGTGGGAAAAATCTGGAGATTTGGAGAGAGGAGTGATCAAAATCCATTTATCCATGCATGAAATTCTCAAATAATAAATTTGAAATACTATGCATATTATAAAAAGACTTCCTTGTGTATTTCTCTGGTCAGAAAAAGAGCTATCCCTAGCATAAAGAAAGCAGAGAAATACCTTACCAACAGCTCAGAAGCAGAAGGAAGAAACATGCGGTGGATGACAGATATTAAATCCGACCTTGTAAAGAATTCTCAGATTTGCAATCCTTCACAGATTGAGGGTGGGCACAACTTTTCAAGCCGGTGGACTTTTAACACTTGCTAAAGTATGACTTTAGTCTTAGAGAAAGACTACAGAGCCCATGGAGGGACTTGTTAATTATAAGGAGTTTCAGAGGTGATCTATTGAACGGGAGAGTGCTTTGAACACAGCTCTAAACTAGGTTTTCCAAACAATTTAACGGTACAAGCCCAACGAGTCAGGTCATTTTCAAGTTCTGCCCGTAGATGTGAGCATTTTCCAAAGAAATCTTTTCTTTTCTATTAATATACACCAAGGTATCTTGAGCTATGATTATGGGGCAAAATTATTCATTATTTTTAAGGAGCCCAGAAAGAAAATGTTGTAAGTAGGAACTTTAAAAGATAAGTACAGAAAGCCAAGAGCCATAAATGTTCTCTCCGAAACGCCTGAACTTTCCATTTTTACTAAATTACATCTAATGTAAGCACGTTGGCCTTTTCCTTCCTTCCTCATACTGTAATACTCCAATCAAGGCATTTCAACATAAACTAAATCTTGATCCAATACTATTATCTCAACGAGGAGTCCATTTATAGAGCAACGTAAGCTGTAATGAGACAGGTGCACAATGAATATGAGCGCAGATACGCCTGAAATGCTTTTCCCCAGAAAGAGAAGTTAGATATACGGCTCCATCAGCACCTTCACAATCCACTTACCAGGGAACTAGGGCTAATAGCTGTGAGCTCTCTGGTCGGGGCTGATAGAATTTCCTCCCTTCTTCCTTTGTCTTACACAACACTTGATTTTCTGGGAGAGGTGTATAAACTCGCCTTAGCATCAGAAGTAGGTGAAAGGAAAGTAATAGGCTCAGCAAAACGAAAGCTCCTGCCACCATTAGGGCCAAGGCAGGGATCCAGAAGCCTTTTCCATTAGGGACTAAGTGCTGGATTTTTGGCTTTGCAGGCTGTAATGGATGTTTGCTGGAACTGTTTGATTCCGCCGCTGTAATATGAAATAAGCCATCAACTCTAGTAAATAAATAGGCATGACTGTGTTTCAATAAACTTTATTTGTAAAGGCCAGGCGCTGACCGTATATGGTCTAGGGGCTTAGTTTGCTTTCTTCAACTCTAAGAAGTACAGCTTAGACCCTGACTATACTCAGTCTGTTTTCTCATATTATTAACCTTTTCCGTTTTGTTTGATCAGACCTTCATCTCTCCCTTCAAATATTTCTGTGCTTCCAAGCCCACAATTGCTGTTGAGTCTCATGACAAAGCGTTAAAGATGAACAGTTTTGCCCTTTATTGTCCAGATATGGATACAAAATTACTTGGGAATCCTATCACTTATTAGCCAGAATTGCTCCCGGCTGCTTGAGAAAGCAATACAAAAGGAAGTAAAGGTCAGCTTTGGCCTTGAGCAACTAGAACTTTCTCCTCTGTCAGTGTCATGCTAAGTTGTTGCTTTGCACTTCTTAGGGGAAAACAATCACCAGTGGAGGCCACACCCTGTGTCACCCAAAGTTAGAAGGGAGACCCAGACTGCCAAGGTCTGAGAGTAAGAGGAAGGCTGGAGGCTGGGGCCAGCAAAAAGCCTCTGTGGGGAAAGGCATTTGTTGTCAATCTGACAGCCTGAGTCTGATTCCCAAGATGTACCTGGTGGGAGAAAACAACTGACCACCGCTAGCTCTCCTCCCAGCTCTACCTGCACACTGGAGTGCATGAGTACCCACACACATAAATAATAAACAACTTTTAAAATATTCTGCATCCTGATTAGAACCCCCATGCCACAACCTGCACGGCTTTGGAACTGAGCTGACTGAGGTGACAGGAAATGAAGACACGCCAGGCACACCTACAGAAAAGCTGGGATCAGCAGGGTCACGCACTCTGATGGGGGTTCATCGGCAGCCTGGAAACTCAGCACCTTTGCTACGTGCAGCTGATGAGGGGTACATTTGTCATGGCTGAAGAGGGGGTGAGTACATCTTATACCCCTGACAAGGAGGAGGTACTTTCTATGCAGTGGATGCAGAGTGGGGATTAGTTAATCTTGCTAGTGGGCATCTCTCCATGAGAGTAGTCTTGGGCTTCAGTCACATAGGAAGAGACAGATACTTTCTACACTCACAATCAGCACCATACTTGGACCAGGGGAAGGCCTTGACATTCCTCTGAGTCTGACCTAGGAAAGGCCTTACCATTGCCACAGGTCTGGTGTTCTTGATGTGGCTATGATCATGTCAAAAACGACACCCCCTCAGGACTTCTCTGTTCCCCACACTCCACAACTGTGCAGAGGTGAAATGCTGTGGTTCTAGAGACAAGATGATCTTGGGCTCTCTTTAGTTGCCTGACAGCTGGTTCTCACTCTTGCTGAATCCTAGCATCCCCGCCATGTCAAGTAAAGCCTTTGAGATGGATTGCCCTGGCCAATCCTCAGCTCTACCAGCCCAAATGGGAACAGACAGCATCTGAAACCTCTAAGCAAGAAATAGGCACCTTTTCTGCCAAAGCTAGCTAGGTTACCAATGGCCATTATTCTATAAGCCCTGCCCCTGCCCTATCTTTTGTCTCATGCTTATCCAACACGCACCCTTCCCCTTTGCACTACAGTTTAAGTACTTTCATCAGATTCGGAGGTTGAGCTCCCACAAATGGAATGAGACACCATCGCTCCCTGCTTTAGAATAAAAACTCAGTGAAATTCCTGTCCTGGTGCCTGGTGTGCCTGGTTGTAAGGTTTGGGTTCTGACAGGCTTTTTTTTTTAAAAAAAAAAAAAAAAAAAAAAAAAAAAAGAATTTTTTATATACTTTGGTCATATCCTTTCTCCACCTCCAGCTTTTTCCAGGTCCTCTCCATCTCCTTATCCACTCAACTTTATATCTTCATGATCATTCTATCTGTCTGTCTATCTATCTATCTATCTATCTGTCTGTCTGTCTGTCTGTCTGTCTATCTATCTATCTACTTATCTATCTATCTATCTAAAAAAGTGGGGGACAATCAAAAAGTGAAAATCAAAACAGCCTTATTAAGAAAAATATAAAAAAAAAACCCAGTGTTTGTTTGGATAGCCTATCTCACACCAAGGCTCTCCGAATCCCTGTCTGGAAGGTTTTATTAGTGTTGTGATCGACAGGTCATGTAGCAGATGATGAATGTGGCAATGGTCCAGACAAAGAAGCATAGCCGCCAGATCTCCCCCCCAAACCCTGCACCCAAACTTGCACAGCAATTACAGCAGAGTCCCAAATTCATGGGACAACATCAATAAGAGACCTAGACAACAAAGCATTCACACAAGTGCTCTGAATGTGATGAGGTGGGCCCAGGTCACCACCAGCCTCTAGGTCACCATACTATTCTACCCGCAATGGTAAAGGCAGTATGAAACAGCCCAATGGGAAGAAACTGAAGCCAGCGGGCTTCTCTGTGACTAGTGACATCCATTAGAAGGCTCACTCAGAGGAGGGCAGTTAGAAAAGCATCTGAGACTAGGAGGGGCCTGGTTCCTATCAACAGCACGTAAAGTCAAGAAGTCTGCCTGCTGGAGTAGTGTGGCCTCTACAAACTCTCCAAGACAGAGCCCCATAGCCACAGCGCAGGGCACACACTGAGAGTGGAATACCATTTGATCATGTAGGGGATGAGAGCAACAGAGAACAGAGAGTACAGACAATAACAGCAAGAAGAGTCAGCCGTACAAACATGCAACTATGTACACTTTATATATTTATATATTCTGTACCTCAGAGCCACAGAAGGGATCCGCGAAGTTCAGAAAGCTATGTGACTCCCATCTTTAATGTTCAGGGAAATCGATATTAAAGCATCATCTACAGAAAAGTACTGAGGGTAAATTCCACACAGGCTTCCACAGGGGCAGAGGGAAATGGAATACTGCTGCAACCAAGACTACAATTATGTCAAAAGGACATATTCAAGAAATAGAATGAAACCATGGTATACAGTTCCAAATGGGCTAAAAGTGAGTATGAAAATGTCATCATAAGACATACCAGATGAGCTGGGCGGTGGTGATGCATGCCTTTCATCCCAGCACTCGGGAGGGAGAGGCATGCAGATCTCTGTGAGTTCGAGGCCAGCCTGGTCTACAAGAGCTAGTTCCAGGACAGGCTCAAAAGCTACAGAAGCCCTGTCTCAAAAAAAAAAAAAAACCCCAGTTGAACAACATGGCAACTCAGAAATGAGTGATAAAAGTCAAGAATGAATTAGACTTCTTTTCTGAATTACGAAACTGAACTCTACTCAAGTACAGAGAGTTGCGAGACAGGGCATAAATGCAGCAAAACTCTGAAATCCTTTACGAATCAGAAAGGACCTAGTAGTGTCACAGTGACTCCAGGATACAACCAAAAGAGACAAACACTAGCCAAAGATACAACCAGTGCCCAGGCATTGCAGGGAATGCCCTCCCATGGTCCGTAAGCTACTGCCCTCCAAAGAAGCATCCCATGTTAGAAAACGGTATGGAGCAGAATTCATCAGTTTCCTTTTGTGAGACTCCTCCAGTGTGGAATTCAAACATGTGGCAAATATGCAAAGGGGAACACGTACTACATGCCATCAGTTCTAAGATCCATGTTGGCTTTTCATATTTCAACATAGGCAAACTTGAGCTGTCTCTGACAGCCCGTGGCATGTCTCAGAACAATTGGGCAGCATTTTAACTTCCTTCCAATCCGTGAAAACATAGCTCATCCCCAGTCTTCATTCTTCCCATCCCGCTTGCTGCCAAGTTCCCCACGGTTAGCAGCTCTCAGCAGTGGGCTCTGAAGAGCGCCCGCTCACGCAATGCTTTATTCCAATAAATGTACAAGTGTGTATGTTTTGCCTTCAATATCTCCCAGAACTCCTATAACATACATAGTTCTCACTGCTCCCCATAAAGCCAACTCTCACCTGCCCTCTAGCTTGCGTTATTGCTGCCATCAGTGGTCTTTGATGATACTTGCAGCTTACATATTTTTATTGACATGTTTGCATGGTTGCTTGTTTAGGAACTGAAGTCAATAGGCAGCAACATTCACTTGATATAAGCTAAGAAAAAAAGAAGGTCCTTGTATTTTATTGGACCTCGAGTCCCCTTTGGTGAATTTTATTCATCAAATCTAGGGAATACTTGCCACAGAGAATGATAGTATTTACTCTGAATTTGCCCTCAAATATAAAAATGTGCCTTCTATACCAGAAGGGCGAGTCATGCTTCTAGAAAGATCTGTTGCCACTTACCTAGCGCACCCCTCTTGCAAATCCCACCCCATCATGGGCAGGGGTCACATCGTACACAGTATGTTTAACTCATTTTCTCAAGGCAGTGATGTTGTACTGGGAAACTAGAGATTTCCCTTTAAATTTTACAATGGAAATCTGCAGGCATTGCCATCCTTCCTTTTAAGGCTCCCATCAGCAGATGCCCCTCTAGGATCCAAGAAACAGTGACTGATGAGTTTGTAAATGTCAGCAGCTTGTTGGTGCTGCGGAAAACCCTTAATTGCTTAAAAAAATATTAAGTTGAAATTTAATGAATTCAGAAAGAAAGGAGAAGGGCATTTCTAAGTCACAATGCAATCGATACAAAAGTAAGGTAAGAAAATCCAAAACAGCATTTTCTAGTATATGGGCTGCAGTGATGAGAAAGGAAAAGAAAAAAAAAGTTTTCTTTTCTTTTAATTAAAAACTACAGAACAAGTTCACTCCATCGCTGCCTCACCTTGCAGTGAGGAGGCAGATGCTGTGCCGAGAATGGGAACCCAGGTCTCTTTGATGAGGATTCTGCCAGGTGCTGGCCTCAGAACACTCTGAAGGCAGGCAACGCTGTAGGTCTAAGTTTTGTGGTTTGGGTTGGTGTCCCGATCCCTTCGGTTGAGGCCTTGCTTGGTTACAGAAGATGTCTGGTTCAGGCTCTGCCCCTACTACTAGCAATCCTTGGTAGGGATTTCCGCCTTGCCCTGAAATGCCCCCCAATTCCAGTCATTTCTCCCCCATTCCACACTTGATCTCTCCTGTTCCCAGCCCCACCTGCCCTGAGTCTGCCCTCAAAATCTATTCTATTTCCCCTGCTCTGGGAGATCCCTATGTGTTGGGACCATTTGGAGTCCTGGCCTCCAGCTGCTCTCCCCTGCTAGTGACCTTTACTTGGCCTTCTGATTTGAGCTACTGAAAGCTGGGTCCAGCACTGCTTCCTGAGCACGTGTTGCCTTATCCTTGATTGAGGATCAGGAGATGAGGTTTTCACCTGCTGGCCCACCTGTCTGGGTTGGGTATATAAGCCTCCGTGGTGCTATTCAATAAAGGACTTCTTTACCAGTGAGTAGAGGTGTGTGTCTCTGTGCTGTCTCTGTATGTCTTTGTGTGTGTTTCAATCTCCAGCCCCTTGCCCGAGGCTCAAGAATGGTCCTGTAGAGCAGGCGCCACAATACAGGAGTAGCATGGTACTGTCACGTAGTACAGTCGGGTGCTACACCTATGGTCCCCTAAAACCTCCTTTCTAATTAGCCTCCTTTAGTCTGTGGACTAGACCTTGATTTTCCTTAACTTTACAGCTAGTATCCACTTACAAGTGAGTACAAACCATGTTTGTCTTTCTGGCTCTGGGTTACCTCCCTCAGGATGATTTTTTTCAAGTTCCATCCATTTGCCTGCAAATTTCATTGTCCTTGTTTTTTAACAGCTGAATGATACTCCATTGTGTAAATGTATCCCATTTTCTTTATCCATTCTTAGGTTAAGAGACATTTAGGTTAGTTCCAGTTTCTGGATATTATGAATAAAACCACTATAAACATAATGAAGCAAGTGTCCTTGTGGTAGGATAGTGTGTCCTTTGGGTATATGCCTAGGTCCTGAGGTAGGTTGATTCCCAGCTTTCTGGGAAATTGCCATACTGATTTCCGAGCAGCTGTACAAGTTTGTACTATCACCAACATACTCCATATCCTCCACAGCATAAGCTATCACTTAAGGTTTTGATCTTAGTCATTCTGACAGGAGTAAAATGGATTCTCAAAGTCATTTTAATTTGCATTTCCCCAATGACTAAGAATGATGAACATTTTTAAAAGTATTTCTCAGTCATTTGAGATTCCTCTGTTGAGAATTCTGTTTAGCTCTATACCCCACATTTTAACTGGATTATTTAGTTTGTTTGATAACTAGTTTCTTGAGTTCTTTATATATTTTTGCATATTAGCCCTCTGCCCGATGTGGAGTTGTTGAAAATCTTTTCCCATTCTGTGGGTTGCCATTTTGTCCTCCTGAGCATGCCCTTGGCCTTAGCAGAATCTTCACTGCAGAGACCAGAGAGCCTTCATCCAGCCACTGATGAGAGCAGATACAGAGTCCACAACCAAGCAGAGCTCAGGGAGTACTGCAGAGGAAGGAGAGGAAGGATGCGGGAACCAGAAGGGTCTGGAACAGAGGGAGAACATGGTCCACAAAATCAACTGATTGGGATTCATGGGGCCTCTCAGAGATCAGGGACCCTGCAGGGGTCTGATCTAGGTCTTCTGCATCTATGTTATATCTGAGTGGCTTGCTGTTCATGTGAGATTCTTGACAGTGGAGCAAGGGTCTTGCTGGCTCTTTTGTTTGCTGACAGGACCTTTTTTCTCCTTATTGGGTTGCCTGGCCAGCCTTGATGTGACTGTATGTACCTGGTCTTATCATGGCGTATTATGCTGCATTTGGTTGATTTCCCTAGAAGGCCTGCTCTTTTCTGAGGGGAGATAGAGTGTGGAGTGGGTGTGGATCTGGGGGAGAGGAGGAGATATGGGGAGGGAATGGGAGGAGGGAAGGGAGAGAGGGGAAGCTGCTGTCCAGATGTAATATATGAGAGAAGTGGGTGCAGGAAGGAGTAGGGCTTCTGTGAAAACGGTCGGTCGATAGAAGCCTGTCTTTCACAGCTGTAAAATCGCTAACAGTTTTCCCCCAAACCATGAAGTCAAATCCAGCAACACCGACCCAAAATGAAGTGTGGGCTAGCCCTGCCGATTTCTGCCCCAAGGACCAGATAGGAGTTTCACAGTATAGCCCAGGTTGGCCTTGAATTCAAAACCTTCCTGCCCCGGTCTCTGAGGTAGCTAGGATTGCAAGCATGGGCCACTGCTACTGGCTAACAGGAGAGGATCTTGACCCCAGTTTCTCTTTAAGGGGTGGAGAAAGCAGAGCAGAAGCCTTTGTCCCCTCCCTTTTTCTTCTCCCTCCCTCTCTCAACACAGTTCCTTCTCTGTACCTCTTAGGAAAACACCATGGACGGGAACAAAGGGACTCTTAGCCTCGCTTTTCCTTCCCTTCTCAGCCTTTTCTGTGTGTTCATTTTCTCACAGCTAAAAGGTTTCTTCCTCAAGAAATCTTAAAAGTGTGTGCAAGGTGGGTGGTTTGATAGGAAGAGTATGCTCCCTCTGGCGCCTTTGCCTGCCATGGTGCCTGTTCCACGGTGCTGGGGTGGGAGCCAACAATTGTCAAACATGCTGCAAAGAGAATCGGAAGCAAGAAAAGAGCTGGGGTAACCTCTAGTCTGATTTCTGAGTCCAGTTTTTCCTAAGAACTCAGAGGCTTGTTAGAAAGAGAGAGAGGGAGGGAGGGAGGGAGGGAGGGAGGGAGGGAGGGAGGGAGGGAGGGAGGGAGGGAGGGAGGGAGGGAGGAATCATGGGACACATGGCTTCCTAGCACTTACAAGCAGTCATTTTGGGAACATTAAGCCTCAGGTGGGGCGTGTTTCTGGGATCTGGTCTTGCAGATGGTGCCTAACAAGATGACCAAAGCCTATGCCTCACCAGGGACTCAGGGACTCAACAGACTCAGCCCTACTCAGCCCTGGAGGAGTCAACAGACGCAGCCCTGTAGTCAGGACAGGAACCCTAGGAGATCCCAGTGCTGAGAGCCCAGAGCACAGCCTGGGAGGAGCACTTTCCTTTCTCCTCTCCCCTCTTTCACCCTTCCCTTCTCTTCGCTCTTCTCCCCTCTCCACCCTTCCTTTAAGACAGACACCACTTTACAATGTTATAAATGTTACACAGTATATTTGTTGATCGATTTAGTGCATTTAATCCCTCATATTGAGGAAGAGTACCATACCTCTTCTGTGCCCTCCACGTTACCTCATACAGTACTGACCACATTTTCAAGCAAAAAAGTCATGATAATAGAAGCTGACTTCAGAACTCTGGCCCAAAATTTCCAAATGTTTATATTAGGCACAGTATGTATGTATGACAAATCTGCAAATCCCGATGACCCAGATGCACCAATCTGGTCAATACATATGCTCCCTGGAACCACTCCCTGCCCAGCACACAGGGACAAGACTTCTCTAGGGTTTTTATCATTCCTGGAGCTATTTAGCCTTTGAAAAGCATATGAAAATGGGTGATTTCAGGTTCATAAATTTCCAAATAAACAATCTTATCTACCAAAAAGAAGCTTAAAGTTTCTGTATTTTCTGGCTTTGCATATTGGTTTCTAGGAATAATCTTTAGTTTTTACCAAATTGATATTATATATATATACATATATATTAATATACATGACCCCAGAAAAATATGAGAACAGAAATACACCAGGAAATACAACCATATAAATGAAAACAAATGAACCAATGAAAAGTCCCCATGCTGAAAGGAAAAAATCTATTTCTAAGCTGAAAATGTAACTGAAAAACACAAAATGGAATTCTTCAAGTAACTGTGCATTGCGAACACTCACAAGACCCTTCTTGTAGCCAAGGATTTGTGGTATTTTTCTTTCTTTCTTTTCTTCCTAATGGGTCCAGAATCTCAAGGTACTGAAGCAATTTTCCCTTTACAAAGTAGAATTAGCTCTCCACCCTTCGCCTCCCTCCCCACACTAACCAACTCCCCAGTGGCCATCTACAAGAACCATTTATATTTACATTAAAAATGATTTGGCCTGTGTACACTGCATTGTTTGACAGGAGAGATGGATGTTCACTTATAATTAAGTTTCAGCATAAATGACATCATTCAGGAGGCTAAGCAATGCCGTATCCCCTCCCTGCTGCTTTGCTCGTGTAATGTTAGGGGTTACATGCAGACTCCTGTGACTTCCTGGGCCTTCTCCTCCACAGACAATCCCATAGCAGCTCAGCTCCCCTGGGGAGCCTAAAGGAAGTGGTTTCTCTCATTCATCATGCATTTCTTGACTTTTGGCTTTCCCACGTGGTGGAGGTGGAGGCAATTTCAACGCAAAGTAAGGTCACCTGGAAGTGTATTGAAATGCAGGATTTCATATCACTCAGAACTGAGGGGTTAGAAATCCTCATTTTCCTACATAAGGCCCTTTGGGAAATCCTGGATTACATCATACTCCACGAAATGGTCAGCCCCGTGAAGAAAGTGACTGCTTTTTGCCCTTGTCTTAAGAGGCTGCCTGAGGCTAAAGTGAAGAGTTTTGGATTAATTTCATTGGCAGAAGAAATCAGAAAACAGCTTAGTACATAGTCTGTCATGTAGTTATTAATGTTAACGCTAATAAAGATTTATAATAAAAAGAAGAAACTGAGCAAGAAAAAAATATTTGAGGAGAAAAGGAGCACCAGAAAGTAGAATGGAACTAAGACTTGTGTTCAAGAAGATAAATCTATTAAGAAATGATAATAAAAACAAAAGACCCAAGAAATTGAGTAAAGGGAGTGGTGACCTCAGGACAAGATCCCACACAGCTAAATTTCCATCTTGTGAAAAGAAATTAAAGAAAAGTTTAGAACAGGGTGTGATGGTATGTGCCTTTAATCCTACAACTAGGAAAGCAGAGACTGATAGACTTCTGAATTTGAGGCCAATCTGGTCTACAGAGCAAGTTCAAAGATAGCCAAGGTTAGGCAGGAAGAAAATGATGTGATGTAGGATTCCCCTCTGTATTCTATGAATATGTTCTATTGGTTAATAAAGAAGCTGCTTTGGCCTATGAAAGTGAAGAATAGAGCTATGTGAGAAAACTAAACTGAATGCAAGGAAAAAGAAGGCAGAGTCAGGCAGACTCCATGTAGTTGTCAAAGGAGAAAGATGATGGAACCTTACCAGTATGCCACAGCTTCGTGGTGATACACAGACTAATAGAAATGGGTTAATTTAAGATGTAATAGCTAGCTAGGAATATGCTTGAACAATTAGCCAAACAGTGTTGTAATTAATGTAGTTTCTCTGTGATTATTCAGGTTTAGACATCTAGAAAATGTAAGTGCAGTCTCTGTTTACAACTATGAAAAAAAGAAAGCTGGTAAAAATTGTTGTAGGAGCTGCGGGCTGCATTCCTGCCACCCGGCTCCCTGCTGCCTGGCTAGCTCATGCCCCGAAATAACAACACACAAACTTGATTCTTTTAAACACTGCTTGGCCCATTAGCACTAGCCCTTACTGGCTAATTCTCATATCCAGATCAACCCATCTCTATTAATCTGTGTAGCACCAGTCTTACCGGGAAAGATTCAGCTTATCTGACCTGGCGACTTGCTGCATCGCATCTGGCTCTGAGAGGAGCTGCCCTGCATCTGAGCTCACTTCCTCTTCCTCCCAGCATTCTGTTCTGTTTACTCCACCCACCTATGTTCTAACCTATAAGGGCCAAGCAGTTTCTTTATTAATTAACCAATGACCTTCCTCCATCAAAAAAATATAATTGAAAGATATCTGAGTTTGAGGCCAGCCTTGTCTGCAGAGCAAATCTCAGGACAGCCAACCTTAGGCTATGAAAGACAGAAAGCTTGTGAATATGTAATTGAATGAGGGGGGCCATGTTTCAACACAAGCAAGAAGCAGAACTTGGCAACTTTGGCCTTGTGGTTCTGGCTTTAGAGTTAAGGATAGAAAAGACAGATTATAGAATTTGCCTCCATTCCTGAAGAAAGTCACTGAGACCAGGCATCTGTCAGTGATGTCCCTGAATAAATGACCAGTAGAGAGGCCATAGCATAAAGTTGGGAACCTGAAGCCTAGATCACCTTGGATAAACCAAGAAAGGTGCTAGAGATGCCAGAGTTATGGGATACCTGCTGAGGAGAGCTGCTAACCGAGAGTGTAACTAGCCCAAGAGAAAGAAGAGTGTTACAATCAAAAAAGCTGAAAAAAGTTGGAAATCTGAAGAGTGTTTGATCTCAGACATGAAGATGCAGAGTTTGGATTTGCCCAGCTGGTGTTCCAACTTGCTGTGGTTCAGTATTTACTCACTATGTTTCTTTCCTTTGGTTTATGAAGGATGATGTATATACTGTGTCATTATATGTTGGAAGTATGTGATTTGCTTTTCGATTTTGATCTTTACAGGTGATTACTGTTAAGAGATTGCATGAATCGCAAAAGATACTTTGAATTTTGGACTTTTAAAGATTGTTGAGACTGTTATGGACTATGGGAACATTTGAAGTTGTGCTAAATGCATTTTGTATTATGATATTGTTGCAAGATTGTGGGATCCATGGAGTGGAGTGTCATAGTTTGAAAGTAATTGGCCCCTATAATCTTATAAAGAGTAGTACTATCAGGAGGTGTGGCTTTGTTGGAATGGGTATGGCCTTGCTGGCAGAAGTGTGTCACTGTGAGGGAGGGCTTTGAGGTTTCCTATGCTCAAAACACCACCCAGTGTCTCAGACGATTTCTTGTTACCTGAAAGCTGTAGGAGTCTCAGCTCCAGTACCACACCTGCCTGCATGCTGCCATGCTCTCTGTAATGATGACAATGGACTGAACCTCTGAACTGGAAATAAGCCATCCCAATTTAATGTTTTCTGTATAAGAGTTTCTGTAGTCATGGTGTCTCTTCACCACAGTAGAAACACCAACTAAGACAGCATCCAAGAAGATAATATACTTAGGAATAAACTTGGCCACAAAATGCAAGATTAATATTCTATGTACTATGAATAAATAAAAAGAACTTAACTTAGACCTGAATAAATGGAAAGATATCCAATGTTCATCGGTTGGAAGTCTGAATATGGCTAAAAGGGCAACAGTCTCTAAGTTGAGCTATTGAATCTATATAATCCTTATCAAACTACATCTGCCTTTTGTAGTAGTCAAAACAATCCCGACACATAACAAGGTAGCAAGAGTCCTAGTTCCCTATATCAGAACTTCCTGTAAGACTATAATTAGAAAGATTGTTTGGTCCTAGAATAAGGGTAGATGTCGAAATGAATAAAACAAAACAAAGGTTTCAGAAATAGACATGTTTAGGTCAACCAGTGAGGTTGGACCCCTACCGCAAAATATGTGAATCAAAGACCTAAATGTAAAGGCTAAAATTATGCAACACTTAGAAGACACAGTTGTAACTTTTTATAACCTTGGATGTGGACATGTTTTCTTACACATGACACATAACCCACAAAATTAGCAAAGCAATCACAGTTAAATTGGGTGGCATCAATTTTTTAAGATATTTATTGAAACATAATCAAGAAAGTAAAATGTAAGTCATGAACAGAATGTAAGGAAATATTTGCAAACCATTTTCATGATGATGAATCAAGATCTGGACTAGATAAAGAACCCTCACAATTCAACAGTAAAAGTATGAATAACCTACTTCAAATTAAATGTCCAATATAAGTGATTCATAAATTCAGAAGGTAAATTTTTCTGACAGGAGCTTGATAGAGGTTAGGATGTGTTCAACTGGCAACAGTTACAAGTTTCTTTGAAGGGTAATTGAAATAATTTGAAATTGTAGGATAGTTCTTATTCTCGATGAAATTGTAGAAGGAACTCATTAATTTGTCAAAGTACAACAATAATACTGTTTTGTGATAAATCAAATATGATTTTAGCATAGAAAAATGATTTCAAAGAACTTAGTGACTCTATTGTTCCAAAATTCTTTCAATTATAACCTGCTTCTTTATGCAAACAAATCTCAAGGTTTATACTACTAATAATGAAAAGTAGCAATAAAATGTTAACATCTTTATTCCAATAACAATAATCTTCCCTGAATATGTAGAAAAGATCCATCTGTTTCATTAACATGCATCTTTGTTAGATTGTACACTATATGTCTAAGAATAGTTCTTTTTAATTTTAAAATGTATTTTAACCATTTTGATCATTAATAGAGATGAGTATTTATAATATTAACCCAACATAAAATAAATATTTTAGCACCTCAACCTTCAACTTGCTTTCATAAACAATCCAGGAGCTCCTGGTCCTCCCACATCAATCATTAATCAAAAACATAAAAATAAATGCTGCACAGACAAGTCTACAAGCCAATCTGATGGAGGTAAATCCTAGATTGAGGTTTGCTCTTCCCAAGTAAATCTAGTTTATGTCAAGCTGACAGGAGCTAAGATGGGTAACTACCTGGCACAGTTACCCATCATAAATATATGGTAAATTCCTACAGATGAAGACACCACCACACATTTTGACTGCTGGACCCAGAGAAAACAATATCAAATAAACCAGGAAATACTTCCTTTGTGGCTAGCTTCCATGGTACCTGAAGCTGCCGAGGAAAAAAAAAAGACAGCACGGTCTCGTCTAGCACTGGAGTCTGCGTGCTACAATCCTGACCCACCAGGCAAGGTGTATCTCCCAGGCAATAGTGACTCAAGGCTTAGGGGGTAACTGACTAGTTTCAACTGGGATTGAGTCCCGTTCACCAGGAGTGAATTTCATGCCGCGTTCTGAAATCCTGATCAAAAGTCCATGGCTAGGGATGTCTGAAGTCCCCAGTATAGAACCTGCTGTGGTTATTTTGCTGAACAGTCACATTCAAATTCCCTTGTAAACATTTATGTTTAAACTCATAGACAAAGGCAGCTCTCAAGCTTGTTCAGAGCAGCCTCTTTATGTAGGGGATGAGATGCATGACCGGTGCATGTGTGTGGCGGCTCAATACTCAGTTACAAACAGGACGTATACATTGACCCAGCTACCACCAAGACTCGGGGAACACTGTGGAACGCGAAGTGGAAAGAAGGTCACGATGTGGAAGATGCAGAGGAGAAGCTGTGAAATGCTGTCCTCTGGACAAGGCATTGCTACTGCAATCATAATCCCGCAGCAGCTGGGATTGCCTGCCCAAGGCCCGCACAAGATCAAATCAGCCAAAATCCAGGCATCGACGGGGTAGATGGTCTTTAAGGAACTGTTAACAGTGGACAGTCTCAGGGAAGGGAGAATCATCCTGCTGAGGGGGTGGCCTCTTGTAGGTTTCCAGTGCTCCAGTGTATGGGCACAAACACAAGTATTTATGTGTGAGATTAACTGAATCTAGTGGGTTATCAAAAAAAGAAAACAACGAAAGGAGTCATGAAGGTGGGAGGGGCCTCTTAAGGGAAATACAGAGAAAGTTGGAGGGCGGATGTAGGGGCAGATATGATTATATTATATGTTTTATTGTATAAATATATGAAATCTTAAAAATATTTTTAAAAATAAAGAAAAATGGAAGACATGAGGGAAATATGTCAAAAACCGTTTTTCCATTTTTCATTTCGTTTTTGCGAAATCAGTTGAGTGTTGATCACTTATCTATTATTAGGCACACCATGTGTCTAGGAACTGTTACCCAACAGATTGGATATGACATTTTAAGTAACATCACCCTTTTGGCTAACTCCTTAGGCTGGCTCTTTATCCTCCCGTTCTTATGTGGTTCACAGTTATGTGCCTTTGGACCCAAAACAACAACAACAAAAAAAAACGCTCAAATTTTTTTAACAAATTGAATCCAATTTGAGAACTTTTCTGGTATATTTCCAATTTATCCAGACCTCAAGCCCCTGTCTAGAGCTATCTCCATCTATCTGTTAGCTTTGGGAGCATGTGTGGCTTGAGAACCCACAAATGCTCCATTGGGTGGAGGCTGACAACGCAACTTGAACCTTCTGGTGTTCAACTTCGTTTTCATCTTGGCAAAGCTCAAAGAACTTACCAGGACTCTAAGGATTTCTTGGACATGGACTTTAAGGAAAGTGGTTTTGATGAGGAAAGCATAAGTAAATCAGAATCCATATGGATCAAATTTTCTTCAGATACACATGGGTTTAATAATTAATGGGGAGAAGTGCTTCTGGCATGTCCTTTGACTTTTATCAACCCCCCAAATATTTAGAAAAAAATAGTTTGATAGCTTCAAAGAGTCCAAACTTTGATTTGATGCACCTACATTAATATCTCTTGATGTTGAATAAAAATGAGAACTATTTAGCTGTAACAGGAAACCAACAGGATTTGCTCCAAAATTACATGAATGAAAGAAAACAATATAACAAAAAAAGTTCGTATTTGATTTCTTAAATCCTTCTGACATTCCAACAATTTAACTATACTCTATTTCAGCATATTAAGCATATTTGAAAGAAGGTGATTTCAGCTAAAAAAAAAAAAAAGAAGAAGAAGAAGAAGAAGAAGAAGAAGAAGAAAGAAAGAAAAAAGAAAAACCACAGCTAATCCTTTGAGGTACACGATACACTATAAAGTTTTCTAAGTCATTTGCAAACGCTTCTGTCAGTATGAATCTGTCTCTCGATCCACAGGATAGATTGTGATCTTGAAAGAATGGCACTACAGGTTTAGAAGATGCTGGAAGGTGTTTCCTTTGTTTTGATGTTGTTTCCTTTATAGTAATGTTCCTGTGTGCCTGATCACAATTTACTTTTTTTTTCAGTAAGACGATTGTATCCTGCTGGATGGGCATTTTTTAGTGGAAGCTGGAAGTTTAGACCTTATGAAAAGTTAGTATGTTTGTATCTTCAAGAGCAACCACTATCTAATTCCTCTTCTGTACATGAACCCTCTATCTATCTTGAATCATTTTTTTAAAAAACATTGCGGTTTGTTTGTGTAGATTGTTTATTGAAGCTCCTGTGGAAAATAATCTTCACCGAGTTTTATAGGCAGCGGGAGTGGGAATTTAGCATAACTTTGAGCTCAATACAAGCAGCATAAGTCTAGTAAAAGTTATTTCTAACGTATAGCAGCCTGTAGTATCTAGACACTAAAGAAGCTGCTGAATTTTATTATAATTATCAGACATAATGGAAGAAATTCAAGTTCAAAATACACTGAACAATTTCCTAAAGACACAAAACACCTTATTTGGTAGAAAAGAAAGAAAACATAAATACTGTTCTAAGGAACTGTCCCTCTTTAAAAAGGGGTAGGTAGGGTGAAATTTCTTATCATTTCTAACAGACACAGAACTTTGTTTGTTGAAGGATTTATTTCGCATTCTTTTCTGCCATTTTCCCTGGCATGTGGGTCAGTAGTAATTCAGCTGTGAAGAAAGAGCCTTGCCAAAGAGCTTGGGGGCGTTCTTAAGGCTGGGGGAAGGGTCAGACTCCATGAGCAAGGAGCACTGTGTAGCAAGTAGCAAGCAAAAATGGTTGCTTGGAGACTCTTATGTGTAAGCCTTAAATGGAGTTGAAAGCCCTCTCTGCTCATGCCCCTGTACACCCACACAATCTGTCGTAGAAGACAGCCACGTAGGTTACCTGACATCCGGCAAAGCCATATTAATGATATGCCCCTGTATCATGCGTGTTTATTTATATTCGGTGAGCTAGGGTTCTGACAATTTGGCCATTAATTTGCTGTTTATAAATCATATTTCCCATGTGTAGCAACCGTAAGGCTTTGACATTCACTGTGGTGTTGAAAGAAAGAGTTTATTAAAGAAGGCAAAACAAAAATGATTGGTCTGTTAAAGCTCACCAAATTGCACATGTCAGCCAGGAAGCAAAATTCTGCATGTGAAAACCAGCGAAGGGCCCGGTGTACCAGAAGAGGGGGGAAAAAACGTGCTTGTGTATTTACTTCACACTTACAGCAAAGAAATCTAAGTATTCCAACCCCTGAAGAAACATAATCCCAAGTTTATATCAGATGGTTTATGGGAGTTTATTGGAATATACGGCAGGGTTCATGTCGTGTGTCACAGGTGAAACCCGTTCAGCGCTGATTTACTAGCCTCATGTGCCAGTGTTACGGGATTTATGGGGCGCAGATGGTCCTAGGAGGCCTGCTGACTTGAAGCTGAATCAGGACCCATGCGCTGTGTGTCATCTGCTCTGGGTATTTCAGGCTCACTTCCCCAAATTACCCACGGACGCGTTTCTGTTCTCAACTGGGTGACACCAGAGATCCTCGCGGTTTCACAAATGCATCTTCACAGTGTGCAGCTGTGGTGGGGTGGGAAGACATTAAAGGCAGGGACCCCCTCTCCCCCAACCCTGTCCCGTTCATCCTTTGAAGAAAGGTGCTGTGGCTCTTTCGGCTTCCTGGGGGTGCTGTTAATTGGCAGTCAACTTCTTATCTTGGGAAAAAGAGAACCAAGTGACTCATGTGTACCGTACCGTGACCAAATGATCTATCTTTACTCTTCAGAACTGAAAAGAGAGCCACAGTTTTAAAAGTGCCCCCAAATCCTTCCTGCCTAGGGATGAAGAATCCCACGATTGTGCATATCTTACATGTCCCCCTTCATAGCTTGCAAAGGTGTGATTCCAGGAGACGGTGTTGTGATGTAAGATGAATATTTACAGAGTGCAATGCAAACGGACAGACCTTTCTTAAAGCCTTGTTTCTTCGGCACTTTCATTCACAGATTAAGACACCTATTGGTATCGACCTCGCTCTTCGTACCTGCATTGAAAGGGTATAGCTTTCTTCATTCTGGTGATAACTCACATTTCATAATGCATTTGGCTGTCTATTGCCAAGGGCCTCTTAGAGAAAGAAAGACCCGTGAAAGATCTCATGCTGTCGGACATCTTCCTTTACTGAGAAAGTGGGTCGAACAACGCAATAGCCAACACCTATCTCCGAGTTATGCTGCCTTTGCTCGGTGCCACCAAGGATCCCATTTCTCCATGCAGCTCTTGGAATGACAGAAGGAACAAGAACTTACTCTTCGCCCATTGTTTCCTAATTCAGCAGGAAATATAAGACTCCAGGTCTGGGCTGGCATTCCCCACAGAACTGTCTTTGGGGGTGGGGGCACACAAGCACTTCTAAGTACCCTAAAGGCTACTCTAAAAGAAAAGGAAAATGGATAAACTTAGCTTTAATATCTATGCAACCCAGTGTGGCCAAAATAATGCCACTTGGCAAAGAAGCAATGTGATTTGGTTTGCAGTTCGAAGCTAAGGATGTGTTTGATAGGTAGAGCTCAGCTCGGTTCAGACTATCCTCAGTCGCAGCTCTGCACTGGCTACAGAGCATGTAGGCTATGTGTGCTATGAACAAGTTCATTTAGAAAGGGTTAAAGCAGGCAACATCCTAAATGACCGTTGGCACAATAAATGGTCAGCCATCTGAGCTTTAACCGCTCTCCCAAAAAGGCATGTCTGTGCTCGTATGTGTAGGGTATACACGTATATATACTGTTTTCGTCCCAAGCAAAGGTACGTACAAAATCAGGAGGAGAAACAGAAGGAGGGCTGTAATGGAAATAAAATTGACAGCCGCTCAAAACTCAGGTGGTACTTTTCTATTCCAGTTAATTACGGTTTTAATTACATGGCTTCTTGCGACTCCTTGATACCTAATAAACCAGACTCCGTGGGGCAGCCAAGTTGGGTTAGCTTGAACTGCAGCTGTAAAACTCAGCATGAAACATAAATCAACGTCTTAAACACATTCCCAAGGTGGGGGAGAGCTTTTTCTTCCTGTTTGCTTGGGAAATCACATCTTTTCGCCATTGTTGGTGGAGGAATGATGGGGATCACCTATGGGTAGAACGATAGCTTTGTGTTTCTGACTCACTTGGTCTGGCATAAACCTCAGATAAAATGGAACAGTGTAATATAAGATTTGAGACAATTTTCCCACTCCTTCAGTCTTATAAATAATATATATATATATATATATATATATATATATATATATGCCTAAATATTGACCATTTCATTTGTGCAAATAATCCCCATTCAGGAAAGCAAAAACAAAGGCCCTGGAATGCACTGGGAGCTCTTGTTTGAGTATTTGGGACCCTACCTAAGGTGGTGGGAGACACATTTTTCCAGACAGGAGCTTGTGGGGTCAATCAAGTTCAAACGGGGTCAAATGTACATGGACTTTGCATACACAAAAGGACACCGGAGCTCTGTGGCAATAGGAAGTGGGAGGGAGGAGAGCATTCCCCAAGTTCTCATTGGCTGAAACCCCAGCAGCATCTGATGGCATTATGAGCAGCTTGCAATTTAGCCTCAGCAGCCGGAAAATCTGCAGTTGATCAGCTCTGCCATAACCAGTAAATGTCACCATGGTAAATGTGGGTTTCAATGGAAGGGCTTGCAGCGCCTAGTGATAATTCTGCCGGCTCTCCTTCTGCCCTTCCTCCACCCAGAAAGAGAAAGTGCAGCATATGGTATTTGCATGGTATCACAAAATATGAGATACTGGGTGAAATAAATTATGTGTGAAGGGGGTTTAGGCCATAATTTCTAGTAATTTCAAAACCATGAAAATGGCTTTTGAAGTAGGAAAGAGGGCTTTTCTCCTCAGAGAGAACTTCAAAACACATCACATGCTTTATAAACACAAGTGAATTTACCTTCCTGGGGCCTCCCATTTTTAGCCTCAGATTCCTGGCTAATTGTCAACGATGTGTGTTCCAACAAGAAGTATCTTTTCCAGGCCTGAATTATTTGAATCTAGCCTCAGTTACAGTGAGGTTCTCTTGGAAACAGGAAAATTTGGCGAAATGCAACCCAGGAGGGTTGTGAAGGGGTGGCAGTTGCTACTCATCAATCATTATCTTAGTAAGAAAGAGATCCAAAGTCGGTAACAAACTGTTGCTTCTCCCAAACTCCCTTCCAAATACTGAGTCCTGAAAAGAGGCTTTTTTTATTGGCAGGGATTTCTATTTGTTCTGATTCTCTCATTAACCATTATAGTATGCAGATGTTTGGAATGCCAAGGGTCAAACCCACTGGCGCAGGGTAGAAGGTGTGGTATAAATCTTGGAGAACTCTCTTTCCTGGCCACTTCTGACCCTCACCGCTGCTGCATTTTGAAAAGCAAATCTACAACATGGGGACAGGTATACATAAACTCTGGGGAAGTATTCATGGAAATCATTTTTGCAATAACAACGAGGGCATAGACACTGGCTTTCAGAAGTTGTTGTTTTGAACTGTAAACCACAGCAGGGCGTGGCTACGTCCTTGGCTCATCCTTTGGGAATACAGATGTGGACTGCTGTACACCCTGGTCCACATCAGGAACTTGCTGAGTCTGCTCCTACTTCAACTCCAGGGGGCTGGTGACTTAGCCTGAGTCCCCAAGCTAGAGCCTGCCATGCATCTGGTGTTCAGTAACTCTGAGTTGGGCAAATAAGGGCTTGGAATGTAATTCTACTGCTCCTGTTTTCTTGACAGATAAGGATGCAGTGAGAATTCGGAATGCCAGTCCCACATCATGTCCAGGTTGAGTGGCACAAAGGCCTCCAGATGCAACATTGACCCTCCTTGAGCTCCTCAGTCTTGCTTCTCACTCAGTACTCCAGCTGCCTTGAATGCAATTTAGATGATTTTCCCTCCAATACCAAAGTAACTCCTTTTCGGGTAGTGGGATGGGGATCACGATGAGGAAGTATTCCCATATTGGCATTACTGACATCTGGAGATCTCGGAAAGCACTTGACTGATCCTTTTCATTAGTCCATGGGACTGTCTTGTACCATGAACATCAATGCCTTTACTGTACACATAAGGACACTCAGGTGTAAAGAAATGATGGGTGTACCTCAACTCAGGACACTGAGAAATAACAGATTCTGTTTTGACCCGTGTTATGAACCCTGAAGTGTAGGCCTTGCTTGTTTGGTTCTTGTTTTGATAGAACCAGAACTTGACACACCCTGGGCAAAGATTCTACTTCTGAATTCCATCCTAGTCCCTCTGTTTATTTAACCTTCACTTGAGACGAGGTCTCACACACTAAGATGCCCGCGCTGGCCTTGAACATTCTCTGTAGCCCTTTTAGGCCCTGAACTCACAATTCTCCTGCCTCAGCCTCTTAGATACTTGGGATCTCAGGCTTGAACCACCAGACCAGTATCCATCCTTTTTAGGAAGTATTTTTCAGTGAAAACATGTTACCTATGCCTTTTTTGCTTGTTTCATTGTTTTGTTGTTCAAGACAGGGTCCCTCTGTGTAGCTGTGACTGTCTTGGAACTCACTTTGTAGACCAGGCTGGCCTCAAGCTCAAAGAGATCCATCTCGCTCTACCTACCAAGTGTTGGCATTAAAGGCATGTGCTACCATCACCCAGCCATGTATGATACTTTAAAACCATCAGTTCGTGGAAATATCTCTGTCTCTAACAGCCACAGCTTCCTTCCCCATGGTAACTAGCATCTGAAGTTCCTTTGGTATTCATAAGTAAATGTAAGTTTTATATGATCATATCCATATAAACTAGCATATAGTAGTAGGGGCATAATACCATCATCTTCTAGGAATAGCTTTCCCTTATGACCTGTAGCTTAATAAGCATGTATACAAAGATTCCCATCACATGTGGAGCCATGTAACTGTGTTTTTACCATTGTGAATACACTGTATTTTAAATTTAAATTTTAAACTGATATGAGGTATCAGTTTCTAGGATTTTGATATTGTGAGCCACATTGAAATGAATATCCATGTGCATGCCAAGAGACACTCTAGGTTCTTAAAACTGTCCACACCATTGTCCTTGACTGCTGACATTCCCTGGGCTGAGATGATGGGTCCATGCCTAGATCTATCCTTCATTATCTGTGTAACGTGCAAGTGTTTGTACCTTCTAACACTTAGGATCTCCCTTTTTCCAGAACAGTCTACAGAAAAAGCAATAGCTTTTCTTGGTGATAGGTTTGCTGATAACACATGACAATCAAGCCGGAGCTTGCAATCAAGTCCTAAATCCAACACTGTAATCCCTTCCCTTGCTCATAACTTCTAGATCTGTTAAAAAACATTGCATTGGCAATTTGGGTGGAAAAGTCACAGGTAAGTCTTCGGTACGCTGACTTCTAAGTCTTCCTTTAGGGGAACATGCAGATCTAGCATGTGTTTGTGGCCATCTGCCAACCACGAGAAGACACCAGCCTTGGGATAAAAGTTAACAGCAGAAAGGGGAGGGACGATGGGGTGAGAACCAAAGTGAGTTGTTCTTGATAATTTTATTAAGCAGAAAAAATGAACCAACCCAAGCCTGCCTACTTTATTTCCCATTTATAGGAACCGGTAAGTATTGCTATGGTTTAAGTCTATAATTAAGTGTGAATCCAATTTTTATGTTATCAGCAATTGAAGGCATATTAAGAGACAAAAATAGAAAGCAATTTAGATATTCTTGTTTATATTTGTGCTTCTTGAAGACAAAGTACTATGCCAAGTGCTTCATAAATAATAGTGCTTCCTTTACTCATGATTGTGCTCTTACAAAATCAATACAATGGTGCATATCTGGAGGACAAGAAACAGCTTGAGAAATGTTAGTGTCTGTTCTACTTTGCTGCTAAGAATCAGGGGAGAGGAAACACCAGGGCTTTAAACTTTTTGTTTAAAGGAGCTTACATCCTCCAGTCATGACTTACATGAATATGCTTTACCAGCCCGTGGATGCCTTGGAGGATGAGTCCTGTCTCTAGTGCCATCCCCATCAGATCTTCTTTCATGCTGACCCCCCAAGGCTCTCACTGTCCCAAACCCCATGCTCTGTCCCCTGAGTTTCCTGTCACACCATACGTATTGGATTTGTGCCTGGTTTTTGCTGCTAAGCATCCACTCAAGTTAAGTCATTAATGTGCATTCTGTGAGACACTTTTGTCAAGAGGATATTTACATCTTGTCAGACTCTTGAAGTCTTCACCCAAGGAGAGGACTAACAGAGTACCCAGGTACCAAATGCACTGGGAGATGGGGGGAACCGACTAATGGAGGACTTCAGGTACCAAATATACTGGGAGAGGGAGGGGACGAACTAATGGAGGACATCAGGTACCAAGTGCACTGGGAGATAGAGGGAACGGGCTAACAGAAGACTTCAGGTACCAAGTATACTGGGAGATGGAAGTCCTGGATTAGTGAAGGACACCAGGTACCAAGTCACTCGGATATGGAAAGAATGGACTAATGGAGGACATCAGGTACCAAGTGCACTGGGAGATGGCGGGAACAGACCAATGAACGACATCAGGTACGAAGTGTACTGGGAGATGGAGGGAACAGACCAATGAACGACATCAGGTACCAAGTGCACTGGGAGATGGAGGGAACAGACCAATGAACGACATCAGGTACCAAGTGCACTGGGAGATGGAGGGAACAGACCAATGAACGACATCAGGTACCAAGTGCACTGGGAGATGGGGGGAACTGACCAATGAATGACATCAGGTACCAAGTGCACTGGGAGATGGGGGGAACAGACCAATGAATGACATCAGGTACCAAGTGCACTGGGAGATGGGGGGAACTGAGTAATGGAGGACTTCAGGTACCAAGTGCACTGGGAGATGGAGGGAACGGACCAATGGAGGACATCAGGTACCAAGTACAATGGGAGTTGAAGGGGAGGGACTTGAGACTGTCTCCTTAGGTAATGACATTTGCCATTGTCAGGATTATAAGGACATCAAATTCATATTTTATTTACTGAAAATTGGAACATTTATTCAAAGTCTGGTAAAAATCAAGAACAGCTCATCTATACACTAAAACATAATCACTAAGAGTTTTACTTTTCCATTAGAAGATAATGAGTCCTTCTTTGAACATGAATGTGCAGAATTGTACATTAATAAACATGCATACATACATTTGAATATGTGTGTATATTTCACATATATATTAAAAATATTTTTCCTCCTTATCTGATTAATTTGTAGAAGAAAATTCATATTCATCTATTTGATGCTTAAATATTTTACAGTAATGTAACATTATCCTTATGGTTATATTGTGTTTATATAAATGAAGGAAGAAAGGAAGGAAGGGAAGGAAAAAAGTAAAAAAAAAAGAAAGAAAGAAAGAAAGAAAGAAAGAAAGAAAGAAGAATCAGAGAAATGAAGGGAGAGAAAAGGAAGAGAAGGAAAAATTCTAGTTAACATAGAAAATAATTATTTAAACTCACTTTTGGAATAAATATGAAAACTACAATTACATTTATTTCCTTTTCATCCATAATTTATACAATGTTTTTTTATGTGGACTTACATCAGAAAGAAATAAAAGGACCTCACCAATAATTAATTGTGCAATTAAAATCACACACCTGAATCTTGTGCAAATGTTTAAATCAATCATTTTAAAAGAATTAGTATACAATTTCTTTTCCAGATGTTCCAAAGTCAAACAAATGCATTAATTAGCATATTTTGAAGCTGAACTATATTTAAGTCTCCTCCTTTAATTTATGCTTTTATTTCCAACTCTAAGTTCTTTGGATGAAAAGAGGGTAAAATCTTATGTGACACCAATAACTACCATTGATTGAAAGGGAGAAAACATATGGCTTATGAGTCACTAATTAGATTTAAATTACAAATACAGTATGTATCATTTGCATCAATTCGTAAAAATCTATCAAAATAAAACTTTAAACAATTAACCTGTTGAAATGATAATGAACACATCCATAAAAATACCCAAAACCAATTTTTGTCAGCTTAAACAACCATGGTAAGACAGCTTTGTAGTAAACATACCATTTTTTTTTTATTCCCTTGTTTGACTAAGGACACAGAACCAGGGCACAAAGGTCTCTGCAGCTGATGAATGGCCACAGGTGACGCTGCTTGCCTCCTGTGTTCACTGCACACTACTCAATCTCCCAACACACCAATACAGCACTTAAGGGAGACTGGCAAGGAAGACAGGCAGGGAACATTCTCAGAGATGAGTGAGACTGAGAAGTTCCTAGAACTGGGCATGCCTGTAACCTCAGCATTCAGGAGGCTGAGGCAGGAGGATTGTGAGCTGGAGATCAAACTGCACTATCCAACTACATTGCAGGCCAATCTGAGCCATTAAACAAACCCTGTGAGGAAGGAGAGGGGAGGAGAAGGAAGAGGAGGCTGGGGAGTGGGAGCTAAGGGAGGAAAGGGAATAGAGAGAAGGGAAGGATGCAAGGGAGACAACAGGGAAGAAAGGGGAAGGGACTAATTGATCTGTGTACAGCAAGCTAATGAAATGAAGAAACACGGGGTCGATAGAAGCCTATGAGATTTAAAGAATAATTTATTTCCAGGTGAATCCTTCTAAAATTACCCATTTTAGTAAAAATGTGTTAGATAGCATGACAGGAGTGAAGGAGTGAGTTCTACTTGCCAGGGCTCTGAAGAGGCCCCGCAAACTGGAGCGTCAGGACACGCAGCGTCAGGAGGGGTACTCCACTGCCGCAGCAACAGCCATGGCAATGTTCCCTCCCAACACCATTTCTTTGAGGAGAAGACCATTGAGGCTGCTATCAAAAGTTACACAGCAATTATCAGGATGGAGAAATCTACATACAGGTCCCATGTCCTGAATCCCATTGATCTGCTTTTTTTTTTTTTTTTTTTTTTTTTTTTTTTTTTTGGTTTTTTGAGACAGGGTTTCTCTGTGGTTTTGGAGCCTGTCCTGGAACTAGCTCTTGTAGACCAGGCTGGTCTCGAACTCACAGAGATCTGCCTCTGCCTCCCAAATGCTGGGATTAAAGGCGTGCGCCACCATCGCCCGGCCATTGATCTGCTTTTTAAATCAAGCACATGGGTCCAGTCCTATAAAACACAAGAAGAAAAAGAGCCATTCCTACCAAGGACAGTGAGCCCAGACATTAGCTGAACAATTCTTATATCCAAATCACAGCACCAAAGCCTGGGTTAGCGTGGAAAGCAAGTTCTGGAGATGCCGGGAAACTTCCTTGTGAAGCAGCCGTGGATACAAATCGAAGTCTGACTTTACAAGTAGTTCACGAACACAGTGAAACCTTCAAATTCTTTCATGCTTGTTGGTCAAAATGACCAAAAAGAGCAGAGAATCTGAGAAGAAGATCTAGGGAGGAAAGCGGTGCCTTCATTCTCCACAAAGACAGAAGAGGGATGATTAGAAGGCGCTTTCTGTGTTATAACAGAGGCACCCAGGAGTCAGCCTTAACTGATCCCACAAGAGGCAGGTAGAGAAAACCTGACTTGACTCTTCTGATTCCTCTAATTTTTTTTTTTTTTTTTTTTTTTTTTTGGTGTTTTCGAGACAGGGTTTCTCTGTGGCTTTGGAGCCTGTTCTGGAACTAGCTCTGTAGACCAGTCTGGTCTCGAACTCACAGAGATCCGCCTGCCTCTGCCTCCCGAGTGCTGGGATTAAAGGCGTGCGCCACCACCGCCCGGCTGATTCCTCTAATTCTTATCCCCGCATGGTGTTCAGCTGATCCACAGGAGGAACCGAGGTGCAGAGAGATGAGTTACCCAAGGAAGCAAGAGAGTGACGCAGAGGTCGTAAGCGCGCGCCCCTTTCACCTATTTTTTTTTCAGTGCATCTGTTCATTTTTTTTTTTCTGAGTCAGAGTTGTTGACGAGTCCTGAACTCGCTTTTTTAACTATTTTCATTCAACTACCCATGAGCTAATATCTGGGAACCTCACCGGCTCATCTACCCTCCAATGTCTGGAAACCTCACCAGCTCATAAGCCCTTCAGCAACGATAGTCCGTGCAAACCCTCAGCCTCCTCCCAGTCGACTCAGCGCACAGGAACTCTGCACTTTATTTTACAGCTAAGACTCACCAAATATTCTGATGTTTTTACTACAAAAGTTCCAATTTCAATAATGTCAAAAATAATCTCAGTGAGTAGAAGCCAGGATTTTGGTTAAATGAGTGGAGATAGCAAGGAAAATTTAACTTTTTTAGATTTACTAGTTTTGTATGTATGAATGATTTTCCCGCATGTGTGTCTGCTCCTCAGGTTCATGCCTGGTACCCACAAAAGACAGAAGCGGGCATCAGAGTCCCTGGAAATGGAATTACAGATGGCTGTGAGTCACCCTATGCCTGCTGGGAATTGAACCAGAGTCCTCTGCAAGAGTAACCAGTGCTCTTAACCATGGCACCGTCTCTCCATTTCCATAGGATGATTTCATAGAGAATTTAATGGCTCAATATCAGATTCCTTAAGCAACGGGATACCAAGAAAGCAAAATTTGGAATTCATTGAAAACAGGAGACTGGAGGAAAACCAGGTAACTGAGGTGCCGTCCCTTCTATGGCAACAACATCACAGCTGAGGACAGGGAGTTAAAGACTGTAGACACAGTGTCACAGCTGAGGAGAAGGAGTGACTTAACAATGAAGACTAGAGGGAAATCTCAGGCATTTATCAGGCAGTGATAACAAATATTTGAGAAGTTGAAAAATGGTCCTGGCACATTTGAAAAGAATTGAAAAGGATTTGTCAGCCTCAAGAGAAAGAAAACTCAGTACCTGATACAGAATCTGCAGATGTACCTACCTCAGGCTGAGTGGACGGCCTCGATGAGGAGCCAAGGGTAGCTCTTCATGGTCCTCCAGATAACTTTCATCGGGCCTTGAAGGATGCCTCCGTGACAGGACTTGCTAGGCATCATAGTGGACATGTTGTTTACAGAGTCTAAGTGTGAAAAGGAAGGAGGTGCTCGGCTGAGTTGAGGAAACTGATCGCAGACCTCTGAGACAAATACAAAGAGGAGAGGCTGAAGAACAAGAGAGAAAATGGCGCTGGGTTGGTCCCTTAGCAGGGTGTCTCCTCCAGCCAGGGTCTGGAGCCTGTGCAGTGGATGGAAGGACCCAGGCCGGAAGGGAGAAACACTTGCTTTACAGCTCTGCTGTTGTCATTTGAATCCTAAATAACGTTTGTGTCTGAAGCCTCACAATTTCACTGTGCACTCAGGCCCACAAATCGTGCTCCCCAAAGAGCACCAGGCAATGTCAGGGGCTTCTCATTCCTGAACCTGCTACCAGCACAGCACAAAGAAACGCAGGAAAGTCAAGGCTGAGATTCAACGAGATGGAATTTTTTTTCTACTAGGTAATAGCTTGACCAAGGATTTATTTTCTCTTCTTCACTAATATTATATATATTTAAAGTCATTATGGCTGTGCTCTGACCTGGTGCAGTAAGAGGCAGGGTTGTAATCACCAGGGCAACAAGGTAGAAAATGCCCTTCAACTCCTCTGGGTTCCATAGGTATTAATCTCCCTGGGACAGAAATCTTTATTAGAGCTAAGAGTTCCACCACAGTGGCTTTTTTTTTTAAAGGGGACCAAGCAGATTCTTTGAATTGCAGGGGGCAGGGGGAGGAAATCCCTGACCTTGCTGACTACCGAAGCAAGTAAATGTTTCATATGGAAGGAAGCCATTGAGAGGTAGGCCTTGGGACTCTAAAGGATAGATCATGCAGCATTGCTGTGGATGCTGACGCTGCTTAGTGACAGCCCTCACTTTAGCAACACTCTGGTCACATCTTCACGAAGGAGGGTGAGGCTTCTGGAGCACAGGAGGTCTGGAGAAATATATTATGTTTCAATAAATAAGTAATATAATTAAAAATAATCTCTTCCATATCCCCAATTCAGCACTGCAATTAAACAAGCCTGTGCATATTCCAGAGACAATAACTGAAGGGGAAGGAGGCACAGGCACAGATGAAAATAATAGAAAGACATGCAAAACTGCTATTAACTTGGGAGAGATAAAAGAGTGTCAAAATTATAGCTTTTGGTAATGTTTAAGTTGAGACGCTAGTAATCTGGCTATAATTGTACTTGGGCATTTGTTCTTTGTAGCAAGAAATATATTAAGGAATAAAAAATAGAGAAACTAAGCTCACAATGAAGAAACAAACCTTCATGGGAAGTGCCAGCCCTTTGAAAGGATATATGAAACCCACCAGCCTGGGGCTGGCGGCCCTATCCCCATGAGTCCTGCTATCAAGCTTATGAACTGGGAGCCAAGCCAGGGATCCATGGGTGCTGGCTTTATAAATCCTGTTTGTTGTCTGGGGGGTCATTAGTAGAATGGGGAGGACTTGCATGTGGTAGTATACCCTTGTATTCCAGTTGAGGCAAGATCCTGAATTCAAGGCCAACATGAATTACATAGAAATACCCTATATCAGTGGAAGAGAGTTGTGAATAAGGCATGTGTGGGGTGGGTCATACCCCTGTGTATTACCTTAGGGTGACCACTCAGCAGGCTGACTCCCCACAGGTGGCCCAGAGGACCATATTACAGTCACCCAGCACAGGGGGATAGTCTGAGGCTTGTGTCCAAAGCTTCCAATCCAATCCAGTCCTCCTTGACAGAGATGCAGGATGGACCCCCAGGTAAGTGCCCTTGGAGGAACAGAGGCAAGGTGTCTGCCTTGCTACACTCATCTAAGAAACCCTGAGGCCACACTGCACCAAGACCCGCCTTGGCCATTGTCTGTTCCATGACCCTAAGGGACTTCTCAGTGAAGGGAGCTAGGAATGGCAAAACCATGGCTGATCCAGTTAGTTCTTATAAACTGTCTTTGCGCTGCTTCCAACAGTCAGGTTTGACCATCACTTCTCCACTCACCCAGTGGATTTAAGTTAACCTAAATTATAACTCTGTCAGTCTGATAATCATGTGGGCAATCTTGCCAAACCCAAGCTCTATTTGTTCATTTCTTCAGTAAACACTGTTGACCTTGTTACTGTATAAAAGGGTCTGGGATGAGTTACTGGAATTGCCTAGATGGGCAAAAATCCACTCCATACCCACAGACGCTTAAATCTATTTAACTGTGAGCAAAACCTTCTTTACTGAGGAAATACTCCAGGAAAATGTCACCTTATCATGGGAAAACCAAATGTCTATGCATTTGGTTTCATGAACTGAAATTGGGCAGTTTGAGAACTACTGATCAGCATGCCCTGATGACTTGTTAAACAGACATTGGTCCTCAAGCACAGAGATTCTGATTCATCAGGTCAAGACGGGCTTGAAAACCTACGTTGCTGACACGTTCCCTAGTACTGCTAAAGCAGTTAGTACACTGGGCCACACTTTGACAATCTCTGCTCCATACAACTGTGTGTGAGGGTATGTCAGCTCCACCACGCACGACACACATAGTATTAAAGACACAATCCGTCCTCCCAAAGAGATGGGCCTGTCAGCTCGGTGCGCTATGAGGGCTGTTCTCAACATTAATATCAAGAATGGGGGTTTTTAATCCCCTCAGCTCTGCCTTCCTGTGACGTCTTCTGCCCAGGCTCATGTTCTCTGTCCTGTACATTACTCTGAACAGGGAAATGGTGTCAGGGCTCCAAAAAGATTCCCCTGCCCCTCGCGACAACAGAGTTAAACAGCTGGACTTGACATGACGGCTATATCAATGCTGTCAAGCCCAAGGATGTTGACAACTGGTTCAAGAAGGAAAGAGGAGCGCATGTAGGAAAAGAGAAGGTAGAGCAAACATCCATTTTCTGGGTGTGCTATGGAAGAGGCGGGCTCAGAGCTCCGGCCCACGTTCCTTGTAGACAGGAAGCAGTAATGTTTTCCAGTAGAAGAGAAAAAATAAGATAAATGTTTCTTTAGAAACAATAAACCCCGGTAATCTTTAGGATTTAAAGAGACAGTATTTCATATTGTACTAATTCTTCAGTTCTTTCGGCTGAATTCAATATATTTCTCCTTCTAAATGTGCTTCCTCAGAAATAAGATAACTGACTTCAAAGATATTTTACATACAAATGAAGTTATTTTCTCATTTGTATCTTACTTATTTTTGCTTAGTTCTAGTCGAAAGACCCTATGATCTATGTATTTTAATTTATAATTAAATAATCTAGTAATAGTGGGACATTACTAATATGATAGGCATAAGTTGTGAACATTTTAAATAAAGAAGTATACTATGCAGAGACAAAGCAATAAGAAAAATAAAAAAAAGTCCACCAACAACACAAAAGGCTGGGCAGTGGTGGCGCACGCCTTTATCTCAGTAACTGGGAAGCAGAGGCAGGTGAATCTCTGTGAGTTAGAGGCTGGCCTGGTCAACAAGGGTGAGTTCCAGGACAGTCAGAGCTAAACAATGAAACCCTGCCTCGAAAAAGAAAAGTGAATTGAGCCGAAATTTAGATTTAAATTTGTCATTATTATATTCTCAGATCAATTTCATAAGCATAAAAATGTGAGGAATGCCATTGTAATTAGTTAAGATTACATTACCAGGGCTGGAGAGATGGCTCAGAGGTTAAGAGCATTGCCTACTCTTCCAAAGGTCCTGAGTTCAATTCCCAGCAACCACATTGGTGGCTCACAACCATCTGTAATGAGGTCTGGTGCCCTCTTCTGGCTAGCAGGCATACACACAGAATATTGTATACATAAATAAATATTTAAAAAAGCTAGTTTCAGGACAGGCTCCAAAGTTACAGAGAAACCCTGTCCCCCATGCAAAATCAAACAAAAAAAACAGATTTTTGAGCCGGGCGATGGTGGCGCACGCCTTTAATCCCAGCACTTGGGAGGCAGAGGCAGGCGGATCTCTGTGAGTTCGAGACTAGCCTGGTCTACAGAGCTAGTTCCAGGACAGGCTCCAAAGCCACAGAGAAACCCTGTCTCGAAAAACCAAAAAAAAAAAAAAAAAAAAAAAAAAAAAAAAAAAAAAAAAAGATTACATTACCATTCTTGAGACATTTAATGGGAAAGTAACAGACAACAGCTAACCATCTAAACTGGCCTTCTAGTAACGTAAGTGTTTCTTATATCACCAATGATGAGGGTCACCAGTTTGCTTTAAAACATTCCTGATGGGCAAAGCACCTTGAGATAATACACTCTGGTGGGTACACTAAGTCCGATTATGCGTCCTGTGGGAATCTGTTAGAAGCATGGACACAGCTTCCATGACTACAGCCTGAACCTCTCAATGGTGGGTTTGGAGTGAATCAGAACCAGTAGGAGATATGTCTTCAAGTGTGTGTATGAGTTTGTGAGTGTGTGTGTGTGTGTGTGTGTGTATGTATTAAAGGAAGAGATAAAGAACATACAAGAAGAGTACGGTTGTGCTTAAGGAATTGACTCTCATACAGTCTGAGGAAATAAGCCTGAAGTTTATTTGCAGGCTAGAATTTCAGGCAAGAGCTGCTATTGCCGTTTTGAAGGCTATTTCCTCTTCTTTGGGAAATGCAATGCTTGCTCCTAAGGTCTTCAACTGACTAGGCATAGGCTCCTCGGATCTCTCAGACTCGTCTGCTTTGCTCAGTTACAGCAAATGGCAGTCACATCTGAAGCATTGCCATCATGCACCACTTCCGTCGTTATTTGACCAAACATCTGTGCCCATGAACTAGCCAATCTGGCACACGAGTTTATTTTCACACGTGCCCTGGTCCTTGATCCCACCGGCAGGTCACTTAGCATCCTGATTATGGCTAGAGACTAGGGCTTCACTCCCCCAGTTTCTGTGTCTACGGGAGATTGAAAGTCACTCTGGGAACTCACAGACTCTTTCCTGCCCTGTAGGAATGAGACAGGGAGAGCCCAGCAGATATCACTGCGCATGGACAGCCACATCCTTCTGGTCTGTAAAGCCTTCTGTTTGGGACCTCCCTCTGGAGTCCGAAGTTCTCTCTGGCAGTGTTGACGTTAGCTGCTGGGCCTCTGCTTAGCAAATGGACCTTTGGTCTGGTAGCCCCCTTTGGTGCTTGGCCTGGGAGCACAGCATGAGACCACTTAAACGCAGCACATTTCCCCCCTCTGGCAAAGCTGCTATTGAATTTCTGTTTCTATGATGTTTTTGCATATTCCTCACGGCTTGGTAATCTAAGGAGGAGGCAACGATGTAACTCATTGTCGTCCCTCAGTCCTCATGGGTGTCCCTTCTCAGAATATACTCCAGAGCCATTTTGAAAACAGATGTGCGTAGTGGAGGCAGGCTTCCTTTGTGATCTGATAGTACCGAAGGAAGCCTTCTGGTTCAGAGCCCTTCAGAGTCCATGCTCTGTGACCTTGAGTGTGTCCTCTGATCTCCTGCAGGCTTCTCATTCACAAAGGAGAGTCAGTATTATTGACATCATAGAGACATTCTCGGGATTCAATTATATGAGGTTATGATTCTAAACCATCTAGTGAAAATGCCACACAATTACCAGTTGCTCCAAAAACTGATAACAATACTAAATCAGGCAGCTCAGCCCACAGGTTCCCTCCTTGAGTCACTTCCAGACAGTTCTCCCCTTACCATCTGTACTCACTGAAGGAACTTTTAACTCTAAAAGAATTTGGGCTGTCCCTGATAATCATGTGGGCAATCTTATCAAACTCAAGCCCTGTTCATTTATTTCTTCAGTAAACACTATTGACCTTGTTACTGAATAAAAAGGTCTGGAATGGGTACAGAAATTGTCCAGATGAAAAACAAAATCCAGTCCACACCCATGGAAGCTTTCAGCCTGGTGGGCATCATGTTCAATGAACTGCTAACAAAAAACTCTTTCAAGAAACAGTGTGTTTAGTACTGCAGTACAAAATCCTTGAGTGCCAGCTAGGTACACAGGGGACCATCTAGTTCAGTCCAGAGTTCCTCATAGACTTCCCAAAGGACAAGATGCCTGAGTTTAACATAGATGGAGAAATTGACTCAAACAAATGAAGCAACGAGCAGTGGAAACACCAACAGAAGCCACTTATCTACAGTCAGGGCGTGTGTGGGGGTGGACAGCAAAAGAGTCAAGTATCAGGGTCAGAGCTCCAGGTTCTCCCTGGGCTGTGGACCCCATGAGCTACCATGAAGGCTCATGAGAGCCACCAAATACACTTACATTCTTTAGCACTGAAGGAAAAGTCACTGAAAGATGTTTAGGCAGAGGAACAGCACAATCCAAATGGCGCTTAGAAAAATCACTCTGACATTGGGAGGAAGAAAATATTTCTTCGGAGAAAGTTTTCAAAGCCCCACAGCTGGGGGTAAGATGATCAGAAAGAATGGCCATGGCAAGAAATTTCTTAGTGTGAGCACTAACTTTTAAAAATATCACAAGAGGGACAGATTGCAATTCTCTCAAAGTGACAAAACTTTGATTAGCAGAATCATAGACCTAAGTTTGGTGAGAACATCATAGTGATACTGAACCATGTCTCTAAATGATTGCACAGTTCATGCAGGGCAATTGTCCCTCAAGATCGTCAAGAAATTGGTTCTAGGACTGTCTTGTCCAATACCTGCCATGCTCAATTCCCTGCTGCAAATAACATAATATTCGCACACAACCTGCTCACATCCTCCTCTATGTACTAAATCAGATCTAAGTTATTAATAATACCCAACCCAAGATTATTATATGTAGTTGTAATAGAGTATTGTTTAGGGACTAATAACAAGAAAGAAGTCTATACACTCAAGTATTATAAGTCCAGCGGCATTTTTCATCTACAGTTGGTGGACTCCACAGGTCAGAATCCACAGACAAGCAGACAAGCAAACATTCCAGTAATAGAGTTCTCTCTTCTCTCTTCTCTCTCTCTCTCTCTCTCTCTCTCTCTCTCTCTCTCTCAGATTGGTGCTCTGGTTGATGCTGGGATATCAGATAACATAAACCGCCTAATGAAAGCACAGTGGTCCTTGAGCCATTATGGCCCAGAATGCTATAGTATTCTACTATATAAAGAGGGTTGAGTTAAAAAAAAGCATGAAAAAAAAATTCTCAAACACAAAGAGTCAAGACTCTAGGACAATAAAGAATGTGAAAGCTGTAAAGACAGAGCTATTCTTTTGCCAAGGAATAAAAGGAAGTACGATGACTCCCAACTTTAGAATTCTGATTGATTGTTAACATAACCACAGCTATGTATCTAACACTTCAGCGTGCCAGACATTATTTTCGAAACATACTTATGGGTACTCCTAGTAACTCTGTGAGGTGGGCATTTTATTGTTCCCATTTCACAGGTGAGAAAACCGAGGCGACTGGCAACCCATTATGACCATCAGCTGAAACCAGGGAGTCCGCCTTTAGAAGTCAACACCGAGGAAAATCACATTTGGGGCGCGTTATGTTTCTGGTGATATCATTAACAGCAGATTCAAATGAGATTTTGAGTAATTTGTTTTGAGTAGGAAGCATATGCCTAGTTCTTCATTCACACTTTGGGGGATTTTAATTTCTCGTTGTGCTTTCCTGTGGCCTGTATTATTTGCACAAGCCTGGTTAGAATATATAAAATAAACGGTGGCTTGTAGATAAACAGCTGCTTAGCAGGCGATCTCAGAGAAAATAAAGGCCCAAGTCCCTCTCTCACGAAATATCTCATTTTATATAGGAATTTATTCCTGGTTTTTATGAACTCCAGGACGGAGAAATAGACGGATTTATTTAGTTTGGCCTTAGTCTGGTGTGTTTTGCTTGGTCTGTTCTTTCTAGTTTATTGTATCTCCTAATCTTCTACACATGAACCAGAAACCTCAGTGATGGAAGCATCGGAACAATCTAAACAAACGATAGCACCGGCTCTAAGCTTCCTTGTAAACGGAGTGCTTGGCGAAGTCTTACAAGTGTGACTTGGGAACGACTGGCTCTCGCGAAGCCACCAAGTTACACACTGCAGTACTGGACGGAGCAGCAGTCCTTTTCCTCTTGTTGCCTCAAATACCTGTAATGGCTGCTTTGGATGGTAAAACCAAATAGCGTTTTGCTTTGAAATGTGAGCATGATTTATAACGAATGTGAATCTAGAAGCTCCTTCAGCCTAAAGAGTCAGCCATGAGCTCTTTTCCTGCCTGCTCCTTCAGATTTGGAAAACAACGCCAGCCTCCATCCCGTCTTTGCGTCCACTAAACAGCTCTGAGAAGACCGCTCCCAAACCTCTCCTGGCAGAAGCTCTGGAGCACTCTGGTGGCTCTGGTCCCAAGAGTGGGGCGCAGAGACTTCAAATTACACACATTTCCAACGGGTTTAAATTCATTTTGCCTCATGGGTACTCTCTGCCATTCACAGCCCAACAATCCATTCACTCGGTATACGTCTATTAATCACCTGCAATGCTGTGGGAACTGAGAATGAGGATGGCAAGGCAGCAAGAACACAGCCTCTCCCCTCCTAGAAACGCCAGCCCCGTAGGAGAGACGTAGTTTCAGGGGAGCATAAACAGACAAAGCATAGGTTGTAATGGAAACCCGTGATGGGAGGGTAAGTAGGAGAGAAATCCTCCAACATGGGGGAGGCGGTTCTCTTGATGTAATAGGGACTTTGATTAATTCTTTACAATTAAATATCCTTCTTCAAGGCCTGTTTTAAGTTTAATGGACAAAAAAAAATATTTAACGAAGGAAAAAAACTTTAAGTAAAATACATTTTCCAGTTTGTTCAAATGTATTTTGTCATGGTCTTCTATTTCTTTCACTTTTATAAATATCCAAATTTTTCAGACTTATTCTGCTACTAGGGACCATTTTTTAGGCAATGATAACAGATAATACCTAAGTAGATCCCCTTTCAAATGCACCACCTGGAACTCCTATAGGCAGACATCCTTTTGAGTTTAAAGAGGTCCCAGGAAGCCCTCATGTACATACTGCCCTCAGGCAAGCCCACGTGCCTCATCACCCTCTCCAATTTCAGGATCAGAAGCCACAAACAGAACCTTTAGTAACATGACATTTTAGAGTAGTTCATGAAGAAAGCCTCCGATTCTCCAGTGTCCATTGATAAGTAGATAGATGATAGATAGATAGATAGATAGATAGATAGATAGATAGATAGATAGATAGATAGATGGATAGATAGATAGATAGATAGATAATTGATAAGTAGATAAATTGAAGATAGATGGTTTGTATGTAGGTAGATATATAGATGATAGATAGATAGATAGATAGATAGATAGATAGATAGATAGATAGATAGATAGATGATAGATAGATAGATAGATAGATAGATAGATAGATAGATAGATAGATAGCTGAGAGATAATAGGCAGATAGATAACCTATATTTATTCCTGTAAAAGGAGTAGAAACTATCAATGCCTGTAAGAACTGGAAAACCAGAGCCTGTGCAGATTTCTGACTCTAAATACAGGGTAGAAGTTCATGGTCCTCATTTCTTTGCGATACCAAGAATAAGTCAAGAATAACTTCTTAGCCATGTGGTGGTGGTGCACGCCTTCAATCCAGCATTTGGGAGCAGAGGCAGGTGGATCTCTGAGTTGGAAGTCAACCTGGTCTACATAGCAAGTTCCAGGACAGCCAGGATTATACAGAAAAACTCTGTCTGCACTGCCCCCCCCCAAAAGAATAACTTCTTGGGGTATTAAATATTTTGAACAATAAAAATTAACAAGTATTCATTAAAGAGAAACTACAAAGGCTAGGAAGGGTTTAAAGGAGGACAATTACCGTGTGAGCCAACAATGAAAGGTGTCAACACTTGCCTTAAGCCACCACAGTCTGTTGCACGCTCTTGTCATGTACATCTTGCTAGACTCACAAAGGGCGACGTTGAGAATTTCACATACTTTTTGCCAAATTTCTTTCTCACTTTATAATACTTTAATTACTTACTGCATCACAACTTAACTGTTCTATAATTTCTATGTATTAAGTGGGTTCCATTTGTGTTATTATGTTCTAATGAGTGATTTGCTTTAATTATAACTTATTAGACATCAAAGAACTCTAATAACTACAGAACAAGATTATTTTTGAAAGCTGAAGGCAAAGATGCATTTCTGTAAAGTACAAATCACAGATTTTCCTTGATTTCTCCTCTTTATGCTATTTTTATATGACTGATTAGATACTTCCTATCTAGGCTCCTTGCTGGCCCAATCCTTTGTTCTTCACTTACAAAAATGTTCAATGCTTGGCGGTTTCTACCCTTTTTTGTTTGGTTGGTCTCATTCGGAGAGAAGGTCTCACTATGGTATCTTAGGAGGGTGTAGCCCAAACAGGCCCTCAGTTCCACCCCTCCATCTGGGATTACAGATGTATGTCACAACATTTGTCCATCTCCTGCCCTTCAATGGAATCTGTTAGCTGTCTTCATGGCATAAAAAGTTGCCCGGAAACTCAACATAATACAATGGGTATTTCCTGACTTGCACAGTTTCGATGAGTCAGGTATCCAGATGTAGATTAGCAAGAAGATGCTGAATCAGTCATTCGTGGTGTTACCATGAAGATGGCATCTCAGAACCCTGGAACCAGAGTCACCTGCCTGCTGGCAGAAGAATTTGACAGTTGCTCAAATTTAGTGACTGTTTTGCCCTCTGATGGACCTCTCCAGAGAACTGCTCACAGGATGGCGGCTGCTTTCCCGAGAGTATCATGTCCAAAGGATGCAGCAAGAGAGAGAGGCTATAAACAGGACCAATAGCCTTAGTCATACCAACACTTCCACATTGTTCTTTAGTCCACATGAATCAGCTTTGGTACAATGCAAGAAATCACACTGAAGGCGGAGGCACCGGCAGGCAGGCCTAGGCGGCGGAAGCACCGGCGCACAGACAGTTCCGGGCGGCGGAGGCACCAGCAGGCAGGCCCGGGCGGCGGAGGCACTGGATACAGGATAGTGCGGGCAAGAAACAGTGAAGCCTGCACTGAGAACAGATTGCCCCGCTACAATTAAATCAAACCCAATAGATAGCATCGGTAAGAGGAGATGGGCAGACGCCAAGGCAAGAATTCACCCAACAATCTGAAAAACAACATGAAAACACCAGAACCCAATGATCTTACAACACAAGGACTTGAACACCCTATCACAGGAGAAGAGGAAAAAACTGACTTTTTGAAAGCAATAGAGTCCCTTAAACAACATGTAAAAAACGCCCTCATAGAAATGGATGAGAAGTATAACAAAAAGTTTGAAGAAATGAGTAAATACGTAAATGATACCCTGGGAAGCCAAGAAAAAACGATCAAACAGGTAATGGAAACAGTCCAAGAATTGAAAACTGAAATGGAAGCAAGGAAGAAAACACAAACTGAGGACCAGCTGGATATGGCAAATATAGGTCAACGAGCAGAGACTACAGAAACAAGCATAATCAATAGAATACAAGAGATAGAAGAAAGAATCTCAGATTCTGAAGACAACATAGAGAAAATAAACAGACTGATCAAAGAAAACACCAAAACCAACAAATTCTCATCACAAAACATTCAGGAAATATGGGACACAATAAAAAGACCAAACCTAAGAATAATAGGGATAGAAGAAGGAGAAGAGGCACAGCTCAAAGGTCCAGAAAACATTTTTAACAAAATTATGGAAGAAAACTTCCCCAACATAAAGAAAGATATTCCTTTGAATATTCAAGAAGCATACAGAACACCAAACAGACTGGATCAAAAAAAAACGTCCCCTCGCCATATAATAATCAAAACACAAAATATACAGATTAAAGAAAGAATATTAAGAGCTGCAAAGGAAAAAGGCCAAGTAACTTATAAAGGTAAATCGATCAGACTTACACCTGACTTCTCTATGGAAACCATGAAAGCCAGAAGGTCCTGGATAGAGGTACTACAGAAACTAAGAGACCATGGATGCAAACCCAAACTACTATACCCAGCCAAGCTATCGTTCACTATCAATGGAGAAAACAAAATTTTCCAGGATAAGAACAAATTTAAACAATACGTTGCCACAAATCCAGCCCTACAGAAAGTAATAGAAGGAAAATCACAACCCAAGGAATCCAACATTGCCAACACTGCCTACAATAACCCAGGCATCTAGTGACCCTTCAACAGCACAACTCAAAGAAGGGAGACACACAAACTCTTCTACCAAAAGCAGTAAGAATAACCGGAGTTAACAACCACTGGTCATTAATATCACTTAATATTAATGGTCTCAATTCACCAATAAAAAGGCACAGGCTAAGAGATTGGATACAAAAACAGGATCCAACAGTCTGCTGTTTGCAAGAAACTCATCTCAACCACAAAGACAGGCATCTACTCAGAGTAAAGGGTTGGGAAAAGGTTTTTCAAGCAAATGGTCCTAAGAAAAAAGCAGGTGTGGCCATACTAATTTCTAACAAAACTGACTTCAAACTAAAATCAATCAGAAGAGATTGACAGGGACACTTTATACTCATAACAGGAACGATTCAGCAGGATGAAGTCTCAATCCTGAATATCTATGCCCCTAATATAAAAGCACCCACTTATGTAAAAGAAATATTGCTAAAACTCAAGGCAGACATCAAATCACACACACTAGTAGTAGGAGACTTCAACACACCTCTCTCACCAATGGACAGGTCAATCAGACAGAAAACTAATAGAGAATTAAGAGAATTGTTGGAGGTAATAAATCAAATGGACTTAACAGACATCTATAGAACACTCCACCCAAATAGGAAAGAATACACCTTCTTCTCTGCAGCTCATGGAACCTTCTCGAAAATTGACCACATACTTGGAAACAAAGGAAACCTCCACAGATACAAAAAAATATCAGTGTCCACCTGTGTCTTATCAGATCACCACGGATTAAAGTTAGAAGCCACCAACAAAGCTACCCCCAGAAAGCTGACAAACTCATGGAAACTGAACAGTCAACTACTGAACCACACCTGGGTCAAGGAAGAAATTAAGAAAGAAATTAAAGTCTTCCTTGAATTTAATGAAAACAAAGAGACAACATACTCAAACCTATGGGACACGATGAAAGCAGTGCTAAGAGGAAAGTTCATAGCACTAAGTGCCCACTTAAAGAAAACGGAGAAAGCATACATTGGGGACTTAACAGCACACCTGAAAGCTCTAGAAAAAAAAGAAGCAGACGCGCCCAGGAGGAGTAGAAGACTGGAAATAATCAAACTGAGGGCAGAAATCAACAAAATAGAAACACAGAAAACAGTCCAAAGAATCAATGAAACAAAAAGTTGGTTCTTGGAGAAAATCAACAAGATTGACAAACCCCTATCCAAACTAATTAAACGACAGAGAGAGAACACGCAAATAAATAAGATCAGAAATGAAAAGGGGGACATAACCACAGACACAGAGGAAATTCAGAGAATCATTAGATCTTACTACAAAAGCCTGTATGCCACAAAACTGGAAAATGCAAAAGAAATGGACACTTTTTTAGATAAGTACCATATACCAAACCTAAACCAAGACCAGGTGAACGATCTAAATAGACCTGTTAGTCGCGAAGAATTAGAAACAGTTATCAAAAATCTCCCTTCCAAAAAAAGCCCAGGGCCAGATGGTTTCAATGCAGAATTCTACCAGAACTTCCAAGAAGAGCTAATACCTATACTTCTTAATGTATTTCACAATATAGAAACAGAAGAGTCATTGCCAAATTCCTTTTATGAAGCTACAGTTACCCTGATACCAAAACCACACAAAGACCCAACCAAGAAAGAGAATTACAGGCCTATCTCACTCATGAACATCGACGCAAAAATTCTCAATAAAATACTGGCAAACCGAATCCAAGAACACATTAGAAAAGTTATCCATTATGATCAAGTAGGCTTCATTCCAGAGATGCAGGGCTGGTTCAACATACGCAAATCTATCAATGTAATCAACCATATAAATAAACTGAAAGAAAAAAACCATATGATCATTTCATTAGATGCTGAAAAAGCATTCGACAAAATTCAACACTCCTTTATGATAAAGGTCTTGGAGAGATTAGGGATACAAGGGGCATACCTAAATATAATAAAAGCTATTTACAGCAAGCCGACAGCTAACATTAAATTAAATGGAGAAAAACTCAAAGCCATCCCACTAAAATCAGGAACACGACAAGGATGTCCACTCTCTCCATACCTCTTCAATATAGTGCTTGAAGTTCTAGCAATAGCAATAAGACAACATAAGGGGATCAAGGGGATCCGTATTGGAAAGGAAGAAGTTAAGCTTTCATTATTTGCAGATGATATGATAGTATACATAAGCGACCCCAAAAACTCTACCAAAGAACTCCTACAGCTGATAAACACCTTTGGTAATGTGGCAGGATACAAAATCAACTCCAAAAAATCAGTTGCCTTCCTATACACTAAGGATAAGGAAGCAGAGAGGGAAATCAGAGAAGCATCACCTTTCACGATAGCCACAAATAGCATAAAATACCTTGGGGTAACTCTGACCAAGGAAGTGAAAGATCTATTTGGCAAGAACTTTAAGTCTTTGAAGAAAGAAATTGAAGAGGACACCAGAAAATGGAAGGACCTCCCTTGCTCTTGGATTGGGAGGATCAACATAGTAAAAATGGCAATTCTACCAAAAGCAATCTATAGATTCAACGCAATCCCCATCAAAATCCCATCAAAATTCTTCACAGATCTGGAGAAGACAATAATCAACTTTATATGGAAAAACAAAAAACCCAGGATAGCCAAAACAATCTTATACAATAAAGGATTGTCTGGAGGCATTACCATCCCTGACTTCAAACTCTATTACAGAGCTACAGTACTGAAAACGGCTTGGTACTGGCATAAAAACAGAGAAGTCGACCAATGGAATAGAATAGAAGACCCTGACTTTAGCCCACAAACCTATGAACACCTGATTTTGACAAAGGAGCTAAAAGTATACAATGGAAAAAAGAGAGCATCTTCAACAAATTGTGCTGGCAAAACTGGAAGTCAATCTGTAGAAGAATGAAAATAGATCCATATATATCACCATGCACAAAACTCAAGTCCAAATGGATTAAAGACCTCAATATCAGTCCAAACACACTGAACCTGATAGAAGAGAAAGTGGGAAGTACTCTACAACACATGGGCACAGGAGAACACTTCCTACGTATAACCCCAGCAGCACAAACACTAAGGACATCATTGAATAAATGGGACCTCCTGAGACTGAGAAGCTTCTGTAAAGCAAAGGACACTGTCACTAAAACAGAAAGGCAACCCACTGACTGGGAGAAGATCTTCACCAACCCCGCAACTGACAAAGGTCTGATATCCAAAATATACAAAGAACTCAAGAAATTAGACCGTAAAAGGTTAATCAATCCAATTATAAAATGGGGCACTGAGCTGAACAGAGACTTTTCAACAGAAGAAGTTCAAATGGCCAAAAGTCACTTAAGATCATGCTCAACTTCCTTAGCAATCAGGGAAATGCAAATCAAGACAACATTAAGATACCATCTTACACCTACACCGGTCAGAATGGCTAAAATCGAAAACACCAATGATAGCCTCTGCTGGAGAGGTTGTGGAGAAAGGGGCACTCTCATCCATTGCTGGTGGGAATGCAAACTTGTGCAACCACTTTGGAAAGCAGTGTGGCGGTTTCTCAGGAAAGTCGGGTTCAACCTACCTCTTGACCCAGCAATACCACTATCGGGAATATACCCAAGAGATGCCCAAACATACAACAAAAGTATATGTTCAACTATGTTCATAGCAGCATTGTTTGTAATTGCCAGAACCTGGAAACAACCTAGATGTCCTTCAATGGAAGAATGGATGAAGAAAGTATGGAATATATACATATTAGAGTACTACTCAGCAGTAAAAAACAATGACTTCTTGAATTTTGCATACAAATGGACGGAAATTGAAAACACTATCCTGAGTGAGGTAAGCCAGACCCAAAAAGAGGAACATGGGATGTACTCACTCATATTTGGTTTCTAGCCATAAATAAAGGACATTGAGACTATAATTCGTGACTCTAGAGAAGCTAAATAAGAAGGTGAACCCAAAGAAAAACATATAAGCATCCCCCTGAATATTAACCTTCATCAGGCGATGAAAGAAGACAGAGACAGAGACCAACATTGGAGCACTGGACTGAAGTCTCACGATCCAAAGGAGGAGCAGAAGGAGAGTGAGCATGAGCAAGGAACTCAGGACGGCGAGGGGTGCACCCACACACTGAGGCAATGGGGATGATCTATTGGGAACTCACCAAGGCCAGCTGGCCGGGGACTGAAAAAGCATGGGACAAAACCGGTCTCGCTGAACATAATGGACAATGAGGACTACTGAGAACTGAAGAACAATGGCAATGGGTTCTTGATCCTATTGCATGTAATGGCTTTGTGGGAGCCCAGGTAGTTTGGATGCTCACCTTAATAGACCTGGATGGAGGTGGGTGGTCCTTGGACCTCCCACAGGGCAGAGAAACCTGCTTGCTCTTTGGGCTGAGGAGGAAGGAAGACTTGATTGGGGGAGGGGGAGGGAATGGGAGGTGGTGGCGGGGAAGAGGCAGAAATCTTTAATAATTAAATTAATTAATTAATAAAAAAATCAGCAAGAAAAAAAAAAAGAAATCACACTGAAGAAAAAAATTCCAAGAGAAGTGGTTTAGATCCCACATTAAAACTATAAAAACCTATAATACTGGTCAATGACCATGTATGGTAGATTTTATGAAGCCCCAAAATATGAACGTAATAACCCCCTATCCAAAATTTCTTCAGGGTTCGGGATATGTTCATTGGTAAAGTATATGACAAGCATACATGGTATCCTGGATTTAATCCTTAGTGGAAGGAAGAAAGGAAGGAAGGAAGGAAGGAAGGAAGGAAGGAAGGAAGGAAGGAAGGAAGGAAGGAAGGAAGGAAGGAAAAATTAAGAAAAAGAAAATCCTTGTTCAGCCATTCCAATTTAGAAAACCATTACCAGGTAAATTTGGATAGTCACATATCCTAGAAAAAAACAATTCCACTCCCAGTTTTTGTTTGTTTGTTTCTTTTTGTTTTGTTGTTGTTTCGAGGCAGTGTTTTGCTGTAACTTTGAAGCCTATCCTAGAACTACTCTTGTAGACCAGGCTGACCTTGAACTCACAGAGATCTACCCACCTCTACCTCATGAGTGCTGGGTTTAAAGGTGCGCATCACCACCACCCGGCTTTTCTCTTTCCCAGCAGGCATGAACTGTAAAGAACTTCTTAGGTAGGGATGGAACTCTGTGTTCTCTTCCTCTTCTCAGTGCTGAGCTCTAATCTGGCTTGAACATGCGTGGGCCTTGTGTGTGCTGTCACAGCCTCTGTGAGTTCATGGGAGCTTTGCTCATATTGATTTAGGGGCCCTGTTTTCTTGGTGTCCTCTATCCCTCCGACTCTTACACTCTTTCCACCTCCACTTGGCAGGGTTCCCTGAGTTCTGAGGGGGGATTTGATGGAGATCTCCCATTTAGGACTGAGAGTCTCAAGGACTGACAGTATCCACAACTCAGCCGTTGTCTGTCGTGGATCTCGGCATTAGTCCGCATCTGCTACAATAAGCTTCTTCTCTTAGCAGCCTCCCACAGACAGAAACAACTGCAGAGATCCAAAGCCAGGCATTAGACAGAAAACAAGAGACCTTGGAATACTCTGCCCTAAATGGGATAACCATCAAATCCCTCCTCAGAGCTGAGGGAAGCCTGTTGGAAAGGAGGTGGAAAGAGTGTAAGAGCCAGAGAGATAGAGGATACCAAGAAAATAAGGGCCCTGAATCAAGAGAATCAATGCACTTAGGCCTCACAGAGACTGAAGCAGCATGCACCGAGTCCACATGAATCTGCACCAGGCCATCTGTGTATACACTGTGACTTCTACTTCTGTATTTTTTATGGAATTCCTAAGTGTGCAAACAAGTGGGTGTCTGACTCTTGTGCCTTTTCTTGGGCTCTTTTCCTTCTTTTTATCTTGTCCAACTCCAGTGTGATAGTTTTTGTTTTATTTTTATTGCATTATTATCCCTTCAAATATGTTTGGTTTCTAATGAGAGACAGAAAGGGAGTGGATTCAGATGGGAGAAGTGGGAGAAACTGGGAGGAGTAGAGGGAGGAGAAACTGTAATCAGAATATAGTATGTGAGAAAAAAGTCTATTTTCAATAAAGGTAAAAAAGCAGAAGCAGCTTTCTGCTAAGTGCTGAGCAAAGCACAAATCTGGGTCCAGCCAAATGTGAGGACTGTGGGTCTTGGGTAGAGAGCAGTTCTGCCTATCAGTGAGAGTCAAAAGGAACGGAATGATCTAGAAGGAAAGACTGAAAGAGATAAAGGTTCCTGGGTGCTCACCAGCAGGTTGAGTCCATAGAGTGTGGAGCTGGGTTGGGAGGAGGATGCTTTTGTTTTACTCAGCCTTTGATGATGAATATACATTTCGTTTGAATATTGCATATATGTGGGGTGTCTGCTGTTTTGTTTTATTTAGTGACTTAGTTTGGTGTGAGATGTTGAACCCAGGGCCTTCTACACAGTAAACACAAGCTCTACTATTGGGTGTCATCTCATTATGTTTAAATCTGTAGAAATCTCTTCATACTCTTTGCATATCCAATGTATTTCACTCAAAGTACACATCATCTTCATAATAACAATATCTCAGTAGAATATCTATTAAGGTTGAGATCTCGGTCCTGAGGAGCTCATGTTTTGAATATTCAGCTTGTGGTACTATTTTGAAGGCTGTGCAGTCTTTAAGGGGTGGAGCCTGGGTGGCAAAGGTTGGTCACTAGGGATGGACATCCAAAGGTTAAATGTACCCCTCTGTTTCTGGTGATACTACCACAAGCAGAGACACTCCACCCCGCATTTCCCTCTTTCGGGGACCAAAACCCTTCTGAAATTATGAACCAAAACAAACCCTTGAGTTTCTCTGTTCCCCCAGACCCAATTCTCAGGGTTTCCCCTAGTGGCACAAAAAACACCTCCTGCAACCTCTCCTCCCTTTGTCCACCCCTCCTAAAGATTCCACAGACCATTCCCTTCTTCCCCCTCCCTCTTCATTGTGTCCAAGACCCCAGCTCAAGTGGACAGCTCCTGATCATCCACAGGCCATACCAGCCAGATGACCAGATAGGCTGCCCACAGACCTTTTCCACTTTCTCTGTTTCCCCAAACCCATCCTCAGGGTCTCTCCTAGCAATGCAATAGACCATCTACCCCGGCTTCCCCTTCCCTCAGTCTCAACATCAGCAAGCATTACCCATGAACATGAGCAGGCCAGTGAAACAGGAAACACACAACCAACATACTCTGAAAATCCAGAGAAGAATCAGAAATCAAGAAACAAAATGCCCACCCAACAAAGACAAATCCAGAAATCAGCACCTAGACCTATAATCACTCCAAACCCAGATGCCTAGAAACCAGCATGAGAACACAATCAACAGCAGTCAAAGTATATGTCTCTACTAGAGCTGAGATAGCTGCTGCAGGAGGCCCTGAATCTACCAAGCACAAGAAAATCCCTTAAAATCAAATTTATGGAAACGATAGACATCCTTAAAGAGGAAATGAATAAATCCTCCAAAGAAATTCAGAAAAAAACACAAACAAACACTTGCAGGAAATGAATAATTTCCTCAAAGGAATCTCAGGTGTTGAAGATACAATAGAAGAAATGGATAGATTTGTCAAAGAAAATGTTAAACCTAAAATGTTCCTGAAAGAAAACATCCAGGAAATCTGAGACAGCATGAAAAGATCAAACCTAGGATAATAGGAATAGAGGAAGGTGGAGAACAAAGACCCCCCCCCAAAAAAAATACTTTCAACAAAATCATACAAGAAAAATGTCCTAACCTAAAGAAGGACATGCCTATCAAGGTACAAGTAGCATACAAGAACATCTAATAGATTGGACCGGAAAAGAAAGTTTCCTTGCCACATAATAACCAACACACTAAACGTACAGAACAAAGAAAGAATATTATAAACAACAAAGGAAAAAGAGCAAGAATCATATAAAGGTAGACCTATTAGAATCACACCTGACTTCTCAATGGAGACTCTAAAAGCCAGAAGGACAGATATACTGCAGACTATAAGAGAGCACAGATGCCAGCCCAGATTTCTATACCCCACAAAACGTTCAATCACCATAGATGGAGAAAATAAGATAATTCATGATAAAGTCAAATCTAAACAGTACCTATCTACAAATCCAGCCCTACATAAGGTGCTAGAAGAAAATCTCCAACCCCAGGAAGTTAACTAAACCCTTGAAAACAGAGGAAATACATTCATAACAGCAAAATCAAAAGATGGGAAACACACAGACACACACACCAACAACAACAACAAAAGGAAAAAATAAGAATTATCAGTCATCAGTCATTGATATCTCCATATTAATAGCCTAAATTCCCCCAAAAAAGACACAGAATAACAGAATGGATACAAAAATGGGATTCATCCTTCTGCCTCACACAAGAAACATACCTCACCATCAAGGATAGACAGTACCTCAGGGTAAAGGTTTGGAAAAAGATATTCACTCAAATGAACTTAAAAAGAAAACTAAGGTAGCCATTTTAATATCTGACAAAAAAAAACAAATGTACTGAATCTGATAGAAGAGAAAGTGGGGAATAGTTTCAAACACATTGGCACTAGAGATAACTTCCTGAACAGACAACAACAGCATAGACACTGAGATTAACAATTAATAAATGGAACCTCATGAAACAGAAAAGCTTCTGTCAGGGAAAGAACACTGTCCATCAGACAAAGAGACAGGCTACAGAATGGGAAAAGATTTTCACCAACTCCACATCTGATAGAGGGCTAATATACAAAATATATAAAAAATTCAAGAAGCTAGACATCAACAAACCAAATAATCCAATTTAAAATGGTATATAAATATGAACAGAGAATTCTCAACAGAGGAATCTCAAATAGCTGAGAAACTCTTAAAGAAATGTCAACATCCATATCCAACAAAGAACTGCAAATCAAAATGACTTTGAGGTTCCATCTTACACCTGTCAGAAAGGCTAAGATCAATAACATAAGTGACAACTCATGCTAACAAGTACATGGAGCAAAGGGAACACTCCTCCATTGCTAGTGGGACTACAAACTTGTACAGCCACTATGGAAATTAATACTGAGGTTCCTCAGAAAATTGAGAATCAATCTACCTCAAGATCCAACTATCCTATGCTTGGGTATATACCCATATGACACTCTATCCTGCCATAAGGACACTTGCTCAACTGTGTTCATAGCAGCTTTATTTATTATAGCCAGAGACTGGAAACAAGCTTAGTGTCTCTTAACCAAAGAATGGATAAAGAAAAGGGAACAGATTTATACAATAGAGTATTATTTAGCTGTTTTTTAAAAAAATGACATGATGAAATTTGCAAGCAAATGGATACAACTAGGAAAAAAAAACGATACTAAGGGAAGTAACCCAGACCCAGAAAGACTAACATGGTATGTATTCACTTACAAGTGGATATTAGCTATTAAGTAAATGATAAACAAGCTACAACTCACAGAACTGGAAAGGTCAGGTAAAGAAGAGGTCTCATGCGGGTGGGGGGGGCTGCATGGATCTCCCTGGAAAGAGAAAATAGAATAGATTTTCCAGGTGGACAGGGTCTAGTGCAAGTGGGGACAGGAGCCAGAGAGATCAGGTGTGGGGAGGATACAGGAAGAGAGTGTGGGGAGAGACAGCTGAAATTGAAGGGGACTTGGGCAGTAGTATGAAAGCCTAGCACATTAGAAACTTTCTGAACTCTATGAAGACGAGGACTATGAGGAATCTAATAAGGACTCCTAGTAATGGATGATACAGAGTCTGAAGGATATGGAGTCTGAACTGTCTATCTTTTGTAGCAAGGCAAGGCTTCCAGTGGCGGGACATGGTTGCATTCAGTTGAGTTGTTGTCTTAAGGGGTCCCATGGAGATCCCTATCCAACCTAAGGTGATACTGGGACAGAGGGCTGCTCTTTGCAAGCTGACAGTGGGGCTCCATTGCAGGCAACAGCATCCACACAACTCATTGAACATGCAGAGGTTGAGCATGGAAACTTCACCCTATGTTCTAGTCTCTTTGGTGAGGGAAGGTGTTCTGCACACTACAGAAACAAAAACCTGGACACCAACATAGCCACAGAACCCACAACCTACACTCCACCCTGCCTGCAGAATGGGCTGGGGCAATGATGGCACAGAACTTGTGGGAGTGGTCAACCAGTGTCTGTCTTGTTTATCCTGAGGTCCATACCAGGAGAGGATACCCATATCCTACATTGCTTGGATGGCCAGGAACCAGAGATGGATAGCTCAGAGACCTAGGGTAAACCAAACATGACTGGCTACAATAAGGGGGGGGGGTCAATGAAATGATTTCTAATAATATTCTGCTATACTCAGATTGGTGCCTTGTCCACCATCAGAGAGGCTTCCTCCTGCTGCAGCAATAGATGGTGAGTGGATGCAGAGACACATGTCCAGATGCAGAAAGTCTAAATCGGAGATCTCCATTGGTTCCCTCCCTTCAAAGCTCAGGAACCCCAAGGAAGCAGGGGGAGGGACTCCTACAGGAGTCACAGGAAATGAAGAACCCCAGGAGAACATGGCTCATTCACTGAATCAACTAAGCAGGGCTCATAGGGGCTCACAGAGACTGAAGCAGCAAGTTCTGACCCTACAAGAATCTACACCAAGTCCCGTGTGTGTGTGTGTGTGTGTGTGTGTGTGTGTGTGTGTGTGTGTGGCTGTTAGCTTGGTGTTTCTGTGGCACTCCTAATAGTAGGATTGGCGTCTTTGACTCTTTTGCCTGCTCTTGGGACTCTTTTCATCCTAGTGGGTTGCCTTGTCCAACCTGCTGAGGGTTTTTGCCTTGTGTTACTGTATCTTGTTTTGTTGTGTTTGGATGTTGGCTCTTGGAGGCCTGCTCTTTTCTGAAGGGAAACAGGAGGAGTGAACTTGGGGGAAAGGGTTCTGGGAGGAGCTGGGAGGATAAGAGAGAGAGAAAACTGTGGCTTGATGTTACAGTATAAGTAAAGAATCTATTTTCAATTTTAAAAAGAAAGAAAGAAAAAATAGATTTAAACAAATCTTCATCCACATTTCCGTGCAGTATTTCATCACTGTGACACAAAAGAAACTATTATAACATCCAACACAAAAACGGCAGCCTACCTATTAAAGCTTTAAGTAATGAAGATACTCACCCACAGTCACACCGCTTACACCCTTCGCCCATAGTCACACTGCTCACATTCCTTGCTCACCGTCACACTGCTCACACCCCTTGCCCACAGTCACACCACTCATCCACAGTCAGTCACACTGCCTGCATAGCTCACCCACAGTCACACCACTCACACCACCCTCCCACAGTCACGCCACTCACCCACAGTCACACCGCTCACACCCCTTGCCCACAGTCACACTGCTCACCCACAGTCATACCGCCTGCATGGCTTACCCACAGTCACACCCCTCGCCCACAGTCACACTGCTCACACCACCCGCCCACAGTCACACCACTCACACCCCTCACCCATGATCACACCACTCACACTCATGTGGCACATAGGGATGCAAATGCACACAGGACAGTTTCAGAGTTAAGCCTCCTATCTGTTCACCTAAACCCAAGGTTTGTTCCTAGATTTCACTCCATGTGTTAAGTGATAAAACGAAGCAAAGAGTTACTCAAGTGTTGGAGAGATGCCAGAAACGCATAAATTAGTTGTGGCCTTGGCAATGGGCCAGATCTCTCACACTTACTAGGCTGTTCCAGCTCCCCACTCTGCTCCTCAAGGATGGAAAGCTTTCGCCTTCCTACCGAGAGTCCAGCTGCTTCACCTACAAACGACCAGTACCGGTGTTCGTGAAGTGCATGTCATCAGTCAGGCTCCTCTCTCTGGGTGGCATGTGCTGACCCCTGGCACCTGCAGCCACTCTCTGCTGTACAGTGCTGCTGTGCTACCCATGTCTTGGATGAGGAGAGGGCTGTGACAGCACCAGCATTTCAATCTATCATTACGAATCCTGAGGCTAGGCTCGCAACCACTTCGGCTGCCTCCCAAGAGATAATATGCTTAAACTCAGAGTAGATAAGCAAAAAGGCAGGCTTCCTTTCCAGAGAAATATTGAATTACATAGAGACACACGAGATCAAGTCGATACTCCTTTGGATTGTCATCTCTGGCTTTCTTATGCTCTCAGAAAATGTAGCACATGCACTAGGAGAGACTTTGATGGCTTCATTTTGGAGACAGTCAGAACAATATAATTGCGCTTGAGCTTTTAATTTAATTTTGTTACATGTTCGCTGCCTTTATTACCTTAAGCTTACAAAAGTCAACTCTACTTGGTAACAGCATTATAGATATTTGATTGACATATGCTTTAAGTCAAGTTTTACATGCCAATCTAGGGACTCTCACTATATGAAGAAAAGACACCAGCCCAGTTATAGCCAAATAATTACAAAGCATATGATGTTAGATTCTAAAACAGTGCACAAATAAAAATGACTAACTCAACTTATGCTGCCCTAAAATGGTCAGGTGACTCTTGACCTGAACTGTACAAGGTAAGTACACTCTCGAGAGACAGAATTGGAAAAGAAAGGCCTTCCTGGAAGAGGGCAAGGCATGGCCGAGAATCTGGCAATATAGAAGAATAGCAAAGTATAATTCTTTTATTGCTAAAAGATCCAAATTACTTAAAGGGCATAGTAAGGGATGACCCCAGAAAGGCCACTTCGAGGCAGACTGTAAAGGTCTTTGCCTGGTCAATAGTTAGATTTAGGGCGATAGGAAATCTTGAAGAACTTTAAACGAGAAAACACCACGCTTATTGTTCATTTCTGTCTGAAATCCTGGAAGACAGATTGCAGGTAGAAGAGCTTGACAACAGAAATAGCAGCCTGGCTGTCGGTTTAATCATTCAAATCAAGCAATCCCAAGAGTCTACAGAAGGCTACCTTCTAAAGTAAGTAATTGTGTCAGATCCCATTCTACTATGAGATCATCAAGAAGCAGAGTGACCTGCCTAAGGCTGGAGGAGAGCCAGGCTTTGAACCCAGAGAGTTCTACTGTGATAGCCACTGCACAGCTCACTACTCTGCTAGACAGATTGGTGATCTCGGCAGATGACAGGAGAGAGTGGAGACAGTGTGACAACCACTAGCCTGGACTCCGAATAGAGGACAATCCCTTTAAATGCTCTCTGGTCACTGAAAAGAAGTAGGCCTGTAGAGAATGGGGGAAGTCAACTTCAGATATGAGGTCCAGCTAACCTAACCAAGATGCTGGGCAGGGGGGAAATTGCAGTGTTGAAACTCAGGTGGAGGCATGGATGGAAAGTCAAACTGGATGGGAAATATTATTGCTAAGTGCCATAGCTTCTTTTCTTGTTTCTCGGTATAGTTGACTTCTTTTAACTCTTTGGGGGTCCACCACCCAGCTCCAAAATAAATAGATGGAAACTTATTCTTACTTATGAATGCTCAGCCTTAGCTTGGCTTGGTTCTAGCCAGTTTTTTAACTTAAATTACTTCATTTCTCTTGAATTATGTTTTGCCTCTGGACTTTTTACCTTTCTTTATTCTATATATCTTTCTTTCCTTCTTACTCTGTGGCTGGCTAGGTGACTGGGTGACTGGCCCCTGGCCTCCTCCTCTCCTTCTCCTCTTCTCAAGCCTCCCCTTCCCTAGATTTCACCTATTTATTCTCTCTGCATGCCAGCCCCACCTATTTCTCTCTCCTGCCTGGCTATTGGCCGTTCAGCTCTTTATTAAACCAATCAGGTGTTTTAGACAGGCAAAGTGACAGAGCTTCACAGAGTTAAACAAACGCAACATAAAAGAAGCAATACATCTTTGCATCATTAGGCAAAAATTCCACAGCATACATGTGTGAATGTAACACATCTTAAACTAATATTCCACAATAGCTAAGGAAGGAAGTTTGTCTGGCTCACAGTATAAGGCAGTCCATCACAGCAGGGAAGCCAAAAAAGCCCAAACTTGAAGCAGCTGGCTGCATCACCTCCACTGAAAAAGACAACAACACAGTCATGATTCCACACTCTTTCTCCACTTTATACAGCCAGAATCTCCTTTCCACTGATCATTAAGATAAAGCTTCTTCCCACATTGGTGAACGTAGGTGAAGAAATCCCCCAGAGACCTGCCTCTCAGGTGCATCTAGATTCTGCCAAACTGAAAATTACCACCAGCCACCGCAGTAAGCAAACACCATTCCACTCAAGACCTCATCATGAAGATATAGAACCAAGGCCGTCAGAGGCAGCTCTCAGAAGAAGGCTGTCCAGTAGTCCCAGCCCCCGATCCTCAGCTGGGATGTATGCTCTGGCCTGTTCCCCTCCTTTCCAAATCAGAAGTTTACGTTGTAAAACAGCAACAGTGACAGCTCCTTTGCCACTTGTAAAGGCAAGCATTTATAGCTATCTGAAGCAGTTAATACATTACTCTCTAAAAATAAATGCCCAGCCAGGCAGTTGATGGTGTAAACCTTTAATTCCAGTATTTGGGAGGCAGACGTAAGCGGATCTCTGTGAGTTCGAGACCAGCCTAGTCTACAAGAGCTAGTTCCAGGACAACTGGCTATTACACAAAGAAACACTGTCTTGAAAAATAAACAAATAAATAAATAATAAAAATTTTAAAATAATAATAAGTGCCCCAAAAGAAGTAATAATAATCATTATCATGATCATCACATAAGGGTTTTATTGCCATTGAGAAGAGTGTAGGCAGCAATTGGAGCTCCTGGCCCAATTACTCCCAGTAATTTACCCATGACATCTCTTAGCTACATAAAATTTTTACCATGCAATTTAAGGAAAGAAGTTACTTTTGAGGAACATAAATTATCCTGAAACAAAAATAAATCGATTTATTTATTTTTATTTTATATGCATTGGTGTTTTGTTTGCACATATGTCTGTACAAGGGTATCAGATCCCCCAGAAGTGGAGTTGCAGACAGTTGTGAGCTGCCGTTTGGGTGCTGGGAATTGGATCCAGATCCTCTGGAAGAGCAGCCAGTACTCTTAACCGCTAAGTCATCTGATGGAGGAGTTACTTTCATTTAATAAAGAAACTGCCTTGGCCCATTTATAGGCCAACCCTTAGGTGGGTGGAGTAGACAGAACAGAATGCTGGGAGAAAGAAGCCGAGTCAGTGAGTCGCCATGATTCTCCCACTCCAGACAGACGCAGGTTAAGATCTTTCCTGGTAAGCCAGCTCGTGGTACTACACAGAATATTAGAAATGGGTTAGATCAATATGTAAGAGCTAATCAATAAGAGGCTGGAGCTAATGGGCCAGGCAGTGATTAAAAGAATACAGTTTCCGTGTAATTATTTCGGGGCATAAGCTAGTTGTACGGGCGGCTGGGTGCCGGGGACACAGCCCTGCCACTCATAATACAACAGTCATCTCTCCAGCCACCCTGATAAAGCATTTAAGTATATACCGTTAAACAATACCAACTTCAAGAAACAAGGTTAAGAGTATCATTCTCCTAGATCGACATGTCCAAAGCAAAACTGAGGTGTGGCTCATTTCATCTAAATAAGAATCAGAAGCACAGTAAAAAGAACATTCCCAAATGGCTGAAGTGGAGACATACTCCAAGATAGACCCCCTCACCTAGCAAGACCATGGCCCTGAGGAGAAAACATCAACTCTCTCTCTCTCTTTCTCTCTTTCTCTTTCTCTCTCTCTCTCTCTCTCTCTCTCTGTCTCTCTCTCTCTGTGTCTCTCTCTGTCTCTGTCTGTCTGTCTCTCTCTCTCTCTGCCTCTCTGTCTCTGTCTCTCTCTTTGAATCTATATACAACTTGTTAAAAAGCTCCAACTTTGCTTCATACCCTAAGGAATAGGGGCAGAGGGCAGAGGGCACACACCCTGAATAGACTGGTATTTCAGGGGTCCTGGGAAATTTTAAGATCTAAAAACACAGTAGGAAATGCTTGGACCCCAGCGTAGAGCAGAGGCCTTGAAGACAGGACGATTTGCAGCCACCTATCTATCCCCCTGCCACACCTTCCTTCCTCCGGCGTATTTTCCTTGGGACTCGGTGCAAGGACTAACAACGGGTTATTTAGTCAAAGACCTTGGGGTTGAAAAATTACAGTCAAGAACTGGTAAAATGATCCCAAGTCACAGCACACTCAAGTATCTAAGCATAAACAATGCAGTTAAGAAAAAAAGACAATGGAAATAGATAAATACAACTTGCTGTTTGCCTTGATTGCCTAGGACGATGCGTTTGGTAAGGGTGTGAGTATAAGCAAGGTGGGAAAATTTCAAAGGAATTGAGAGGAAGCCGCTCTAACTTCTTCCATCAGAAAAAAAAGAATAAAGAAATGTTTCTGATGTAATTCTTTCTTCTTTTCTAACTAAATACTCGGGGATCGGGTTAATTTTCTCTGAACAGGGCTGTAGAACCTAGACTCTCGCCCCACCCCCTACTCCATGTCCCCGTGCATGCCCGCGTTTATCTGAATATATAAGCCTGCCCTTTACTCAGATTTATGGATCCAGCCAGGCTGTGTGTATTTACAGTGTTCTGACCTGAAGACCCCGGGCTGCAGGAGAACAGGAGGGAACTGGGACTCGTTCCATAAACAGAGACAAATATGAGGGGGAGGGGGAGCTTTGCTAGCACTTAACATTTTTAACTATTTGGCCAAGCTTAGGAATTAGCGATTAGATTAGAAGAAAAACACGAGGACTTCAGTGCCGAGCTAAAGAGAATAAACTACAGTTTTGCTTCATCCTGGCTTTCTCTCGAAGGTTCTGAGTTTGGGGTAGGGGTGGGGTTAAATTTAAAGCGGGTCAGAAGAAAATTGGTAAGGCAGTTACAGAGGGAGCTATAAAATGCTTTGGGAAGGCAGAGGGTCCACAGAAATGAGGTTATAAACAACATTTAATAAGTCAGAAAATTTCCCCAACCACATGTGGGGCTCGCCTTCTGTGAAATAAGAATAGCTGTGGGTTTTCTGTTTTCTTTTAGAACACTGTAATTGGGTATAAGGGAAAAGAAATCTTTTGCTTCATGCTTAAATGAGGGTGTGTGGCTACGAGCTATTTTTCTTCGGCCCTGTTGGCCCACTTGAAAGCAACTGGAGTTTGAAATAGGACTACTTTCTCGAGGTGGCCACCCCTTCGAGGAGCAATGGTAATCTGAGAGGTAGATGCAACAGGAAGTAGAGAGCGCTAGAATTTGGAGCATCTCTTCATAGCCCAAAACTAGATCCCCCTTCCTCCAGATGGTACCTTTGTATACAGGCAAACTGGGAAAGCACAACTTGTCTGTCTTTGCTGGGAAAACTTGAATTCATGAGGAAAGCCTTGTGCGCCAGCTGAATTCATCAAAACTCGCCCAGCATGGTAAGACACTGATCACTTAAAAATTCACAAGCAAACCAAAGAGGTCAACACACGTGTGGAACTCAACCGCTTGCCACTAAAATGGGTACAAAGTAATCTGGTGCCGTCCTCCACAGCACGACCTTCATCGCAACACAGCCACGTGCAGCATGGAGGGTGTGCTTGGGAAATTCATGACGCATCACCAAATGGCTTTCTTTAGCTCCTCTTAAGGCAATCGTGTTCCTATTAAAGATATCAGAACTCGCTATTATAATGATGTTGTGCGTGTGACTCGAGCTTCTCATTTCAACTGAAAGACATTGCAGATCATGTGACTTGGGCTCGTTTCCAATAAGCGCATGAGGAACACATGTGTTTGCGCAGTGACGCTTTCTAGACGGGAACTCGCTCATCAGTGCTCTCCTGTGAAAATCAGTTCTCGGGGACTCAAAACAGAGTTCTGCAGCTGAGCTTCAAACACTCGAGTACAAAAGTCCCGAGAAGGCGTTTTCTTTTTCGTTTGTGCTGAAAATCAGACACAAAATTCAGAACCACGCAGTGAAGAAACGCATGTGGTGCGTTAAAGATGGTGGCAAGGAGACAGGCAAACACCTGGTGATGCTGGCCTTCAAAAGCGAAACGAGATACCTGATCCTCCAGGTGACTCGCTTTTCGCTGTCACTTCTAGGCACTTTGCCCTAAGATAAAGAGCCTCTGCCCTGTAAACAGCAGGATGGCCTGCAGGGTGGCGGGAGAGTTTGGGGGACCTGTGCATGGCAGCTGAGATCCTGCGCTGGTTCGTGTCTGTTGAAATTCATTGGCCACGGAGGCAGTTTCTGTCTCTAACATGTATGGATCACACCAGCAGTGGGTTCCGAGGTATCTGTCTCTGAGCAGAGGCCTAGCTCAGTGTGCCAGGAAAAGAAAAAAAAAAAAAAAAATCCACGCACCACAAAGAACATTGAGATGAATGGCTCTATTTTATGAGCCATAAAAGTTTTATTCATCTTGACACTGAAACAGGTTTAGGCACTGAGTTGACACGCCTTAAATAAATAAGTGGAATTAATTCCCCAGCCCTAGAAACAATAGCAGCATGCATGCAGCCAAGAGAAATGCCCCATTGTTCCCGGTGCTGCCTGATATTGATATTATTTGTGTTTTTCTGCGCTGCTTCCTCGGGGGCCTGGTTGATCCACTTCAGATTCATCCCCTGTTTTATTAGAGGTTGAAAAAGGTTCAAGACCTGGTTGTACCACAGCTCTCACCGACAGCTAAGGAACCAGTTTGGCGTCTGGTTTATCTGTTGTTTTACTGCTGACCTTCAAATCAACTTTAACCCCTGACCCCTGGAGGCATCTATCATGACAAGAGGCCGTTTAACACAAATGGTGCCCATTTATAGGGGAAGACACTCCGAAGATTTTCTTTTTTTTCCGAAGAATTTAGTTTTTCACCCCTCTTTTCTCAGTCACCACAGGTGAAATCCCTCTTAGCAGCTGGCTTACAAAATAATCTGAAGGGAGGCCTTAATGAGCAGAATCACCCTCAGCTGGAGATAAACATATGCAAATGAGATGCACAAACAAAGGCGCCTGGACAGAGAGATATCTGCAATTCCAGCAAAACGCTGCCTGCAGCTTGAAGATGAACAGCCTTGATAAAATGGTAACAAAAAGCACCTTTTTATCCTCCAGCGTGTTTTACATTGCAATAGACCATTGTCATTGCAGGCCAGTGGAGCATGCAGGCTTTGCTGCACTGGTCCAAAAAAACTGTTTAAACATTTGTTTTAAGGCATTCATGAGATATAATCAATGGACTGCTCCTTTGTTGCTGTCATTTTTTTTTTCCTGACTGTGTTTCAGATGTTGCTCTAGTTCTGTTACCTGTTGGTCTTTTTTGTGGCTTAATACCCCGGTCTCTAGGAGCAAGGACACGTTTTGGCAACTGTTTTCTTTCGCTAGTTACAGTGATGCTTTTTCTAATTTTTCCCCCCTGTTTCAAGGGAGAGAGATTTCAAGTTAATAATAGTAAGAATGGGCTTGGAGCAGCACCCAAACAAGCAGCTTTAATGATGGCAATCAAGTGCGCAGAGCTTCAGAGGCAGCCATGTAACGCGCTGATTTTAATAAGCTGTTTTAAAAAAGGCAATCTCTAACTTTTTAAAAGTCTCTTTTTAATTTAATTGTTCTTGGTTCATATGATTCTAAAGCAAACAAAACCATTAAAATATGTTTTCAATATGTAGCCACAGTGTTATTTGATTGTGTTTTAAATTAGCTTCATGTTTGTAAAATATTGATTTGATGAGCTTTAAGAACGGAAAAGCTGAAACCATCAACCTATGGGGGGGGGGTGAACACGAGTTTTCTCTAAAGGTGAACAAAACTCCGGCCCTAGGATCTGTTTAGGAAGGTTGGGCCTCCTATAAACTTCTGCATTTGAGCCTGTGCGTTTTTGTTTTGGTGACCAGCCAAAAGCAGCTCAAGTGAGAAAAGAAACACTGGGCTTGTCACCCGTGTGTCACCATACAGTCACCAAAAGCACCACAGTTTTTGGTCCTCTCCTTAAGAACACAAGTGGCATTCCGTGGCCAGCATGGGTGAGAGACTTAAAGCTTCCTTTGCCTAAATTATTTCATCTTGGTAGCCGGAATCCGAGTGGAGGTGTTTCTTCTGAGTAACTGATTGGTTCCCGTTTTGTGTGCATTTCGCCAGGCAAATGTCAAATTGGCTAATAACAAAAGAAATCTCAGTTTTACACACGCCACTCCAGTTGCACCGGGTGGGGGTGGGGGAGAGCCAAGCAGGGGCTAGAGGAGGGAGCAGAGAGCATTAAACCGTCTGACCAGAGAGGAGAAGGAAGAAAAATGCTTGTTTGGGTTTGAAAAGGACACGTGCTCCGTTAACCCAACGTCCGTCTGTGTCAGTGTGCCATTAAATTCGGAATTTCGGGAGTTAACAGAAACTTGTTATATTAGGGTTGTTTTTTCAAGCTCAGGTTGGAAGCGGCGTAATTATGTTCAACTGCTGTTGTTTGAAAGGGCAAACAGCATCTTAGGCACAGAACAACGAAATTACAGCTGAGATTTAGGTTAGCAAAAGCCGTCTTCTCTAGGCTTTTATGATTCATTATTTCCCATTAAATACGGTATTAGAAGTGTACACTAGATAGCTCATGCTCGCTGCTCTCGGAGCACATTATCTATATTACACAGGTCTGGGGAGCAGAATTAGAAAACTTTGGGGGAATGAGCAATATGTGTTTGCTGATAGGAGTACCATATGGCTCATCTTCTTCAATTGCTTTCACTGCGTCTCTGATGCTGGAGAAATTAAAGTTTTATTTGATGTGGCACGGCTTAATGAACTATCTTCTGTTAGGAAAATTGAATATGTTTCCTGTTATTTGAGCACAGAGCCTCCATAGTCGGGCTGGTGGGGGGTGCGTTATGTATTGTTTATTTAGCATTTTGAAAACAAAAGCAAGATATTGAAGGGAAAATTGATTACTGCTGGATTGCATTATGTAATCAAGTTTTCTCTCCTTAAATTTCGCTCTACCATCCTCTGGCAATGTTTTCAGATGGGACCGCACTAGGTTTTGATGTTTTAAAAAGACAGTTTGATTTTATCAAAATGCCTTTCTTTATCAGCAAGCCAGAGGAAATGCTGAGCTCGGGATTGGGGTGTGGATGTGTGTGTAGTGCGCAGAGTGGTATTTGACCTGAATATTGAAAATGAAATATACATTCTACAGATTTATATTCTTGTAGCTAAACACATATCATTTTTTCAAAATATATAAGCAAACGAATACTTCTGTGCCCGGAAGACTGTGTCAACCCAGGTAAACATTAGCACTCTGAAGGTTCTGATAGGACCCAGTAACATTGCTTCATTGCCTTGGTTTTGGTCTGAATCTGACCATTTTTAATAATAATACCTATATTTAAATATATATATATATATATATATACAAATCTACATGTGGATACACTTTTAAAAGTCTGAATTTAGCATTTCTTTCATTTTTCAGTGAGAAATGTCTCCCAAGTGAGCGGAAGACTGGGACACACCAATCTGCAGCAAGCAAGTAGGGTAAATAACAGTTAAAATTCGTCTACACTTATCCGCAATATGCAATCCCACGCCCCCTACACACACACCCAAAAAGTCATTTGTCTTCTGTGTTCTGAGCTGTTTTGCAAATTCTGGCAAATGCGGCCATTAAACAAACTTCTCGCACAATATAAATACTGTCTGTTCAAGAAAGGCTTCCAGTGTTTACAGTCCATAAGTGAAGAGGGAAAAGGCTGGTATTTAACCCAGAGTGGTGCACCCTTGAAAACATCTCTGAACAAAGTATTCAGCACAACTCTGGCTGCAGATCTGCCGGTTCTTCCACCGTGTCGCCTGCCATGAGGAATCTTCACATGTCATCCTTCTGTTACTATTTTTTTTAATTACCTAATTAAATTTTAGGAAGGCGCGCCTGCGACTTGGGGCAGGGATCAGGGTTGATCACACCAACTTCCTTTTTGAAACAGGAAAGATGAAAACATCCCTTTTTTTTCCTGAGCCCCCTCCTGACGGCCTGGGAGGAGGACGAGCATTATGCATTGTTATCAGCGTGGCGTAATTTGACTGTTGACAAAGTATCGGTGGCAGTGAGAATGAACGCAGTTAGGAGTGTGGCGGGTTGTAATCAAGAAGATGCTTAGCTGTGCAACACTGCATCTTGAGCAGATTTGAATCAACATTGCCTTAAGGGGATACACACACCAAAAGGGGGGGAAAAGTCCATTCATTTTTAGAGGAAAAACTGGAGTGGCACTTGAAGTGGAATCTGATGTGTGTTAATTGCTCTGCAGCTCCCCTAATTAGAGACTCTCGAATCCCTCCGCTGCTGTCACGGGGAGGGTACACTGTCTTGCTGGACGAATTCGAAAACTGCAAATTTGTTTGATCAGGAAGTTTTATATCTAAAAGACTGAGCCACCCTTCCCCGTCCCCTCCAAAGGGTGGTCAGTTTGAAAGGGAAGGCAGCCGCTCCACCTCCAGCCTGGATTTAAAATCTCAAGCCGTATTAAGAGTTTCATTATGACACTCAGTATAAAGGAAGCAGGTGCTGCTGGTGTTTCCTTAAAGAGATGACCATTCCCCTTCCTGTTCCAGCTCATATGAAATATTTCAGGTGGGGAGAAAAAAAGGCAGCAACATGCTATGCTATCTCTACATTCTCATACTTCGACTTATATCCTGAAGAAGCTAGGGAGAAGAGACAGATTTGTTTCTCAGAGACGGTATCACAGGCTCATCTTCCCAGGCTTAAATCTAAACTAGCACCCCAGGCTCTTCTTCCAGTCTTAAAGTCATTAGACCGCTGCTTGGCCCCAGGTCGCCACCAAATATGACACCATAATAATTTGGGCTTCCCTTTTCAATGTCTCTCGTGTCGCCCTTGAACCACTCTTAATTCATTAACATATTGAATTTTTTTTTCAATTTTCCATTTTCTTGCAATAACAATATTAATGCTGGGGTGGAAGCTTGATTGGAGCTAAATTACTTGTTACCTGCTGGCATTTATTTATATGGCATTGAATTATAGAGCTTTGCTATTGTCATGCCTGGGACGAATTGTTTATGACGCCAGTAATAGGAGTAATTGTTATTGTTGAAATTACCTGTCAGCTCCCCATAGCAGTGGCCCTTGTCCCACTGACAAATAGTGACAAGGGAGAGGCATCCTCTGTGCGTCCCCCTGATGGCTTCTCCTCTGATAATAAGAAGTGCAGGGCCTCTGATAATTTGCCTGTCACTGTTGAGTGCAGCTCAGAGAGAGTTGGCCAAATTGTTGTCATTCACTGTGACAAAGACAGCAAAGTGGCCCTGGGCAGGCGCAGGATTATCAAAATAAATGAAATCACTCACACACACCCTTTGTTTGGCTCCAGGATTGTCCGGCTTTGTATGAGGTGCGGAAATCAAGGCCCCATGCCTATGGATAGACCTCTGCTCATCCCGGAAGGTGGACCCCAGAGAAGGACAGCCGTTGGCATTAGAAGACCTGCTTGCCATTTTATAGTTTGCAATGGCTAGTAAGAAATTAAATTCAAATATAAAGTCAAAATTCTAACAAGAATCTTAAAAATGTGGCTGAATGCATTTGCTTGAAATGTGTGAAATATGTAAAAGTTCACATGTCTTCTTGAATGACCTATGCCCCTCACCCAGTGTTCATCTGTGCATCGTTCAAACCCAGGAAGCTTTTAAAAAAAAAAAAGTAACAATTCTCCAGTTGCGGTCAGGTTTTCTTTAAAAGTTTAGAATTCTGCACCCTTGACTCTTGCCGCCTTGAAATATTATAGTCAGATACTCAAATTTAGGATTATTATCTCCAATGGCCAGTTCCTTTCTATAAATTACCTCGTATTTATATACTATCTTCATGTGTAAAGAGATAAATGAAACATAGTCCCAGATATGAAGCATCAATTATCACAGGCTTACAGAGGAAGCAAAACAGCCCTGTTATTGCCTGAGCTCAAATATAAATATTTGCCTTTTAAACCCTCTTGGTTGCAACGGGTGAGCCTGTCATGCAGGGAGAAAGGGGGTTGGAGGAGAGTAAGGAGGGCTGAGGTCTGGGAGTGTCCATGGCTGAAACAAATGCACTGTGAGCTTTGTTCTTGCAAAACCCAGACTCATTCTCACCTTTCCCAAAAAAGTATTGTTTCAGGCTAGCAAAATTTCTGTTTTTAAGGTGCCTGGGAGGCTATTTTTCACTGATCCCTTCGACAAACACTTGCTGCCAAAAGAAGTCCAGAGAAAAAAGGGGGAAAGGGAAGTGGGATGGATGTAGACTATTGGCTTCTTATAGGATAGTAATCAGTTGTTTATTGGTCTCTACCAGACTAGTAATGACCAACCGCAGTGTTAAGTGCCAGCCATACCGCCTTGGGCCCTTCTCTCCTAACATCAGCCATTATCTGATTAGAGAACCTTGGAGGAAGTGGCGATTGCATAACTTTATGGGTCTTAACAGCGCAGGCTGCCTGGCAGAAAAACTACCTAGGAGGGTTGATAAAGCAACGGTGATTTTATTTACTCCACTTACACCTTGCTCTCAGCACTGGCAGCTGCAGAAGAAATCTCAAATTGATCTGAATAGGAACCGTGCAGGGCATGGGGAGACCGAAAGAAAGAGATCTGTTCCTTAAAGCTTTATTGGGGTTGCACAGCTTGAGGTAATGACACCTGGAGGCAGCCCGACATTTTCTTAGGTGGTCTGTACCGAAAGCAAGCAGCGAGGTTTTGAGTGGCGCTAATCATATATGTAATGCTACAATGACAGCAATAAAATGTGTTTCTGATCTTTAATAATAATGTCGTCTTCTAACGGCAATGACTCTGTGGTGAACTGTGTTGGATGTCTCTGATTAACAAGTGGAAGGAGCGACATAATTAAGAGGTTATCTGTGATAATAAAAATGCCCAAACCTGTCTTGGAATGTGATCCTTCCAAGAGATAATTTTTTAAAGAATGGCACATGCCCTTGCTTTCTGTCGAGACAGAACGTTAGGGATCCCAGGAGGGAAAATAAACATACGTTTTTAAATGAAGATATTTAAAATGTACCCCATATTTCAGTATGTTGCTATAACCTGGTCTTTTTTTATGCTCCTCCTATAAAACCTAAATTAAGCCTCTTAGGAGTGATTTTGCTGCAGGTTCCCTTGAAAAACACAATACATTTTAAATGCTTGGAGCTTAGTGCACGGTAACATATAACCACTGGCGTGCAATCTCCTCGCCTCCCCTGTCACGCAGCAGCTTTCTTAGGAAGAATTCCTTAAAATTTAGCTGCATTGGAAATGTAAACTTTGAGCAAATACCAATTGCCCCTGGAGCGGTGTTGCTGAAATGACGGCTGCGGAGCCTCCCCCCACCCATTTCCTTCTCAAACACCCGTCAGTGTCAAAGGCTACTGCACATGTCCCTTTCGCTCCTCTAAATAAAGCTGAAAAAAAAAAATGTCAGAAAACACTCAGAGGATTACAGCATGGTTTCTGCTCCACGCGGAGGAGGATGGCAGGGCAGACTGGACAGCGTAATTCCGAAAGCTCCGCTTTTGTAGCGGGCTTACTCTGGACACCGGAGGAAGTCTAACTCAGAAAGATCTGATGCTGCCTTGGTGAAATGCAACCTTCAATTGTTTTATTGTTGTCGTTGTTGTTTTAATCTGGTTATGTTTTCTTTCTCTTCCATGTGTATCTTTTGAAATTAAAGCAATAATGCATTCTTCTAATCCGGGGTGTTTCTTCACTCACGTGAAGTGTGGGAATGCATTTCAGACGCTCTCAGGTCATTTTTTGCTTCTTTCTAAAACCCTTGGGATGTTCATTCCTGGAGAAAGCAGAGAAAATGCTGGACTCCTACACATTGAAATTCACCAAATTGATCAGCCTTTCCTCCCCTTAAATAAAATGTATGTATAACCCTGGGGCTTTCCAGACAGTTCATTTATATTTTTAAAAGACATTTACATTCATTATGTGTATTAAAAATAAATAACCCAGTAAGGCTTACATTGCTTTGTTCTATTTTTCTGAAGAATATTTAACAATTACAAAACAGAAAAATAGCAGGCAGCCACTTGTCACATCCTTAACTATTTGTTTAAAACTTAATGACTAAAAGAGAAAATATTTTACAAATTCATTTCTAGATCCCACCCTAGAAATGGCAAGATTCATTCTCCAGAAGCAAGGTATAACTCAGCTGATCTTAAATATAAACTTTTCCAAAACAGGTTATGAATGAATTTAGACAAATTCGGCTCTTAACCTTTAAAGATTTCCTGCCCATTTCTGTATGTCTTTTATTACATTAATTTTTTATTTAAATTACACCATTAACTGGATATGAATTTATCAAGAATACATGTATTGATTTATAAAACAGTACCATTAATTATTATAATAGCTAGATGTAGCTGATATTACAAAGCCATTTAAAGGTTTTTAATATAACTTGGACATACATAGATAGATAGACGCTGTGGACAAGACCACAATTTAAACTGGCTACCAGCAGTTAATGAAAGCTTAGATTTATATTCTAGTTTAGAGATTGATCATATTGTTGCTTTGTAAAACTATTTACATTGTGCCATTTTTCAAAGGATGTCTCAATAAAAAAAAGCGAAATAAAATATTCAGTCAATTCCCAAAGCAGATTTTGTTTTCTATATTTTAAATGCTTAGTGAAAATAATTGATTGTGTGTGTTCCAAGCTTTGTCATTTCCATTCCAGGGTGGCTTTTCTTTGGGGGGTAGGGGGAGCCTCATTTGCATATACCCACTGCCACATACTTTTGATCCTTGCTGAAGCAAGCCCCTTCTCTTTATTTCATCGCTTGCCCCCCAACACACCCATGTATATTTCACAAAACCCACACATCAGGACCCATAAGTCTTTCTGGCATCTTTTATGTTATGCTTTGTGTTCTCCTTAAGGTTGTGGAAAACTGGGACTTACCCCCAAAGCCGCAAGGCAGGCAATCACAGAGATAATTTGGGTAAGAAAGCAATCTGAAGAGAAAAAAAGAAGAAGAAGAAAAGAAAAATGAGGAAGAGTATAAGCAAGTAACAACACTTTCAAATTACTTTTCAAATGGTAATTAGCCAGGGAATAGACTGAAATTTGAATTCTTTCACATTGTGCTTGGCTTGGGTCTCCCAGGCTCTCGATTTGTATCACTTTGCCCTGCCTGGCAACATATGTTACCGATTTATTATAGCATTTTTACTGTTAACAGACAAATCTAAAGGCTAGCTGAGAAGGCTAGCTTCATCTGATGACTCTAACAACTGCAGGGCATCCTTGAGGGGGAGCCAATAGGCTCTTTTGAAGCAGTAATGCCATTAACCCTCTGGATGCCAAAATAGCTAGCCTAAATTGGCAAAGTCTTTCCTTAGGCCCTACAGCTTTACCCAGGCGAAGGGTAAATGCAAATGATTTATTTTAGAAATATCTCAGTGGCCTCCTCAGCACCTTCTTCCACATCTCAAGTATCCCACAGGCTGTGTGAATCAGTGGTCCCTTTCTGTTCCCTTTCTTTTACAGCACACAGAAGCCTGTGCACACTGGGGATAAGCACCTAGCCACCCAGGGTCAAGTTGTCACCCACCCCTCCCGCACCATTAATTCTCTTTGATTTTCTTAAACACCTTTTAGAATTTAAATTTTAAAATTTATGCATATTTTAGTAGGTATACATCTTAGAAAAGTAGAATTTAAAGGAGATTACTCTTAGCCAAGAACCTGAAATTTGTTCCAGATTAGGAGAAGGCAGACGCTAAAGGTATTTGTATGGGTATGTCACAGAGTAAAGGTTCGTGCCTTGACCTGTGTCCACATGAAAATGTGTGCGTTAGCATTGAATGGGTAGACTGAAAAAGCCACTTTAAATAGAGCATTCACAAATAACGCTTCGATTTCTGGTCATGTATAGTTTACCCCATTCCAAACTGCCGAGATGTTTTTCGAAATGTTATAAGCAGTAACTTCCTCTAGCTCAGTGCCAGGATGAAACTGCCCGCCCACAATTTCAGGTGTGTTTCCTAGAATACCCTCTGGATGCTCTTGCCGTGGACATTTAGAAACAATCTCAAATGTTGGAAGCCAGTATTTCCTGTCTAAGGGTCTCAGATTAGGAACTAAAATTTACCATGTGGTGATTAGAATGAAGTAAAATAAAGCAAATGTTCAGAGCAGTGACCGGTCACGAAGGTGAATCCCGAGGAGCAGGGACACTGTGACAACTGCTTTCTCTAAACCATCCCACCTGCGGATGGTGGCAAGACTTAAGCAGAGACCACACAGTTTTACCTGCTCTTAGGACCACCAAATGCAGAATTTGAATTCATATCAGATGGTCAAATACTTGCAAACTCATTTATCTGACTCTTATTTTTACGAAAAGTTCTCAGATCTTCATTATTTATACTTCATTACATCGTCACAATCTTTTCTTAGCACTAACTATATATAGCATTAACTATAGCATTCAACAGAATGATGACAACGCATAAACGTTAGATGTATAATCATACCGTTTCATCCTAGTCTAATTCTGGTTAATATTTTTTATTTATACCTTTATTAGACACTTACTGTATACATTTCCTATTTTGTGCCAAAGAGGCATCGTACGGGGACCTGACTAATTGCCGTGGGTAATTTTAGATCTACGTAATTATGATCAAAAGGATTTCAGCATCAGAGAAGAGGGGCAGTTTTTGGAAGCTATAAACACCCTGCAGTTCCAAAGAGTATTACATGTAGACTTGGGAATAGGACGTTTTGCCGGTCTGCTATGCCATAAATAAAATGTCCTAAATGGGGTGATTAGGGGACCGAAATGTTTCAATATTCATCTTCTTAGGCAAAGTGAATGGGAACAACCAGCTCCCTCGTCAAAACACGATGTTTTTTTTTTTTTTTCTTAATCAAAAGAGAACCTCCATCAGAGTTTGGCCTGCATATGGAGCAAGCCTGATAACGCTGTCAGTGGTCTTGAAAGGTTTCTAGGGCCGCCGCTAGGCTCTGCGGTCCTCTGGCTGGCACCGGCCAATGCTCACCATGTTCGCCTTCTCTTCCTCCACACCGAAAACAGGTGTCTTTTCGGTCATTACTATTCCCTCACATCCACAACTACTTGGACCTTTTAGCGGCTGTGACAGCCTCAGCTGGCAGCCCCTCGCCCGCTGTTGCTCCCTCACCTCTACCCCGACCCTACCGCCCCGACTCCAGCTCTCTGTTTCGTCCAGAGCTTTAGCCACATCCTCTCCCATTCCTGACCTACGCTTTTTCTAGATCAGACATAGGCAGGTTGAAAGGCAATGAGAACCAGATGGACACGGTGCAGAAATTGCCCAAATGGGTATGAGACTGTGGAGAGCTGTCAGGCTTGGAGAGAAGCTGGAATTTTTCAGCAATAAAATGGGATTTATCGTTACTCTACCACAGCCATTGCCGACAACCGTTTCCCTGGACAGAAACCCCATTCCAACAGGCCACGCCCATGCAGATTCTTTTTGCCCGAAGAGTGATGATTGGAATTTGTTCTGAGGCTCAAATGGACTGTACTGAAGGTGAAGCGTTAGGCCAAAGTCCTGCATTCCCCACTGAGGCAAATGAACCCGCTAAATAACTTCCTTCCACAACGGCTATGTAATTGAAACCAGAGAGTGAGAGAATTTGATAAATTGCTTGACCCAAAAGAATGTTAAGGTCATAAATTTTCATTGCATGTTTTCCTCTCTTTTTAAAATTTTTATATATTGATTATATTTAGTATTTGCCTCAAAATTCAACACGCTTACAGATCATCGGTTGCGGCCCCAGGGAAAAGCACAGTAAATCATCAATTAGAAGGGCAAGGGGCATTCTCTGTTGTCTTCCAGAGAGGGGTGTCAGCTCCTTGGCCCTACGAAAACTGTCAATGGAAGTATCTTATATTTCCGAATTACTCCAACTTAGCACACGATTTGTTCTGGCACTGACAAAGTAAAATCTACACGAGAGGTTTCCTCAGAAGGGCGCTGCTCTGCTTCCATCCCTCAGGAATGTTGAACTGTTAAAAGGCTGGCAATTCATTTGCAGCAATCACACCTGTGCACCTTTCTCCACACACACCTGAAAAAGAGAAGTATGACATTTAGCTACAGAGAGTGATCCTGGTCTTTAAGGTGGATGAAAATCTGTCTGCATGCACATAGATAAACGAGCATACTCCTTGTTTACATACTTGGTGCTAGAGAGCCTGCTCTGAAACTTATTTTGAATTATGAATTGTCTTAATATGAAAATAAGAAAGTCTTAAGAACGGTCAAAGCAATACATCACGTATTATAAAAAGACCAATATAGTAAGGTTATCACGAAGTAGAAAGTTTCTGTACTTCTCGCTGTAATATTTTAATTGTTTCATTCTGAAAAATGGGTGCGTACATTTGTGAGGGTTTTAATTCATCCACATGTACTGTACCTGTGAGACAGCAGACCTTGATGACAGAACACAGCTCAGGCAGGTTCTCATAGCCAAAATTTCTTGTCCTTGAGAAGGACCACCTTATCTCTTGTGGACGTGCGTGCTTGATTTGTTAAACGACAAGAAAACAATACTGACCGGCCATTGAGATGATTTCTCTGATTTAAAATTCTTCCGTCTCGTTTGCTTTCGGTTGCTAACTGGAAGGGGAGAGTCTGAAGTGCAGTGTGGAAGTTGCCTCAGCATGTGCGAGTTTCACTCTTCCGCAGCTAAACCACGCACGCTAAAACAGGTCGTTTACACCGAGTTCCGTCACGTTCGTTCCATAGGGGTGAGGTCAAATACTTTCTGTGTTGCTCATCACAATTAACGACCAACGCTTGACAAGAGTATTTCTGTGTCAAAAAAAAAAAGTTAAAAATGTAGGAAATAGTCCAGAAAAGAAAGAAATCTCAAATACGTTTTCTGAAACATGAAGTTGGAGTTTTTTTTTTTTTAGCGATACAAAGAAATAACTAGTATTCTAGTTGTTTAAAGATCCTGGAATCTGGCACCATTAGGCATGATGATAGTCTTCATATGCTATGCTTATATGTGTATACATAGTCTCATATGAATTCACCAGCACATTATCCCTTAAAGACAGGAGGGTTCATGAGATATAAACATGTATATGGTCTGTCTTTAATTGACTGGATATTTTTCAGTCTGAAAATGTGAGTTTCTTTCTCTGCACTTAATTTTTTTGTTGTTGTTGCAAGGTTTGTCTCCAAACAAGCAAAATAAATAGCTCTGTTCATATATGCATATGTATACACACATATGTAAGTTTAAATAAAATATGAACGGAGCGTGGATTCAATCACTAATATTTTTGCAAACTACTGTTCAGCTGATGCAACTCAATTCTGCTCGGCATCACATTAGTGTCATAATGGTAATGACTCGCCTTTATTCACTAACAGTTTGAGTCAGCACTTTGAGACATTTTCAAATTAGGTCATACTGCACATTTGTGGCTGATACAAAGGTTGATTAAGGGAGCCGTACAATTGTAAAGCGATGTGGTGTGAGCGGAATTAAGTTCTCTCGGATAGTTACGGGAAATGAGAGCGACTATAACTTAGCAGAAATAATGTGTGGACTCTCGGGGACTATATTTCCATAGAGAGCTTGAGATATTTCTCACTCACAATTTAACGAAGCCCTCTGTCTTTTACGAAAGAACTCTCTCACAGGGCTTGGAACAAGAAATGAATTGCAGAAAGGCTGGGGGACTGACTCCCAGCTCGATGTCTGGAAAGTCAGCTTTTGCCTTTGTGTTCCTTTTGATCATCTTAATAAACATCTTTCTTCCCCTTCTAGATGCTGTTTATGCTCTTCGAAAATCAAAATGATCTGACCATTTGCCCCATAACTTAACAACTCTGAGGCAACCCTTAGTTGCTATGTGTACTAGACCTGGAGAGGAAAATCAAGCCTCTATATAAACCGATATTGTCATGGCAAATCCACAAACTTGTCCTCAATTCAAAGAGCGAGGTTTTCTTTAATTTGTCCAGAACTTGAAGTAAATGGTAAAAATGACTCTTAAAGGCAAGAGTATTTTTAAATTGAGTTTAAAGACAATAAAGAACAAAAGCTGAACTCTCAAGCACTCTGTTTGATCAATAAAAACAAAAGTAGTGGTTCTCAAGGCTTAAGAAGTGGCTCAGAAGTCAGGGGCGTGGTTTACTCCTCTTGCAGAGGGCCTGAGTTTGGCTCCCAGCGCCCACATTAGGCAGAGCACAACAGCCTGAACCTCCAGCTCCAGGAGACCCAACCCCTCTGACCCCCATGGGCGCCTGTACTCATGTGCTTCGACCTACATACAGATACAGAGTTAGAAATGAAAGAAACATTCAACATTTATAAGGTAAATGGTTATTATTACAGTATTCAGGTCATAGTGAGCTTTCTATAGAATAAGAAAGTCATAAGACGCACACACACACAAGGCCAGGGACCTTGATAAGAGCCTACTAAATGACATACGGTACTGAAATGAATGAGAAGTTCCGGCTCTAAGTCCCCTGCGCTTTCTCCCGCACATGCGCCGGCTTGCTTTCTCTGAGCTGGATTATTGACGCACACAATGTGACCAAGTCACATTTTGTCTCTAGCGTTTGGATAGATCAAATATCAGTTTCCCAGGCGGGCTTTTGTGCCCTGGTGCCTCGCTGTACTCAGACCTGCACAGGACCCCTGACGCCCTGCCACAGGTTTCCTTTCCCTTCACACGGCATTTCCGCTTGTGTGGGATCTTTTCTCATACGCTGAGTTTTCAGTTTGGCTCAGCTTGTTATCTTCATGATTAGGTAAATAAGGGGAAGGGTTCTCCAAGAAGGCGATGCTTTTTAAAAATACACGCTTCAAATTAGGAGCATGATGTCAAAGCCTTCAACCGTTTGTGACTGTGTCGTGGTGCGTTTAGGATGTTATTTGAATTTGGCTACCCCCCACCCCCTTTATTGTCACTAAACTTTATACATTGCTCTGGCAAGACCTGATCATTTATTGCAAAACTGACAGATATGTCTTCAATGGAGTTTCCTATGACCCAGATTAAAAGACAATTTACCCCCGATTCATAGTCTGCTAATTAATACTAGAGGCCATGGTGGCACTGTGTCTCAAGCCCAAGCATTTTCTTCTTGAACAAACCCTTGGTATTTGCAATCACTTAATTTACATTTTCAAAAGGTCACTCGCCGTGCTAGCTGGAATCGATTGTATATTCTATTTATTTCGAAGTAGGCTAATTTGCCTCCTTCCAATGGGCACTGTACCTCTGCACTCGTCGGCCGGCCTCGATACTGCGATGAATAGGTTAAAGCACTTTGGGTATTTTGTTAAACAATTAGGAGAATACTTGAGTTTCTCCAACATTTGACTTACTAGATGAGAACAGTATTCAGTGAGCTATGTTTCTTATCAGTTGGCTTTTTATTTTTATTTTGCAGGATGTAATCAGCAATACCTCAATACTGTGATGAATAGGTTAAAGTGTTTTGGGTATTTTGTTAAACAATTAGGAGAATACTTGAGTTTCTCCAACATTTGGCTTACTAGATGAGAACAGTATTCAGTGAGTTATGTTTATTATCAGTTGGCTTTTTATTTTTATTTTGCAGGATGTAATCAGCAATATTCCAAGAGCCCAATATGACTTCTGAGGGTCCGGCACAAGGTGATTAAATAAGGTTGATCCTCATTGTATATGCTAATAATAGATTTAGAATGTCTACAAGCATATCTAATGTGACAATTTGATTCTCTGTTCAGAAAGCATTCCCTATTAGTGGAAGAGAACACCCCTACATCCAGCACGAACTGGTTTAATTGGGCTTAGGGCATTGTATTTAATTAGTCCACTTTCCTAATATTTCATCTATAATTACACGAGCAACAATGCACTTAAATTCCACAAAATCAGTCAAGGAAAGACTTGAGAAAACATGAGCATTTCATTTCTACCATCTCCTAGTCTCTACTAAGAGCTTGGTGAAAATGGCTCAGGCCAGTGCGAGCCTGCTGGGTTAAGGATGCCCAGGGGCCCTAGAGCTAGAACCAAAAATTATTCTCTCCGTCTCATCTCGCCTGACAACAGTACTTGTGACAGAATTGCTTGGGTTCAGCCCAGCTGTCACAGGAGATGCCAGAGAAAAGTCCTCAAAGGGTAGAATGTTCATGCTTCCTGTAACTGTCCACCTTCAAGATTTTGGATGCCAAAGGGTTTTGGTCTGAGGTCTGAGGTGGCCCCACCCTTCACTCCTCCTTTTCCTAACATCCATGGGTCCTCTAGATAAGACCATTGCAATCAGCATGTGGCACAGCAGAGGGATTTAAAACAGGGATCTGGAGGAAAAGGTGAGGAAGAAATGAAAGCCCAGACAGGAGCTGTGAGCATTCTGAGAGTGTGGAGAACTGCCCCGAAGCCCCGAGAAGCCAGAGAGCGCACAGCAGGTTCTGGAACCACACAGGAATGTTATCACTGTGAGACCCAGCCCCTTTTAGGTTGGAGAGTATGAATTTGATGTGCCAGCCCTCTTCCTTTTCCTTCTTCTTTTCTCGTTTCTCCTCTTCCTTTTCTTATTCCTCCTCCTCTTCTTGTTCCTCTTCTTCTCCCTCCTCCTCCTTCTTCCTCCTGGTCAGTGTCTCATCAGCAGAGACCTGCGTGGAAGGCAAATAGCACAACACCCTGGAGGATGAGACACTCTGCAATACTGAAGAGCAAGGAGAGGACAATCATGTGACTGGGAGCAAACAGACCAGGAACTGCCGCAGACCTTCTCAGCTGTCTTAATTAAGACTTGTGTCTAGACAGCATTCCAAACAAGCCCCTGTGTGAGTACAGGATGCAAAAAAAATAAAAAATAAAAAAAAATGTGTATTTAGTTTTGTTTCAAATTTCTAAGGCACTATACCAAGGATCAGCCACTAGGAAAATGGCAACCATGTTGAACGTAAACATTTGAATGAACTCAAATTATTTTAGCTAAATAAACTGAGAAAAAAATTCAAGTGCTTAAAAACCTAGAGGCCAGCTTTGCCCCTAAAGCCTTGAAGTCACCTGTAAAAAAAAAGATTGCCAGGCGGTGGTGGCGCATGTCTTTAATCCCAGCACTCGGGAGGCAGAGGCAGGTGGATCTCTGGGAGTTCGAGGCCAGCCTGGTCTACAAGAGCTAGTTCCGGAACAGGCACCAAAGCTACAGAGAAACCCTGTCTTGAAAAACCAAAAAAAAAAAAAAAAGAAAAAAAAAAAGATTGCATCGTTGTCTACCTCAGCGTGGCCCTAGATAGCAGAGTAAGGCACAAATGGGAGATTCAACTTGACTTTGGGTTTCCCTGGCTTTGAATCCATGTTTTGTGCTTTGCTAGGGAAGCTTTTTAGTACAGTAACTGAACAGCAATGGACTGTCTACACTTCAGGCCAAGCATCACTGTATGGCTGACTTCTCAATAGCCAGGTAAACGATATAAAGGTATTTCTTTAGTGTGTTCCATATTCCCATCCTTTGTTCTTCCTCCCCACTAGCTAATAATAATGTTTGAACTTTGGAGCAATGCCAGCTATGTTCCTGACCTCTTGAGGCAAGCGCCCTGTCCAGACTCACTAGCTTGTTTTCTTGTTACTACTTGGTGTCGCTTTGTCATTTGCCGGGTAATATGCACGGTGTGGCGGAACGAGCTCTCTGTTTGTGGCTGCAGAAAGGCGATTTTATCCATTGACCCCTCCCTCCCCCACCCACCCCAACACACACTCCTTCTCACCAGATCCACATCACTCGGAAAGGGAAAGGCCAAGAGGAAATTATTCCTGCTTTAGACAGCAGCATAAATTTTCTTCCTATTTTTAACCTAGCTTTTAATTTAATAAGTTTTATGACCCTTATATTAAGTACATATGTTTTACAAGACATTGTGTCCCTTGAGTCACCCTGAATTTGCTCTACTGTACCAGAATTAAATGAATGAATACTGAGCTTCTGATTTCAGTACACCCTGTGTTTGATCCTTACGATGTACCCGCCAGCCCTTCACGAAAGTAAAAGGTGCCACTCAGAAGTCACAGAGAGGTCAGCACAGGCTGTCTGAAAGGAAGTTATCTCATAACATTTTAAATTTCAACTTCCTCTCCTACAGGTTTCATAACAAATACTTAAGAACAGGCAAAATACTGGAAATCGTCTCTGGTCTTGCCAACGGTCAGTGACGCATAAGCCAAACCTTTATACATTTGTTCGATAGCCAACACAAAGCTGTCTCTGCCCCCCATCAAAAAAAAAATTCGTAAAGATTCAAAAAGATAGCACTATCTCTTTGGAAATGTAAAATGCCCTCAATTTTCTTATGAGACATTCTATCATCATCTGTCTACAGTCATTTGAAAATTAATGTGGTATTATTATTTGAATGTAAAAAAGCTTTGCAGTTCCAACAAGAAGATGTTTTAAATAACTCCATGGCAATATTCAAGAAGAAAATCTTTAATTGTTGCAGGACGAAGCGAACCACCTACAATATTCCTGAAAAGGAGGAGGTTTTCCTGCTTTGTGTGGTAGGGCCTGGGATTAGGACTGGCGGAGCTGAGGTGCGGCTTGGCCTACAGTTGTATTTAAGGAATGTAACAACCTAACTCTGGTGACAAAACTTGCTAATTTTTTACATTACGAAAATGTAGCAGGTTTTTTACGAAATATATGTGCCGTGGATTAGATTAATATTCAACTAGGAAAAATAAGGGTTGTTTTAAATATGCCTTACAAATTAGCTAACTCAATTCTGTTTTTGAAAATGACTTTCCTGTGCATGCCAACGTGTACTAACTCAATAAGTTACTGAAACAACATTTTCGGTCAGTGGATTGAGACTGAGTCAAATGGAGACGGAAAGACTCGCACCCTCCCAGTTTCTGTGCCAGACCATAGCTCAGTGCACCTAATGTTTACTGACATATGAAACACAACTCAAGAAGCCAGCAGTTTCTTTTCTATTCACACTGTTTACTTTCGTCCCACTCCAGTGACTTTGAACAGCATGGTCTCAAAGTCTAACTAGTTACTTGTCGGACCTCCCTCAAAATTCCGCATAGCCATTGATTTTCACTTCGCAGCCATGTGTGGCTCCAACTTGATCTGTTGCCTGTGATTTTATTGTTAGGGGAAACTATCCATTATTTTCAAAAGACAGAAAATAAAGAAAGAAAGAAAAATCTCGGCTTTTCTATATTTCCTTTCAGGATGGCATGACCCAAATATTAGACCTGTTTAAAACGTATTTAAATATTGATATCTTATCTGTTATTTGCATTTAAGAGGCTTATTTGGGTTTTAGAAAGAAGGCTAGAGTCTCCAATACCTAGAAACTCTTGGTTTGCTCCGCTAAGTTATGACCACATGGCTAAGAAATATAGGATGGGCTAAAATGAAGGCATCAGGCTCCACAAAAACAAGGGCTGGCCATTTTAACCGTCATAGAGAACTCCTGGTCACCTCCCAAGGGGCAAATCGATGTCAAGTTCTTCTGTCTGTCAGGATTAAGTGCCTGTTTGCTTTTTCACTAACATGTGGTTTGAGAACAAAGCGGCTCAAATCTCCTCAGTCCTAACAAAGCATCTCAAATTGCTGAGTAAAATTCCTTAATCCCCCATCTTAATCTGGATACCCCAGCAGTATGGTGGAACACCCTGCTCTCTGTCGACACAGCTCTCGGTGCCACCCACCCCTCCCTCCCCATTCCTGACCACCCATTCCTCCGCAGCCCGACACTCCCAGGGCACAATTCCACAATAGGCTATTATCAAGTTGGAAATTTAGAGAAGTTGAACCAAGACCTGCCTGGCTGGCTCTAGATATTTTTAACTTATAGCAAGTTCATTTAAAGATTGAAAGAAAAATAAAAAGACCAAACAGAAGATTCACTGGCCATGTTCAAATTTCCTTGAAGTCATCCATATACAAATACTCTATAAGTCTTAAGTTTCTTTTGTTTTTTGTTTGTTTGGTTTGGTTTCGGTTTTTCAAGACAGGGTTTCTCTGTGTAGCCCTGGTTATCCTGGAACTCGCTCTGTAGACCAGGCTGGCCTTGAACTCACAGATATCTGCTAGCCTCTGCTTTATGAATGCTAGGACTAAAGGCATGTACCACTATGCCTGCCTCATGTCATAGCTTTTAGGAATATATATTATTTATTATTTGTAATATTTGTAATTTTCAAATTAAAAACCAGAAAAATATGACAATTTAGTAAAAAACTTTAGAAAATTTTTCCAAGAAAAGAGGAGCAAGTAAACTAACTTCATGTGTTATAATTATGAAAGCAATCTTGACTAACATATGGTGAGAGAATATGCAGTTGAAAAATATTTTTCAGTGTTTGCACATGCTTTGTATGTACTAAAGATCAAAACTGTACAGCTATCTATTTGTGCTCTTTCGACTAAATAGTGTTGAACAACTTAAATACTTGCTGCTTCTTTTTACAAAATGTGGACTATGCTAAAGGTCCACATAAAACCTTACTCTCTTTCTCCACTGAAAGCGTCCTTAAAATTCCAGTCCATAATTTGTAAAATTTCTTGGCCAATTTTAGTTGAAAATTGAATTATATCCCCTCCTTTGAGGGGACATTTGAGGCCATTACCACATTAAGTTCAGATATGGGGGAGAGCCATGGTGGTTTGATTTTATGTTCCTATTTCCCTATAATCATGTAGCACAAGATTAATCAGAATAGATAAAGTCAGAAATTTCTACATCTTCATCATAAAAATTCTTATTCAGTTGAATAGCAAAGTCAAAGATGGACCTCAATGGTTGGCTTTGTCTTTCTCATTTCCCTTCACCTAACACAGGAGAATTGTATTAGTCAACCTGACCTAGCTATGACCAAATACCTGAGAAAGCAACTTAAAGGAAGGAAAACTTATCCTAGCTTCTAGCTTTTGGGCCAGTGGTCCTGTAGCCCTGTGTGCTTGGGAAGAACATCATAGCTACTCTGCATATGTGATGGAGAAGGCTCTTCAGCCCATTGCCAGCAGGAAGCAGGGTGAGGAGAGGGGTTTGAGAGCCAAGTAGAACCCCGGCAGGCATACCACCATTCATGCTCCAGTTTGGCCTCCCCTTCCAAAATGTCCACCATTTCTCAAGGTAGTACTGGCCCCTAGCAGTCAAAAAACAGTAGTGTGTGTATCTTTGAGAAAGAGTTAATAAAGCATCAAAGAGGCTGTAAGCAACAAACTCAAACGTCCCCCTCTCCTGGTGCCTGGGAAAGTTCCCTGTGTTACACTCAGAAGTCTCATTTTCCCCATTTTTCTTCTCTATTTTCTTTTTCATTTTTCCTTTCTGTTGTCTACACTCTGGGTTAAGGAAAAGAGCAAAGAGAGGAGAAAGGACACCCATCTCTCTAAGACTTTGTTTGTAATGTGTATTGGTGTTTGCCTGCGTGTGTGTCTATGCACCACAGACACCCGTGCTTGTGGAGGCCAGAAGAGGGTGTCAGAGGTCCTGAAACTTGAGTTACAGACTTTGTGAGCCTAGGAATCAAGAAAGAGCAGCAATTCTCTTAAGGTCTGAGCCATCTCTCTGGCCCTCTTTAAGACTGTTAATTTTTAAAAAACAACTGAAATACAGACCAAAACACTCCATTTTTTCTCAGTAAAGTCATAATTCTTACAAAATTACCTTTTCTACACAGTAGAAAAGGCCTCTCTTTCTCAACGCAGAAATGATTATTCTTTAAAAGGCGAGACTTCTTTCTCACTGTTGTTTAAATGTCAGCAGAAGGAGGGGAGTCTGGACAGTTACTGCAGCTCCCAATCCATAAATCCTCACACACAAACCTGGTCACCTCAAGTCAAGACCTGAGGCAATGGCCTTGGATAACCTGTAAAAGCACCAGTCCAGGGCTGGAGAGATGGCTCAGAGGTTAAGAGCACTGACTGCTCTTCCAGAGATCCTGAGTTCAATTTCCAGCAACCACATGGTGGCTCACAACCATCTGTAGTGAGATCTAGTGCCATCTTCTGGCTAGCAAGCATATAGACAGACAGAACACTGTGTACCTAATAAATAAATAAATCTTTAAAAAAAAAAAAAGCACCAGTCCAGAAAGGTTTCATGGTAACAACAGAAAGTGCCTGGCACATAGTCAAGCTCTCTATGTTTAAACCCAAGTTCTGGTTGCTGTGTGATTCTGGAGAAATCATTGCCCTTCAGTGATTCCATTTCCCCTGAAAACTGAGAACAACACTGAGGAGAATGATGGGACTATTAGATGAGGTGGGATGAGCCCAGCTTCGTCTGACACTGGACACATAAAATATCAGTGGTGAAGGTTGACATTTTTGATCCTGTAGGGGTGATGGAAGCTTATGTCTTCTTGACCCCGGTATCATGAGCGTTTCTACAACAGATAGTCCTTGAAGTGGAATGCAGCAAGTGTGTCAGGCTCTGCCATTGCACAGCACGGTAATTCTGAATGTTTGGAAGAGACTCAAAATTCTTCTCAGGTCATAACTCTCCCACACGAGACATATCACAACCAAAGATCTTCGAGACCTTCTCTAGTTGTGTGATCTTGAGGTCGGAGACCCAAATTCAGTTTTCCTGTTCACTCTGTCGTATCTCACAAATATAACTAATATTAAATTCAAAAAGAAAATGCTTCTAAAATGATGTCTGCAAATACAGCCAACCAAGGGAAATATACCAGCGAATCAACTTAAATATAAATGAACCAGCTAAGCTTTTAAAATGCATCGTAAGAATGGCAGTGCTGTTCCAGTCATGAATGTACTTTCAACAAAAGTTTCTCCGATCATATTTACATATAAACAAACTTAATGCCTGAAACACAGGTCCCTGACACAGGGGATTCTGGGAAAACATGGAAGCCCAGCTAACACAACTTGCAATCTAACGCTTCTGTACAGTACCGAGTTCATTCTCAACCATACAGAGACTGAGCACAGTGATGCCTACTCAGTCACCTTTTTTCAAAGTATGATGGGATTGCAGTCTTCGGAAACAGTTTTAAAACCCCGAGAAAAGAAAGAATAATTAAAAATAACCCGCAGGCCTGATTAGTAGGCAATCAGTGACCCCGCTGTGCAAACTTATCCTTTGTATGTATTTTTGAGTGTTTCCATTCATGGGCTACTCAGTACAAAGTGTAGTTACTGGACCTGACATATAATATGTTTCCATCTGAAAGAATAAATCTATTCATTTTACATAAAAAAACAGAAGTCCAAGAGATAGCACACAAAAATAAAGTTATGTCATAAATTTAGAGAAATTGTCTTTCTCATTATTTTTCTGTTCCTCCACCTATGTTTTATTTGTATTACTTGAGTACAAGCCATATTGTTGATTCTAAATGCTTTGTCTGGATAGAAGATACCTTTTTGTAAATGTCAATTAGATCTCAATTACATAGAAATCTGAATATAACAGCCAATCCTCCCCAAACAAAAACCACAAGAATCAATGCATAAATATATACAATCCATATACGAACATAAATAGAAAAATAGAGGCTTGATAATGCTCTCCCATTACTGATGAAGAGATCTGCCACACAATAGTTCTGACCTCCGGGGACATGAAAATCTTCTGGAATATTTGCTAAACCACCAATTGCCAAACTTACTTATGAAATTTCTGATGCAATAAGTCTGGGACAGGGTTAAGAACCTGCATTTCTTGCAAGTTCCCAGAAGCTGTTGCTCCCTCCGGGTAGAGACCCCTTAAGCCATGCTAACACATGTGTGCTGTCTTGCCAGCATGGCGAGACTCTGAGGGTGGCTGGATGCATGCCTGTGCCCCCATTCAGGTGTGCCCTATTTGTCTCTGGGAAGAAGAGGAACAGCTGTTCTTTCTCCTCACAAGAGAAAACCGAGGAAATGGAATTAGCCTGCAGATGAATGATTTAAGTTTGCTCTGGAGGGAAGCAAGCTTATATAAGGGTTATTAAGCACTGAGATGGGCTAAGAGGATTACCAAGAGGACATTTTAGTGATCTGTGTCCTTGGATGTTTGCAAAAAGGTCCAGGTCTTGAGTTGAGGAGGAGGGAAAGGATTGTGTCCAGGATCACAGTCATTTTTCAGGTGGGGTCAAACTGATTCTAGTTTTGTTGGGAAAGTGGGGTAAGAATTTAGTCCCAGTCCCCACACTGGGATCCTGGGAAATGTTTCCTGTTTGCTCTCACTTGAATGGCTGGAAATAATTTCACTTACATTTTCTCCTCAAAGCAGAACAAATCAGCCTTCTGATGTCATACTTTCCGTGTCAAAAGACACCAAACCAAGAGGCTGACAACCATCTCCTAGAACAAAAAACAAAAAACAAAAAACAAAACAAAAAAAAAGCTAAGACATCAACTCAGTAACACACCCAACAGCTATTTTTACATGGATCCAAATGTTCAGAGAAACCCATTGGAAAATGAAAATGACTAAGTTCAATAGCCAACAAAGAGATCTTCTTTAGTTAAAGTCTATTTCCAGTGCTTTTCAAACTTTGGGTATAAAACAAGGCACAACCTACCACTGTTTACCTCTGTCCTCACTAGACACATGCACACGTTTTTCCATGCTTCCCTCCAGGGACAGTGAAATACTGACCCACCATAGACTCCACCATTATGATAGTTCCTTTCCTTTGCCAAACCTTCTTTGTGTTTTGCTGCTGCTTCTGCTGCTGTGTGTGTGTTTATATAACATCTAGTATCCATAAATGAGGGAAAGTGTAGCATCTATCTTTCCAAGTCTGCATTATTTGCCCAATATGATGGTTTTCAATTACATTTATTTCCTGGCAAACAACATAATTTCATTCTTATTTAAGCATAAACAAAAGTCTACCGCATATGCAGGTAACTAATTTTCTTTGTGACTTCATCTCTTGGCAGATACGTAGACTGTTTCTCTAACCGGACTCTTCTGACTAAAGCTGCAGTAAGCGTGGATGTGCTGACTTCAGGAGTCCCTTAGGTAAATGCCCACAGGGCTCATCTGGCAGCTCTATCTTCGTCTTCTGAGTACCCTTCATACTGATTTCCACAGTAGTTGTGCCAATTTGCATTCCCACCAGCAGCGTGGAAGGGTTCTCTTTGTCCAGCGTCTTCAACAGCATTTGCTGTTGTTTTCTTAGTGAAAATAAATAGCCATTCGGACGGGGATGAAAAAGAATCTCAATGTAGTTTTAATTTGCATTTTTGCTGACTAAGGATGTTGGGCCTTTTTTTCAAGTTTGCTGATCTCTTGTCCTCCACACTTTGAGAGCCATCAGCTCATCTATTCATTAGCCCATTTATTGATTTTACCTTTGGAGTTTGGGGTATTTAGTTTGGGGGGTTCATGATATAGTCTAGATTATTCTAGATATTAATCTCCATGCCTAGCAAAGCTTTGCTCCCAATTTTCAGGCCACTTCTTCATTGGGATAACTATTTCCTTTGCTAAAGAAGCTTTTCAAGGGCATGATGGCTGCCTTTCCTGCCCGAACAGGGCAATCTTGGTCATGAAGTCCTTCCTTCCCTCTGCCTATCTCTTCAAGTTTTTCCAACTTTTCACTCTAACAGCTTCTGATCCCACATTAATGTTTTTGATCTGCTTTGAGTTATTTGTATAGGTTGAAAGATGAAGACCAATTTTTATTCCCCTTCATATAAATACCCAGCCTTCCCAGTACAAATTGTTAAAGAGGCTATCTTCCCCCATTTCCTGATGAATATTTTTAAAGTTTTTTTTTAACCAAAATTCAGATGATTGTAGTTGTGTGGATTTAAATCTGGGTCCTCCACATTATTCCATTATTGGATGTGTCTGCTTTGCTGGCAGTATCACACCATTGCTATAGTTGTACAGTATAACTTGAAGTTAGATATTATGATACCTCCAACATTGTTCTTTGTGTTTAAGAAAGCTTTGGCTATCTGGTAGTTTTGTGTTTTTATATAAAATTTAGGGTTTTTTTTCAAGTTCTGTGAAAATATCAATGGATGTGAATCCAGTGGTCACTTCAGCAATAGTCATTTTCCTCTATTAATTCTACTGCTCCATGAGCGTGGGCAGTCTTTCCATCTTTTAGTGTCTTCTGCAGCTAATTTTCTCAGTAGTCACATTTTTTTATTATAGAGATCATGTATTGGGGGGTGTTCATAGGCATTATTTTGATGCTATTTTAAATGGGATTATTTTCATCTTCATTGTTGATATGTAGGAATGCTAGTAGAGTTTGTATGTCGATTCTGTGTCCTTCTCCTTTCCTGAATGTATTTATATTAGCTCTTAAAGTCATCTGGAAAAGGATGTAGGGTCTCTTAGGTACAAAAGTATAGCAACGAAAAACCAGGAATAACTTCATTTTTTCTTTCTTTCCTACTTCTGTCTCTTTTGTATCTTTCTCTTGTCTTATGTCTCTAGGCAAGGTTCCAAGCACTCTGTAGAATCTGAGCAGAGAATGAACCTCTGCTGGTTAGTGTTGGCTCTTCCTTAATGATCTGGTAGAATTCAGCAATAAAAATATCTGAGTCTGGGCCTTGAGACACTTTTTATTAATACTTTAATTTCTTTATTTATAATAGATCTGTTTAAGCTGTTTACATCCTCTAGATTTAATTTTGGTAGGTCATATATATCTGTAAATTGGTCAATTTCTTTTAGATTTTCTAATTCCTTAGAGCAGAATCTTTCAAAGAATATCCAAATAGTCCTCTGCATTACATTGGTATCTGTTGTAAGGACTCCTTTTTCATCCCTGATTTTATTAATATGGATCTTATCTTTCCTTTACTGAGTAGTTTGATAAGGAGGCTTGTTAATCTTATTTATCTTTTCAAAGAGTCAACTCTTTGTTCCATTGTTCTTTTTGTTTTCATTATGTTATTTTCTACCTTATATTTTATTATTTCTTTCTACATAAAGAATTGGGGTTTGGTTTGTTCTTGCTTTTCTGAAACCTGGAAGTACATCATTAAGTTATTTATTTGATATTTTCTTTAGTGTTGTTGTTTTGTTTTTGTTTTGTCTGTTTGTCTGCTTGTTTTTCAGACAAGATTTCTTTATGTAGCTCTAGCAGTCCTGGAACTCACTATGTAGAACAAGCTGGTCTTTTTTTTAATTTTATTTTATTCTTTTTTAATTAAAATTTCTGCCTCCTCCCCCCCCCGCGTTTCCCATTTCCCTTCCCCTCCTCCCACACATCGCCCCCTCCCTCCACTCCCCTCCCCCTATCCCCACTCCTCTTCTCCTCCCCCCACTCCATTCCCCCTCCCTCTCGATACTGAAGAGCAGTCCAAATTCCCTGCCCTGCGGGAAGACCAAGGTCCTCCCACTTCTATCTAGGTCCACGAAGGTGAGAATCCAAACAGGCTAGGCTCCCACAAAGCCAGATCATGTATTAGGATCGAAACCTAGTGCCATTGTCCTTGGCTTCTCATCAGCCTTCATTGTCCACCATGTTCAGAGAGTCCAGTTTCAACCCATGCTTATTCAGTCCCAGACCAGCTGGCCTTGGTGGGCTCCCAATAGATCAGTTCCACTGTCACAGTGAGTGGGTGCACCCCTCGTGGTCCTGATTTCCTTGCTCATGTTCTCCCTCCTTCTGCTCCTCATTTGGACCTTAAGAGCTCAGTCTGTTGCTCCAAATTGGGTCTCTGTCTCTATCTCGATCCATCGTCAGATGAAGGTTCTAAGGTGATATGCAAGATATTCATCAGTATAGGATAGGGTCATTTCAGGTTCCCTCTCCTCAGTTGTCCAAGGTACCAGCTGGGGACATCTCCCTGGACACCTGCGAGCCCCTCTAGAGTCAAGTCTCTTGCCAACCCTAAGATGGCTCCCTTAATTAGGATATATATTTTGCTGCTCCCGTATCCACCCTTCCTATATCCCAACCATCCCATTCCCCCAAGCTCCCCCCATCCTCCCCTTCTCACGTTTCTCACCCCATTTCCCCTTAGCCCCATGCCACCTCACCCGCAAGTTCCCAGTTTTTGCTTGGCAATCTTGTCTACTTCCTCTATCCAGACGGATGCCTATACGTTTTTCTTTGGGTTCACTTTCTTATTTAGCTTCTCTAGGATCACAAATTATATGCTCAATGTCCTTTATTTATGGTTAGAAACCAATTATGAGTGAGTACATCCCATGTTCCTCTTTTTGGGTCTGGGATACCTCACTCAGGATAGTGTTTTCTATTTCCATCCATTTGCATGCAAAATTCGAGAAGTCATTGTTTTTTACCGCTGAGTAGTACTCTAACATGTATATATTCCACACTTTCTTCATCCATTCTTCCATTGAAGGGCATCTAGGTTGTTTCCAGGTTCTGGCTATTACAAACAATGCTGCTATGAACATAGTTGAACAGATACTTTTGTCATATGATAGAGCATCTCTTGGGTATATTCCCAAGAGTGGTATTACTGGATCTTGGGGTAGGTTGATCCCAAATTTCCTGAGAAATCACCACACTGCTTTCCAAAGTGGTTGCACAAGTTTGCATTCCCACCAGCAAGCTGATCTTGAACCCACAGAGTTCCACCTGTCTCTGTCTCCCAAATGCTGGATGTAAAGGAATGCACCACTACAGCCAATTTCTTCAGTTTTTCTTTTAATATAGACACTTACAGCTATAAATTTCCCTTCTAGAACCTCTTTCATTATATCCCACAAATTCTAATACCTTGTATTTTCAGTTTCATTAGATTATAAGAATTCTTTTGATATCCACCTTGATTTCTTTGATGCTCTATTTATCATTCTGTAGTGTGTTGTTTCATCTCCATGACTTTTAGTTTTCTGTAGGCTTCTCTTGATGCTAACTTCGAATTTTAGTCCAGTGTGATATATATATATATTTATATATATATAATTTCAGTTCTCTTGCACGAAGCTTTGTGTCCTTATGTGTATTCTATTTTACAGAAAGTTCCATGGTATGACAAAACACTATGTATTCTATAGTGCTTGTGCAAATGTTCTGTAATCTATTCAGTCCACTTGATCTATAATGCATTTTAACTCTGACACTGTGGTGTTTTTGTTTGAATGACTTATTGGTTTGAGTGGAGCACGGAAGTGACCCACAATTACTGTATTGAAGTCAGTCTGTGTCTTCATACCCAGTAGTGTTTGTTTTATGAAATTGAATATACCAATGACTGATGCATAGATATGATGATGGAAGCTACAAAATAATCCCACACTAGTTCAGAATTACATATAATAAAGGGTTATTTATTTAGAGATCTGTCCTAGATCACAGTCCTCTGCATGTACGGGGAACAGGAACCAAATCTAACAGCCAGAAGCAAGAGCCAGAAACAGGAGAGGAAGGGCACACTTTACAGCTGCATTTATAGTGTAAGAGACCATGACCAAGTGGGCTGGTATCTAAAAGGCTATTGTCTGAAGGAGCTCGCACAGTATATTATATACCTAGACTTTAAATATGTTCTCAATAGACTATCCCCTTAGTCAGTATGAAGTTACTTTCATCTCTTTTGACTAATTTTGACACTCCATCATTCTTTCTTACTAGATTTTGGTAACGGGTGATTATGGGATATTTCTTAGTATATATCTTTCAACATAAATTTATATATTATCTGCCTTTCTTACCAGCTCATTTCTGTGAAAAGGACTTCAGACATCTTCTAATCTGCTTGCCTTTGAGTAATAATAAAACTAAAGGTCAAAACACTAGGTGATTAAGAAGCCCCAAATCAGCACTTTCAAATGTAAGATCAAGAATCTATGTTTCCTTTCTCTACTACTCTCAAAGACAGGAAACTAAAAGAAGCTTCAATATCTTTGGGATAATTACTACATACAGAACGTGTTTGAGTTATAACATTTCCAGGAATTATTTTATCTGCAAGTGAAGAAAGCCAATTCTTGGAATCCTCAGCAGAACAAGGTAACACTGGCTGTGTAATGCAAACCTCAGCTTCAGAAATTCTGGGCACAAGATCAAAACTTATTACTGGCTTCATGACTCTTTCGTAAACTGACTTCATTTATCAGCTCTCCATTCTTTATAAAGCCAGGCTAGCACTGAGGAAGAACTGTAACTACCAGAACTGTGGCGTACTGAAGATGATGATGACCTACAACATGGAGGGTTTGTTTTTCTCACCTAACAATAATTCTGAAAGACATAATACAAGATTGACACAGTTACCTGAGCCAGCCTCAGTGATCCAGGGTCCTTTCAGTTTCTACCCAATCATTCTTTGTTGTGGAATAGAATATATGTTTAACTATGTAGAGATGTGTTACATTTTTGTGTTGCAGAATATTTGCTTAACTTTGTAAAGATGTACTGCTTTTGTTTATACTGATTTTGTTTATACTGCATTTGTTTATGTAAAGGTGTGCTGTTCTTTCACCTTGCCTGCCTAAGGCACCTGTTTTCTCTAATAAAAATCTGAATGGCCAATAGCTCGGCAGAGGATGAGGCAGGCAAAGAAAAAAGAGGGACCAGTCAGACATAGAGAAATAAGGAAAGCAGAAGAGACGATATGTAGATGAACTGAAGGAGCCTTGGGGCAGCACATGGATTAATAGAAATGGGTTAATTTAAGTTTTTAAAAAACTACCAAGAAAGAAGCATAAGTTAAGGCCAAACATTCATAACGCATAATATGTCTCTGTGTCATGATTTGGGGGTTAACAGTCCAAGAGAGCCTGCTACAATTCTTAGTTAGCTTAAGAGAAGCCCTTGGAATACAAATTTCAGGCAGAAAAAGTGAGCTATATAAAGACCAAAATTATGTCCTCACTGAGTTTGATCTTTTTGTTAGGGCAAAGATATTTTTCCAGAAGTCTCATACCATAGATTTCTATTTGGATCTAACTGACCGTAAATAGAGAGTTGTATTATACTCGGTGATAACAAACTTCAAACATATATTTCTTTCCAATAGGGCATACTGCCATTCTTCATTCATATATATATATATATATATATATATATATATATATATATATGTACATCTATGTATATAGATATAGATATAGCTTCAAAAGGAGAACCAGAGAGAGTGTGGGAAATTTGTCTGCCCTGAAGACATTGTTGTGGGTTTTTTCCAACTAGATAAGTTCTTGGAAAAGCCACTGGTTGGCTCATACAGTCCCTATGGTCCCTATGTTCTCCTCTGTGGCCAGCATGTTTGGGACATTATAATTCATAGCCCCAACTAGAATCCAGTAAACAAAGATGTCCAGTGTAAGGAGGAGATTTAATTGTGAGAACAAGGGATGGGCTGTTCAGCATGCTAAATAACAGCTACGACAGCCCAAACAGCATCAAGTGTAACTCTGATTCAAGAATCTGGTCAACACTGGATCAGGGCTGTGAATTTTGAGAAGCATCAAGAATTTCATCTAATGGCATGTACAACCTTTTCTACATCCCCAGAGAAATGCAGTTAAAGGCAAATTCCAAATATGAAAAATATAAGCTAGCACACCCATTTGTCAGGCACATCATTTTACTGCCTGTGGGGGAGTAATAGGCCAAGGCTGGAGATCCAGTGGCTCATCCGGCGAGATCTTCAATCATATTAATTAAATTAATATGACCTGCACTAATGAAAACCACAGAATCCTGTTTTGGTTTCTAACAGCACATGCATTCTGATAATGTAGTCCTGTCAGACGTGCGCTCCCCACCCCCGAACAGATTCAGTGCTCATAAAAATCAGAGTAATTTAAAGCATTTTCTACACAAAACTAACAAAGAAAATAAATTTCATTTCAGATGAGCAATAAACCAAATCAAGAATCAAAGATTCGTGAAGGCTTTACAAAAGCATCCTGTCTTCTCTTTCCATTTCTTCACTTATATTCTTCTTTGGCATGTTTTCCAAATGATTAGTCACATGAGAAAATATTTAAATGACTATATCATAAGGTAAAAGATTTATGGGCTAAATTACATTAAACAAATGCAGTATGCTGTGTGTATGGAAATCAGAAGACTTCGGATTATATCTGAGTCGCTAAAACGTGTCTTAAAACATAGTTTCTGTGCAACACTGTTCTTTTCTTTTCTCTAGGCATCTAGCAGCAGATTTCTCAGAGCATCTAAGCGAAAATGAATGCCTTAGTCCTTCAGTCGGAGAAATAATGGGTTACTGGCATAATTAATTTTATGTTTAATTACTATAGAATGAAACAATTCAACAATATCCAATCAATCCTTAGAATGACAGACCAGAAGGTCAGCGGTTGCTAAGTCAATTGTTGTGAAAGAAAAATTTATGTCAGGTTCTGTTTTATGTGCTATGGAAAGAAATTGGATAAAAGTGGCCAAGCAAACATTAATTAATTGTATAAATATAATCCGGTTGTCATGCTAAATCACACAGGCAGGGAGAGAGTTCTCAACACAGGAGACATGCGCTGACTGTGAGTTTCAGAGCAGGCTTTGCCCTGCCCCCGCTTCTAGGCACTACACAGTTGAAAGCCTTGGAGTCAAATAGTAACATCTCTCAAATTATTTTTTTTAAAGTTCGAGTTGACAAGCCCTTGGAAAGGGGTTATGGTTCCAGTCCATTTCCTTCCATGGCCACCCATCAGCATGGAGACTGGGACTCACTGACCTCCGTTTCCCCCTCCACACCCCTCCTCTTTGGTTTCCCATTAATAGCAGAAAAGCAACTCGAACTATTTCCCGACATAATTCTTCTAGTCACTGCACTGGTCACATGTAAACTGCATGACTGTGGCTGCGGAAAGAAGCCCATGTTACCTTTGGACATGCTAAGAGCTGTTTATCCTAGATTTTTTTTCTGCCTACAAATATTCCAGTATTTAATGCAGTAAATACTCGCTTATTTGACTCAGAAAAATCCTAGCTTTACATCGACTGGCATCAAGACACCTACATCAATCAATATCACTGTAATTTTGCTTTGGTATAATCCTTTTGCCTCTATTACAACCATTCTCAGAGCTGTTGCCAAAATATCCTACCTTATTTCTTTGAAATAGTCTCTTTCAGAAACCAGACTATAAAGTAACAGCCATGAGAAAGGATCATGGTGGAAACATGGCTCTGCTAGGGTTGTCCAGGAGAAGAAAGCCTGGATCTCTCCTTCCCAGCACATCTACCGGCTCCATAAAGACACTTTTGAGACCCACGGGAGTGAACAGGTCAGGCTCTGGCATTTCAGTTACTGGAAATAAAGAGTTAATTCATGGGATGATGCAAAATGTGTATGAGATTGAAATGAGGGCAGTTGAAGTTCATGGTGGGGGGCTGAGTTGAGAATGTAAGGGACATTGCCAAAGAGCTAAACATATCCTGGGGTTTGGGGTTGTTGTTTTTTTTTTTTTCTTTTGGTTGGTTGGTTGGTTGATATTTGTGGGTCCTCAGAATGCTGGCCACAGAGAGAGACTCACCTAGGAGAAATTCACTAGGCTTTACATTTGTGAATTTAAGAAAAAAAATGGGGTCTTGCTGTGAGTCCAAGCTGGACTTAACTGACAGTCTTCCAGCTTCAGACTCTTGAGTGCTGTCACTTGAGACCTGCATGCCTGGTTATGCACTTTTCTCTGTATAGGTCTGCATCAAGAAGAAATACTCTGAGCCAAACACTTGGAAGGAAGGATTTTCTATTGCATAGGACTTGGTGCATAGATAAGAGTAAGTATATAAGATTTCTTAAAAAGAATCTGGGGGAAAAAAAAAAAGAATCTGGGATGTGCCATAAGAAAATCTATAGGCATGCTGCTTCTTCGTGCAAGAATGGAGAATCTTTGCACATGCTGCAGGATTGCACATGTTGCAAGGGTTGCAACAAAATTCAGCCAGGAAATTTGAGTGTATACATAACCCACCTATTTGTTAGCAAGACTCCATGGTGTACTTTGAAGCTGTTTGTTTAACAGTATTTACCCATGAGAGGCCAAAACAGTCCTCATCTTGTAGAAGCTAGGTATCACTGCCTGAAAATGTGTGTGCATGTGGAAGGTGCCATAGACTGGCCCTGATAAAGAATGGTCTGGACTAACATCAAATTATCCAAGATGCCCATAACCCATAACCATCTTGAAACACTTATTTTTTGGATTAGTATGAATTAATCAGTGGAAACAGTACAGTTAAATGGTCTTAATACAGAGAAACTGTGGTAACAAATTTACTATCTTCAGAATAATCCATGAATTATTTCTTTCAGTGTAAAGACTACTCTCAGTAGTAAGTGGTGTGTTAAACAGAAGTACTGTTCCCAAAACTCCAGGTTGAAGCCTGAAGTCCAAAGCATGGTTTCTAAATACTCTGCATGGAGCTACACTTCAATGGTTCTCGCTAAATAAACTGAGGCAGTAGTAGGAACCGCAATGGGAAAACAGACTAGAACCATCAAATTATATTCCTTAAAAAGCCACTGGAGAGCTAGGTGGTGGCGCACGCCTTTAATCCCAGCACTCTGGAGGCAGAGGCAGATGGATCTCTGTGAGTTTGAGATCAGCCTGGTCTACAAAGTGAATTCTAGGACAGTTAGGACTGTTACACAGAGAAACCCTGTTTTGGAAAACAAACAAATAAACACACAAACAAAAAGAGCCACTAGAGAAATCAACTAGTATTTTTGAGAAACTAAAATGGGTATTTGTTGACTTGGTCATGGATGCCTTGTTATTATGCTACAACATATTTGGGAGTACACAGCTGACAAATAAACTGGACAAACACAGTTTTAGAACCATCTTGAGAACCATCTCTGTGTGCTATAAGTGACTCATAGATGACATTTTATACCATGCAATACTGAATATTTAACATGTTCCCTTGAAACTAAAAAGCTACCTATTATCAAAATTTCCAACCTTAAATTTCACTTAGGTGTTTATTTTTACATTGCTGGGGATCGAACACAGGGACCTGTGTGTATTAGGAGTTGTTCTACCAGAATCCTACATCCTTAGCCCAAAAATCATCACCATCATTTCATATACCACTAAGAAAAGGAATATTGGTAATTTTACTTTTTCATGGCATTTCTTTTAGGATACACCCGTATTTCAGATATTAAAAGGCATAAAGAATGTGTCTGACGATACATGTTTTTCTTCCATTAAAATTTTGTTTTTAAACATACTGAATAGACTTTAAGCCTTTTATAATTTAATATGGAAGAGGATAATATAATTTTGCTTCTTTAAAAAATGTTTACTGTCTTCTGCAAAGTGAACATAAGAGGTCGTGGTACCTTTTGGACCGCTAATGAAAATACCAGGATGAAGGGCATATGTGTCAGGAAAGAGTATATTGCTACTTGTTTTCCTGATTTAGATCTGACTTTTTTTCCTCTTCTTTCTCTTTCTTTCTTTTTGTGTGTGTGTTTTGAGTAAGTACATAAAAATGTAATTGCTAGTGAAAGTGTAAAATCCTACAGTAAGCTCCACAACTGCAGAATGGCCATTCTAACTGTTCATTGAGATGCAGAGTTCAGGGCTGGGTAAGGTTTGTTTGAGTGGCTACCTCAATCTAGTAATGTCATATTTTTATTTTTGAGTTCATTACAATAGCATGTAAATATATATGTCATTCCAAGAATTATAATATATGCCTTTCATACCACTACTCATGGGTCAGAGGCACGTGGATTTACGAGTTTGAGGCCAACCTGGTTTACATAGCAAGTTTACATAGCAAGTCGAACAGAACTTTACAGTGAGTCATGGTCTCAAAAATAGATGATGATGATAGATAGATAGATAGATAGATAGATAGATAGATAGATAGATAGATAATAGGTAGATATAGATGATAGATGATAAGTAGTTAGGTAAATAAATAGTGATGATGATGAAGGTAGATAGATAGAGATCATAGAGAGATAGATTATAGATAGCTAGATTACAGATAAATGATAGAGAGACAGAGAAAGAGATAGGTAGATGATAGATAGATAGATAGCTAGATGATAGCTAGGTAGGTAGATAGATAGATAGATAGATAGATAGATAGATAGATAGATAGATAGATAGATGATAGGTTATAGATAGATGATAGATAGATAGATAGATAGATAGATAGATAGATAGATAGATAGATAGACAGACAGACAGATAGATAGATAGATGATAGGTTATAGATAGATGATAGATAGATAGGTAAATAGATAGATAGGTAGATAGATAGATAGATAGATAGATAGACAGATAGATAGATGATAGATGATAGAATATTAAGATATAAAATCAAAGATCCACAGAAACTGTAATTATAAAAATGCAGTTTCCCAGCATGTCCTTTAAATGCAACTTTAAAGCAATTACTTGGCCTCTTGAAAAGAGCGTAGACACCTGCAATTAGAGATGAGAAATGGCTCGGAGACAGTAAACTCAACTACATTCTTTTAAACTTCATTTCCAAACATCTCTGCTGTAATGAAACCCTCACATTTGCCCCAGCAAATGTTCTTTGAAACTCATTGTTCTTCCTATTTTCAATTATACTGCATTTTGCTTTCAGGAGGGTAAGTAAAGGTCGAAATTAAAAGGAAACTCAATTATTTTGAAATATAAGTCAATCTAAAAAATACTGCTGACAGATACTGAGCCTCAGGGTTCATTCTTTCTTCTTTCCCTGTTTCAGTGGAACTGGGTGAATCCTCCAGATCTGGAATTAAATCTTACACTGTTTTGAAATTTTTAAATAAAACACACAATGGTCCGATGATGTTGAGGTTTTCGAAAAAAAACTGTGAATAAGTAATTATATTTTCCACTTCTCTACCAATTTAAATAAAAAGAAAACTGGGTTGAATGCTTTAGAGGGGGGATTATAGGACTTCTGTTCTTCATAGAGGCTATCAACTGGAAATACTTTTGTACAACAGACTACTAGCACCTTATCAGCTCACAGAGAACCCAACTTCCCGTCCCAACCCATGCTTACTGTGTGCTGCTCCCGCATAACAGTAAAACACCCCTGAAAAATAGCAGGTGAGGATGGATGCCTGTGTTGGATTTGTTAGCTGATAACCCACTTCCAATGACCAAAGATATGTAGGCTATGAGTGTCAGCAAGGAGTGTCAGGTTACAGCCATGTGGTTAATGCACCCAGTACATCACAACACTGCCTCTGTCTATAGAAGACCAGCAAGTTAGGTAATATCACAACCCCAGCAGTTCCCAAAAGATTGTAATATCAACGATATACTGGAGGAGACTATCACATAAGGTTCTGGGATATCAAGTTCTTAAAAGAGGGGGAAACATTTAAAAATAGTAAATTTTGCTTTTCAGAGATCTGAGTTTTTCTGTTGACTAGCTTGTTTGGTCTCAGTGTATTTCCAGCGGCACTGGATAGACCACTGAGTGCACAGATTACCCAGGAAGAAGCAGTCAGCAAGGCATGCTGTACGCTGTACCAGTGGGCTACGCATTTGGTATCTCATCACTGTGACCAGCTCACAAAAGCCCAGTTTCCAACCAAAAAAAAAAAAAAATGGCAGACGTGGGAAGTATGCCAACTCTGCATTGTGCTGACCACCTCACTCTAAAGGAGAACTCACAGCCTTTAACTAAGAATGGCTACTTTGTATTTCTCCAGATACCAGAGTGGGGAACAGACCCACTCAACGGCAGCTTCCAGAGGTGGAGATCAATCTGGCAAGGCATGACATGGTAGAGATGTCCCACAGAAAACAGTTGCCTCCACCAAGAATGTACTTACTTCGAAATTTAATCAGTAAGAGCTTTTGTTTCTCGTAATCAGTGGCTCTAAACTCACCCTTATGGAATTCTACCCTAGAGCCATGACGTTTCACTAGCGCCTTCTTTTCTAGCAGGAAAAATGCCAGCCAAAGAAAGAGAAGTTAAGTTTGCTAGATTAGGTCTGATGTGATGTTCGTTTGTATCGAATTGCTTGCGCATATCTGTTGTCTCCTCTGTAGATGTGTGGAGGGAGCATCTTTGAAATGTGTCTGTGCTCTCCTGGCACTCTTAGGGTGGGTAGGGCTGGGCAGGAAGAACTCAGCCCACAGATGGTAAGTGTCCCATAAGTATAGCGGGAAGAAAAAAATGTGCTACGACACTCGTCTTTAGCTTTAATGTCCTCATAAAGAACAGCAACCACAATCCAATAATGCAGGGTATCTTCAACAAGTGCAGAAGCTGGGCCAATTTATGTTTGCTGTATTCACCCAAACAACCCTGAAGTTGGCTGGAAGGTCGTGACCACAGCTCAGAATATCAGCAACTGAATTTCAAATAAGGAAATATCCTTGGCCTACATAGGACGTGTTTTAGCATGCCCTCTCTTCTGGTTGTAGCTTACTTGAGAATTTCTTCAAATTTTTCAAACATGAAAGTTGGAGCTAATAAGATGTGATGTTAGCTGCTGAGACCCCGCTAGATGTGCTTTTTAAATAGCTCTTAGGACGGACAAATACCACAGCTTGATTAAGAGGTATAGGCCCAGATCATCTGTCATCCGCTTGTCTTTAAGCCCTGAGGGGTCGTTTGTGCCAAATCACAGAAAAGAAGTACTCCCCGAGAGACTGAAGACTGCAGTACCTGGTAATCAAGAAAGAGAAATGAGCACAGCATTGAAGAGACTTAGGGAGGCGGGCACAAGACTTGTTTGTTTATCCCCTAATACAAATTTCCTCTCTGATACCATTGGTTTTTGCTCCCCTTGTCCTCAGCCTGAAAAGAAATTGCATCATTTCTCTTTCTCTCTTTCACATCTCCACACATGCAGCGTGCCTCTTGCCATCGTCAAGCATGCTGGACGTCGGTCTTGCCTACAGTTCTGAAACAAGCCAACATGGTCCCCAGTCCAGAATGGCTTCTACAGGTTTTCATGAAACTAAAGGATCTTCTCTTAAGATCTTTGGAATCCAGGGGTGCAAGGACACACAGGCCCCTCTGATTCTGAGAGCTTTGAGCTCAGCTACAAAAGCTGCCACCAAAGCTTGCGTGAGCCTGTATCTTCCCTGGCAGGGCTGCAGTGTCGTAGCGAGGAGCACCGCTCACCCAGGCTGGGTCTGTATCCACCACACTATGCAGTAAGAATTCACTGTGAATATTTGTTCTTCTCCCTCTCCTCCTTCACCCTCCCCCCTCCTCCTTCAGGCCCCCTCTCCTTCTTCACCCTCCCCCTCCTCCTTCACCCTCCCCCTTCCTCCTTCACCCTCCCCCTTCCTCCTTCACCCTCCCCACTCCTTCACCCTCTCCTCCTTCACCTTCCCCCTCTCCTCTTTCACCCTGTCCCTCTCCCCCTTCTTCCTCTCCCCCTCTCTATTCCTCTCCTTTTTAAACTAAATTCATCCACCTGTACCTGCCCAGCTGATACCCATTCCAGAGCAACAGATAAAAGATAAAACATCAAAAAAAAAATCAAAACGAAAATACTTTGCAAAGGTGTGGAAGATGGCATTATTGGAGAAAGTGGCTGAAGCAGCATTGACTTAAACCCAGCGCTTCACTTGGCTTCCTTAACAAGGTGGACCTCATGCCCCAAATTGGTTTCCCCGGGGCCAAAGTGCCTCCTAAGCACAAACCTTGGACATTTAGAAAATTTAAAATCCAAGAATTCCACCAACACCTGCCCATTTCATTTCGTTGCCAGAACAACTCCCAAAAATGAATTGCATTTTGAATTTTTTATAATGAAATGATTTGGAGACTAAGAGCAATTTAAATATGTCTATCGCAGAATCTTTTTGAATATGTAAAAATAAGTAAATAGCAATACAAAGAATCTTTTGGGTGTTTGCTAAGTATAAAACATTGATGTTGTAGGGATATCTGTGGCTTTTTGCACGTGTTTAAATTTCCCTAGGCCAGAGTATCTGGCTCACTTTCTATACTTCTCAGTTTGTATAAATTAAATCATTCTGTAACAACTAAGTAGGTTTTTACTCCATCCTTTTCAGAATATGTCCACTTTGATAACACTACTATTGTGTGTTCATTTTTACTACCAGGCATTATTCCACAATATAAAAAAAAAGTTTATTTGTACATGGAAAACCCATGTTTCAAAAGAACAGAAAGAGCTCTCCTAGGAAAGGGAATGAGAGGCCGCCAACTCAGGGGTCCACGCCATGGTTTGCATCCTTCTCTCCCTAATACTGAGAATTACTGTCTGCGTAGGTGGGCAAGGCAAACCCACCCAATGCACAGCAATGCACAGCAGCGTGTAAGATACGTGGTGACAGCCCGGTGCGCCTCACTCCTGAAAGCAGTGATGCCCTCTCTGCCCCCCGGGGACAGTGCAAAGCAGCATCTGAGAGAGCCTGAGTATGGGCTAGTGGAACACCATGTCTGGCCACCCAGCAGAATGCAAGTTTCTATGTCTAAGAAAATTATTAAAATTGTTTACGTCCTCGGAGCTATGCACCCTGGCATACAGCCTCTTTACAAAGTCATAATAGCCACCTGGGATTAGCCAGGCTTGCTCTGTTCAGAAATCGGCCCCCAAGAGGACATTTACCCCTCAAGCCTCAAAGGAAATATTTCCCTTTCTCCTCCATAACCTGCTTAACTAGCTAGCCCCAGGACAAGGCCAATAAAGGAAGAAGTGCCTGGGCCCTCACCAGCTGTGCTTCAGTCTCTTCTAGGTAGTGAAGCAAAGAGTCGATCCCTGCAACCCACACACAAGGAGCCCATGGTTGAGAGACTGTGCCTCCATTACGGTGCATTTAACGGGTAAAATAAAATAAAATTAAATACAAATTATTTAATTATTATAAATATAATAATAAATAAAAATTAAATTAAGAAAGAAAGAATAGAAACCCAGCTGGCTGATGAGATATCTGTGAAACTGAATTAATAGTGATAGAACCAGCTGTGTGCGTTCGGTCCCCAGGTATTGGGATGTGGAGCCCTGGCATTGACAGCTACTAGCTAGGGGGCAACGTTGGTGGCCTAGATGTTGTCAAGTGGAGGACTTCCTGCTGATACACAGGGACAGAAAAAAACACACTAGCGCTCATAAAAGCTGTGTCCGTAAGGCAGGAGAACACCTGAAAGGTCATCAGCAATGTGGCCTCAGCCCACAATGCTTCAGCCTTCCCTACTGAGTTTCTCACTCAGAAGCAAGATCCCAATTCACCCTTGAAAGAAGAGCTCTCGTGGGTGCTCGGGGCCCTAGCTGATGGGTCAGCACATCTATATGATCAAACGCTTCTCATCAGTGCGCGTTACTGTCGCACAGAAAAAAACATAAAGCACAGAATTATCATCCTGATTCAAAAAGAGAAGCTATGTGTGTGTGTGTGTGTTATTACATATATAAATGTAGTGTGTTCCCAGTAATATGAAGTATAAAGATAGTCAAAGCTAGTCTTTGGTTATGGATGCCAGAGATTAGTGTTAGGTCAATGGTAAAGGCGTGGTGTCTAGGAGGAATCACGAAACACTCAGATAACAGAAATGGTCTCTTTTTTGTGCTGTGATCCCACAGAGAGCTGTGAATGGTTATACGTAGCCAACTGATTATCAAGACCTGTAGATTTACTGTAGGCGGATCATATTATACTTTTTAACAAGCTTATGTGAAATTGAATACGTCATGTTTCTGGCTGGAAGCTGCCTCTCTGGGTGTTTGAGTAAGGAGAATTCAGACTGGGTAGTAAGAATAAATTCTATTCCAGTGAGACAGAGAAGAGCTTTGGAAGTCTGTGCGGGTCCTAATAGCTGGAAAGAGCCAGGAAACAACAGGTAATGCGCTCAGAATCTGGCTGCGCTGAACACGGCCCCGGCTCTGGAGCTCCTCCGCGGGGCAGGGGGAACAGAAGCATCATCAGAAAGGCATGCCTGGCGCCTCTGGTGAGAAGAGGTTGAATCCATACCTCTCACGAAACCTATTGTAGGCTTAGATGGACAGTACCCTCTGGAAGAAAGATAAGCGACGGATAGGAGTCCCATTTTGTCACCGTGCATAACCAGGAACAGTGAGTGGCTTGCACTGTCTTGAGCAAGAATCTATTGCTTAAAACTGAACTACCTTTGGACACTGTAAACAAAGAATAAACACAAAACACAGACTAAGGAACTTAAGTTTAAAATGGCGCAGCTCCACGTCAAGAGATACAAGCAGCATGAAAGCCGGGAGGAGGCTGGAGTGTGTCATCAGAGAAGGACATGCGTGCGGGAAAAATGCTAGACCATAATTCGTGACTCTAGAGAAGCTAAATAAGAAGGTGAACCCAAAGAAAAACATATAAGCATCCCCCTGAATATTAACCTTCATCAGGCGATGAAAGAAGACAGAGACAGAGACCAACATTGGAGCACTGGACTGAAGTCTCACGATCCAAAGGAGGAGCAGAAGGAGAGTGAGCACGAGCAAGGAACTCAGGACGGCGAGGGGTGCACCCACACACTGAGGCAATGGGGATGATCTATCGGGAACTCACCAAGGCCAGCTGGCCGGGGACTGAAAAAGCATGGGACAAAACCGGTCTCGCTGAACATAACGGACAATGAGGACTACTGAGAACTGAAGAACAATGGCAATGGGTTCTTGATCCTATTGCATGTAATGGCTTTGTGGGAGCCCAGGTAGTTTGGATGCTCACCTTAATAGACCTGGATGGAGGTGGGTGGTCCTTGGACCTCCCACAGGGCAGAGAAACCTGCTTACTCTTTGGGCTGAGGAGGAAGGAAGACTTGATTGGGGGAGGGGGAGGGAATGGGAGGTGGTGGCGGGGAAGAGGCAGAAATCTTTAATAATTAAATTAATTAATTAATTAAAAAAATCAGCAAGAAAAAAAAAATTAAAAAAAAATGCTAGACCTAAGCAACTGAGAATAATTCTGCCTGAGGTTGATAGCCCTGAGCCCTTAGCCTTGGAGATACCAGTCTGTTTAAGCTGCTAAAGACAATAAAGCCCTGAAGCTCTAAGAACTGCGGGATTTTTACAGTTTCGTTCCTCCAGAAGGAAGGGAAATGATTGGAGAATTTGGAAAGTACAAAGACAGATCCTTCACACTCTGATCACGGAGCTGTGTTTGCTTTTCCCACTCCCAACACATTTGAAAGAAATCTGACAGCTATGGGGTTAACCACCCAGTGATCTTGTGGGAAGGAGGCGATGCAAGGGTGGAAGAGCCTGCCCAGCCCACACACTGCAGAGCCAAATGTGGCCAGTAGAGGCCCCTAGTGTGCAAAGAAAGGAAGCAAATGAAGTGAAGATAGCTCTGGAGGACATTGGACACTTTTCCAATACAGGCTCAACACCAGCAAAAAACATAGGAAAGACGGGATTCAGCTGACGCCACCCAGTCCATGCTTATGAATAAGGGTCTTCAATTCTCAAGGACCCAGGAGAAGCTACTTTCCCCCCACCCCCACCGCTTACTCTTTATATTGCCATTTAAAAAAAAAAACCCTCATTTTTTATTACCCTTCACACATTCATGCAATTTCATTTATATTTTGTTATTGAGTATTTTCCTTTTTCATTAATTTTTAAAAATCAATTACATTTTGTGTATGAGAGAGAGCGTGCGTGTGTGTGTCAGCGCGCACGCGCGCGCGCGCGTGCACACACCTATGCCACAGCCCATGTATTGAAAGAGGTCATAGTTCCTCGGGTCATCAGGTTTAGCAACAGACAGCTTTAAACTCTGATCCATCTCATTGACCTTTAAAAACAAAAATTACACCTTTTTTTCCGTTGTTTTTTTTTTTTTTAATCCTGATGTTTCTTGTTTATATTTCTACTATATTCATTCGGGGGGTATGGTCTTTTAAAGGAAAAAATCTCATATTTTATTGATTAGCTTTCTTATATTTATCTAATTTTGTTTGAGGAACTGTATTTTGGGACTCTTTATTTTCCTTTTTTTCTAACCTCTTGTTGTCGCTCTTGTTGTTTTTTCCCCTTCTGCTCAACCGTATTCTTCACCCTTTTTGTCCCGGTCCCTTTCATGTCTCTAACCTGTCTTCTCCTCTCATTTTTCCCTGTCTCCTTTCTTAGCCCATACATGTACTGTTTCCGTATTTCCCCCAAAGAATGTATAGCCTTACAGAACATTGTTTATTCTATTGCCATTGGTGTTATTTTAGTGGGTGTTTGTCGGTTTGAGGTATTTATGTGTTTTGTGTGTTCTGCTGCTGTTCTTCCAGCAGCTTGCTCTCTACTCTCTGAATGGTACTGGAGAGTGATCCCTCAAGAGTAGTCTCCTCATAAGAAGATCCGCAAATTAACCCAGAAGAGATAGCCAAGCCAACAGTTGCACAAGTCACAGCAGAGACACACAAGAAGCGTGAAAAGTCAAGGCACTAAGACAGCTCCAAAAGATCCTAACTCCTCAACTGCCAATCAGCAGATACTCAACTGAGTGAAATACCAGATTACAATTTCACAAGTTCAGTAGGAAAATATCACTGAACTCAAAGAAGATACAAACAGCAGACAATTTCAGTCTTGGAAAAGAAAGTTAGTAGCAGACAAGAAAGGGTAATCAAGGAAATTAACATTTTGAAAAAAATAGAAATTCTGTAAGTAAAAAACTCAGAAATCACACACACAAAAAAATCCACAATGGAAAGCATCGCCATTAGCCCCAAGCAGCAGAAGAAGGTAATCATTTCAGTTTAATTATAGGAAGTTTTTTTCTCTCTCTAGACACACAGACATTCAAGCACAGAAGGCACGTAGAACTGTAATAGATATGACCAAAGAAGAGCAACTCAATGACATATTATCATCAAGATGTCAAAAATAAAAATTTAAAAACCATTAAAAGCTATAATGGAGAAACACTAACATGGCTATATGTGAAAACACAGAAGAATCGTATCAGATCTCTCATCACAAGCCAGGAAGTAACAGAATGATAAATTAAATAATTACCAACCAAAGTTCAAATGTCCACCAAAGCTCTTTTTTTTTCTAAATTTATAGATAAAATAAAACATTTTCAAGATCAGAATAAGGGAAATCAATTCACAACCCAGACAGCACCCGACACACTTAGAGAACACTATATAGAGGGGGGAATGTTTCCACCATGATAGCACAGCAAAGAATAAGTTCCTGAAAGAAAGAAATATTTAAAAAAGAGAACAAGGCTAGGAAGGGGTTCATTAAGCATAATTCAGTAGACCAGAAAGCCCTTAATGTGAGTTAGTGAGAAAGGGAAAAAATTAACCATCCAATTAGCCAGAAAATTTCAGACATTAGCAAACACTTCTCAATAATGAGCCTAAATATGAGCAGCCTCAACTGCACAATAAAGAGATGCCGAGTAGTTCACTGGAATAAAAAACAAAAGATGAAACTATTGATTGTATCCAAGAAAAACATCTCACTGGAAAAGGCATCCAAAAACTAAGAGTCAAAGGAAGGAAGTCACTCTACCAAGAAAATAGGAGCGAAAAGCAAGTTAATGTCACACTGTTGTGGGATTAAAACTCAAACTGAAGTACCCAGAAAGGATAAAGAAGGCCACAGCACATTAATTCCAGGAGCAGTTCATCAAAATATTCTATTTAAATATATTGAAAATCTGATGCAGCACCAGTTTCATGAAGCAAACCCTAATGGTCCCCCAGAGTCAGAACAGTAATAGTGGGTGACTTCAGTGCCTCACCCCACCTTTAGATAGGTCACCTATGTTAGAGCACAACAGAGAGTCTTCATGGAGAAACTGCAGTACATAGTGACCAAATGAACGTGCCAGATAGCTATAGTGCATTCCAGCTGAAGATACACAGGATCTATATTCTCTTCTTCAGAGACTGTGGGACATTCTCAAGGCAATAGTCTCAGCCATGAAGCAAGTTTTATCAAATACAAAAGAATTATTAGTTTCTTGTATTTTTCACATTGTAGTGAAATAAAACTGGAAAGCAATGGTAAACAGAAAAGGTAGAAACTACACAAATCCTTACTAGTGAATATTACGTTCTTAAATGGTCAGTGGAATCATTGAGGCAAGCTGTGAGAAGGTTTCAGAATTCTGGAAATCAAATGAAGAGACCGCAAATCTTTGGAATATATCTAAGACAATTCTCAGGAGAAAGGTTGTTGCTCTGGATGTTTCTGTTGGGGTGGGAGAGTAGAAAAAGCAGAGGAGAGAGGGAGTCCAAATAGCCTAATGAAGTAACTCAAGGTCTTAGAAAAAAATCAAGAACAGAGAAACCCTAAAACAGTAGGTGACAAGAAACAATAAAGACCACAAGATAAAATGGAGCAATGGAAATTAAGAGAACGGTTCAAAGAATCCATCAAATAGAAGTTGATTATTCAAAGGATAAACACGACAGGCAGACCCTAACCAAGCTAACCAAAACAAGAGAGGGTAAATTATCCATGCTGAAACAGGGACAGACAGCTGAAGCAATAACGGGGACTCTGTTGAACCTGTCCTTTATCTTGAGTGTGTTATTGTAACACAGTTCTTTTCAGACTATGAACATGGAATATCTCAGACTTCTCGCATCTTTCGTTGTTCAAATTTTGAAGAGATACATTTTGCCCTTCTATTTAAGACATTCTTAAGCATTTTCATTGTCTTTTATTAATTAAATTTCACCTTTAGCATTTTCAGACGTGTCAAGGCAGTCTGACTACCCTGATTTCCCATCCCGGTTAGACCATTTCTGCCAACTCCAGCTAGTCCCTGTCCTCTGTTCACATTGTTTGGTTTTGTTTGGTTTTTGACCTACTGAGTTTCACCGCTACTGGCTTGGCGACCGGGGTTTGGAACTATTCATTGAAGCGACCAGTGGGTGCACACCTGAAAACAGTAACGACCCCATCCCAGAATCTTTCCTTAGCTAATGGCTCAGCAGGGATGTGCTGGACCTGTGATACACACTTTCTCTAAAACTACCTAATGGTAGGACCAGTCTTGGGCAGGGCCAGTGCAGATAACCACAGCTGCTGTGAGCTCAGGATCAAAATGATTTTGTCACTACCAGAAGATGGCAGTTTTCAGTCTTTCTTCCTATCATCCGGCTCTTACATTCTTTCTCCTCTTTGGTGATGTTCAATGAACCTTACAGGAGTGGGAGCATAGTCTTGCTTAGGGCAGAGCATCCAACCACAATATTCTCAAACCTTGAACAGACATGAGTCTCTGCATTTGCCACCGCACACTGCAAAGCAAGCCTTCTCTCCATGATGCTGAAAGCAGCATTTGTCTATGGGTATAACCATAGTTATTTAGAAGGTAGCTTGACGTCCTATCAATTTAACCAATAACAGGAAAATATTTTCCTCTAGGGCCTGTGACTTCCCCAGCCAAATGTTCTTGCTGAGACTTTCACTGTCAAGCTTGGGTTCCTTTTTGCAAAGCAGACCTCAAATCCAATCAGAGAGTAGCTCATCACTGCCATAACAGCCTGCTACTCCTACACAAATCTCCTATGTAGCAAGTGATATTGCATCCTATATGTGCACAGGTGGGTGAGACTACTGATCCCTGTTAACTCCTCCAGCCTACATAACACCTTTCAGGATTATAAAATCTAGCTTGCAGGGGAGAAGTTTCTAGACAGTTCCAGTGTGTTTTCTCTATGCCTTGCAACCAAGTTGTGTGGTGTCTTTGGCAAAAGGGTCTTATCGAGTTTTGGGGGGTCAACAAAGATAAAGAGTAAGAACCTGTATTGTTTTGATGCCTCCCTGACTGTTCAAATTTGCTTTTTGTTTCTGTAACAAAAGAAACTTGGGGAAGAGAGAGTTTGTTTGGTTTATATTTCCTGATCACAGTACATCATTGAAGAAAGTCAGATCAGAAAACTCAAGTAGGAACAGAGACAAGAACCATAAGTAATGCCGCTTACCGGCTCATTTTGCATGGTTTCGTCAGCTTGCTTTTGCACACAGCCCAGGACCACCTGCTCAGGAGGAGCACCGCCCTTATGGACTGGGTTCTCCCACATTAATAATTAAAATAAATTATGCCCCACAGACATGCCCACAATATAGCATGATTAATAAAAACCCAGAGACAGATATTGGAGTTCAACGTGAAGGTCAGAAAAGCAAAACAACCAGCCACTGGTTCTTACCTCTACCTCAATCCAAGATGGCGACCCTGCCTCCAGGAGTCCTCAGAATGAGACTGACTGAGAGCCGTGTCCTCCTATTTCATGATCCTCTCTAGGGCTAGGATTAAAGGTGTGCAACACTACCACCTGGTTTCTATGGCAAACTAGTGTGGCTACTGGGTTTAAAGGTGTGTGCCACCATTGTCTGGTCCGGAAGACTGACCAGGGCAGCTGTTTTACTCTCTGATCTTCAGGCAAGCTTTATTTACTAAAATAAAAATGAAATATCACTACACCACAAGTCAATCTGACAGAGGCTATCCCTCAATTGAATTTCCCTCCCCTAGGGTGACAGTTTGTGTCAAGATCACAAAAACCAATCATTACACTAACCAACAACTCATATTCTGGTCCTGAGATTTTTTGTTCAGCAATCCATGGTGTCTAGGGCTAGCACTATCTACCTATGCAGGTAACTCTTTTCTGGAGGTTTTTTCAAAGAATTTTTTTGAGACAGCGTATCACTATGCAACTCTTTCTGGCCTGGAACTCCCTATGTAAACCAGGCAGGCCTTGAACCCACAGAGATCTGGCTGCTTCAGACTGCTGAGTGATGGGATTAAAGTTGTGTGCCCACCCTCCTGACAGTTCATATAATATTTTTATTGGGTTAAAAAATAGTCAGTTTTTACAAGGCTTTTGCATATGCCCTTTTTTATGGTTAGCTGTCTTCCATCCCAGTCCCAGACCTTCCATTTACACCCCTTCCCTGTGTAAACCTTCCCACCCACAACATTACTCTCCCGACTTTCATTTTACCCATGTTATAGTACCCCTTTTCCTTACAGGATCCCCCCACTGGCCACCACAGCTATTCCAAGTTAAGCCTACAATATTCAAGATTTGAAGCTAGACTCTTCATATGAATTCTTGAATATACTACTGTAAGATTTTGAATCTAAAACATTGCCAATGACAATATGTAAGTTATTTCATGGACCTCTTAGAAAGGAAAAACACTAACCATGGCAACCTGCCTTAAAGATAATCCTGTTGAATGTATAAATTGGTTACATGATCATCTCATTGCTATGTAGCATAGCTCCTCTTTAACAAGAGACTTAGCAAATTTTTGTGTATTCAAATACATGATTTGGCACCTGTCAAGCTATCAGTCCATGTTTCTCAGAAGCAACATACAAGACAACCATAAACTGCAGCTTAACTCTTTTCTTATTTATGATAAAGTAGTCATTTCTATGTAAAAAAAAAGAAAGCCTTATTGTTTCTTTCAAAATTCCTTACTATTATATGTATATATACTGTTTTGTATCCCTGTCTTTCTACATACATCACGACTCTACATTTCAATACAAAGTTATTAGAGGTAGGATCTTCAAGTGGCAATTAAACACAACTCTTAATAGGAATGTAATTTCAGCAAAATGGTGGCAATATGAACATACATAGCCAAGGTCATGTCTGCTCAGATGGTGATGAGAATGATACAATCGTCCCTGGTTGTTCAACCATTGTAGAACATTGTCTATGCAAGGCACAGCAAAAATTCATTGTGAAAAGGGTGTGTCTCTGCAAGTCAATGACATATATAGTAGAAAAATAAACAACAAAATCAATAAAATCAGGTCACCAGTTCTGGTGGGGTATGATCATTGGTCCTGAACTGATAGTTCTTGCAGATGTACTCTGGCTATTCCCAGAGCATCCCTGAGACCTTTACAGAAAGTCTATTGGTTCAAAACTGTGTCCACAAGAACACTAAAATGTGCTTTTTCTGTTTTCTTTTATTTTCTCAGTGTGGTACAGTAGACTTAACAGAAGCCATATTACATGTGATTCCATGACACATAGACTGCAAAGCAGAGGAGAGAACCGACATCTCCCACATTGAACTTTTGAGATACATTTTGTGCTTGCTTTATTGTTTTAGAAAATGGGTTTTCATTTAAAATATTATTTATATGAATATGATCTTCATTTATTATTATGTAGATAAATTAGATGAATGATTTTTCTTGGCTCTAATTTCTAATATAGTAAATATCTATATTTATTATATAAATATAGATTTAATTATAATATTATTATAATCATATAATTATAATAACAAAGCATCTAAATTACTATTCTTGATAAACAACTGCATTAGGCATTAAAGACATGTCTTTAGCCACTAACCACATCTTGCAAGTAAAAACGGATCAACACTGTAAGAAATCCCAAGCCATAGGTATGTGTGGTGGCACACACCTGTAATCCTGCCACTCAAGAGGCTATGTCAGGAGGACCGTGAATTCAAGGACAGCCTGAGCTACCGAATGACTTCAAGGCTGGTTACAAGTGCATAGTGAGGCCCCATCTCAAAGAAGAAAACCAAAAACAAGGAAAGAAAGAAAACTCAAACAGAAAAATTCTGCCAAAAGTTATTAAAAACAAAAATATTCATAAAATGAACTGTGATATTTCCACAGGTTATATGTTTGCTCTTCTAAATTAGCTTTTTGTTTATGGGTGGTCTGTGGGCAGGCACGTGTGTATCAGTATATCCATCCCTCCCTTTCTATCTCTCCTGTCTTTTCATACCACAGATATTCTCTGGTTACCCTGCAGTATCAATCTTGTGTAAACTTGGCTCTTCAGAGCCTATAGCCAAAGCAAAAATAGAATTCCTTCAAACACGCTTTTCCACAATCAACTTAATGAAACTTTCTCATGAGTTTCTCTCTTCCATGGCATCTTTCAAATACAATCATTTTGTCCCTTCCCATGAGTTCCTCTTTATTATCAGCTTGATGTCTCTGGGCCTGCCAGCAACCTGAACTACCGGACTAAGGATCTAACTTCATAAATATGTACCTAAACTCTAGCACACCAGTCCCAAATGAACACTGTACACACTTTAACTGAAATATATATATATATATATATATATATATCTGATAAAAACAAATCAATCAATGAAATAATCAACATGCATGAATTCCAATACAGTAATACAAGAATCTTGCAGATAGGTGTAGTATAATGGCTCCAGAAGTGCTAACCCCACAGGAATGGCCCCCGGTGGGATTGTAGTAAATGAAACTGAAATCCCAAACAACTGGAATTAATGGCCATAAGTATGTGCGACAAAATCAAAGGAAAAAATTAATTCACTAATGAATCTCAAAAGAACACATATAAGCAGCTGGATGAAATGCAGAAGTTGAGACAAGATATGAAAGAAAATTTCAATAAAGAGAAATAGTGATAAAAAACTGCTGCCATACTGAAAATGAAAAGCCCAGGAAGTGAAGTGAGGAACACCAGGGAAAACCTCATCAGCAGAATGGAGCAAAGAGAGGACAATGACAGGGAGGCAGAACTGGGACATTCCAACAAGAGCCAAGATAAATGGGCAAGAACTTATGAATGGCATTTTCAAAGTACTTGGGACACTTTGGGAAGACCAAACCTGAGCCTTATGGACAAGGGAGGAGGAGGAGGAGATTGTCTTTCCGAAGGTATAGACAACAAAAAAATTACTAACATCTAGGAGAAATACCCATTCAGGCACAGAGGCATTTAGAACATCAGACAGGGAAGGCCAGGCCAGAACCTCTCCTTCATTGTACTGTAAACCAGAATGAAGTATAGAGAGATCAGTAAGAGAAATGCCAGAAAAAAAAAGAGAGAGAGAGAGAAATGCCAGGTCACAGGTAAAGGTCAGTCCATCAGAGTAATGGCACATTTCTCAATAGAAACTTTTAAAGCCAAGAGAAGTTGGAATGCTGTATTCCAAGTTCTGAAAGACAACTTCACCCAAGACAAATATATCCAACCAAAGCAAATTGGAGGACAAAAGAAACTTTCAATGATAAAAACAAGCTAAACGTACCTATGATCTCTAAGCAAGCTCTACAAAAATTACTTAACTGAATCAACGTGCCCATAATGCACAGTCAAGACAAACTGTGATTGAAGCAAGACAGGACTGAGGAGAAAATTCAACTGGTCTAGCACTTTCCCTGCAAGAATGAACATCTGAGTTTGATCCCAGAACCAACGTTAAAAAGTCTTGACATGAACTCCCACCACCTTCCCCTAGGCTACACACTAGGGCCCACAGACCTGGCAGCTATACCAGAGGGCAGAGTGGTCCTAGGAACCACAGGGAAGACACCATCCACATACTAAACTCCTTTAAGCCTGTCCAACAACCCCAGATTGCATCCCCTTCCCTGGACTTCATACTAAGGCCCACAGATCTTGCAACCTTGCAGGAGGCAAAGCAGCTCCTAGGAACCCCAGATATGACTTTCCCCATTGCCTACAAAGTCCCATCGGTCTGTTCAATAATTCCAGACTGCATATCAAGAAGATTTCTGCTTTATTAGAGGCCAGGCAAGATCTAGGATTCCCAGGTAAGACACCATCTATCACCTAACACTCCTTAAAACCCACCCAATAAACCCCAGACTTTACTCCCTCCCCTGGGCTCCATGCTAGGATACACAGCCTTACAGAGGCCAGGCTGGTCCTAGGGACTCCAGAGGTCAGGTCAAACCTACAGACCCCAGTCTCCACCCTCTCCCCTGGGCTACACATCCTGGTTGACACCTTCAGAACATTTCAGCTTTACCAGAGGCCAGGCCAAATCTAAGGATTTCTAGCCTCCAAATACCAGAGAGAATAACCTATTGGACCTAAAGACACACTAGTTACCAGAAACCTTGGCCATTTAGGCCAGAAGACCAGAGAAGAAAGAGAAACCAAGGAACAAAACACCCATCTAACAAAGACAAACACATAAATCAATACTTAGACCTATAATCATCTCAAATCTGATACCTAAATGCTAGTATAAGAACACAATCAATAACAGAAAAGGCAGTATGGCATCACCAGAATCCTGCTATTCTCCAACAAGACCTAATCAATCCTCCACAGCTGAAGCACAAGAAAACGACCTTAAAAATTACTTTATGAAGATAATAGAGGTCCTTCAAGAGTATATGAACAACTCCATTAAAGAAACTAAGGGAAAAAACAAACAAAAATTGGAAGAAATTAATAAATTCCAAAAGGAAATCAAGAAAAACAAACAAATAGAAAAAAGAAACTGCTCAAGACTTGAAAATAGAAATAGAAGCAATAAAGAAAACACAAACAGAGGGAATCCTGAAAATGGAAACTCTGGGTAAGTAAACAGGAACTACACAGAAGCAAGCATCACCAACAGAATACAAGAGATGGAAGATAGAATCTCAGACATTAAATACACAATAGAAGAAATAGATTCATCAGTCAAAGAAAATGTTAAACATTAAAAAATTGCAAACACAAAACATCCAGGAAATCTTGGACACTACAAAAAGACCACACATAAGAAAAATAGGAATAGAAGAATAAGAAACCCAACTCAAAAATCCAAAGAATATATTTAACAAAACCATAGAAGAAATTTTTTCCCAACACTAAACAAACAGAACAAAGAAAGAATGTTAAAAGCTACAAGAGAAAAGGCCAAGTAACATATAAAGACAGACCTATTAACATGACACCTGACTTCTCAATGGAGAAACTGAAAGAGCAGGGACTGGATAGAAGTGCTGTAGACTCTAAGAGACCATAGATTACAGCCTGGACTATTATACCCAGCAAAACTGCCAATCACCATAGATGGAGAAAACAAGATATTTCATGACAAATTTAAATTTAAACAATATCTTTCCACAAATTCAGAGCTTTAGAAGGAAAACTCCAACCCCAGGAAGGTAACTAGACCCCCAAAACACGGGCAATAAATAATCGCAGATGTGTTTCCCAAAGAAGAGAAACACAAACACACAAGCACACACACACACGCACACACAAACACACACAGACTACCAACACCAGCAACAACAAAATAACATAAATTAACAATTGTTGATCATGAATAGTATCAGTGAACTCAATTTGCCAATTAAAAAAACCACAGGCTAATGGATTGGATAGGAAAATAGAATTTATTAGTCTGCTGCATACAAGAAACACACCTCAACATCAAAACAAACATTCTCTCAGAGTAAAGTGCTGGAAAAAGATTTACCAATTAAATGGAGCTAAGAAACAAGCTGGTATTGTTATTCTAATATCTAAGAAAATAAACTTCCAAACAAAATTAATCCAAAGAGATGAAGGACAATTTTATTCTCATCAAAGGAAAAATCCAAAAATATGTCTTAATTTTTTTTTTTTTTTTGATTTTTCGAGACAGGGTTTCTCTGTGGTTTTGGAGCCTGTCCTGGAACTAGCTCTTGTAGACCAGGAAGATGTCTTAATTTTGAACATCTATGCCCCAAGAGTAAGGGCACCAACACTTGTAAAAGAAGAATTACTAGAGTTTAAATCACACATAGAACCCTACACAATAATAATGGGAGACTTCAACACCCAACTCTCACCAATTGACAAGTCATTCAGACAGAAACCAAAAGAAAAAAAATAATGGAACAAAAAGATGTTATAACCCAAATGGACCTAACAGATATCTATAAAACATTTCACCCAAACACAAAAAAATGGAATTTTTTTCTCAGCACCACATAGAACCTTCTCCACAATTGACCACATACTCAGTTATAAAGCAAATTTCAATAGATACAAAACAATGTAATAACCCTCTGTATCCTATTAATCCATCATGGATTAAAGCTGGATTTCAACAACAGAAACAACAGAAAGCCTACAAAGCTGTTATGTTTAACAGTTTATAGCAACCTGTAACTCCAACTCCAATGGCCCCATCATTGTCCTCTGACCTCTTTGAGCTTCTGCATTCATGGGCACAGACATATACACATAACTAAAAATAAGTCCTTTAGAAAGTTTTTCATCATAATCACAATATTCTGTAGATGTAGAGATGACTCAGTATATGCAAAACAGCAACTCTTAGTAAGTTCAGATAAAGGGACTGAAGGACACAAATCACACAATCATCTTAGTAGATGCAGAAAAGGCTTTCAATAACTTCAACATTCCTTCATGGTAAAAGTTCTGAAAAAAGTGGAAATATAAGGAATATATCTCTACATAGTAAAGGGTACTACATATGATGAACTTGCAGCCTAATTAGAGCAAATAAGGAAAAGCTCACAGCACTTGAACTCAAATCAGGAACAAGACAAGAGCGTTCGGTTTTTTGGGGTTTTTTTTGTTTGTTTGTTTGTTTGTTTGTTTGTTTGTTTGTTCTCATTCAATATAGTTCAGGAAGTCCTAGCTAGAGCAATAAAAGAAGCAAGTGAAGGGAATAGCAACAAGAAAGTGAGAAATGAAAGCACGCTAACTTGCAGATAGCATAATTCTGCGTATAAAAGAGAGTGAAGGCTCCAGCAGAAAAGTCTCAGAACTGATAAACATTTTCAACAAAGTGGCAGGAAAGAAATTAACATGTAAAACCTAGTAGCTTTCATATAAACTAATAATGAACATACTGATGAAAAAACTGATAAAAGCACTCCCACTCACAACAGTCTAAAAGACAAGACAATAAAGTAAAAATTTGCACTAAACCTAGGCAAGTGTACTGGTTAGTTTTTATGGTCAGCTTGATACAATCCAGAGTCAGCTGGGGATAAGGAACCTCGAGTGAGTGATTTCCGGAGGAGATCTCCCTGTGACTACGTCTGTAAGACACTGCCTTGATTGATGATGGATGTGGGTAGCTCCATCCCAGACAGGTGATTCTAAGCTGTAGAATAAAGAAGTTGGGTGTGGGGCAGAGAGCAAGAGCAAGTCAGGAAGCAGCATCCTTTCACGGCTTCTGCTTTCACTTTCTCCTTGAGTTCCCCACCTTTGCTTCCCTCGGAGGTAGACTATGGCCTGAAGTGTAATCTGAAAACAAGTGAAAAACTCTCTACTCTTCTACATTTTTCTAGTCGTGGTGTTTATCACAGCCACAAAATCCAGACCAGAACACCAAAGAAATGAGAGATCTCTAAGGGAAATGTTAAAAACACTCATAAAATAAATTGAAAAAGACATTAGAAGTTGAAAACATATCCCATGATCATGGACTGAACAAACTAAGATGAAATGGATATTTTACCAAACTAATCATAAATTTGATGCAATTCCCACTTAAAAAATTCCCAATAATATTCTTCACAGAAACAAAAAGAATCTTAAAGATAACTAGGATGTGTGAAAGCTCCCAGACAGCCAAAAGATGCTGAAAAATAAATAAGGTTAAAGCTACCAGCATACCTAATTTCAGTCTATACTACAAAGTTATCAGAACAAAATGCATGATACTAGCACCAAAACAGACACGTGAGTCACCGGAACAGAAAGACCCAGACAGAAACTCATACAGTTAGGTTTTGACAAAAATGTCAAAAATATTCAGTAGCAAGAAGACAGCTTCTGTAACAAATAGGAAAACACTAGAACTAGACCTGAAGAATGCACCTAGGTCTTCCTGTCTTGGTTTGCATAATCATCAACTTGAAATGTAACAAAGACCTTACTGTAAGTCCTGAAAGTCTGAACCTGCTAGAGAAAAAGTAAGAACACTTCAAGATATAGATGTAGACCATAAAAAGTCTATTTTTTATTTTCTACTTATTTTTTATGTGTATTGGTAATTGGTGTTTTGCATGCATGCATATATGTGTGAGGGTTTCAGATCACCTAGAACTGCAGTTACAGACAGTTGTGAGCTGCGTTGTGGGTGCAGGGTATTGAGTCTAGGTCCTGGCTCAGTGGTTAGAAACACTGCCTGCTCTTCCAAAGGCCATGAGTTCAATTCCCGCCAACTACATGGTGGTCGACAACCATTTGTAATGAGATCTGGCGCCCTCTTGAGGCAGAGACCTGGTCAGTCGTCCTCATCAGCTTAGACCATGAAACCCAATATGGACAAGCTCGACAGGCTGCCCATGCATGCTTCAGCAGTGCCAGGGCATAAATATCATTCATTCATTTTCCTCCAGAAGAGCAGCCAGTGAGCTTAAGTGCTGAGCCATCTCTCCAGCCCCCTGGCCAAAGACTTTCGGAATAGGACACCAATCCCTCAGAAAATAAGACTAAGAAAAGTAGGACTTTATAAAGTCAAAAACCCTCTACATGGCAGCAAAGATAGTTGAGTGAAGAGACAGCCGACAGAATGAGAAAGAAAAGCCTTTGCTAGCTATACATTTGATATGTACTAATATTAGGTATAGGCAAGGAACTAAAGAGAACAAAACAATAAAATAAACAAACCATTTATAAATGGATTAAGGAACTGAGTACTGAGTTCTCAAAAGAACTCCAGATGGTCAGCCCAGCTTCTTGGTTTCCAGAACCCTGACTAGGGGCAATAAGGGGAAGAAGAAATGACGGACACAGGGAGAGAGAAGGCTGGGACTGGGTGGGCTGGACTCTCTGATGGAGAAGTCAGGGTGTTTATTACATACAGATGAACAGAAAGGTGGGGTTATACACACAGCTGAACAAAGATCTTGAGACAAACGATGAGGCAAAGCTACTTCCTGCAGTGAACAATGAGGCAGGTCTACCTAATCTCCACAGGACATCTGTCTTTGTAGGGCCACAGTCATCCTATAGGAGAAAGCAGTAGGTGACAGTTACTACATACACTGTCAGGCTTTGTGCTTGGACAGAGGAAAGGTTATACCATCTCTCCTAAGCCTCACCAGGCACAGGCTTTCTAACTCCTACGGGTCTGAGTCACTGGGGTTCTTAACATGGCTGTGCCCATGTCCAACAACACATATTTGCTCAGGACTTCATTTGTTCCCTACACGTTCCCATGTGGCCCACACACATTCACTCAGAGATAAATCCACTCCTTACTCGGGGCTTCCTCCACCCCTCACAGTCAACAGACTCTTTGGAAAGCGTTCAGTAGACCCAGCCATTGGAAAAAATGCAAACTGAAGTTCCTTTGAGATTCTGCCTCACCCAAACAGAATGACTAAGATCCAGGAAACAGTGACAACTAAGACTGGCAAGGACATGAGGAAACAGTGGGAGTGTAAACTGGTACAGTCACTGTGAAAACCAATGCCGTGGCGTCTCGAGAACCAGAACTACCACAGAGTTCTGGCTACGCTACTCTTTAACTATACCCAAAAGACTCCATGTCCTACCGCAGAGGGTCGTACACTCGATGTTTATAGCCTGTGCATTAACAATAACAAGAAAATGGAACCAGTCTAGATGTATACTAATCAATGAATGGATGATAAAAATATTATCCGTATACACAAAGGGACTTTATTTTGCCATAAGGAAAAACATAAAATTATGGTGCTTGCAGGAAAAGGGATAGGACTGGAAAATATATTAAGTGAAGTGACCCAGGCACAAAGACAAACACGGCGTGCTGACTCTTGCCACGCAGATGCCAGCTTTTGGTTTGATATATGTACAGAAACCCACATTGGTGTAGGTATAGGTCATGAAACTAGACAGGGACCCGCGAGAGACTAAAGAGATCTCAAGAGAAGGTTGGAGAGGAGGAAAAAAAGAGGGTGGTAGAATACATGTGGTATGACAACTGAAGAGGATAGGTGGTAGGAAGAGGTGTGGGAGTGGAAAAAGAAATTCAATAAAACCAAAGCCTGTGTGGAAATGCCCCCCCCCCTACACACACACACAGAGACGTGAGCGCATTCAAAACCCCATTCCTTGGTATGCTGATTTTTTAACTTAATATCTGAAGTCAGTAAGACCTCTCCAGTAATCTTTTTTTTCTTTTTTTTTATTAATTAATTTATTTATTTAATTATTAAAGATTTCTGCCTCTTCCCCGCCACCACCTCCCATTCCCCCCCTCCCCCAATCAAGTCTTCCTCCCTCCTCAGCCCAAAGAGCAAGCAGGTTTCCCTGCCCTGTGGGAGGTCCAAGGACCACCCACCTCCATCCAGGTCTATTAAGGTGAGCATCCAAACTACCTGGGCTCCCACAAAGCCATTGCGTGCAATAGGATCAAGGACCCATTGCCATTGTTCTTCAGTTCTCAAATCAAAAACACCAATGATAGCCTCTGCTGGAGAGGTTGTGGAGAAAGGGGCACTCTCATCCATTGCTGGTGGGAATGCAAACTTGTGCAACCACTTTGGAAAGCAGTGTGGCGGTTTCTCAGGAAAGTCGGGTTCAACCTACCTCTTGACCCAGCAATACCACTATTGGGAATATACCCAAGAGATGCCCTAACATACAACAAAAGTATATGCTCAACTATGTTCATAGCAGCATTGTTTGTAATAGCCAAAACCTGGAAACAACCTAGATGCCCTTCAATGGAAGAATGGATGAAGAAAGTATGGAATATATACATATTAGAGTACTACTCAGCAGTAAAAAACAATGACTTCTTGAATTATGCATACAAATGGACGGAAATAGAAAACACTATCCTGAGTGAGTTAAGCCAGACCCAAAAAGAGGAACATGGGATGTACTCACTCATATTTGGTTTCTAGCCATAAATAAAGGACATTGAGACTATAATTCGTGATTCTAGAGAAGCTAAATAAGAAGGTGAACCCAAAGAAAAACATATAAGCATCCTCCTGAATATTAACCTTCATCAGGCGATGAAAGAAGACAGAGACAGAATCCAGTAATCTTGAGACCTTTGTACAGCCAAAGGAATGCTCAGAATGAAAGTCAGAAACAGAACTGCAAGGCCCCAGTGAACTGCTAACTTGTGCAGCCATGGAAGTCCAAGGAGCAGGAACAAGGCATTCAATTAATGGCTGAGAGGTAGCGCTCTGCCTATCTCTGTCAGCCACAGATCTAGAACTTCTCCTGTCATCTGGCCACTAAGACCACCTGAGAGACACACTTTGTTTTTAGCAACACAAGCTCTAGGGATCCTGTGCCCTGGACCTGCGGCTTTCTGGACTGTCCCTTTCTGAGTGGTAGCTGATGTGTGGCTGGTGTTTATGACAAGAGTACAATAAAAAAACAATTAAAAAAAAAGAGTACAATAAACCACCTCTTCTGCTCTCTGAGCTAAAAGGTACAAAAGAAGTCATTAAGTAGAAAGTAACTTAAGCTTTTCTAGTGAAAAAAAAATAGTTCTCACAGTAAAATAGGTCCCCCTACTCCCCTTCTCCCCCATACTGAGTATCCAGCTCAGTGTTTCTTTAAAGATTAAAACAGACTGCTTCCGTTTGCCAGCAGCTTGTCATATGGCAAGTAGCATCCTGTGTGCTAGGCTTCAATCTCTGCAATTAACCCTATACACAGACCCTATTATCGCTCCCACTTTAAGGATGAGAAAGTCAAGTCTGAAAATGTTCAGTTGCTTCCTCCTGAGGCACACAATCCAACGGGAAAAGTCTGGACTCAATTCCAGGTGGTGTGACCACAGAGTCATGGATGTGACAGCTAGGGGACATCATTCATTGAATAACACCTTTACTAGAAAGGAGGGTCACTATCTCATCTTGTTTCACATGGGAAAGCTATTCTCGTCAATGACCTCTTACTTGGCCTGGGTTTAAGATCCATTGTTATTTATGTCTCATAACTCATCACTAAAGTGGGCTTTGTTTCCATTCTGTGTGTATGTGGCATGTAAGCATTGTGTGGGCACACAGATCTGGGTGTGGATCAGACTCCATTGTTATTTGTTGAGGCAGAATCTCTCACTGAGCCCAGGGTTTCCCGGTCCCTCCTCTTCAGCTACCCAGCTTGCCCCAGGAATCAGCATCTGACTCCCTGGTGCCGAAATTATAGCTGGCCTCTACGCCTGTCTAGATTTTACATAGGTACTGGGGTCCCAAAGTCAAAGTTCCATGCTGGTAAAGCAGATATTTTACCTTGTCCCAAATTATCCTTCTTTTCCTTAAATTCATTGTCATCTTCTTCGCATGGCATTTTTTTAAGGCAGCTCACCCATCCTAATTCCCTTGATCCCAAAATATGGGTTACCCACCCCCCAGGAAGTTCCCATTTATTCTCCAACTGCCTAGAATCCCTTTGCACATGTAAGTTTGAGCTTCCAGGAACCCCTTGAGTGAGTGGGGAATCCTTGGTGAGTCCACCCTAACTCTTTCTGTCAGTAATATCTTACATGTTTAGCCTTCCTCCACTTCCCTTCCTTTCTCTGTACCTTGGCAACACTGATTCTAAAGAAAGGATTAACCAGAAGTGACTGGCCCAATAAAGGGACCGGGTGAGCGTCTGAATACCTGTGCTGTAAAAGTCAGCCCCACAACCTTTCAAACAGCCAAAGCTAAATCCTCGTCCATTGCCATCCCGCTGACAGATTGCATGGCAGGCATCCGCCATGAGCAGAATTAGCACTAAAGCAATTTCCCCTTTCTGGATGTAAACAGTTGCCTTTCAGAGTCCAGCGGCACTCAAGGTGTTTGAGCTGCATGCTTATTTTAAGATCTTTTGTTTACTTTTAGATCTTCATAGGTCATTGACTTCCCATTTAGCCCCGGTGACCCCGTGTATACAATTGTGATATGTATTAAAAAGAACGCTTGAGGATAACATTAACATCACCGTGTCAGTCCGCACATCAACAAACAGGCTTCTTCTTGATCCTGTACTCCATCACTCAAAGGTTCCAATGCAAATAAATTCTCAGAGCAACCAGGTCGGCGAGCTTTATTTCTATGCAGAATAATACCAACCACGCAGATTCCAATGAAATAACTTAATCAAACAATATTGTGGTATCTCCGACATGAAGCACATCGAAGAATAGATGGCAGGAGTTGCTGCTCCTCTCTGGTGTTTTTATTCTCTGTAAGAGGATAATATTGTTGGGTTATTTTTTTAACTTATTTTCTAGTGAGGGAATTTCACTTAGATTTTCATCACTAACAAAATAACTGAGAGAAATGGTTTAACGGAGTGATGCTTTATTTTGCTCATGGATTCAAAGGTTTCAGTTCACAGCTGTCTCATTTGGTTGCTTCTAGGCTGCATGAGGCAGGACATCCAAGCTAGATGGTGCTGTCGGCCAAGCCGTTGGTTCCATGATGGTTTTTAAAGGAAGACACACAGAGAGATAATAGCACCCAAGAAAACCCAGTGGCCCACTTCCTTCCGCTAGAAAAACCATCCGAAAGTTTTTATCCTACCTCAATAATGCCATCAAATTATGAATCCACAGTGGTTTTTCCCATGAATAGGTCAGGGGCTCCTGACCTAGAGAAGTCAGTCACCTCTCACCAGAGACTGGCCAGGCTCTCACTACATGAGCCCATCACGAAAGGCACCTTGAAAACCGCTCCTTTGTGCACACACTGTCGGTGTCTGCCTTTCCTGGGAAAACCACATCTCTGGTCTTTTCCGTTCATCCCCAGGAACAGACTCAGGAACTAAATCCTGACTACATTTTTGAAAACTCTATTGCAGCCTTTGGCAAAGAATCCTCTCCTGAATATTTATACAAATAAAGGCTGATCCTGTCACTTTAAAAAAGACTTATCCTGAGGGACTAATTAGAATTTTACAAAAGTGTTGATCAGGTAGAATTTAAACACACAAAACAAGAAAAGGCAAACAAGGGCTGGAGAGATGGCTCAGTAGCTAAGTTCACTGGCTATTCTTGCAGAAGGCCCAAGTTCAGTTCCCAGCACCCATGTTTCAAGACAGACTCCAAAGCTACACAGAAAAACCCTTTTTCAAAAATAAATAAATAAGCAAGCTATTTGGGCTGATGGGATGCTCCCATGGGTCAAGAAACCTGCAGCTAACTGGGCCTGATGACCTAAAAGAAAGAGCCAACTTGACTGGGTGGTGGCTTTAATCCCAGCACTGGGAAGGTAGAGGCAGGCAGAACTCAGTAAGTTTGAGGCCAACTTGGTCTACAAAGCAAGTTCTACGAGAAAAAGTCAACTTCTGCATGCCATCCTCTAACCTTCACACAAATCCAGAGGGAGAGGCAGTACTAAAAATAATTAAACAACCATAAACATTTATGTGCCTCTCTGAACACTACAGGGCACATGGCATAGTAAAACCTCTGTGAACTGGGTGGTGGTAGTGCATGTCTTTAATCCCTTTAATCCCAGAACTGGGGAGGCATGGACAGGTGGATCTCTATGAGCTTGAGGCTCTCCTGGTCTATAGAACAAATTCAAGAACAGGTTACATAGAGAACCTTATTAAAAACAAAAACAAAACCTCTGTGATAACATCAAATGCTTTTGAATCAACATTTCCCAGTTCCCAGTTTTGTATTAGCACACTTTATTTCAAGTGCTTGTAGAAAAGTTCAGAGACTTTTAGAAGTGTGTGTGTGCATGCGTGTATGTGTGTGTATGTCTGTGTGTGTGTGTCTGTGTATGTGTCTGTCTGTGTGTGTGTGTGTATACACGTGTGTTCAGAAGCTCATGGAGGCCAGAAGAGGATGGTGGGCTCCTGAATTGGAAATATGGTGATTGTACTGGGATTTCACTGCCACACATGGGTGCTTGGAACTGAACTCAGATCTCAGAAAGAGCTGTGTGAGCTCTTAACTGCTGAGCCATCTTTTTAGCACCATTTTTCAGATACTATGAGGTGATTTTGACAAGGTATGATTATATGCAATGAGTCTTTTAAAACAGATTTGACTTTGTGCCCCAATTGGCCTTATGGACCATGTATATTTCAGTGATCCCTTTGCTTCAAACAGTGAAAATTCTTTCCAGGATTAGATAGAAAAAAAAAAAAAACTTCAACATTTTGTATCACTGCTGAATAAAAATAGCATCCTAATTCATTGTGTATTATCAACAATTGCTTTGGACATGCTTCAAAAAGTAAGTCAATTGCCAAATAATAAAACCTGCCACAAATGTAAAAAGCAAACAAAATATAAGACTACAACAAAAAACTATTACAGACTCAAATATTTCAATGTATGAAATCTAGTCTCCTCTCAGCTCTGAGATTTTGCAAGAACAAATATGTGGGGTGTTGATTTCTGCAAGAGACTAACTTTAAAAGACAACATTGCACGCACAAACACACACAAAGAGATACATATAACTTATCCACTCAAATGCAGATATTTTGAAATATGTCTATATAAAATGCATGCTTACTAAGATTCAGTTCGGTTTTTCAGTGGAATTGCTGTCATCTGATCAGAGACTGGCACACAGGTTGCTCTGGATCATGGGAGAATCCATCCCCCAAAAGGGAGCCAACATTCCCGTCACCCGTTTTGATTTAGTGCATTGTGAAGTAATACGCTAGAAGACAAGTCTTGCATTTGCCCCCTTCACGATGTAAACCTGCAATAAAGCAGACCGTCCACATTTACAGTTGAGAGTGCTGCAAAATGTATGGTGTCCATATGCTTTCCCGCCTGTGTGCCCGGCACATGCAGGATCTAAGACCTCTCTGCCGTTCTCAGACAGAAAATGGAAAGTCTTATCGGCGAAGAAACACCATGCCATGAGGCAATAGAAGCTTTCAGAGATTAATTGACACAAACTGTTCCTAACGATACCCTTAAGATGCTCAAATCAAAGTCTTTGTGGACCAATGAAAAGTGCATTTGTTTAGCATTTCCCGGGATGTGGCTGCCTCCCTCCTTTTGGATAAATCATTGTGAAGGAATGAATGTTTTGAGATCCTACACTCAGAAGTTTGGCAAACTGCAATCCAAAATCCAAATCATATAGACAACCTGAAGTCTGATTGGAACTCAGCCGTGCACGCTTGTTTATGTTTTGTGTATTGCAATGACAAATGCAGAGCTGAGCTGCTGCAGTAAAGATCTTAGAGCTGGCAAACCCCAAATATTTACCATCTAGTCATTAATGAAAAGTTTGACGGCACCTCGGCTGTGGTGTTTATTTTATCTCCTAATGATCAGTAACAAAATTCATAGATATCCCCCATTCTATAGGCTAGAAAACTGAGGCAGACTCGTTGGTACAAGTTGACTGTTATTGACGTCATGTTTCCTTCCCACCATAAAGAAAGACGTGTGCCACGACTGACCTATCGTCTTCGTTGAATCCCACACATCTGCGTGAAGGACATGCTATGCAATTTATACTTTCTGCCGTCTTAGGGGAACAAAGCCTTGGCGTGAAGACTTAGTCACATTTTTATCCAATGCTCTAGCAGAAATCATCAAATGAGCTACAAATAAGACATGACGAACTGATGTGTAGAATGGGAAGGACTTTTCTCACCAGGTGCTAATAATTCGAAGGTAGATTTGACTGCAGGCTTCCTTGCATGAGTACAGCGTTCCCTTAATCAAAGGACGGCTTAAAAGAATATGAAATGAGCTGACACGTCTCGACATGATTGCCGACTGCGGATCAGTTACATGTGCACTGCACATTGAGAACGCAGTGGAAAGTTTTAATTCCCCTAACTTATGGGTTTTAAATCAGTTCCTGAGATAAACATTTCAAACATAGACGCGTTCCGTTTTGAAACACTCCCCCAAACCTGGGAACTGGGACATGTGCACAAAAGCCTTGCGCTTTCCTGCATCTCCCCGCTTTACTTTGAATTACAAAGTAAACTATAAAAGCACCAGAAGAATAGACACATAACTTTTGGTTGATAGTGTGGGGAACGATTTTTAAACATAAAAGCAAAGGAAGACGCCATAAAGGAAAACAGATCGATTTGATATAGAAAACTCTAAAATATCAGTATATCAAAAAACCAAAAAAAAAAAGGCAAAAGGAAAAGTAGAGAAAAACATGAAATATAATATAGACAACTGTATTCTTAATGCTTCACAAGATTTTAACAGTTATAGAAAATGAGAAATTGCATTTATGGAACTAGCCATGAATGAGTTTTAATTAAGCTTCGGCCCTAATTCTGCTTGCGCTTTCTCAGGTGGCCCCGGTTCCAGGGCTGACATGTGTTCTAAGATGTGAGACCATCTTTCTGAAAAATCAACCTTCAGAGTCAGGCCAACCTGGATTCAAATTCTCACAACACCTCTTTGAGACCGTCAACAAGCTACTCCACCATGAAGAGCCTTGACTGCTTCTGCTTCGCGACTTAATTCCCAGTATGCAGTCCAGACTGAACAACCAAAACACGCTACCTACCACTGCATCCAGACTCGGTAAACAGCAGCCATCGCAACCTCCTACCCATCACCTAACAGCGGTGAAAGCCCTTTCCACTCGCTCCTCCTTAAAATCGGTTCATTTATTTCTATCTACAGAATATTGGTTGGGGAAAGAAGTTCAAAAGAAAAAGGTGATGAATTCCTGAACAATTTTCCATTGGGCACTGAGCACAAGGGAAAAAGGCATGCTTTGCTAGGGGCTTCCAGGCAGGCTCCTTAAAATGCAAGATTTGAGATGCGAGAGAGGAGATAACATCTGCGGACATTTGCTTGGACCTTCTGTGATTTCTTCTAAGGGATTTTTGTTGTTGTTATGTTTTGTATTGTTTCCTGCATGGAACACAGACTTCTGGAAGCAAAGAGCCAACCTTTGCCCTCGTAGGCAGCAAATCCCACCAAAGGTCCCTGAACAGAAAAATCTGTATTGCTTTCTCACTAACGCTGAGGAACCGACAGGTAGACTTTTTACTCTGTAGGGGCAACATTCGCATTTATTTAAGCCACCATTTCCAGGTGTTAATCACAGCTGAACCAAACTCCCAACCAATGCGCCGACATACGCTAAAAGAAATGAAAGCAACGGGCTCAACAGGCAGCATAATAGAGTGAAAAAAAAAAAACATGTCTGGTAAGTTCAACTTAAATACTACACAAGACAGCATGTTTATTTAACCATAGAGAATGTTAATCCAAATAGCTTACTTCACAATTACCAAATGTAGCAATTGGCACTACTCTGTTGTATTTTCTTGCTTTTAAAACGGTTACATGCACCAATAAGTGAAGTTTCTGTCATCTTCCTTGTTCATGTTGTGCCCCTCACAGATTTTACCAATATTCCAGAGATGATGTGAATCACCTATCCAGACTTTCATACTTTTATCATATGTGCACAAAGCTACACTGTTACACTGAAGTATATTTTAGCCTTCATGTGTATGAGCCGTACCCCTGTACAAATTGCCACTTGCCTCAATACTATAATTTTGGTATTGATCCATAGGAGTACATAGATGATTAATTGATTCATGACAATATCCTAGTACTTTTCTATGATCAGACTGGCTCGTCAATGCTCTTCTTGTTGCATATATGTAAGATACATATTATATTTATGTAATTTTTTATTCACTTATCTTTAAATATTCTTGGCAATGTCTCTTGTTGCTTTAACTTATATATCACTATTTTGTGCTTATCCCTTCTTTGGGTTTGTTATTGTTGTTATTTCCTGTTTGTCTGATGCATATTATTTGGTTGAAATGTTGACTTTGCTTTGTTTACAGGGGTAAACTCGAAAACTAAAAATAGTTAGCTAAGTATATATATTTTTTCATGAAGTTGCCTTCCATTTGATTATCAGATTATTCAAACTTTCCCTTCACTTAGCTGAGCTTCCAACTCACATAAAACCTATCCTTTTAAGGGATGCAACTCAGTGTTTTATTAACATATTCAGAGTTATGCAGCCATCATTAGTATTTAATTTCAGAATATTAGTACCCCCCCCAAAGAAATCCCATTCCCATGAATAACCACTCAATTTTTAGCCACCCCCACTAAGTGACAGCCATTAATTTACTTCTGTATCTACAAATCTACCCGTTGGCAATGTCTGATACAGGTTCTAAGCAATGTGAACTCTTTGTCACTGAGCGTAATGGTTCCAAGGATCGTCCATGTTGTCGCATGGGGCGGGGTTGCGTTCCTTTTTATGATCACATAGTATTTCCTCCTGTGGGTGTGCTATTTCTTGTTTATCTATTCATAGAAGCTGTGGTCTCTTCCACATTTGGGCTACTCTGAGTAATGCTGTTCTAGGCGTGCATCTACTTGTTTGGGGAGGAACATGTGTTTTCAATTCTGTTGGCTCTGTGCCTAAAAGTGGAATTGCTCGGTCATATGGAAACTCTATGTTTAATGTTCTGAGGGAGTGCCAGACTATTTCCAAACAGCTGTTGCATTAACTTCTCCTGGGAAGATGAGAGCTCAGGCTTACTCACCCCAGATCGGACTCCAACAACAGAGCAGAGAAAGGATTCCACCCAAGTCCTCTTGAATTAATGGGTTTAATTGGGATTACTTGCATGAGCATGGGTGAGGGGGAACCTACAGAAACATGGGAAAGCTAAAAGCACCTATGCCACCCAAGAGAAGCCTCTGTCCCCCAGCCAGCCACGGTGAATTGCTTCTACATCGTGATGAAGGGGTGGGGCTGTAGGAGCCCCTCCCCCAATGACAGAATGTTATTGAGTCGAATCTTTGGAGGATCTCAATTAGGTATTCACAGCTGCTGAGTGTTCAAGACAGCAACAGTCATGTCATGCTGGAGGACGGTACACAAGAACAGCAGCTGAACCATTTGGCATCCTCACCAGCCAGGAGTGAAGATTCTAATTTTGACATGTACTCTTCAGCATTCCAACGGCCCATCTTTTCTAAGTGAAGCTGTTCAAGTGTATGGGGAATTATTTGACGCCTTAGAGTAGCTGTTACTTTCATGTCTCTAGCAATGCTGACCATATCTTCACTACCTTAGTGACTATTGTGTGTCTTCCTAGGAAAAATGGTTATTGTAATCCTTTGTTTACTTTTAATCTTTGTTCTTATTTAGGCAGTCATTATGCATACTGGTACATTATTAGATATGATTATTATATTATTATATATGTATTTATTGCTATAATATTATTTATTAATATAATATTATTAGATAATATTTTTATTAGACAAAGACAAGTTGTCTTTGTCTTTTTATGTTACTGTGCTTTGATGAACCAATTTTCACTGAGTCTACTTTATGGTTTTATTTTTCCTTCATGCTGTGCTTTTGTGTACTTGGACTTTCTTGTCCCACCAGCCCCAAAATAACAACACAGAGCCGGGCGGTGGTGGCGCACGCTTTTAATCCCAGCACTCGGGAGGCAGAGGCAGGCGGATCTCTGGGAGTTCGAGACCAGCCTGGTCTACAAGAGCTAGTTCCAGGACAGGCACCAAAGCTACAGAGAAACCCTGTCTCGAAAAACCAAAAAAAAAAAAAAAAAAAAAAAAGACACAGAGACTATTAATTATGAAAGCTTAGCATTTAAACTTAGGCTTGTTTCCAACTAGCTCTTATAACTTAACCAACCTGTTTTCTATTCATCTAAATGGCTTTTGACCTCTCTTCCATTCTGTGTGTTCAACTCCTTTCATGTCTCTCTGGTGTCTCTCTTGCACACCTAGATTCACCCGATTCTCTCCTGCCTAGCTATTGAATATTCATCTCATCTCTTTATTAAACCAATCAGAAGGCACCTTAGCAAGAAACACCTTTACAGCTTACAAAAAATTATCCCACAACACATTTGATGCTATATTTAAAGAACTATTGTTTAATTCAAGATGCTATATTTACATATTTACATTTTTCTTCCAGCAGCTGTATTGTACGTGGGGGGACTAAGAGCAATGTGATGACCCATATTTGAGCATATCATGATGAAAGCCATAATTTTTCATGCGAGCCTAAAACCTACCTAAAAGTAAAAGTACTTCCCGCTCAGGCATGAGCCGTGTTGTACTTCGTTAAGCTTCTACTTGTTGAAAGACACAAGTCCAGCTCCATTGTCCTGCAGGAGGTGAAATCTCTGTCCTTTCCTTAGCGATCCTCTGTGTTTCCTTGAGAAGTTCCTCGGCATCCTGGCATAACATTTTCCTACCATTTCCCCTAAAAGGTTGAAATTTCCCCTAAAAGATTGAAATTTTGTTTTTCACTTTTATGACTTTGATATGTCTCGCATTTTGTGTTGGTAAAAAGTGGGAGTCATTTTTTTTCATCCATTTGACTAACATTTCACACAGTGGAGTTTGCCAAACTTTCTGTGCATTCTAAGCCACGATGCCCTCTCTTCAGTAATTAATCTCCGCACAGGCTTGTATACGCTGCTGGATTCTCGAGTTCATCCTGCTATTCTGTCTAACATTTAAATTACCATGTTTTTATTAAAAAAAAAAAGTCACTGAATTTTCATTTGTGAAACTTCTTCTTGGCTCTTCTTCAAATATGGTTCTTCTTTTTTTATAATTTATTTTATAAAATTATTTTATAGGTTTTTTTGCCATGCTAACACTCCACATCACTCCAGTTATTTGCAGTGTCCAGTTTCGGAGCTATTGGTCTTTTTAGTCTCTCTGCTGACTCCGGCTTGTAGGGGTCCTGTCTTCATCTTGTGATGTCATCCTCTATGAAATTGTGTTCTGTGAGAGGCTAGGAGTAGGAGAATACCATTAACAAAGAGTTTTCATTTGGTAAGTTTGTTTATGGTAATCAGTTTATTTGAAGTTTCTACACCATGCCAACAAACCCCCTTCAGAGCCTTTACCCAGTTACAATGTTTTGAGTTCTATTAGGCAAAGATTTCCTACCTTTACATGTGTCCCAAGCATATGCCAACATCCTTCCCACTTCGCTGGACCTTTTTTTTATTCCCCTGTGTAGACAAGGCTTTTATGAAGGACTTCTGGTACTAGTTAGTTTAAGCACAAATAACATAGATTGTAAAGTTGAATTGAACACACAGCAGCACAATGAGTGTTTGCACACACTACAGGTGAAAGAATACTGCATTAGGACACTATATTTCTTTATGGTGAAGCCATAATCCCATTGTATTTTCAAATTTGATGAGGAGGGAAAGTGCCATACGAGATCTTCCTAAAATAATGGGATGCAGAACGATGTCATCTCCCTTTACTTGGAGATAAAGTGCCTATCATTTTGTCTTCTGGATCGACAAGGATTTCACACTGTTCTGACTGATTTTATTCTTGATGAGCGGATACAATGTCACTAACATCAGACTATTTGAACCTAGACAACAGATCACAGAATTGGCGAGATAAGTCTTATATATATCATTGGCATCTACTACACTGTCCAAGGACATTTCTGATGCATTCTTTTTGTTTAATTTTACATATCTAAAAGAATTAAACTTATAATTGGATTTTTAAAGGCAATTCTATTCAACAATTTCCGTCAGTCACAAGTTTTGCATTATCTCTAAGATTTCTGTTTATAACATTCCTGGTTCTTTAGAGAAGTTAGCCAGCAAGGGTACTGAATTGAAAATACTTTTTTTTAATGTTGCAAATGACATAGCTTACCCATGAAATTTCTAATGAGGACAGTATTCTTGACGTGGTCCTCAACCCTGAGAACTATTGTGAGTCATTAGTAAAGAAAATTGTAGGCTGCTACTTTATGAGAAAGGTCTGTGTCCTCCATAAAGGCTATTCCAAATGGAAGAACTAAAACACGTATTATGCAAAGACTATAAGATACATGAAGCCTCTCAGAGACCCTTAGCAAAGTTGGCCAAATAACATTAGTAAAGAGAAATTTTCTTCCAATTTTACTGAGATGGTTCCCATATAGTAATCATTATTAATTAATGAAAACTAATTGTTTGCCTTTCTGTATTTAAAAAAATAGTCTATTAAAATTTATGTTAAAATGTGCTTGATAAAATACAAATCCTTATCACATTTTCATAGAAACACACAGATCAGTAGCAACTTAATGGGCAATAAGTAACATTTACTCAAGCTATTAAATTATTGTAATGTTCTTTAAGAGAGGGAAATATGGATCTAATTTGAGATTATACTTTTAAGAATTCTTATCTGTATCTCTCGAGTGGGTTGTTATTTCTACACCTCTGTGACTATTATTAGAGAACTCTCTCATTTTATGTTCCTGCAAGTTAGGAACGAAAAAATATGTTTGGGGGATTCTGACATTATAATTGCCCTAGAACAATAAAGCTATTAGAAATTTGACAGCTATTCATTTACTAAAGCTCTTTTTGTGTTTAATAGTCATATAGCATACAAAGCTAAGCCACCCTGTTAAAGAGTCTCTTGGGACTAGAAGATGTAGGACCAGGGATTGTGTAGGTGTGAGCACATTGCTCATGCTATGGTAGATGCTCTATCTAGTGGGCCAGTGCTCGTGCTGTGGTAGATGCTATATCCAGTGAGTAGGCCAGTGCTAATGCTATAGATGCTATATCCAGTGGGCCAGTGCTAATGTTGTGGTACATGAAGAATGTCTATAATTCCAATACCAAAAATGCAGGGAACAGTCCAGAATCCAAAGCCAAACTGAGAACATGGGAGAAGGACTCTTTTTGGTTCAATCAATTAATGAACCTTTATATAAAGGCCACAGTGTACTTAGAGTACTTTATGCTTTGAAAGATCAGAGATGGAGAGGAAGGGGAAAATAAATTTTTAAAGAAACACAAAATCATATTTTAGATAGATAATAAAAAGATAAAAATGAATCTCAAAAGAAGGGCCCAATAAGCAATATATATATATTTAAATTAAATTATATATAGTTAAATTTTATATATATAATTTAAAGGAGTATTCAAAGTTTTCAATGTAAAAATCAGTCAAATAGCAACAGTGATAATAGTTTTTATTTTTAAAACTCACTGATAAATCCTATAGGGAGGGAAAAAACAAAGTAAGAAGACCAAATTTAAGACAACAAAGGTTTAGAACTAGGGGAGATCTCAAACACCTGATTCCACATCCCCTCACTAGGAAGACAAGGCCTAGAAGAGAGTGCCCAGCCTTGAGGTACCACCAAGACAGGCCTTAGACTAGCTCCCAGAATTTGGAATTCCAAGTGGCCACTGGCAGCATACTTCCAGTTTAGTGTCTCCCAGAAAATGACAGAAAGGAAGCTGAAGTCATAAAGAAAATTTATCTTGGGATAAAAATGAGTAGAGGACACGGCTCCAAACCATCCCAACTGAGGTCTTATAATTTCAGGGGACCAGCCACACATAAGAACCTGTCCCTTTGATTGCCACATGCTGAGGAACGGGGCTCAAAGAGCCTACTTACATAGGATGCTTACTTGACCACACCTGTATACCAACCTTTGGCTTCTTTTCAAAACACACATTTTTTTTTTCTGTTCAAAAGCACTAGACTATCATTTGAGAATGTCTATAGCATACCCAACCTTTCTTGGAACCTCCCAGACAAAACTCCAAACTCCCCAGCCTTTCCCCTTCTCTATCTCAGGAGTGTGAAATCTTATTTTCCAGTTCTCTGCTCAAATTTAACAAGCCACCTCCTGTTTAACCTTTTCCCGTGAAAGCTGCAAACAGCAGGCTGTTGTCTGGTCACCCTAGCGCCTCCAACTTCTCCAGTCTCCCCACCAGGAACCCAGGGCAGAAGGATTTTGTATCTCTGATAACAGTTTTCTGCCCTGTGTGTTCCATAAAGCTCAACTTTACAACTTTGTACATCAGATAGCGTACAAAAGAGCTGACCTTCGAGCAACATAAAAAAACCTCTCTCTACTTCTGTAAGTGTCCGCTCGCCATCTGACTGAGAGAGAGGCATTTAGACAGCATTTAATTACCTCAGAACTATCAGAGACTGATTAAATGAATCTATGGTGGCGCTGGCTTTTGTTGATGGTGTTGCTTTACTGCTCTCTGTGAAGACGTTCTCAGTTAAAACTCTATGGCCCTCAATTAGGCGGCTGGGTGACGTATAAATATATATTTATGTTTGATGCCTAAGTGGCCGTTGGCTTCCCTACTGTTTTACTTAGCTAACAAAACAACTCTATCAAAGTAAGTATTATTCCAAAACCCAACTTCCTGTGCAGAATGCTCCCACATGCCCCATCAGTCTAGCTCTCTGATGAACTCCATCGTTTCTTATAAACTGTCCATGGCCCATAAATTTTCAAACATAAAGGCTATTACTGTGCTCTGCAAATCTGCTGAGAACCTGGCCCTTTCGACTCTGGCTTACCTGGCTGAAAACAAGACTGTGAAGAAGTGCCACCTGCAGCCCCCCCCCCCCGTCCTCCCCTTCCCTTTCACTTGGTGAGAATTATGGAATATGTACAAGGCTGGAACAAGAGTTTGCCCTGGCTAATTCAAAGCAGCTTCAGCATCAAAATAGCATTTTTACCCCCTTGCGCGTGCTACATGGAAAAGTAGAGAAAGAAGAAGCTCAGACAGTTTTATAATTCATCTGAACAGTGTAGCTTAGAAGATGGAAAGAAGGAAAGAAGAAAGGAGGGAGGGAGGGAAGGGGGGAGGGAGGGAGGGAGGGAGGGAGGGAGGGAGGGAGGGAGGGAGGGAGGGAGGGAGGGAGGGAAGGAGGGAGGGAGGGAGGGAGGACATCATCCTTTCACCTTTATTTTTATTTTATGTGCATGAGCAATTTTGTCTGCATGCATATCTGCATGCATGTCTGCAGGCATGTCTGCATGCATGTCTGCAGGCATGTCTGCATGCATGTCTGCATGCCTAGTGCCCACAAAGGCCAGAAGGGTGTCAGATACCTGGGGACTGGAGTTACAGATGGTTGTGACCTGACATGTGGGTGCTGGGAATTTAACTCTGGTCCTCCTGGAGAGTAACCAGTGCTCTTAACTGCTGAGATCTCTCTCCAGCAGAAGTCCTTTTCTGAAATACCAGCTAAACCATTTATAACCGTGGTGGAAGGAGACTCAAGCGAGCACACCTTAGCATCAGCCTACATGACCAATGTCTGAGGAATCGGAAAGCAGAAGACATCATCACCTGTGTCTGCCTGTGCCGTGTGGTGGATAGTCATCTCCTAGACATAACTGATGTTTGAATGAGTAGCAAAGTTTGTAAATGAGGAATGCGAACTGACACACGAGTGTCTCTGCAATTTCTTTTTGGTTTATCACTAACGACAGTATTGGTAATTTGGTTAACTCTATAGGACAACAGTGGTATTAGTAGGCATTTTGCTTCGGAGAAAATCAAAGGCAAGCATATGTTTTCCAACATCAAAGCAGTTAAGCTTATCAATATTAGACACTATAGTCTCAAGAGAAAATTGCTATATTTTAGGGGTTTTTTTTCCCAAGCAACAGATATAAATGGGAAAGAAAATAAGAGAAAGTGCAGAGGGATTTTATTGGTTTCAGGCATCTCCAAGGGCTTCTCCTTGTGCTGACGGGGTGGGTCCTCATCTCACCAGCCTCTACCCAGAACCTGCCTTTCCACCTTCACACATTCATTCACGTCTCATTAAGTAAACAGTGAGATGTTCTTGCCATCCGTTAGCCTTGTTGACAGAGTTCTGCTAAGGAGTCTTCTGGCAACATAAAAAAAAAACTGTGGATGTTTTGTGTATGTATTTAGCATCATGTGGGCCACAATACTCTAGGGGGAAAAAAAGACAGCTTTGCTTAGTCTCATTAAAACTGTTCAAACTTTCTCTCCTGGGCTGTAACAAACCAGATGTGGAAATATTCATCAAGTAAACTAACCTAATCTAACCTAAAAGACTTGGGGCAGAAGGGAGCAAAGCAATGTCACCTCAGCAGCTTGGTGTCTGAGATGAACTGCATCTCTTGCCAAGACCCCATTGTTCCTGCATTCGGGACATGAAGGCCGCTTCATCTTTCATTTCTTGAAAAATATTACTTGCTGTACTATGTGCATAGTCCGCAGTGACTAAGAATCGGAGACAGCACGTTGTGATTTTCTCTGCTATTTATATAGGAAATTTGCATCAAACATTCTTCACAGTGGAAACACCAAAATTAAAATACGGTTCATTACTATTATTTTAATAGTAGTAGTAATAGTAGTATTCATTATACAGTTCATTGTGTGTTGCTGAAGCCCTTGCTGTCACAATCCCTGGAGCCTGAGGAAGATGGAAAGTGAATATAGGAAGTTCACCCTTTGCTCACTAATTGTTCACTCAAAGTGCTGCGTGTCATGTAAGATGGGTTCATTCTCTTATGCAAGTTTCCATTTAAAAGATCATAAAACCTCACTGGGATCATTTTACCGAGGAGTCATAGGTAACCATATTTCAGATGCTTACACAAAGCGGTGGGACACTCTGCATCCTGACATCTGTCCAGACAGATATTTAAAACTAAGTTCTTTAATTTTTTTTTAATTTTATAGAGAAATAGCTTGGAATCATTTATTGGACCAAAACCACTTTTTTATAATTTTACTGTTGAAAATTAATGCAATTAACAGAAGAGCCAATGACTTATGCAGAACTTTCCATGAAAATTTGATCAACCTGAAGAACAATAATGACCATAAGCAGCTCTTTCTCTTGTACACTCACAGCCGTCTTCACTGTTTGCAGGCTGTGTGGTGGTCAGAAAACACAATTTCCCACTCTCATTAGCCTCTTGGTTTAGATCAGGGTAGCAAGCAACTCGATCTTGAAAAGGAATCATTAACCTTGTTAGCGACATTAGCTGTGTTACGTTAGGACACATCTAAAAGGTTACCCGAACCGATCGCTTCAGACACCAGGACCCACTGCGTACTACAGATGTGATGATTCTCTTTAATTGAAAGTTAAGTGAGTTGTGAAGTGACTTTTGAGAAATTCAGCATCTCCATTTTCGACGCTGGTTGAACCTGGTAAACTGCTCCATGCTCGTTGCAGAATTACTTAGTGACCATCGTTAACCAAAGTCAGCTTAATGGAGAGTGGCTCCTTTATTACAAAGGGCTTTACAGGTGGAGGGATTAAGTTAATCAGTAACAAAGAAGAGGGAGGAGGAGGAGGAGGAAGAGGAGGAGGAGGAGAAGGAAGGAAGGAAGGAAGGAAGGAAGGAAGGAAGGAAGGAAGGAAGGAAGGAAGGAAGGAAGGAAGGAAGGAAGGAAGGAGAATTGTTGGCCTACGTTACCTAATTTATTACTGGCGAAGGTGTGGGGCTTCTGAATAAATGCTCCTGGAAGCAAGTTTTGGTGGTTGCAACCCCCTTCCCACACTGCATGCAAATCCTACAGAGATCTCCTAGGTTAGGTGAAAACAGCTCACATTTGACTTGACTTGCGTTATTTATCTGTCCCTAGAAGATACTTAAGTTAATTTGCCTTGGTATCATTATGTAGTTTCTTATTTCCATTTTTCTGCAAGGATTGCTGTGCTGTCACTCAAAAACGTGGGAGCCATCACATAGCCTCTGACTCTCAAAGGCATATAACATCAGTAATTTTCAGCAAGGTCAGGAGGACTTGTTAGAAGGTCTTGATGTTGCAATCCTGTTAAAATGTTTTACATTTATGTACTTATATACGTGCGCGCATGTGTGTGTGTGTGTGTAAGCGTGTGTGTGTGTAAGCGTAAGCGCACACATGCAGCTCTCAGACTAAGGTAGCAAGTACCTTTGTCTGCTGAGCCATCTTACCACCCTGAAATTGTAGTCTTACTTAGTAAATCTTGACAGAAAACAATCATGAAAGAAACACAATTAAAGTCAAATTCAAAGTGATGGGTCAGTCACAGTTTCTCTTTCATCCATAAGAACATTTTCATAAATTGAAAGGAAAGTATAAAATGGTAGTCCTTTAAAGGTAGACTGTGTGTACAAGGTATTTTAGGAATCTCTGGGTCTCAGTTTCCCTGTCTTTAAAATGGCACTTGGGGAGAAAACTAAAGGGTTATATAGATTATAACCAAATCCCCTGCACATGCTTAAAACATGTGCTCCCCTGAGTCCTCATGTAACTCACAGAAGAACATATTTGTAACTCCAAGGTTGATGCAATGCCTCACAAATGGTGATTCATTCAATATCGGTATTGATTACTAAGTAGTTACAGACATCTTCCCACCATGGTAACAGGAACATAAAACTTTGGAAAATTCAGGTCAATCAGTATGAGGATAAACAATCGAGCTTACACATCTGATAGGTTTCCCATGCTCCAGTGGGCATTTCACATGCGCAGATGAGCAGCCTTAACCAGACTTAGCTGGTTATTGCTAGCACAGACATAATGAAGAGATGGATATGGGAAGAGTTGGAGGAGGGAAATATGTTGTGGAATATTCCTTTCCACTGTGTGAAGAAGTGTCCCTGTTACTGGTTTAATAACCAGCTGAATGGCCCATAGCTAGGCAGGAAGAGGTTAGGTAGAACTTCTGGGGATAGAGGGGTCTCAGGGAAGAAGAAAAGCAGAGTCGCTAACCCAACACAGAGGAAGCAGGACATGCACGGGGAGAGGTAAAAGCCAGAAGCCACATGGCAGCGCTTAGATTAATAGGAATGGGTTAATTTAAGTTCTAAGAGCTAGTTAGAAAGAAGCTTAAGCTAAAGCTGTGCTTTTATAATTATTAGTAAGTCTCTGTGTCATGAATTGGGGGCTGGTGATTCAAAAAAACCCGATTTTAGAAATAGGTGGTAGATATGATCATATTTCATTCTATATATGATGGCTTTAGTTAGGTTTCTATTGCTGTGAAAAGCCATCGTGACCGCATCAGCTCTTGTAAAGGAACACATTTCCTTGGGATGACTCATTTACAGTTCCAGAGGTTTAGTCCATTGTCATCATGGTGGGATAGAGTGGTGTGCAGGCAGACATGGTGCTGGAGAAGTAGCTGAGAACTCTACATCATGCACAGGCAACAGGAAATGGTCTGAGATACTGGGAATGACTTGGGCATATATGAAAACTCAAAGCCTGTCTCCATGGTGACACATTCCTCCAACAAGGCCACACCCACTCGAACAAGGCCACACCTACTTCAACAAGGCTATCCCTCCTAATCATGTCACTCCCTTCAGGGGCCATTTTCTTTTGAACCACGATGCTTAAAATTTTCAAAAATAAAGAAATGTTAAAAATTAAAGAAAAAAGAAAAATAGAGACTAAACGCTAAGGATATACCTCAGGTATAGAGAACTCCTTAGCATATATGAGACCCTGGGTTCAATCCCAAGCACAGCAGACATAAATAAATAAAACAGAAAACAGAACAAATATTCTCAACAATTTGTGGGCTTAACTATTCTGATAATTGATTCATTTCCTTTCTTTTCCTGTATCACTAAATATACTCTCCATAGTGATTTTTATAAGACCTTGGTGTTGAGTTGGGGGCTTTGTCTTGAGGATGGGCAGGAGTTAATTCCCATTACCAATTTGGTTGGGTTACGAGACATGTTTCCGACTGTGTTAGTGGAGTTCATGAGGGTCATTTAATACATTGCTGGATATGATATAGAACAGGCTATGGGAGGTGGTAAAAGGTGGGGTCTGGATGGAGAAGCAGGTCCTAGAAGGAGGCTCGTTGAAGGGTAAGGCATGCACTTCCTTGGCTCCTTCCTTCCCCTCTCTCTGCTTCCTGGCAACCATAAGGGAGCGGTTTTCCCCATCACACAGTCCTGCCTCTTCACGGATTAGAGGTAATGGATCCAGCTGACCACACCTGAAATCCCTCTGCCCAAATAGTCCTCTCCTCCTTTAGGTTGGTTTGCCAGGGTTTTAGTCACAGCAATATCAACACAAAGGGAATCTACCTAACTTTTTAAAATCATACTCGAGAATTCCTTACAGGAGTGTCATATCCATATCACTCCCAGCTCTCTCCCCATATGTACAACTGACTGAATCCTTTTAGCGCTGCTCAAATGCACATGCGTCCAAGGCCACTTAGCACTGGACATCCTTTGCAGGAGCTGATCCCTGGGCGAAGCTAATTCTTTCTTTCTCAGCAGTCACCTGTAACTCTCTCTCTAGAGGTAGGGACTATGCAGAATTTCCCCTGTCCATGCTGTTGTCTTTCTACTGAGCTTGTTCAAGCATCCATGTTATTGAGGTGTCAGGGAGCAGCTTCCTTGTCATGTGTCGGGGACACTAGCTACAGGAGTTTTGGCCCTATGACTCTTACAATTTTCCACCCTTTCTTCTGCGATTTTCCCTAAGCCTTAGGTTTAGAGGCTGCACTGAAGATGTATTAGCTGGGTTCGACATTCCACGGCCCCTTGTTCCCTGATTTTTGACCAATTGTAGATTTCAATAACAATCTCCATTTGTTGCAAAGACACTTCTTTGATAAGGGATAAGAGCTACATGCATCTGTGGGTAAAAATATAAATATTTAGAATACAGCTAGAAATTATGTAGATTTATGAAGTAGGTTCTCCTTCCAGATCTGTGGCCTCTCAAGCCATGGCTAGGTGTGCAGTACCAGGCCTAATCCTCTCCTGTTGAATGGATCCAACTGGACAGTGGTTGGTTACTCCCAAGACGAAAGTACCAATATTGTACCACCAGGGGTATCTCACCAGTCACCAATCCTATCCAGAAATAAAGCCTACAAAAAAATCATAAGATCAGACTGGAATCCTCTTAACTCTGAGAAAATAACTGAATGGCATCCCAGGCCTAGTGGTTCAGGCTTATAATCACAAGAGCTCAGGAAGCAAAGGTAATAAAGGTTAAAACATCCAAAGTCTTCCCCGCCTATAGCGCGAGTTCAAGGTCAATATGGACAATTTGGGGAGACCCTGTCTCAAAAGAGAAAGTGGAAAGGGAGCTAGGAACAGAGCTCAGGGAGGGAGTGCCTGCCTGGCACGCTTGAGAGCCCATGTTCAGTCCCCCAGCTTCGAGAGAAGAAAGGATGAAAGAGTCAAAGAGGAAAAAGAAAGGAAGCAAGCAAGGAAGGAAGTGGGTGGGAAATGACATACATAAAATATTTTCACTCCAATAGTGACTTTGACTAAAGTAAGAACAGTTGTAAACACGGTTAAGCAGAATACCATATCTGGAATTTAATTTGTTGTTGTTTTGAGACAAAACTCTTTTCCACCTCCCTGCTTCCTGCATTCAAGTGCAAAACTCACAGCCTTTCATTTGTACCCATCACTGGGTGTGCCAGGAAGTCAGCTTTCACTTCGTGCTTGGTGATGAAGGGAGAGTTGGAGAAAGAAATTCCACTTTGAACAAAGTTTAAGTTGTGTTCGATAACATCATTTGCATCAGAAAAGAATCACATCGTGCCCGTTTCAATATGTTTGCAACATAGTTGTATGATCCCTGGCCCACCTGGTACAAATGGCTTTAGAGGACGCTCTGCCACTGTACCCATGAAATTAAACAATAACAAGGAAAAAAACACTAGGAAAATACTACCGGTGTGCTTTTACTGCTAAACAAACTACGCTCGCCAAGTACCAAAGGGCGTAAAGGCTGAAGAGATTCAACAGTGTATATTTCTATACACCGAAGTTTGTAAGCTAGCCATGTTGAACAAACTCCTCCGTCATTAAGTGCAAAACTTTATGGGGTAGCAAATACATCAATAGGGTGGTGAGTGGGTTTTGGGGAATAATAATCCGAATTCATTGGTTGCTTATAGTGGGAAAGGAAGCATAAGGAAAGAACAGAAAAGGATAAAGGGAGGCATAAAAAGGAGGAGAGAAGAGAAGGAAAGGGGTGAGTGAAGGAAGGAGAGGGGGAATGAAGGAAGTTAGCAACCTCCTCGTATAAGAATAGAGGAAGACCCACAGAATCACGTCTCTGAGCTCCCAGGCGCTCACAGAGTCTGACTCAACAACCAGGGAGCCTCCATGGGACTGAAGTAGGCCCTCTACATACATGTGACAGTTGTGTAGCTTCATCTATTTGTGGGGCTCCTAACAGTGGAAGCATTACCCATAATGCTTTGACTGGCTTTTGGCAACCTATTCCTGTTACTTTTGGTTGCCTTGCCGAGCCTTACTAAAAGGGGAGATGCTTAGTCCTGTCGCAACGTGATATGCCATGCTTTACTGATATCTGTAGGACACACAGACAAACAGACAGACAGACAGACAGACAAGCAAATGAACGAATGAAAGAATACAGGTAAACAGGTCAGGATCCCGGCTTCTGGCTTTCACTAGCGTCCTGTCCAGTGATGCAGTCACCAAAGCCACCCACAGTTCCGGGCTTTCACTCCTGCCTTGGCGATCACACCTCAGCACCCCAGCGGCTACTCTAACAAAGTAGAAGTAACAGACAGATGGGAGAACGGTTAGCATCTAGCTTAACCACCTCCTCCTGTTCAGCCTTCCCAGAATCACATGTCTGCTGCTGTCTCTTTGGACAGAGTTCAGACACATAATTCTACTTCGCTGCAAGACAAGTATGGAAGGTGGAAACACTTTCTAATTCAGCCTTGCAAGGGTCCCCTTCTGCAAGAGGAAGGGGAAGTCGGCCATACTGTAAGCAGCTTTATAGATGGCCATGATCGCTACACTGTCAGAAGAAACGGGAAAAGAAAAGGCAGCTTGTGTGTCGAGAGCCTCCACCATGGTCTACACCAGAGCTATAATTTATATAAGAGATTTATATAGCCTTTATTCCTTGCACTAATCCCACAATCCTTCCTACAATTCAAGCTCAAATTTAAATCTTCAATGCAATTTACCATGAAGTAGGGACTTTAGAGGGGGATTAAGTTATGAGGAGAAGGCACTCATGAATGAAAGTAAGTGCCTGATAAAAGGGTAAATAGCTGGGGACTGATCTGTCCACCCTCTTCTGCCACATGTGTGCAGAGATCCTCCTCTACAGATAACCAGAACCAGGCACTCACTTGCTCTTGGATGTCTCGGCCTCCAGAACGGCAAGAAATAAAAACTCTTTTCTTATGTATTTTGCTAAAGCAACATGAAAAGTCTAAGCAATCTCTATAAGGATGAGAAAAGAGATTCTCTGAACGATAAAAAGACTTGCCAAAGAAGAACTAATTCATCACAATGGCTTTATTTGGCCTTAAACTGGTGTTTCAGAAGGTCATATTGAACCCACTCAGTCCCCAGCAAGAAGCCGGCATGCCAGCCTCTCATTCGACCTTTTGATACACCAGAGAGGCCGAGCAAAGTTTAGGACATAGGTTACAATGATTTTCAGAACTGCATTGACCTCAAAAGAATGTTTTCTGCCTTTGAAGTGAAGAGTAATTCTTCTTTTACTAATGCGTTTATAATTCAACATATTTTAACGTCAAAATGTCTCGGTTGCAGTGGAATTTGAGAAAACCTACTGCCGGTGTATTTTTATTAAATCTCAATGTTCTTTATATTGCGGGTCACCAAATTAATGTTTCCTTACACAGCTGTCATTCTGATATTATACACAGTTCCGAAAGAGTTAAGTAAAGTGAGCATCATTTTTAATGATGGCTTTCATGTAAGAAACATGTGTATTTATGGATCTTCTGGTAATTCTCTGCATTAATTGCTTGACCTCAAAGTGACCGGAGAAGGTCAAAATTCCTGTAATGTCTCCAAGTGGCGCATTTTCATGTCTAACTTAGCTGAAAAGTATATAAAAGCTAAGGCAGCCTGAAAGCGCCCAAATAGCTCTGCAGTTAAAATGACCTCAAAATGCAAGTTAATCCCTCCAAGGTCAATTGTAATTTATGTTCAATTAACTGGCTCAAGAAACCTGTTTCAGACAGAAGCCAGAAATTAAGAAGTCCATTGCCTGACTTTTCGATGGGAAACCCTTTTTGTAATAGCCACCATCAGGGGACCTGAGTGAGAGGCTCTTGATGGCACTGTCCCTAGCAGGGCAGCTAATTCTCCTTATGCTGGCCTACTGAGCCCACTGCCTTGCTGTGGGGATGGGCTAAAAGCTCAAAGGGTTCCGATGGAAACTCCTTTATTTCTGTGTTTACTTCATTGCCCATGAACAGATGAGCAAGCATCAGTCTATTTCGGCATGGAATATACAAAGTTAAACTTCCTTTATCACACATCCAAAAGCACAAAAGACAGATTTGGAGGTGTTTCAACTAAGAAAATCAAAGAAATTTGAACATCAAAATGAATAATGGTATCATAAATTATAACCCCTAAACAATGAATCCATGTGTCTATTTTAATAGAAATATATTTTAAAGAAATATGGTCAGGAAAAGGCAAAAACACCTCTTTGCTGTAAAAACACTGAGTTATAAGTAATATTAGAATTGCAAAGTATTAGCTATAAATACTATAGACTATTAAGTTATAGAATAAAAATATAAATGTTCCTAGATGCTACAAGATCAATGTGGATATCAGTACCAGGAAGTAAAGGTTTGATGAGGACCTGAATGTTTTAGAGTATCTTCCATTCAGCCAACAACATGGTATTATCACAGTGATCTGTTATTGTCACCCATGTGAGGACACATGGACATGATGTGCTCAGTGATACACAAGCTAAGGCCACAGCACCACTTGTGGGTACTGCTGTCAGCAATACATAACTGGAGTTCTACCATAAAGCCAAAGAGATCAGCTCCAGGACCAGCCACAAAATAACTGGAGATCATAAAAGGAGATGATGGATTAGAAACCTGTCTCTGAATGAAGGATACTAGAAAGACATGACAAGCAAGGTGTAACATAATACCTTAGATTAGAGTTCTAGATCGGGAAAAGATGACAGAAAGGACATTGTGGCGACTGGTGGCACTTGAATATGGGCTGTGCATTAGGTAATCACATTGTATCCATGTTAAATTTCCTAAGCTGGATGATCATTCTGTAATTATGTTTTAAAAATTGTCCCTTTTTTGTAATATATACACTGAAATACTAAGTAAGAATGGAATATAACTTCACTAACTAATTTTCAAGTGATTCATATAAAAAAGAACCTTTTAAAAGTTTAATTATATATAGTGAATGACATTTAGGTAAAGGATAAAAGGAATGTTTTGCTGCTGCTGCTACTTCTGTATAATTTCAAATTTACATCATAAATTTGTTTAAATTGTTGTTAAAGTTATTCTTAAAATCATAACATTTAAAACTATATCAAAATAAAATCATTATTTCTCCACATCTTGACACAAATAAGATTGTGCACAACCAGAAGAGCTGTATCTGCTGTTTGATTGAAAATACCCAAGAGAGCCTGGCAGTGGTGGCGCACGCCTTTAATCCCAGCACTCGGGAGGCAGAGGCAGGCGGATCTCTGTGAGTTCGAGACCAGCCTGGTCTACAAGAGCTAGTTCCAGGACAGGTTCCAAAGCTACAGAGAAACCCTGTCTCGAAAAACCAAAAAAAAGAAAAAGAAAATACCCAAGAGAGAGAACAGTCGAGAAAAAATAAGAGAGAGGAAAGAGAGTAAAGAAGGCAGAGAGAGAGAGGACATGTTGGCACACACCTTTAATTCCATCACTCTGGAGGCAGAGGCAGGCAGATCTCAGATCTGTAAGTCAGCCTGATCCACAGAGGGAGCTACTAGACAGCCAGGGTTGCACAGGGAAGCCCAGGGTCAGAAAAGAAAGAGGAGAGTAGGAGGCAAAGGAGGAGGAAGGGGAAAGGAAGAGAAAGAAGGAGAGTGAAGATGAGAGATGAAAAGCGAAGTAAGGAGGCAAACTTTGCAGGGTACATCTCACTGTCATTCTCAACTCCGGCATTTTATCAGGCACTCTCTCAGGGTCTGTACATATCTGAAAACTTCCTGAAGGGTTTAAAAGTTAGGTCTTCCCTAAATCAATGCCCACTCTCAAATTCGCCCTCTGCTTTCCTCCCTACACTTCAGTTATTCCCAGGAAGTAATAACCCCAAAAAATCCATGAGAGATGAACACATTTAGTTAAATATCCCTCTACTCAAAGTAGATTCGATGCTCCACCTACCACTGTCTCTAAAGCAGACTTTGCAATAGACACGGGTTACGCTAAGCCAACAGCTCCGGACAGGCTCCCAGATGCGAGTGCTGGTTTTGGTCACCAGCACCATCTTCAGCAGAATCTGCCCTCAGGACTCCACTCCCACAAGTGCACAGTTGAACAGCACTGGCGTTCTTCTGTCGGCACTATCCTGTACCTAGGGATATTTTTTAAATGTTAGAATTGACCCGATATTCATAAAATACTAAAAAGAATTAGCATTGGAGGATGGCTGGACCAAATTTCACAAACCTAGAGGGGTAAAGCCATGAATGCAATTATACTGTCTGTTCAATGTCTAATTCTCGTTCGGAACAACAGGAACACTGCCTCTAGACTTCACAGCCAACCCTAATACGAAACACAGCTTAGCATTTGCAGCATAATCCATGGAATGGCCTAGCCAAGCTCCTGTAGAAAGCAGGTGCATGTTGGGACTAAGCAGGGTCAGAAAAGCCCGGGTGCAGAAGAGAGGGAGGAGGCCATGGTAAGCAGTACAGAGGTATTTGATTAGTTCAGAAAGACAGAACGAATGCAAGGTCTTCTTAGGAATACTTCCCTGTGCTAATCTGTCCGTGTTTCAGAAAATGAATGCTTTCATACCTTCACTATTTCTCCACTTGACAAGGAATCCGAACTCTAAGTCTCCGTGTGTTCCGTTACCAGGAGTCCTGTAACTGGGTGGCTTAAGCAACAGGAATTTGTTCCCACAAATTCTGGATGCTGGACCTAAAATCAAAGTATTTTCAGGTTTTTGATGTTATTGGTTGTTGCTGTTTTTTCTGGAACCTGCTCTTTGGCTTGTAGGTGTCTGCCTTCCCAGTGTCCTCACTCAGATTTCCTCTTCTTCAAAAGATAAGTCATTATCACTGACCAACCATACCCATTTAACCGTCACTACCTCTGGAGAGATAATACAGTTACACTGTGAGGTGATGGGGCAGGACTTTAACTCTGAGGAGACACAACTCAGTCCACAGCATTCTCATTGCCTGAAGCCTTGGACAAGGCATAGCAAGCTCTGAGATAAACCCATCAACTACATTGCCCTTCTCAACCCAAGACAAATGTAAGAGCTTCAGCAAACTCCTTGGTTTGAGTTTCTTTTTGCTATTTTCTGTTCCGTCTTATAAATTTAGAGGCGATGCTTTGCTGCCCTAATTGCAGAGAAAGAAATGAGAGACTAGAACCTAACATACATGGAAGCTTTTTGATTGTATTTGAGAAGGAAGGAAAAAGACGTAACTCCAGCACTTAAATGTGCTTCTGAGAGTTCACTGCCTGTTTGCCCTCTAACTAGCAAAAGAGCCATATATTTACTTTTTCATTTGTTTATGCAACCAACATCAAGTGAAACTACTACCAGACAGAAAAGTATATCATTTAATTATGACATAAGCAGATCACTCCTATGGTTATAAACATGCGGGTCCGGAGGATGCTCAAGTGCACCCTGAATCATGTCTGAAGACACTGCTCTTCTCTTTACTACTCCATCAGAAAGAAGGGGCACTATGGATTTGTTTGAGTTTCCAGGTGCCTTAAGATATGCTACAGTTGGGCTGGAGAGATGGCTCAGTGGTTAAGAGTATTGACTGTTCTTCCAGAGGGCCTGAGTTCAATTCCCAGCAACCACATGGTGGCTCACAACCATCTGTAATGAGATCTGGCGCCCTCTTCTGGCCTGCAAGCATACATGGAGGAAGAATGTTGTATACATAATGAATAAAGATATGCTGCAGTGTTGTAACTCTGCCGTCTGGTTAGCAGAGCTGTACAAACACCAAGAAATAGTGTCGCTGTGCTCCAGCGAATGACATGATCTTTGTCCCGCATCCTTGATGCTGAATTTTGCCTTCCTTTTCTATCCCTATAACAGGAACTCTGAGACTGCACCCTTGGAGCTGGGAAACCCCAAACACACATCTGTATAAGTCAACACCCATTTTTCTGGGAGGAAACCCTCAAAATACTTAAGCACTATTGACCAAAGTCATACAATGTGCATGAAAAGCTGTGGCTTACTCTCCAGTTGTATTGGAGTCTCAGTATCAGATAACAAGCTTTGTATTGTAGTCACCACCTTTCTGCTCCCTCGCCTAATCGTCACATGACATTCCCACTTTGTGTCAAAAAAAAAGAAAGACGCCAATAGCTCCACAGCTAGGGTTCGGACTTCATGCTCCATCTCCTTATGCTAGGATTGTATCTGACTTGAGCTTGTGCAGGATTTTGCATGCTTTCACAACCGTGAGTTCATATTGTAGTGACCTGCAGTGGCTGCACGACACTGTTTCCTTGTAGTCATGCAAAATGAATTACAATCTCTCTTCCTGCCCGGCCCCCGCCCACCTGCAATGACCCCTGAACTTTAAGAGGAGCAGATGTGATGTTGCCATTTAGGGATGAGCACTCCACAATTCCTCATTCTCTGCGCCTTGCCCACTTGTGAGCTTTGGTGTTAATCACCATCCATTGCCAAAAGAAGCTTTTCAGGTGAGAGCCTAGAGATGTGGTTATCTACAAGTGTACGGATAAATCATTAGGTTCATTAATTATGGACACTTAGTATAGATTGGCAAAGGTGGGTTTCCTATCAATAACCTAAAATGTATGGGTGGGGGTCTCTGCGATCTCCCTAACCAACAACTCCAAAAGAGACAACCCATTCCTGGCATCGAGCTTTTTATTTATTAACTTGTGGTGTTTAGGATAGCTCCATTTAAACTCTATCTTTGTATATACGTACATTTAATCTCTTTGGGTATGTGTACATTATTCTTCCCTGTAGTCCTTTCTCTACCCTGCTCTTTTGTTCACTGGCCCATTCAATCCTTCCTATTTCATTATTTTCCTTTACTGCCGATTAGTACCTGCTGGGAGCAGGAAAGTCAGTCTTCTTTAGAGCCGTGATACTTGGTAGGTAACCATGCTCCAGTGGAAGCAGCACAGATTGAACTTGATGGGTTAAAAAAAAAACTTACAAACAGAGGACAAAGAGTTGAGTAGGTAGGGAAGAGGGAACTGGATCTGGGAGGAATTGGGAGAAGGGTGAGTGTGATCCTATATTCATTCTGTTACACAAATGCATGGCCTGAAATTCTAAACTAAAAAGAAATAAGATGGCAGCTTCATGGTGGACTACCCTCATAATCCATCTCTACTGCCCATCTGGACATCAAACACCTTCACTTCTGGAGGCTAAGTTCTCTCACTGTTGACAGATAGATCCTTTACCCACCCAAAGGGATCTTCTCATTACTGGATCTGTCTTTCCTCAAGTTGAAACATATTTGTCTTTTTCTCAGCTTGCCAGGCTTGGCAGCAAGCCCCTTTAAGTAGTGAATCATCTAGCTAGTACCTACATCATTGCCCATGCTGGAATGGGCTCTCTGGTGATAGAGTTTTAATTTTTCCAAATAATGTAAGTGATATAATAAACTTTATTCATGAAGCTATATCTAGAAAGAATTATTTTGGGGGTCTGTTGTTGGCATATTAGCTGGGATGGACAGACACTTGTTCACATCTCCCTAGGAATAGCTAAGCACTAAAATTTGTGTTCAGATAGAAACTTATTGAATCACAGTTGAGTTGAATCAGTTGCACGGCTCCTGGAATGGATGATAAGACATGAAATTGAGGTTATATATGTGTGGGTGGAACATCTGTGCGACAGTCCATATAAGGCTGCCTTCCTCCATGTGGTGTGGGGTGATAGTGACCATTGCATGTTTTCTGTGAAGGTATAAAGGATGCAGCCAAGGCTTATGGATATGGAGGATCCTTCGGAGGAATTGCTGGATGGTACCCTTCCTCTAAATACTATACCATGGCATGTCTCTGTGATGACTGAGATCTGTCACATGGGTATAGAACCCCCCCCCCATTGACTGATAAATTTATGTATTGCAATGCCTAAAAGTGGCACATATGGAATGAGCCCCTAAGCAGGCGGTGTGGCCTTTGCTGTGGGTGATGAGATGTAAACTCATGCTCAGGTGTCTACTTTGAAAAAAACTTCTCCAGTAAAGGAGTAATTGCAGTAAGGAGAAACAAACAAACAGACATGTGGATACTAGCCTATGCATTTAGCAGAAATGGAAAAAGACGGTGATGAGGGAGAATATTAGCTTGCTAGTTCTTACAGATGGCAGGACATAAGGGAGAGAGAGAGTTCAGAATAGATCTGCGTTTACAACACCTAACTAGAATCCAAAAAGGTGGAGCTATGGGAAGAACTAGACAGTGATGGGTCGAAGAATGAGATAGAGGTGACATGAGACACCCGTGGATCTGACCCACATATAAAAGGAGAAAGCTCTGTGAAAAGGTAAGAATGTAGAAAGGAACCTTAATAGCAGCTCATTTTTAAAGTTATGATAATCAGGGAAAACTCAGCATCTGAACCGCTCTAGTTAGAGAATACGTTTAAAATTTTCAATAACCAGTGAAAAGAGCCCTTCGCCATCTGACTCGTGAGGCTGTGGGACGGTGCCTGGAATCAGCCTGAGCACTCTGGATACAGAGAACCTGAGTAGTGTGACTTCTCATTCCCCCTGACACAAAGGCTGAATGATCTAATAAAATAGGGAAACTGATACCTGATGAACAAGCTCAGAGGACCCATTAGGGACATTTGGTTATCACAAACTGAGTCCCTATAAACATTAGGGACTGGGAGACAGAAAAGACAGGCATTACTGAGAGAATTGTGCGTGTGACAGGGGGTGCTTGATGCTCAGCTTACCAGGCTAGGTAGGGCTATTTTCTCAGAGGAATTAAGAAGTTAATACACTGAGGGCCTCAAATCCCTGGGGCTTCGGAAGACTTTGCTGAGTTTTGCAGTGAAATGTGTTATTTATGCAGCAGAATAGGGAGATCTTGGACATGCCAGTCAAGCTCATTAAGTGCTGTCAAATGGGAAGAAGTTAGTTAAAAGCAAAGTCTATTATAGTGTGAAAAAGTAGGAAAGTAGTAAAATAGCAACAACAAAACATCAATTAAAGAGTTTGCATAAAAGCACCTCATATAAATAATAAAATGCACCTCCAGGTTATTGGGTACGATCTTTGTACCAGTGATCTGATACCCAGCTGAGTTGTTGGTCAGAGAGATCTCTGAGGCTCCGTTCACAGTACAGGCTATTGCCACTGCTAATGATTGCATGTCAGAAGTGCATACATGTTGGCTGTAGAACATAAAGAAATCATGCCAGAAATAAGTTGCAAGCTCCTTCTATGCTGCTTGCATTTGTGATACAAGCAGGTATTCTAGACTGCTGGGGGAGATTGTTGGGGGGGGAGGAGTCCTGTATGGATATGAACCCTGCATGTTATATTACCAGCATGTCAGGTAAGATTGCCTGCTAGTGCTATAGTGGCATAAATGATATGGATGCAACCAGTTCTTTCTAATTGCATTCAAGACCTGATTCACAAATGAGAACTTATGTTTGGTACTGAAGCAAGGGCAAGAGCCTCCAGTAGAGAAGGTCACAGACCCCAGTGAGAAAGCAACTGCTATTTTTTGCCAAACTAATATGATTTGCCTGTCAAACTACTCTCTAAACATCTGTATTTGCACACATAGTTTACTACTATTAATATCAGTCATGAAGGGAAATTTTTTTCACAGTGGTGTATTGGTTAATGTGGAGACTCAAAATTGGTCAAGCTGTTGAGAATAAGCCATTGTTGTTGTGGCATAGTGTCCTAATGCTCAGGAATAAATGGAATAAAATAATCAGACATTTAATATCATCCACCCACCAAGGCTTAGGAAATATCACAGTAGAGGAAAAAATGTTATAAGAGCTGGAGGAAATGTTGGTCTGTTATAAATCTATTTTCTCTGAATAGGATCATTCCCTCCTAAAAGAAAGAGGAAGCTTCACAACACATAGACAGCTAAGAAGACTTAAAAGACTCAGAAAACTCAGAAAGACACAAGACCCATAAGACTTCTAGGACCTATCCTCAAATACATACAAGCAGTGAACAACTTCATGGTGAAGGAGGCTCTCGGGAGAAGCTGCCTGCAAGGACTGGGGAGAGCTCCAGTGACTCAGCTACACCAAAGGGTATGTTGGGAGAGGCTTTTTGATGATGAACTGTTTTTGACTCACCACTTTCCTGTAAGTGCTCCCTTATCCACGTTCCTGTAAGTGACCCTGATCAGCTCACTGGGTCACCAAGCTAGACTCGGATGGGTTCTTTGATTTGTCATCCATTCCATAACCCTGGGTGATTATTCATCTGTTCCCATTTCCTAGGAATTGTCACCCAACATGATGACATATCCATGTTCATAACCATATTCATTCGTCCTTGATGGCGTCTATGGAAAGCCTACTGTTCACTTTTCCTTCCATCTTGAAAAGGATCACAAATGATCCTTATTATTACAGTTGCTTCTAAATTTTTATCCCTAGCCAAAACCTTTTCACTAAATACAGAACCAGTTTTTTGAGCACCCGAATAACCATCTACAATTTGATAATCCAGAGTTCAAATAATAACCCAAAACTAGTTTATCCTCTTTCCATCTGACCTTCCCTTCTCCTGAAGTTACTCTCTCAGAAAATAAGATCACAATCTGCCAATATTCCAAGTGAGAAACTATATCGTGATTCTAATCCTTATGCTTCCTGTCTATACTCATACCCATCTTTTAAATAGCTTCCTAGTCATCATTTCTATCACCCATCTCCACAGTTATCACAGCATCACTTTGTTTTTTTAGTGCCCTCTGAACTCCCCACTTTTATTTCCACTCCCTTCAAGGTATCACTCACAAACCTGAGGCCTCTGAGGTCATGGGCAGACCTATTCCCATTGATGCTGAGCAATCCCTATTACCTAGGTATAAACAAAAGAGCTGCTCCAGGCTTCTGAACACCAAAGTATCCACAAAGTCTCCTTAGGATTACTGAGAAAATCTAGTTTGTTCGTGAAAATGACTGGATGGCTGTCCCCACTTGTTTTATGGATGAATACAATTCCAGTATAAATAAATAAATTACCTGAAAGCAGTTCAGTATACTGACTACGCATCTTTTTGTAGAAATGCCATTTGTTTGTGGGTAGCATTGCACATATATATGTGTGTCTACATATATATAAAAATATATATGTATTTATGTATATATATAAATATACACAGGTGCATACATATATAAATATATGTGTATTTATGTATATATAAGTATGTGTTTATGTATATAAATATATGTATTTATGTATATATAAATATATATAAACGCATACATATATAAATATACTTACACACACACACACCTAAAATCTTTGCTATGAAAGTTAACAGTGCTAACTGGTCGAGATCTTAGAAAAACCACTAAGCTATCTCATGCCCTTAGTGTTAATAATTTTTCGTTTATGTCCTACAAAGTCCTGTACCTACTGCTTGGCTTTTGACTTCTTTGGAAACTCATAATTGTAAGCTACTTTCTCTCTCGGTTCGCTGCCACTTCCTTGACACACACCTCTCCTTCAACATTCGCAAATAACCACATTCCGAAATGAACAGGGAAGCTTTGCAATTAGAAACACAGCATCTAGAGGCTGCTGGTGATGTCGACCAACAAGCCACTCCAGAATATGACTCATTTCTCGTTTCCTTTCCATCTCTCCAGTGAATCTAGCTGCCGGTATCTGCTAACCCTGCGCGGCCTGTCTATTCTAGGTGTGACAATGGCTTCCTGCTATTGTTCACTTTTGAGCTGGCATGCTAACATCTGGTTGGCCTCTGTGTATTCAATTCCATGCACTAAACTCTTAACCTTGAATAAATGCAGAAGGGTTTCTGCTCAACAGTTGAACGCTAATCTAAAACTATCATCTCGGCCCCCACAAAGGCATTTGGTGGTTCCCTTCCTCCTGATTGTTGAGTTAACCTCTGTGTGTCCACGACTTACACGTTGGTGTTGTGGTTTCTTATCAGTTCTACCCCACGAGAGTTCTCAGGACGGGAACAATACTCTGGTCATCTCAACATCTCCAATGTCCTACCCATTGCTTAGTGTACACACTGGATTCTTGGGGTTTTAAAACAGAATTTTCCAGTCTTTTAGAAAATTTCATACTTGTGTGCTAAAAATTTGTAAGGATTTAGAACAGGAGCCCAAGTAGAACAACACAAAATTGAAAAGAATGCTAAACATTAGCATTTCAAGTTCCAGAGGGATATGAGGTGTTAACAAGGCCAGAATCGTACGTTCCTTTCTCTTTATGGTTCCACATGTCCCTTCTTCAGTATACTGGACCAGCACCCAGCCGTCGGTAAAGTCTCCCGCTATTTCACTACAGCACGGTAGGCAATGATTGCACTAAGTATTCTGAGCAAAGTCCTTGGAACATTAAGACGTTGTCACTTGCCTCTGTTAACTGAGCAAGTAAAATCAAAAGAATGTTTTCAAATTCTAAGAGATCCTTAGACCTTGGCTAGCGATGGAACAGTCTCTTCCGAGTTCAGATTCCTCTGGGAAAACATCTAAACCACACTATGGACCAGAACAATATAACTCAGTAGAATGTAAAACAATTTACCATTTTCAGGGCGAAATAATTCTCAAAATAAAAACACACAAATTTATTTTAAAGATTGGGAAACAGATCCACAGAAGATGAGTTTCAGGTAATCTGTTGAGTCAGGATTACTGGCCGGAGTGCCTGAAAATCTCGTCACTAAGTTAGCCGTCTGAAAGTGGCCCCTTTTTAACTAATCCACAGGTGTGGTATGACAACCACTTTCCCAAGTGTACTGTGTTAGTGCGAACATTTCAAATTAACATATTGTGAAACCCTCAACCATTCTATTACAACATCAAACAACCACTGCGCCCTTTAATACAGCAATATTTTGACCACAAGGAAATCAGAAAACATAATACTAATTGTCCTCTGAAGATTATGGCAGGATGTGCAAGAGTAATTCATTTTTCTTAATCATAAAAGCATATTCGTATTACAAGTTTGCCTGGAGTTGACTTCCTGGACTGGTGTGATTCACTGTCACTGCTGACTTGGCAAGGTATGGCCCTTGTGTCCTGTGAAATACCGCAGGTGCCAATTGCAACAAAGTCACCATTGTCTTTCTTTAATGAAGCCAGTAGAAATAGCCAAGTGTCCACAAGTGAATCCCCGGGTGTCTGGTGTTGAGAAGGTCAATTACTGCAAGGTGGTAAACAGTTGGGATTGCATTGCCACCGACTGTCATGCGTTTACATTTCTTCCCAATAACGCACTGTTAGTCTATCAGAACACATGAAATTATTAGAGCAAGCATTGAATCAGATATTCGGAAATACCAGAGAATTTATGTAAAGTCCACGAAACAATGGAGACTCTGGGTCATACAGAGCATTTTATATGTATTCTCCACCAGATTCCAGACGGCAACTTAGGAGAAAATTTATCTGAAAAGCTATGCTTTGTTTTCTTTTCTTTTTTTTTGTTTGTTATTTGTTTTCTTCAGCTTTGTTTGTTTGTTATTATGATAAGAGGACTGGAAATCCCCTATGTTTGTTAGAGTCCACTCAAGCAATGTGAATATTGAACCAACACACATTTTAATTTTTCCAAATTTTTTTTAACTGCAAATAATATCTTATGGGTACTTACTTAGAGTTTTCACATTTACATCTTGTTATTCTCTGACGTCATTTCCTACCAACGTGAAAACTTCATAATTTTAGAAATTATTCACGTGAAAATGAATGTCTTTTTCTATGTCAAAGAGCAGACCTAGTGCAGCCTTACAGAAAATTACATGAGAATAGTAAAATACTAAACAGTGCCAGGTGTGGTAATGAATCCCAGCATTCAGGAGGCAGAGGCAGGAGGATTACGACAAGTTCCAAACCAGCCTGGTCTACACTGAAAGTTCCAGACCAGGCAGGGCCATACAGTAAGACAAAACACAAAACCAAAAGTAAAATAAGAAATTATTACATGTATAATAAATGTCTGCTAAAGTGTCGTACATTTTGCTCAACTTTACAAAGTAATTCACTGCTTCTTTTTAAAGTCCTAATTTTTAAATGAATTTTGTTTCATTCATTCCTAATTAGAGAAAATCTAATTACTTTTAAAATGACAAGCATGAGGTGAGATATATATATATATATATATATATAGCTACAATACATGTTTCAAAAAGTTTTTAAACATTCTCTTTATCTCAATTTATGATCAAATAATCCATTTTACATTGCAAAACCCAAGCTCTTAACATTTTTTTGGCATTCATTTTCTTGTTACCCAGATACCAAAAGTTGTCCTATAAAGGATAAAATTCTTTAGGGTTTTAATTTCCCTTTCTGGAATTCTGTAAGTATAGATATATATCTTGCCTCGCTGACGTTTAGACAAATTAAGTTGACTGATTCTTTAAGAATCCGCTTCTAAAAGGGTTCGCTCTCTTTCTGATTTTCAGTCTCGGAGCCCATTGCATCTCCATTTTCCCCTCCTTTCCCCAATGACTTCCATGTATCACATAGAAAAACTGCATCAGCCTGCGTCTTCCAGGGCTTTTCAAATGAAACTAATTTTCATTTTCTTTTAAATTATTAAATCTGGGTCTCCAAATATTGTCCTCAGCCTAGTCTCGGTAGAAAGTTGTGTGAATAGAGCCAGTGCAGCAATTCCCTGAATAATAGCTTAATTACTTAGACACTCTGGAAACCATTATTTTATCATCCTTTGAAGTGTGCAGGCAAGTGGCCAGGCTGAGAGCAAAACACTTGTTACTTTTTCATGTAATGAGCTTAATTTCTTTTTTGTTATTTTTTGTTATTTTGAGAAGGAAACTTGGGGGGGATATACTTTAATGTTGGAAAGATTAAAAGATGTGTCAGTTTGCTTCATAAAGGGCCTCTGCAGTTCACTCTGAAACCACTCCGAGAAATATCGAAGGCTGTGAAGATAAATGACTTATGAGCTTTTGGAAATCATGGGGACTCAAAGATAAAGCTGCGTCTGAATGACAGCAATAGTGTAAACAATATTATCAAAGAGGACTCTCCTAGCTTTCTGCCTCTTAATTCATCCCTCACATACCCTACAAAGTTACAAGAGCAGCCTGCTTGCCTCTCTCCTGCAGCAGGGCAGCTGGCCTCAACTTCCTTTCTCCCTCCTTCCTCCAGCTAAGACTTGAGGTTGCTCCGGGGAGCTGAGCCTGCAGCAAACACACCTTCCTTGGGCTCCCCGAGTCCTCCCCACCCATTTTCTCTAAAGTCTTTATGCCAGCCACCTCATTGTCAGATGTAGCCCCTCCCCCTTTTGATCCAAACGTAGATCAAAGACGGTTCTGAATATAAGTGGTTGTTGTGAGGTTGAAACATTATAGGTCTGATTGTTATCCCCAAAACTGAGGAAAAGGGAGAATATGAGCGGAGGATTACAAATTCATCTAGGCAAGATGGTGATCTTCCTGATGCCTGCGTGGCAGGCACAGGTGGGAGGAAAATCCATCTGGAAAGAGGCCTCCTGAAGGGACAGCAGCTAAGTCTTCAGTCAGGCGGACCCCGTACCTGAGATCAGCGGCTAATGTCTGACCTTGGTGGTCCTTGATTCCCTAACCTCACTGCAGGAGTGTTTGACCCCCAGTTTCAGATAAAAGAAAGCAAGGAGGGCAAGCAAGTCCCAAGGAGTCTGGAGGCTCCCTTAGAGCTATCCAGCTGATGAGGGCCTACACCAGATTTGGGACTGCAAACTTCCGGATCATTTCAAATATTTCAAAACGATATCCGCATACTTCTGCTATTGCCTCCCTCCGCTGTACATAGTAATTACTAGCCACCTTCCCTTTGTCGAATTCAATCCGTCTAAGCATCCTGCTTTGGGGACCCATTTTGCATTCTGCAATGCCCCTATTCCTCCCCAGACATATATGTCAAGGAATAAGGAGTTGAGACATGACATATTAATGTTTTTATCTGGGGACTCTCTGCTCCCACGGGAAGGGAGGGAACCCAAGAGCAGAGGGCGGCGGAAAGCAAGCGAGAAGGAATGACTCCGAAGCTCCTGCGGAAATTCATATTCCGTGTATGTTCCTCCTTCGTCTAGAATAAATCCTGCAGGCCTCCCCACGCAAAGCCGGTGGCGTTTATTTATTTGCATGTCATGCTTATAATGCGGTAGAAAGCAAGACGGATCTTCCAGGAGGGGAGGCGACAACGCTCACCTTTCAGGCTCTCTACCCTAAATAAAAAAGAATTGACCGGCGGGGCGCCTAAGAATTTATCTTGAGTTTGCGGTCATTACCTCTATTATATGGCCCCAGCAATAAATAAGTCGGGTAGTTACTACCCAACAATAAAACTGTAGTGTGTGGGACACCTTACTATTACTTTCTTAATAATCTACCGCTTCTTTCCCTTTAAATCTTCCCGTCTTGTCTTTTCACCCTTTTACAAGAATCCATCTTCACTCCTTGAGGTACAAGCTCTCTCGGATCATTTTTATATTTCGTGAACACAATAATTTTTCCTGTCCAAGACTTGCTATTTTTCCTATTCCTGGCTGCCTAATCTGCTTCAAGACAAAGGGTCGGCCGGCCCAGATCAAATGTCTTTTCCTTCCCCTCTCTTATTTTTACTGTGTTATGCGTCCCATTAAGAAGGCGCCCCCACCCACACGTGGGGGCTCTGGGAGGAAGGATGGCACTCAAGTTCGGCGTGAGGTCCCAGCGAGCAGGTCTGAGCCCCCACCCTACCACATTCTCAGGCAGGCGCTCATCCAGAGCCTGGCAGAGGGGAGACTGTCCAGAGCAGCTCTCGCGTGTGACTGTGTGGCCGTTATTGGGGATCCCATCCTCCCACTTTCCGCTCCTGGCGTTCCACGCGGGCACAGTGCACCACGCATGGACGCCAGCGCCGACAGCCCGGACAGTCCTGGGAAATCAGACCTCGCCTCACCGTGCTTCCCTGGCACCCGCTGCACCCCAACCCCAGCACCCCGGCTTGGGCCTGGAGGGGACTCCGGGAGGAGGAGGGGCGTTCACACCTGAGCTCACCCGGCACCCCTGAGGGTTTCCCGGCTCCAGTCCCAGCCGCCACCCGCAGCCCGACGCGAGGCGCTGTCCAGTCCCTGCCAGGGCTGCGAAGAACCCCAGGGGCCCTTCGCCCCGCGGGGACAAGGAGTTCAGCCAGCGACCCGCGGGCGCCTTCCCAAAACACCGCCACACTTGTCCACGCTGCAGCGCCAAAAGTGACACGCCGAGAGAACTGCGAGAGCCCCTCAGAGCTGGGGTGGCCTGTGAAGAGGGTGCGGGAGAATAGGGGCAACCAGGCAGTTCCAGGCGGGTGAGGGAAGAAAGCCGACGGACCTGCACGGCTTTCCCTTTTGTCTCTACATCGTGGGTCCCTCGACAGCAGGTTCACACAGCCCGCCCCCCCCAGCAAGGTTTCTGTTTGTGTGACTTAGATCACAAATAAACCAAAGGGGGGGGAGGGAGAGAGAGAGAGAGAGAGAGAGAGAGAGAGAGAGAGAGAGAGAGAGAGAGAGAGAGAGAGAGAGAGAGAATAAGAATGGTAGTAGGATGGTGAACTTATCACCTTTCTTTAATTCAGGTTCTATCCACCTCACCGTGTGTGTGTGTGTGTGTGTGTGTGTGTGTGTCCTTGTTAATTGCGTTTTGCTGCGGTGATCTTTTAGGACTCTAAAATCGGCTGGGAAAATATTCACGTTTGGGACAGAAAACATTTTTTTATTTATATCCTTGACATTTAAAAGAGCAGAATTAATTTGTTCTGTCTACATTAGCATTGAGAGAAAGTTTCCGAAATCCACCCGGGGAAGGGGGTGGGGAAGGAAAAAAAAAGCGCAGAAAGGAAAAGAAAACCTAGGCTTGTTTTTTGTGTCTTCTCCTTTCTATCAGATCTGTAATCAATCACTGAAATAGGAAGCAGCAAAATTGTAAAGATTCGATAGATTAAAATGCAAATAGAAGGTAGAAAAAGAAGCATTAACACGGCCACCAAAGATTTAATAACCGTAAATCAAGTTTTTTTCTGTTGCAGCTGCAGTTTTCGTGTTTATGTTTTAATCATGCTCACTCTATAAATAAATAATTTCTGAAACGAGACTAATTTTTCATTATTTTAACCGTGGGCTATAACACTAAATATTAAAAATAGAAAATGTGCATAATGACACATCCTCAACCCAGTAAGAGACGTGGAACCACGAGCTTTCACTTGTGTGTTTTGAAAATAAAAGTATTATGCTAAAAAAATTCTCCCTCAACTGGCAAAGCCCAAAGTTTATTTCCCCTTTAATATTTTATGTTAGCACTGCACAATTTATTCTAAAGATATGTGTGGTTCCATATCCATTTCATCTTGGGCATTTCAAGGGAGGACAAATGCCAGAATATTTAAATAACACAAAACACCATTTCAGAGTGTTTTGATAATTTCTGAGTAATAATATTTTATGAAAGATTCTGCCTTCTAAGTGAAGAAATAATTGATGGGCAACACAGTTAAAACCTTTTTTAGCTTTATCATTAATGTTATTTTTCCATGTGGGGCTATCTTATCTCTTTATTTTATGATCATTCAATTGAAGCTTGTATGTCAAGGTGTCAGATTATTCAAGCAAACTTTTATCTAAGTATTCTCTCTGTTAACTATGCTGAAAGTTTTCCATTTGGGCTTTTCACGTTCTAAGGAACATTAACTTCTTAATTTAGAATTTTACCATGTGAAAAAAAGAAAGCACTGAGGTTTATTCTTTCTGTTCTTATCCCTCCCTTCCTCTCATTCTCTCTCTCTCTCTCTCTCTCTCTCTCTCTCTCTCTCTCTCTCTCTCTCTCTCTCTCTGATCTTATTAACATAATAGAGGATACCCTTTTCAGCACAGAAGCTTTTCCTTTTGGTTATACAGCCTTGGAATGCTTAAGATAAACTTTTTGTTTCATTCTGTCCTTAAAGGAGTTACAGTTGTCTCAGTGCCTCTTCTTCCCACAAATTACAAGGAAAACCAAATCCAGGGCACACATTTCCTTCCTAAAACCTTTAAGTTAAATGTGAGCAGAGCTGATGTCCACCCTCCCCACCCCAGCCAAACAATCCTGTTTTTACTCTGACAGCCCAATAATGCATTTAGTTTGAAATTACACTCAGACCTTTCCTCCTTTGTATTTTTTTCATTTACTCCGGTGCAAAGAGATGACTTGATTTTCATGGGATTACATGAACTCCATTCAGTATTACTGGGGCATTTCTACTCTACTAAATACTGCCTTAATGGGACAAATGAACTTTTTATTTGCTAGAGTTTGTAGGTGGCTTTAGAAGTAGAGGACGTATCTGATTTGGTTATTCACCTAAAGGGAAGAGAGGTGACTCTGTAAAAGGCAGAGGCAAGGTCAGAATTGTGGGGAAATACTTCAGTTTATTGCTCTTATTAATTAAACCGGATGTGGTTTTATTCTGCACTTTTGATACCGACCTTGTTAGTAGAAGCTCCGCACTGCCTTGCTTCCCTTTACTCTCAATCCTTTTCATTCATTAGGTCCCTGTTTGATGGGGTTGCCTTTCCTACATTACACTTCTCATTAGTTACAGTGGAAAATCTCACTCCTCGGAAGATCGCGCTCCTCCCTCCCCCGGGGAAAAAAACAAAACAAAACACCGGAGAAGAAGAAAAGCAAGAGACAAGAGACGCTTTTCGCATTCTCTTTCAGCATTTGTTTCCTTGGGATGCAAGACAGGTACTTGATTTAGCATTTAAGC